>NW_028136444.1:700440-1400880 GCF_964662115.1 Mustela nivalis | reverse complement strand
GAAAAGCCCCATGTGCTGGTCTACGAAAACAGTCCTCTGAGAACGGAAACATGGAAACCAAAGCTAAGGTTCAGATTAGGGCCTGGGGGCCTGTCCATTTCAACCTTCTGTCTCTGGGGACACTGTCTGAGAGTCTAAGTGGAGATAGTTGCTCTTTTCAGAGAGCCCCTCTTAGTCCAGGGGGGCCTACACTATTGATGGCCTCAGGGGCCTTGGAGCTTTTCCCTAACCTGTAGTGTTGTGGTCAATGGATTGGGCACACTTTCCTTGGAGAGGGCAGGCACAATCTTTCGCTGTGGCCCTAGAGGCCCTAGCCTGGAGGTGTGTGGGTCCAGGCTGTGGGCACAGAAGTCTGAATACACCAACTCAGCTTAGGAGTGGCGCCTAGGGTATGGCCGGCCGGATGTACAGCCCGAGAGGGAGCTCCTGGGCCTCTGAAACAAGGGCGAGTGGGAGGCGTTCCTTCAGGCTTTTGTCTCTGGATGTTGTGTCCGGGATAGCCGTGGATTGGAGCGGTGGCCTCAGGTACTGTGGACGAGTATCCCTCTCTGGGGATTTGTCCCAGCTCCCAAGAGTTTGGGGTCATTTTGTGGGAAGGGTGGAGTCATGTTGTCTGGCTCATGGGTCTCTCCAAGAAAGGGATTCCAGAGCAGAGCTCCAGGTACGGGCGGGGCGACTGGAAAATTCAAACCGTGGTGAGGATTGGGTGCATAGGGGCTTGGCAAGCCCCATATGTGGGCTCTTGGTCCAGGCCCTGACAGGCCTTTCTTTGACATGGGGCTCATGCTGAGGATCACAGTGTGAATTTGTGCCCAAGCAGCACTCAAGTTTGGGCGTGGCATCAGGGGCCATGAAGGTTTCTCCCACCCTGAAGGTGTGACTCCATGCCAAGAGCAAGCTTGACAGCCATGGGGAAGGAGGAGTTCTGTTTTGTGCTTGCTATACCCAGCTGTGTGGAGAATTGATATAATGTCTAGGTTCAGATATCTGAAAACCAAGGTTAGGATGAGGTGACGGCATAAGACCATGGCGTGTCCGAAGTGCTGGGTGTGCGGCCAGCTGTCTCCTTGTCTGTCTGGACGTCTGGCTTCAGGCTGTGTCAGGCAGAGCATGAGTGCCCAGAGCAGTCTATCCAGTTCGGGTACCGTCGAGGCCCGAGCAGGTTGATCCTCATCTGGGTTTTCTGGAGAGCCCCACAGGGAAACGTTTTTCTTCCACTGGGCAGACACTGGGCTGGGTTTTGGTTCTGGAGTTCCTAGTCCGGAGGGCTTGTTTGCCAGGAGTGTGAGGAAGGAAGTCTGAAAACACAAGCTAGCGTGAGGTTTGGGACCGAGGTCACGGCATGCCCCCTCTGCAGAGGCTGAATCGGGATCTCCTGCACTGAGGTCATGTCAACTATGAGACGTGCCTCAGGCTAGAGTTTTTGTCCAGCATGGCCTCTTCCTGAAGGGTGTGTGGGCTTCATGAGGCACGAAAGTTTTGCCTACGATGGGATTTGTGAACTGCTCCAAAACTGAAGGTTACCTTCTGCACGACAGTCGAGTCCTATTGGATGGTTCCAAGAGGCCCCATATGGAAAGACTCGAGAGCAGGTGTCTAAGCGTGGATGCCTGGGAACGCCACCTCATATTCCCACTCTTTAGTCAGGACAAGGCAGGCTCAATCTGCGGGCTCCTGGGTGAGCTACCCAGAGGGGAGAGTTGAAATGGACTCTCCTGAAGATGAGTCCTACTGTGGCTTGGTGGCCTGGGAGACCTTGGAATGTGGAGGTGGCTCAGGGTCTCTGCAGGATTCTCCAACATGAGGTGTTTGACACGGCTCCCACAAGGAAACTTCCCATGTGGAGACGAGAGGAGTTCTGTTCCGTGCCTCAGGAAAGCCCCATACCCTGTTCTTCGAACCAAAGCCTCTGAGGAGTGACACCTGGAAACCAAAGCAAGAGTTGAGACTACGGCCTAAAGGCCTGTCCGGCTCAACCTTCTATCTCTGTTGTCATCTGTGTGCATGCGTTCATGGATGTAGCTGCTCAGCTTGTGTCCGAATGCCCCTGTGAGTCCAGTGAGGCTCCCAGTAGTGGGATGTCCTCGGAGGCCTTGAGGTTTCTCATATTCTGGAGGTGTGTGGCCAAAGGAATGGACACAGTTTCCCAGGAGAGAGCAGGCACGGTCCTGTGGTATGGCTCCAGAGGACCCAGCCTAGAGGCTCTGTTTGCCAGGGCTGTGGGGACAGATGTCTGAAAAAGCAAACTTGGCTCAGCTAGGGGCCAATGTAATGGCAGGCCTGATCTCTAGTCCGTGAGGGGAGATCCTCTGGAAATCAAAGTAGGGCAAGTGGGAGGCAGTCACTCAGGATTTTGTCTCTGGGTGTTGCGTTTACAGTGTCCGGTCAGGGTAGGGGTTGTCTCAGAGGCCGAGGAAGAGCCTTCCTCTCAGGGGATTGTCCAAGCTCCCAAGTGTTTGTGTTCATTCTGTGGGAATGAAGAGTACTGTTTTCTGCCACAGGGGACCCCCCAGGAGAGGGACTCTAGAGCACAGCAGTGGGTTCCCTCAACTGGAATACACACCATCTAGTTAGTCCTGGGTGCCTATGGGCATGGCAAGCCACATATGCGGGCTCTTGGTCCAGTCACTGAGAGGCGTTACTTGAATAAGGTACTCACGCTGAGGGTCACAATGTGTGTTTGTGCCCAAGGCGGCCCTCACGCTTGGGCGTGGCCTCATGGGCCATGCCGTTTTCTCCTACACTGAAGGTTTGACTCACTGCCAGCAGCAAGGTTTCTTGCCAGGGGGAAGGAGGGGTTCTGACTTGTGCATCAGGTTCCCCCCTGTGCAGGGATTGGAGATAAGGTCTAGGTTCCGATGACTGAAAACCCAGGTTGGGAATGGATGGTGGCCTAAGGCAGTGGCGGGTCCAATGTGCTGGGTGTGCAGCCAGCTGTGTCGGTGTCTGTTGGAAGGTCTGGGCTCAGGCTATTTGCGACAGAGCATCACTGTTTAAGGTAGCCTATGCAATTGGGGTGTTGCCGAGGGCCAAGCAGTTTGATCCTCATTTGGGGTTTCTGGGCAGCGCCATAGACAAGGTTTTTCTCCTGGGAGGCAGGCACAGTGCTTCATTGTGGCCCCAGAATTCCCAGTAGGGAGGGTTTGTGGGCCAGGAGTGTGAGGACGGAAGTCTGAAAACACAAGCTAGTGTGAGGATTGGAACCAAGGGCAGAGCAGGCCCACTCTGCAGAGGCTGAATCAAAATCTCCTGCATCTGAAGTCAGGCTGAGGATCAGACGTTGGCTGAGGCTGGAGTATGTGTCCATGATGGCACCTTCATGAAGTGGGGGCCTCATGAGGCCAAGGAAGTTTTCCCACGCTGAGTTTGGAGGTTGCCCCAAACCACAAGGTTTCCTTCTGCGGGACATTCGAGTCCTGTTGCATGGCTCCAGGACATACCATATGGAAGGACTGGAGAGCAGGGTTCGAAGGATGGATCCCTGTACAGCATGCCTCGCATTCCCATTGGCTATTAGCGACAAGATATGTTTGATCTGCTGCCTCTGGAACACGCGACCCAGGGGGCTGAGTTGAAATGGCCTCTCCTGAGGATGCGTCATAATGTGCGTTTGGGTCCATGGAGACCTTGGAATGTGCTGGTTGTTCAGTGGCCCTGCGGAACTCTCCTACCTGAAGTGTTTGATACATCCCAGTAAGAAAGCTGCCCATGTGGAGATGAGAGATGTTTGGTTTGGTGCCTCAGAAAAGCCCCATGTGCTGGTCTACGAAAACAGTCCTCTGAGAACGGAAACATGGAAACCAAAGCTAAGGTTCAGATTAGGGCCTGGGGGCCTGTCCATTTCAACCTTCTGTCTCTGGGGACACTGTCTGAGAGTCTAAGTGGAGATAGTTGCTCCGCTGGTGTCAGAGAGCCCCTCTTAGTCCAGGGGGGCCTACACTATTGATGGCCTCAGGGGCCTTGGAGCTTTTCCCTAACCTGTAGTGTTGTGGTCAATGGATTGGGCACACTTTCCTTGGAGAGGGCAGGCACAATCTTTCGCTGTGGCCCTAGAGGCCCTAGCCTGGAGGTGTGTGGGTCCAGGCTGTGGGCACAGAAGTCTGAATACACCAACTCAGCTTAGGAGTGGCGCCTAGGGTATGGCCGGCCGGATGTACAGCCCGAGAGGGAGCTCCTGGGCCTCTGAAACAAGGGCGAGTGGGAGGCGTTCCTTCAGGCTTTTGTCTCTGGATGTTGTGTCCGGGATAGCCGTGGATTGGAGCGGTGGCCTCAGGTACTGTGGACGAGTATCCCTCTCTGGGGATTTGTCCCAGCTCCCAAGAGTTTGGGGTCATTTTGTGGGAAGGGTGGAGTCGTGTTGTCTGGCTCATGGGTCTCTCCAAGAAAGGGATTCCAGAGCAGAGCTCCAGGTACGGGCGGGGCGACTGGAAAATTCAAACCGTGGTGAGGATTGGGTGCATAGGGGCTTGGCAAGCCCCATATGTGGGCTCTTGGTCCAGGCCCTGACAGGCCTTTCTTTGACATGGGGCTCATGCTGAGGATCACAGTGTGAATTTGTGCCCAAGCAGCACTCAAGTTTGGGCGTGGCATCAGGGGCCATGAAGGTTTCTCTCACCCTGAAGGTGTGACTCCATGCCAAGAGCAAGCTTGACAGCCATGGGGAAGGAGGAGTTCTGTTTTGTGCTTGCTATACCCAGCTGTGTGGAGAATTGATATAATGTCTAGGTTCAGATATCTGAAAACCAAGGTTAGGATGAGGTGACGGCATAAGACCATGGCGTGTCCGAAGTGCTGGGTGTGCGGCCAGCTGTCTCCTTGTCTGTCTGGACGTCTGGCTTCAGGCTGTGTCAGGCAGAGCATGAGTGCCCAGAGCAGTCTATCCAGTTCGGGTACCGTCGAGGCCCGAGCAGGTTGATCCTCATCTGGGTTTTCTGGAGAGCCCCACAGGGAAACGTTTTTCTTCCGTTGGGCAGACACTGGGCTGGGTTTTGGTTCTGGAGTTCCTAGTCCGGAGGGCTTGTTTGCCAGGAGTGTGAGGAAGGAAGTCTGAAAACACAAGCTAGCGTGAGGTTTGGGACCGAGGTCACGGCATGCCCACTCTGCAGAGGCTGAATCGGGATCTCCTGCACTGAGGTCATGTCAACTATGAGACGTGCCTCAGGCTAGAGTTTTTGTCCAGCATGGCCTCTTCCTGAAGGGTGTGTGGGCTTCATGAGGCACGAAAGTTTTGCCTACGATGGGATTTGTGAACTGCTCCAAAACTGAAGGTTACCTTCTGCACGACAGTCGAGTCCTATTGGATGGTTCCAAGAGGCCCCATATGGAAAGACTCGAGAGCAGGTGTCTAAGCATGGATGCCTGGGAACGCCACCTCATATTCCCACTCTTTAGTCAGGACAAGGCAGGCTCAATCTGCGGGCTCCTGGGTGAGCTACCCAGAGGGGAGAGTTGAAGTGGACTCTCCTGAAGATGAGTCCTACTGTGGCTTGGTGGCCTGGGAGACCTTGGAATGTGGAGGTGGCTCAGGGACTCTGCAGGATTCTCCAACATGAGGTGTTTGACACGGCTCCCACAAGGAAACTTCCCATGTGGAGACGAGAGGAGTTCTGTTCCGTGCCTCAGGAAAGCCCCATACCCTGTTCTTCGAACCAAAGCCTCTGAGGAGTGACACCTGGAAACCAAAGCAAGAGTTGAGACTACGGCCTAAAGGCCTGTCCGGCTCAACCTTCTATCTCTGTTGTCATCTGTGTGCATGCATTCATGGATGTAGCTGCTCAGCTTGTGTCCGAATGCCCCTGTGAGTCCAGTGAGGCTCCCAGTAGTGGGATGTCCTCGGAGGCCTTGAGGTTTCTCATATTCTGGAGGTGTGTGGCCAAAGGAATGGACACAGTTTCCCAGGAGAGAGCAGGCACGGTCCTGTGGTATGGCTCCAGAGGACCCAGCCTAGAGGCTCTGTTTGCCAGGGCTGTGGGGACAGATGTCTGAAAAAGCAAACTTGGCTCAGCTAGGGGCCAATGTAATGGCAGGCCTGATCTCTAGTCCGTGAGGGGAGATCCTCTGGAAATCAAAGTAGGGCAAGTGGGAGGCAGTCACTCAGGATTTTGTCTCTGGGTGTTGCGTTTACAGTGTCCGGTCAGGGTAGGGGTTGTCTCAGAGGCCGAGGAAGAGCCTTCCTCTCAGGGGATTGTCCAAGCTCCCAAGTGTTTGTGTTCATTCTGTGGGAATGAAGAGTACTGTTTTCTGCCACAGGGGACCCCCCAGGAGAGGGACTCTAGAGCACAGCAGTGGGTTCCCTCAACTGGAATACACACCATCTAGTTAGTCCTGGGTGCCTATGGGCATGGCAAGCCACATATGCGGGCTCTTGGTCCAGTCACTGAGAGGCGTTACTTGAATAAGGTACTCACGCTGAGGGTCACAATGTGTGTTTGTGCCCAAGGCGGCCCTCACGCTTGGGCGTGGCCTCATGGGCCATGCCGTTTTCTCCTACACTGAAGGTTTGACTCACTGCCAGCAGCAAGGTTTCTTGCCAGGGGGAAGGAGGGGTTCTGACTTGTGCATCAGGTTCCCCCCTGTGCAGGGATTGGAGATAAGGTCTAGGTTCCGATGACTGAAAACCCAGGTTGGGAATGGATGGTGGCCTAAGGCAGTGGCGGGTCCAATGTGCTGGGTGTGCAGCCAGCTGTGTCGGTGTCTGTTGGAAGGTCTGGGCTCAGGCTATTTGCGACAGAGCATCACTGTTTAAGGTAGCCTATGCAATTGGGGTGTTGCCGAGGGCCAAGCAGTTTGATCCTCATTTGGGGTTTCTGGGCAGCGCCATAGACAAGGTTTTTCTCCTGGGAGGCAGGCACAGTGCTTCATTGTGGCCCCAGAATTCCCAGTAGGGAGGGTTTGTGGGCCAGGAGTGTGAGGACGGAAGTCTGAAAACACAAGCTAGTGTGAGGATTGGAACCAAGGGCAGAGCAGGCCCACTCTGCAGAGGCTGAATCAAAATCTCCTGCATCTGAAGTCAGGCTGAGGATCAGACGTTGGCTGAGGCTGGAGTATGTGTCCATGATGGCACCTTCATGAAGTGGGGGCCTCATGAGGCCAAGGAAGTTTTCCCACGCTGAGTTTGGAGGTTGCCCCAAACCACAAGGTTTCCTTCTGCGGGACATTCGAGTCCTGTTGCATGGCTCCAGGACATACCATATGGAAGGACTGGAGAGCAGGGTTCGAAGGATGGATCCCTGTACAGCATGCCTCGCATTCCCATTGGCTATTAGCGACAAGATATGTTTGATCTGCTGCCTCTGGAACACGCGACCCAGGGGGCTGAGTTGAAATGGCCTCTCCTGAGGATGCGTCATAATGTGCGTTTGGGTCCATGGAGACCTTGGAATGTGCTGGTTGTTCAGTGGCCCTGCGGAACTCTCCTACCTGAAGTGTTTGATACATCCCAGTAAGAAAGCTGCCCATGTGGAGATGAGAGATGTTTGGTTTGGTGCCTCAGAAAAGCCCCATGTGCTGGTCTACGAAAACAGTCCTCTGAGAACGGAAACATGGAAACCAAAGCTAAGGTTCAGATTAGGGCCTGGGGGCCTGTCCATTTCAACCTTCTGTCTCTGGGGACACTGTCTGAGAGTCTAAGTGGAGATAGTTGCTCCGCTGGTGTCAGAGAGCCCCTCTTAGTCCAGGGGGGCCTACACTATTGATGGCCTCAGGGGCCTTGGAGCTTTTCCCTAACCTGTAGTGTTGTGGTCAATGGATTGGGCACACTTTCCTTGGAGAGGGCAGGCACAATCTTTCGCTGTGGCCCTAGAGGCCCTAGCCTGGAGGTGTGTGGGTCCAGGCTGTGGGCACAGAAGTCTGAATACACCAACTCAGCTTAGGAGTGGCGCCTAGGGTATGGCCGGCCGGATGTACAGCCCGAGAGGGAGCTCCTGGGCCTCTGAAACAAGGGCGAGTGGGAGGCGTTCCTTCAGGCTTTTGTCTCTGGATGTTGTGTCCGGGATAGCCGTGGATTGGAGCGGTGGCCTCAGGTACTGTGGACGAGTATCCCTCTCTGGGGATTTGTCCCAGCTCCCAAGAGTTTGGGGTCATTTTGTGGGAAGGGTGGAGTCGTGTTGTCTGGCTCATGGGTCTCTCCAAGAAAGGGATTCCAGAGCAGAGCTCCAGGTACGGGCGGGGCGACTGGAAAATTCAAACCGTGGTGAGGATTGGGTGCATAGGGGCTTGGCAAGCCCCATATGTGGGCTCTTGGTCCAGGCCCTGACAGGCCTTTCTTTGACATGGGGCTCATGCTGAGGATCACAGTGTGAATTTGTGCCCAAGCAGCACTCAAGTTTGGGCGTGGCATCAGGGGCCATGAAGGTTTCTCTCACCCTGAAGGTGTGACTCCATGCCAAGAGCAAGCTTGACAGCCATGGGGAAGGAGGAGTTCTGTTTTGTGCTTGCTATACCCAGCTGTGTGGAGAATTGATATAATGTCTAGGTTCAGATATCTGAAAACCAAGGTTAGGATGAGGTGACGGCATAAGACCATGGCGTGTCCGAAGTGCTGGGTGTGCGGCCAGCTGTCTCCTTGTCTGTCTGGACGTCTGGCTTCAGGCTGTGTCAGGCAGAGCATGAGTGCCCAGAGCAGTCTATCCAGTTCGGGTACCGTCGAGGCCCGAGCAGGTTGATCCTCATCTGGGTTTTCTGGAGAGCCCCACAGGGAAACGTTTTTCTTCCGTTGGGCAGACACTGGGCTGGGTTTTGGTTCTGGAGTTCCTAGTCCGGAGGGCTTGTTTGCCAGGAGTGTGAGGAAGGAAGTCTGAAAACACAAGCTAGCGTGAGGTTTGGGACCGAGGTCACGGCATGCCCACTCTGCAGAGGCTGAATCGGGATCTCCTGCACTGAGGTCATGTCAACTATGAGACGTGCCTCAGGCTAGAGTTTTTGTCCAGCATGGCCTCTTCCTGAAGGGTGTGTGGGCTTCATGAGGCACGAAAGTTTTGCCTACGATGGGATTTGTGAACTGCTCCAAAACTGAAGGTTACCTTCTGCACGACAGTCGAGTCCTATTGGATGGTTCCAAGAGGCCCCATATGGAAAGACTCGAGAACAGGTGTCTAAGCATGGATGCCTGGGAACGCCACCTCATATTCCCACTCTTTAGTCAGGACAAGGCAGGCTCAATCTGCGGGCTCCTGGGTGAGCTACCCAGAGGGGAGAGTTGAAGTGGACTCTCCTGAAGATGAGTCCTACTGTGGCTTGGTGGCCTGGGAGACCTTGGAATGTGGAGGTGGCTCAGGGACTCTGCAGGATTCTCCAACATGAGGTGTTTGACACGGCTCCCACAAGGAAACTTCCCATGTGGAGACGAGAGGAGTTCTGTTCCGTGCCTCAGGAAAGCCCCATACCCTGTTCTTCGAACCAAAGCCTCTGAGGAGTGACACCTGGAAACCAAAGCAAGAGTTGAGACTACGGCCTAAAGGCCTGTCCGGCTCAACCTTCTATCTCTGTTGTCATCTGTGTGCATGCATTCATGGATGTAGCTGCTCAGCTTGTGTCCGAATGCCCCTGTGAGTCCAGTGAGGCTCCCAGTAGTGGGATGTCCTGGGAGGCCTTGAGGTTTCTCATATTCTGGAGGTGTGTGGCCAAAGGAATGGACACAGTTTCCCAGGAGAGAGCAGGCACGGTCCTGTGGTATGGCTCCAGAGGACCCAGCCTAGAGGCTCTGTTTGCCAGGGCTGTGGGGACAGATGTCTGAAAAAGCAAACTTGGCTCAGCTAGGGGCCAATGTAATGGCAGGCCTGATCTCTAGTCCGTGAGGGGAGATCCTCTGGAAATCAAAGTAGGGCAAGTGGGAGGCAGTCACTCAGGATTTTGTCTCTGGGTGTTGCGTTTACAGTGTCCGGTCAGGGTAGGGGTTGTCTCAGAGGCCGAGGAAGAGCCTTCCTCTCAGGGGATTGTCCAAGCTCCCAAGTGTTTGTGTTCATTCTGTGGGAATGAAGAGTACTGTTTTCTGCCACAGGGGACCCCCCAGGAGAGGGACTCTAGAGCACAGCAGTGGGTTCCCTCAACTGGAATACACACCATCTAGTTAGTCCTGGGTGCCTATGGGCATGGCAAGCCACATATGCGGGCTCTTGGTCCAGTCACTGAGAGGCGTTACTTGAATAAGGTACTCATGCTGAGGGTCACAATGTGTGTTTGTGCCCAAGGCGGCCCTCACGCTTGGGCGTGGCCTCATGGGCCATGCCGTTTTCTCCTACACTGAAGGTTTGACTCACTGCCAGCAGCAAGGTTTCTTGCCAGGGGGAAGGAGGGGTTCTGACTTGTGCATCAGGTTCCCCCCTGTGCAGGGATTGGAGATAAGGTCTAGGTTCCGATGACTGAAAACCCAGGTTGGGAATGGATGGTGGCCTAAGGCAGTGGCGGGTCCAATGTGCTGGGTGTGCAGCCAGCTGTGTCGGTGTCTGTTGGAAGGTCTGGGCTCAGGCTATTTGCGACAGAGCATCACTGTTTAAGGTAGCCTATGCAATTGGGGTGTTGCCGAGGGCCAAGCAGTTTGATCCTCATTTGGGGTTTCTGGGCAGCGCCATAGACAAGGTTTTTCTCCTGGGAGGCAGGCACAGTGCTTCATTGTGGCCCCAGAATTCCCAGTAGGGAGGGTTTGTGGGCCAGGAGTGTGAGGACGGAAGTCTGAAAACACAAGCTAGTGTGAGGATTGGAACCAAGGGCAGAGCAGGCCCACTCTGCAGAGGCTGAATCAAAATCTCCTGCATCTGAAGTCAGGCTGAGGATCAGACGTTGGCTGAGGCTGGAGTATGTGTCCATGATGGCACCTTCATGAAGTGGGGGCCTCATGAGGCCAAGGAAGTTTTCCCACGCTGAGTTTGGAGGTTGCCCCAAACCACAAGGTTTCCTTCTGCGGGACATTCGAGTCCTGTTGCATGGCTCCAGGACATACCATATGGAAGGACTGGAGAGCAGGGTTCGAAGGATGGATCCCTGTACAGCATGCCTCGCATTCCCATTGGCTATTAGCGACAAGATATGTTTGATCTGCTGCCTCTGGAACACGCGACCCAGGGGGCTGAGTTGAAATGGCCTCTCCTGAGGATGCGTCATAATGTGCGTTTGGGTCCATGGAGACCTTGGAATGTGCTGGTTGTTCAGTGGCCCTGCGGAACTCTCCTACCTGAAGTGTTTGATACATCCCAGTAAGAAAGCTGCCCATGTGGAGATGAGAGATGTTTGGTTTGGTGCCTCAGAAAAGCCCCATGTGCTGGTCTACGAAAACAGTCCTCTGAGAACGGAAACATGGAAACCAAAGCTAAGGTTCAGATTAGGGCCTGGGGGCCTGTCCATTTCAACCTTCTGTCTCTGGGGACACTGTCTGAGAGTCTAAGTGGAGATAGTTGCTCCGCTGGTGTCAGAGAGCCCCTCTTAGTCCAGGGGGGCCTACACTATTGATGGCCTCAGGGGCCTTGGAGCTTTTCCCTAACCTGTAGTGTTGTGGTCAATGGATTGGGCACACTTTCCTTGGAGAGGGCAGGCACAATCTTTCGCTGTGGCCCTAGAGGCCCTAGCCTGGAGGTGTGTGGGTCCAGGCTGTGGGCACAGAAGTCTGAATACACAAACTCAGCTTAGGAGTGGCGCCTAGGGTATGGCAGGCCGGATGTACAGCCCGAGAGGGAGCTCCTGGGCCTCTGAAACAAGGGCGAGTGGGAGGCGTTCCTTCAGGCTTTTGTCTCTGGATGTTGTGTCCGGGATAGCCGTGGATTGGAGCGGTGGCCTCAGGTACTGTGGACGAGTATCCCTCTCTGGGGATTTGTCCCAGCTCCCAAGAGTTTGGGGTCATTTTGTGGGAAGGGTGGAGTCGTGTTGTCTGGCTCATGGGTCTCTCCAAGAAAGGGATTCCAGAGCAGAGCTCCAGGTACGGGCGGGGCGACTGGAAAATTCAAACCGTGGTGAGGATTGGGTGCATAGGGGCTTGGCAAGCCCCATATGTGGGCTCTTGGTCCAGGCCCTGACAGGCCTTTCTTTGACATGGGGCTCATGCTGAGGATCACAGTGTGAATTTGTGCCCAAGCAGCACTCAAGTTTGGGCGTGGCATCAGGGGCCATGAAGGTTTCTCTCACCCTGAAGGTGTGACTCCATGCCAAGAGCAAGCTTGACAGCCATGGGGAAGGAGGAGTTCTGTTTTGTGCTTGCTATACCCAGCTGTGTGGAGAATTGATATAATGTCTAGGTTCAGATATCTGAAAACCAAGGTTAGGATGAGGTGACGGCATAAGACCATGGCGTGTCCGAAGTGCTGGGTGTGCGGCCAGCTGTCTCCTTGTCTGTCTGGACGTCTGGCTTCAGGCTGTGTCAGGCAGAGCATGAGTGCCCAGAGCAGCCTATCCAGTTCGGGTACCGTCGAGGCCCGAGCAGGTTGATCCTCATCTGGGTTTTCTGGAGAGCCCCACAGGGAAACGTTTTTCTTCCGTTGGGCAGACACTGGGCTGGGTTTTGGTTCTGGAGTTCCTAGTCCGGAGGGCTTGTTTGCCAGGAGTGTGAGGAAGGAAGTCTGAAAACACAAGCTAGCGTGAGGTTTGGGACCGAGGTCACGGCATGCCCACTCTGCAGAGGCTGAATCGGGATCTCCTGCACTGAGGTCATGTCAACTATGAGACGGGCCTCAGGCTAGAGTTCTTGTCCAGCATGGCCTCTTCCTGAAGGGTGTGGGGGCTTCATGAGGCCAGAAAGTTTTGCCTACGATGGGATTTGTGAACTGCTCCAAAACTGAAGGTTACCTTCTGCACGACAGTCGAGTCCTATTGGATGGTTCCAAGAGGCCCCATATGGAAAGACTCGAGAGCAGGTGTCTAAGCATGGATGCCTGGGAACGCCACCTCATATTCCCACTCTTTAGTCAGGACAAGGCAGGCTCAATCTGCGGGCTCCTGGGTGAGCTACCCAGAGGGGAGAGTTGAAATGGACTCTCCTGAAGATGAGTCCTACTGTGGCTTGGTGGCCTGGGAGACCTTGGAATGTGGAGGTGGCTCAGGGACTCTGCAGGATTCTCCAACATGAGGTGTTTGACACGGCTCCAACAAGGAAACTTCCCATGTGGAGACGAGAGGAGTTCTGTTCCGTGCCTCAGGAAAGCCCCATACCCTGTTCTTCGAACCAAAGCCTCTGAGGAGTGACACCTGGAAACCAAAGTAAGAGTTGAGACTACGGCCTAAAGGCCTGTCCGGCTCAACCTTCTATCTCTGTTGTCATCTGTGTGCATGCATTCATGGATGTAGCTGCTCAGCTTGTGTCCGAATGCCCCTGTGAGTCCAGTGAGGCTCCCAGTAGTGGGATGTCCTCGGAGGCCTTGAGGTTTCTCATATGCTGGAGGTGTGTGGCCAAAGGAATGGACACAGTTTCCCAGGAGAGAACAGGCACGGTCCTGTGGTATGGCTCCAGAGGACCCAGCCTAGAGGCTCTGTTTGCCAGGGCTGTGGGGACAGATGTCTGAAAAAGCAAACTTGGCTCAGCTAGGGGCCAATGTAATGGCAGGCCTGATCTCTAGTCCGTGAGGGGAGATCCTCTGGAAATCAAAGTAGGGCAAGTGGGAGGCAGTCACTCAGGATTTTGTCTCTGGGTGTTGCGTTTACAGTGTCCGGTCAGGGTAGGGGTTGTCTCAGAGGCCGAGGAAGAGCCTTCCTCTCAGGGGATTGTCCAAGCTCCCAAGTGTTTGTGTTCATTCTGTGGGAATGAAGAGTACTGTTTTCTGCCACAGGGGACCCCCCAGGAGAGGGACTCTAGAGCACAGCAGTGGGTTCCCTCAACTGGAATACACACCAACTAGTTAGTCCTGGGTGCCTATGGGCATGGCAAGCCACATATGCGGGCTCTTGGTCCAGTCACTGAGAGGCGTTACTTGAATAAGGTACTCACGCTGAGGGTCACAATGTGTGTTTGTGCCCAAGGCGGCCCTCACGCTTGGGCGTGGCCTCATGGGCCATGCCGTTTTCTCCTACACTGAAGGTTTGACTCACTGCCAGCAGCAAGGTTTCTTGCCAGGGGGAAGGAGGGGTTCTGACTTGTGCATCAGGTTCCCCCCTGTGCAGGGATTGGAGATAAGGTCTAGGTTCCGATGACTGAAAACCCAGGTTGGGAATGGATGGTGGCCTAAGGCAGTGGCGGGTCCAATGTGCTGGGTGTGCAGCCAGCTGTGTCGGTGTCTGTTGGAAGGTCTGGGCTCAGGCTATTTGCGACAGAGCATCACTGTTTAAGGTAGCCTATGCAATTGGGGTGTTGCCGAGGGCCAAGCAGTTTGATCCTCATTTGGGGTTTCTGGGCAGCGCCATAGACAAGGTTTTTCTCCTGGGAGGCAGGCACAGTGCTTCATTGTGGCCCCAGAATTCCCAGTAGGGAGGGTTTGTGGGCCAGGAGTGTGAGGACGGAAGTCTGAAAACACAAGCTAGTGTGAGGATTGGAACCAAGGGCAGAGCAGGCCCACTCTGCAGAGGCTGAATCAAAATCTCCTGCATCTGAAGTCAGGCTGAGGATCAGACGTTGGCTGAGGCTGGAGTATGTGTCCATGATGGCACCTTCATGAAGTGGGGGCCTCATGAGGCCAAGGAAGTTTTCCCACGCTGAGTTTGGAGGTTGCCCCAAACCACAAGGTTTCCTTCTGCGGGACATTCGAGTCCTGTTGCATGGCTCCAGGACATACCATATGGAAGGACTGGAGAGCAGGGTTCGAAGGATGGATCCCTGTACAGCATGCCTCGCATTCCCATTGGCTATTAGCGACAAGATATGTTTGATCTGCTGCCTCTGGAACACGCGACCCAGGGGGCTGAGTTGAAATGGCCTCTCCTGAGGATGCGTCATAATGTGCGTTTGGGTCCATGGAGACCTTGGAATGTGCTGGTTGTTCAGTGGCCCTGCGGAACTCTCCTACCTGAAGTGTTTGATACATCCCAGTAAGAAAGCTGCCCATGTGGAGATGAGAGATGTTTGGTTTGGTGCCTCAGAAAAGCCCCATGTGCTGGTCTACGAAAACAGTCCTCTGAGAACGGAAACATGGAAACCAAAGCTAAGGTTCAGATTAGGGCCTGGGGGCCTGTCCATTTCAACCTTCTGTCTCTGGGGACACTGTCTGAGAGTCTAAGTGGAGATAGTTGCTCCGCTGGTGTCAGAGAGCCCCTCTTAGTCCAGGGGGGCCTACACTATTGATGGCCTCAGGGGCCTTGGAGCTTTTCCCTAACCTGTAGTGTTGTGGTCAATGGATTGGGCACACTTTCCTTGGAGAGGGCAGGCACAATCTTTCGCTGTGGCCCTAGAGGCCCTAGCCTGGAGGTGTGTGGGTCCAGGCTGTGGGCACAGAAGTCTGAATACACAAACTCAGCTTAGGAGTGGCGCCTAGGGTATGGCAGGCCGGATGTACAGCCCGAGAGGGAGCTCCTGGGCCTCTGAAACAAGGGCGAGTGGGAGGCGTTCCTTCAGGCTTTTGTCTCTGGATGTTGTGTCCGGGATAGCCGTGGATTGGAGCGGTGGCCTCAGGTACTGTGGACGAGTATCCCTCTCTGGGGATTTGTCCCAGCTCCCAAGAGTTTGGGGTCATTTTGTGGGAAGGGTGGAGTCGTGTTGTCTGGCTCATGGGTCTCTCCAAGAAAGGGATTCCAGAGCAGAGCTCCAGGTACGGGCGGGGCGACTGGAAAATTCAAACCGTGGTGAGGATTGGGTGCATAGGGGCTTGGCAAGCCCCATATGTGGGCTCTTGGTCCAGGCCCTGACAGGCCTTTCTTTGACATGGGGCTCATGCTGAGGATCACAGTGTGAATTTGTGCCCAAGCAGCACTCAAGTTTGGGCGTGGCATCAGGGGCCATGAAGGTTTCTCTCACCCTGAAGGTGTGACTCCATGCCAAGAGCAAGCTTGACAGCCATGGGGAAGGAGGAGTTCTGTTTTGTGCTTGCTATACCCAGCTGTGTGGAGAATTGATATAATGTCTAGGTTCAGATATCTGAAAACCAAGGTTAGGATGAGGTGACGGCATAAGACCATGGCGTGTCCGAAGTGCTGGGTGTGCGGCCAGCTGTCTCCTTGTCTGTCTGGACGTCTGGCTTCAGGCTGTGTCAGGCAGAGCATGAGTGCCCAGAGCAGCCTATCCAGTTCGGGTACCGTCGAGGCCCGAGCAGGTTGATCCTCATCTGGGTTTTCTGGAGAGCCCCACAGGGAAACGTTTTTCTTCCGTTGGGCAGACACTGGGCTGGGTTTTGGTTCTGGAGTTCCTAGTCCGGAGGGCTTGTTTGCCAGGAGTGTGAGGAAGGAAGTCTGAAAACACAAGCTAGCGTGAGGTTTGGGACCGAGGTCACGGCATGCCCACTCTGCAGAGGCTGAATCGGGATCTCCTGCACTGAGGTCATGTCAACTATGAGACGGGCCTCAGGCTAGAGTTCTTGTCCAGCATGGCCTCTTCCTGAAGGGTGTGGGGGCTTCATGAGGCCAGAAAGTTTTGCCTACGATGGGATTTGTGAACTGCTCCAAAACTGAAGGTTACCTTCTGCACGACAGTCGAGTCCTATTGGATGGTTCCAAGAGGCCCCATATGGAAAGACTCGAGAGCAGGTGTCTAAGCATGGATGCCTGGGAACGCCACCTCATATTCCCACTCTTTAGTCAGGACAAGGCAGGCTCAATCTGCGGGCTCCTGGGTGAGCTACCCAGAGGGGAGAGTTGAAATGGACTCTCCTGAAGATGAGTCCTACTGTGGCTTGGTGGCCTGGGAGACCTTGGAATGTGGAGGTGGCTCAGGGACTCTGCAGGATTCTCCAACATGAGGTGTTTGACACGGCTCCAACAAGGAAACTTCCCATGTGGAGACGAGAGGAGTTCTGTTCCGTGCCTCAGGAAAGCCCCATACCCTGTTCTTCGAACCAAAGCCTCTGAGGAGTGACACCTGGAAACCAAAGTAAGAGTTGAGACTACGGCCTAAAGGCCTGTCCGGCTCAACCTTCTATCTCTGTTGTCATCTGTGTGCATGCATTCATGGATGTAGCTGCTCAGCTTGTGTCCGAATGCCCCTGTGAGTCCAGTGAGGCTCCCAGTAGTGGGATGTCCTCGGAGGCCTTGAGGTTTCTCATATGCTGGAGGTGTGTGGCCAAAGGAATGGACACAGTTTCCCAGGAGAGAACAGGCACGGTCCTGTGGTATGGCTCCAGAGGACCCAGCCTAGAGGCTCTGTTTGCCAGGGCTGTGGGGACAGATGTCTGAAAAAGCAAACTTGGCTCAGCTAGGGGCCAATGTAATGGCAGGCCTGATCTCTAGTCCGTGAGGGGAGATCCTCTGGAAATCAAAGTAGGGCAAGTGGGAGGCAGTCACTCAGGATTTTGTCTCTGGGTGTTGCGTTTACAGTGTCCGGTCAGGGTAGGGGTTGTCTCAGAGGCCGAGGAAGAGCCTTCCTCTCAGGGGATTGTCCAAGCTCCCAAGTGTTTGTGTTCATTCTGTGGGAATGAAGAGTACTGTTTTCTGCCACAGGGGACCCCCCAGGAGAGGGACTCTAGAGCACAGCAGTGGGTTCCCTCAACTGGAATACACACCAACTAGTTAGTCCTGGGTGCCTATGGGCATGGCAAGCCACATATGCGGGCTCTTGGTCCAGTCACTGAGAGGCGTTACTTGAATAAGGTACTCACGCTGAGGGTCACAATGTGTGTTTGTGCCCAAGGCGGCCCTCACGCTTGGGCGTGGCCTCATGGGCCATGCCGTTTTCTCCTACACTGAAGGTTTGACTCACTGCCAGCAGCAAGGTTTCTTGCCAGGGGGAAGGAGGGGTTCTGACTTGTGCATCAGGTTCCCCCCTGTGCAGGGATTGGAGATAAGGTCTAGGTTCCGATGACTGAAAACCCAGGTTGGGAATGGATGGTGGCCTAAGGCAGTGGCGAGTCCAATGTGCTGGGTGTGCAGCCAGCTGTGTCGGTGTCTGTTGGAAGGTCTGGGCTCAGGCTATTTGCGACAGAGCATCACTGTTTAAGGTAGCCTATGCAATTGGGGTGTTGCCGAGGGCCAAGCAGTTTGATCCTCATTTGGGGTTTCTGGGCAGCGCCATAGACAATGTTTTTCTCTTGGGAGGCAGGCACAGTGCTTCATTGTGGCCCCAGAATTCCCAGTAGGGAGGGTTTGTGGGCCAGGAGTGTGAGGACGGAAGTCTGAAAACACAAGCTAGTGTGAGGATTGGAACCAAGGGCAGAGCAGGCCCACTCTGCAGAGGCTGAATCAAAATCTCCTGCATCTGAAGTCAGGCTGAGGATCAGACGTTGGCTGAGGCTGGAGTATGTGTCCATGATGGCACCTTCATGAAGTGGGGGCCTCTTGAGGCCAAGGAAGTTTTCCCATGCTGAGTTTGGTGGTTGCCCCAAACCACAAGGTTTCCTTCTGCGGGACATTCGAGTCCTGTTGCAAGGCTCCAGGACATACCATATGGAAGGACTGGAGAGCAGGGTTCGAAGGATGGATCCCTGTACAGCATGCCTCGCATTCCCATTGGCTATTAGCGACAAGATATGTTTGATCTGCTGCCTCTGGAACACGCGACCCAGGGGGCTGAGTTGAAATGGCCTCTCCTGAGGATGCGTCATAATGTGCGTTTGGGTCCATGGAGACCTTGGAATGTGCTGGTTGTTCAGTGGCCCTGCGGAACTCTCCTACCTGAAGTGTTTGATACATCCCAGTAAGAAAGCTGCCCATGTGGAGATGAGAGATGTTTGGTTTGGTGCCTCAGAAAAGCCCCATGTGCTGGTCTACGAAAACAGTCCTCTGAGAACGGAAACATGGAAACCAAAGCTAAGGTTCAGATTAGGGCCTGGGGGCCTGTCCATTTCAACCTTCTGTCTCTGGGGACACTGTCTGAGAGTCTAAGTGGAGATAGTTGCTCCGCTGGTGTCAGAGAGCCCCTCTTAGTCCAGGGGGGCCTACACTATTGATGGCCTCAGGGGCCTTGGAGCTTTTCCCTAACCTGTAGTGTTGTGGTCAATGGATTGGGCACACTTTCCTTGGAGAGGGCAGGCACAATCTTTCGCTGTGGCCCTAGAGGCCCTAGCCTGGAGGTGTGTGGGTCCAGGCTGTGGGCACAGAAGTCTGAATACACAAACTCAGCTTAGGAGTGGCGCCTAGGGTATGGCAGGCCCGATGTACAGCCCGAGAGGGAGCTCCTGGGCCTCTGAAACAAGGGCGAGTGGGAGGCGTTCCTTCAGGCTTTTATCTCTGGATGTTTTATCCGGGATAGCCGTGGATTGGAGCGGTGGCCTCAGGTACTGTGGACGAGTATCCCTCTCTGGGGATTTGTCCCAGCTCCCAAGAGTTTGGGGTCATTTTGTGGGAAGGGTGGAGTCGTGTTGTCTGGCTCATGGGTCTCTCCAAGAAAGGGATTCCAGAGCAGAGCTCCAGGTACGGGCGGGGCGACTGGAAAATTCAAACCGTGGTGAGGATTGGGTGCATAGGGGCTTGGCAAACCCCATATGTGGTCTCTTGGTCCAGGCCCTGACAGGCCTTTCTTTGACATGGGGCTCATGCTGAGGATCACAGTGTGAATTTGTAACCAAGCAGCACTCAAGTTTGGGCGTGGCATCAGGGGCCATGAAGGTTTCTCCCACCCTGAAGGTGTGACTCCATGCCAAGAGCAAGCTTGACAGCCATGGGGAAGGAGGAGTTCTGTTTTGTGCTTGCTATACCCAGCTGTGTGGAGAATTGATATAATGTCTAGGTTCAGATATCTGAAAACCAAGGTTAGGATGAGGTGACGGCATAAGACCATGGCGTGTCCGAAGTGCTGGGTGTGCGGCCAGCTGTCTCCTTGTCTGTCTGGACGTCTGGCTTCAGGCTGTGTCAGGCAGAGCATGAGTGCCCAGAGCAGCCTATCCAGTTCGGGTACCGTCGAGGCCCGAGCAGGTTGATCCTCATCTGGGTTTTCTGGAGAGCCCCACAGGGAAACGTTTTTCTTCCGTTGGGCAGACACTGGGCTGGGTTTTGGTTCTGGAGTTCCTAGTCCGGAGGGCTTGTTTGCCAGGAGTGTGAGGAAGGAAGTCTGAAAACACAAGCTAGCTTGAGGTTTGGGACCGAGGTCACGGCATGGCCACTCTGCAGAGGCTGAATCGGGATCTCCTGCACTGAGGTCATGTCAACTATGAGACGGGCCTCAGGCTAGAGTTCTTGTCCAGCATGGCCTCTTCCTGAAGGGTGTGGGGGCTTCATGAGGCCAGAAAGTTTTGCCTACGATGGGATTTGTGAACTGCTCCAAAACTGAAGGTTACCTTCTGCACGACAGTCGAGTCCTATTGGATGGTTCCAAGAGGCCCCATATGGAAAGACTCGAGAGCAGGTGTCTAAGCATGGATGCCTGGGAACGCCACCTCATATTCCCACTCTTTAGTCAGGACAAGGCAGGCTCAATCTGCGGGCTCCTGGGTGAGCTACCCAGAGGGGAGAGTTGAAATGGACTCTCCTGAAGATGAGTCCTACTGTGGCTTGGTGGCCTGGGAGACCTTGGAATGTGGAGGTGGCTCAGGGACTCTGCAGGATTCTCCAACATGAGGTGTTTGACACGGCTCCAACAAGGAAACTTCCCATGTGGAGACGAGAGGAGTTCTGTTCCGTGCCTCAGGAAAGCCCCATACCCTGTTCTTCGAACCAAAGCCTCTGAGCAGTGACACCTGGAAACCAAAGCAAGAGTTGAGACTACGGCCTAAAGGCCTGTCCGGCTCAACCTTCTATCTCTGTTGTCATCTGTGTGCATGCATTCATGGATGTAGCTGCTCAGCTTGTGTCCGAATGCCCCTGTGAGTCCAGTGAGGCTCCCAGTAGTGGGATGTCCTCGGAGGCCTTGAGGTTTCTCATATTCTGGAGGTGTGTGGCCAAAGGAATGGACACAGTTTCCCAGGAGAGAGCAGGCACGGTCCTGTGGTATGGCTCCAGAGGACCCAGCCTAGAGGCTGTGTTTGCCAGGGCTGTGGGGACAGATGTCTGAAAAAGCAAACTTGGCTCAGCTAGGGGCCAATGTAATGGCAGGCCTGATCTCTAGTCCGTGAGGGGAGATCCTCTGGAAATCAAAGTAGGGCAAGTGGGAGGCAGTCACTCAGGATTTTGTCTCTGGGTGTTGCGTTTACAGTGTCCGGTCAGGGTAGGGGTTGTCTCAGAGGCCGAGGAAGAGCCTTCCTCTCAGGGGATTGTCCAAGCTCCCAAGTGTTTGTGTTCATTCTGTGGGAATGAAGAGTACTGTATTCTGCCACAGGGGACCCCCCAGGAGAGGGACTCTAGAGCACAGCAGTGGGTTCCCTCAGCTGGAATACACACCATCTAGTTAGTCCTGGGTGCCTATGGGCATGGCAAGCCACATATGCGGGCTCTTGGTCCAGTCACTGAGAGGCGTTACTTGAATAAGGTACTCACGCTGAGGGTCACAATGTGTGTTTGTGCCCAAGGCGGCCCTCACGCTTGGGCGTGGCCTCATGGGCCATGCCGTTTTCTCCTACACTGAAGGTTTGACTCACTGCCAGCAGCAAGGTTTCTTGCCAGGGGGAAGGAGGGGTTCTGACTTGTGCATCAGGTTCCCCCCTGTGCAGGGATTGGAGATAAGGTCTAGGTTCCGATGACTGAAAACCCAGGTTGGGAATGGATGGTGGCCTAAGGCAGTGGCGGGTCCAATGTGCTGGGTGTGCAGCCAGCTGTGTCGGTGTCTGTTGGAAGGTCTGGGCTCAGGCTATTTGCGACAGAGCATCACTGTTTAAGGTAGCCTATGCAATTGGGGTGTTGCCGAGGGCCAAGCAGTTTGATCCTCATTTGGGGTTTCTGGGCAGCGCCATAGACAATGTTTTTCTCTTGGGAGGCAGGCACAGTGCTTCATTGTGGCCCCAGAATTCCCAGTAGGGAGGGTTTGTGGGCCAGGAGTGTGAGGACGGAAGTCTGAAAACACAAGCTAGTGTGAGGATTGGAGCCAAGGGCAGAGCAGGCCCACTCTGCAGAGGCTGAATCAAAATCTCCTGCATCTGAAGTCAGGCTGAGGATCAGACGTTGGCTGAGGCTGGAGTATGTGTCCATGATGGCACCTTCATGAAGTGGGGGCCTCATGAGGCCAAGGAAGTTTTCCCACGCTGAGTTTGGAGGTTGCCCCAAACCACAAGGTTTCCTTCTGCGGGACATTCGAGTCCTGTTGCATGGCTCCAGGACATACCATATGGAAGGACTGGAGAGCAGGGTTCGAAGGATGGATCCCTGTACAGCATGCCTCGCATTCCCATTGGCTATTAGCGACAAGATATGTTTGATCTGCTGCCTCTGGAACACGCGACCCAGGGGGCTGAGTTGAAATGGCCTCTCCTGAGGATGCGTCATAATGTGCGTTTGGGTCCATGGAGACCTTGGAATGTGCTGGTTGTTCAGTGGCCCTGCGGAACTCTCCTACCTGAAGTGTTTGATACATCCCAGTAAGAAAGCTGCCCATGTGGAGATGAGAGATGTTTGGTTTGGTGCCTCAGAAAAGCCCCATGTGCTGGTCTACGAAAACAGTCCTCTGAGAACGGAAACATGGAAACCAAAGCTAAGGTTCAGATTAGGGCCTGGGGGCCTGTCCATTTCAACCTTCTGTCTCTGGGGACACTGTCTGAGAGTCTAAGTGGAGATAGTTGCTCCGCTGGTGTCAGAGAGCCCCTCTTAGTCCAGGGGGGCCTACACTATTGATGGCCTCAGGGGCCTTGGAGCTTTTCCCTAACCTGTAGTGTTGTGGTCAATGGATTGGGCACACTTTCCTTGGAGAGGGCAGGCACAATCTTTCGCTGTGGCCCTAGAGGCCCTAGCCTGGAGGTGTGTGGGTCCAGGCTGTGGGCACAGAAGTCTGAATACACAAACTCAGCTTAGGAGTGGCGCCTAGGGTATTGCAGGCCCGATGTACAGCCCGAGAGGGAGCTCCTGGGCCTCTGAAACAAGGGCGAGTGGGAGGCGTTCCTTCAGGCTTTTGTCTCTGGATGTTGTGTCCGGGATAGCCGTGGATTGGAGCGGTGGCCTCAGGTACTGTGGACGAGTATCCCTCTCTGGGGATTTGTCCCAGCTCCCAAGAGTTTGGGGTCATTTTGTGGGAAGGGTGGAGTCGTGTTGTCTGGCTCATGGGTCTCTCCAAGAAAGGGATTCCAGAGCAGAGCTCCAGGTACGGGCGGGGCGACTGGAAAATTCAAACCGTGGTGAGGATTGGGTGCATAGGGGCTTGGCAAGCCCCATACGTGGGCTCTTGGTCCAGGCCCTGACAGGCCTTTCTTTGACATGGGGCTCATGCTGAGGATCACAGTGTGAATTTGTGCCCAAGCAGCACTCAAGTTTGGGCGTGGCATCAGGGGCCATGAAGGTTTCTCCCACCCTGAAGGTGTGACTCCATGCCAAGAGCAAGCTTGACAGCCATGGGGAAGGAGGAGTTCTGTTTTGTGCTTGCTATACCCAGCTGTGTGGAGAATTGATATAATGTCTAGGTTCAGATATCTGAAAACCAAAGTTAGGATGAGGTGACGGCATAAGACCATGGCGTGTCCGAAGTGCTGGGTGTGCGGCCAGCTGTCTCCTTGTCTGTCTGGACGTCTGGCTTCAGGCTGTGTCAGGCAGAGCATGAGTGCCCAGAGCAGCCTATCCAGTTCGGGTACCGTCGAGGCCCGAGCAGGTTGATCCTCATCTGGTTTTCTGGAGAGCCCCACAGGGAAACGTTTTTCTTCCGTTGGGCAGACACTGGGCTGGGTTTTGGTTCTGGAGTTCCTAGTCCGGAGGGCTTGTTTGCCAGGAGTGTGAGGAAGGAAGTCTGAAAACACAAGCTAGCGTGAGGGTTGGGACCGAGGTCACGGCATGCCCACTCTGCAGAGGCTGAATCGGGATCTCCTGCACTGAGGTCATGTCAACTATGAGACGTGCCTCAGGCTAGAGTTCTTGTCCAGCATGGCCTCTTCCTGAAGGGTGTGGGGGCTTCATGAGGCCAGAAAGTTTTGCCTACGATGGGATTTGTGAACTGCTCCAAAACTGAAGGTTACCTTCTGCACGACAGTCGAGTCCTATTGGATGGTTCCAAGAGGCCCCATATGGAAAGACTCGAGAGCAGGTGTCTAAGCATGGATGCCTGGGAACGCCACCTCATATTCCCACTCTTTAGTCAGGACAAGGCAGGCTCAATCTGCGGGCTCCTGGGTGAGCTACCCAGAGGGGAGAGTTGAAATGGACTCTCCTGAAGATGAGTCCTACTGTGGCTTGGTGGCCTGGGAGACCTTGGAATGTGGAGGTGGCTCAGGGACTCTGCAGGATTCTCCAACATGAGGTGTTTGACACGGCTCCAACAAGGAAACTTCCCATGTGGAGACGAGAGGAGTTCTGTTCCGTGCCTCAGGAAAGACCCATACCCTGTTCTTCGAACCAAAGCCTCTGAGGAGTGACACCTGGAAACCAAAGTAAGAGTTGAGACTAGGGCCTTAAGGCCTGTCCGGCTCAACCTTCTATCTCTGTTGTCATCTGTGTGCATGCATTCATGGATGTAGCTGCTCAGCTTGTGTCCGAATGCCCCTGTGAGTCCAGTGAGGCTCCCAGTAGTGGGATGTCCTCGGAGGCCTTGAGGTTTCTCATATTCTGGAGGTGTGTGGCCAAAGGAATGGACACAGTTTCCCAGGAGAGAGCAGGCACGGTCATGTGGTATGGCTCCAGAGGACCCAGCCTAGAGGCTCTGTTTGCCAGGGCTGTGGGGACAGATATCTGAAAAAGCAAACTTGGCTCAGCTAGGGGCCAATGTAATGGCAGGCTTGATCTCCAGTCCGTGAGGGGAGATCCTCTGGAAATCAAAGTAGGGCAAGTGGGAGGCAGTCACTCAGGATTTTGTCTCTGGGTGTTGCGTTTACAGTATCCGGTCAGGGTAGGGGTTGTCTCAGAGGCCGAGGAAGAGCCTTCCTCTCAGGGGATTGTCCAAGCTCCCAAGTGTTTGTGTTCATTCTGTGGGAATGAAGAGTACTGTTTTCTGCCACAGGGGACCCCCCAGGAGAGGGACTCTAGAGCACAGCAGTGGGTTCCCTCAACTGGAATACACACCATCTAGTTAGTCCTGGGTGCCTATGGGCATGGCAAGCCAAATATGCGGGCTCTTGGTCCAGTCACTGAGAGGCGTTACTTGAATAAGGTACTCACGCTGAGGGTCACAATGTGTGTTTGTGCCCAAGGCGGCCCTCACGCTTGGGCGTGGCCTCATGGGCCATGCCGTTTTCTCCTACACTGAAGGTTTGACTCACTGCCAGCAGCAAGGTTTCTTGCCAGGGGGAAGGAGGGGTTCTGACTTGTGCATCAGGTTCCCCCCTGTGCAGGGATTGGAGATAAGGTCTAGGTTCCGATGACTGAAAACCCAGGTTGGGAATGGATGGTGGCCTAAGGCAGTGGCGGGTCCAATGTGCTGGGTGTGCAGCCAGCTGTGTCGGTGTCTGTTGGAAGGTCTGGGCTCAGGCTATTTGCGACAGAGCATCACTGTTTAAGGTAGCCTATGCAATTGGGGTGTTGCCGAGGGCCAAGCAGTTTGATCCTCATTTGGGGTTTCTGGGCAGCGCCATAGACAATGTTTTTCTCTTGGGAGGCAGGCACAGTGCTTCATTGTGGCCCCAGAATTCCCAGTAGGGAGGGTTTGTGGGCCAGGAGTGTGAGGACGGAAGTCTGAAAACACAAGCTAGTGTGAGGATTGGAGCCAAGGGCAGAGCAGGCCCACTCTGCAGAGGCTGAATCAAAATCTCCTGCATCTGAAGACAGGCTGAGGATCAGACGTTGGCTGAGGCTGGAGTATGTGTCCATGATGGCACCTTCATGAAGTGGGGGCCTCATGAGGCCAAGGAAGTTTTCCCACGCTGAGTTTGGAGGTTGCCCCAAACCACAAGGTTTCCTTCTGCGGGACATTCGAGTCCTGTTGCATGGCTCCAGGACATACCATATGGAAGGACTGGAGAGCAGGGTTCGAAGGATGGATCCCTGTACAGCATGCCTCGCATTCCCATTGGCTATTAGCGACAAGATATGTTTGATCTGCTGCCTCTGGAACACGCGACCCAGGGGGCTGAGTTGAAATGGCCTCTCCTGAGGATGCGTCATAATGTGCGTTTGGGTCCATGGAGACCTTGGAATGTGCTGGTTGTTCAGTGGCCCTGCGGAACTCTCCTACCTGAAGTGTTTGATACATCCCAGTAAGAAAGCTGCCCATGTGGAGATGAGAGATGTTTGGTTTGGTGCCTCAGAAAAGCCCCATGTGCTGGTCTACGAAAACAGTCCTCTGAGAACGGAAACATGGAAACCAAAGCTAAGGTTCAGATTAGGGCCTGGGGGCCTGTCCATTTCAACCTTCTGTCTCTGGGGACACTGTCTGAGAGTCTAAGTGGAGATAGTTGCTCCGCTGGTGTCAGAGAGCCCCTCTTAGTCCAGGGGGGCCTACACTATTGATGGCCTCAGGGGCCTTGGAGCTTTTCCCTAACCTGTAGTGTTGTGGTCAATGGATTGGGCACACTTTCCTTGGAGAGGGCAGGCACAATCTTTCGCTGTGGCCCTAGAGGCCCTAGCCTGGAGGTGTGTGGGTCCAGGCTGTGAGCACAGAAGTCTGAATACACAAACTCAGCTTAGGAGTGGCGCCTAGGGTATGGCCGGCCGGATGTACAGCCCGAGAGGGAGCTCCTGGGCCTCTGAAACAAGGGCGAGTGGGAGGCGTTCCTTCAGGCTTTTGTCTCTGGATGTTGTGTCCGGGATAGCCGTGGATTGGAGCGGTGGCCTCAGGTACTGTGGACGAGTATCCCTCTCTGGGGATTTGTCCCAGCTCCCAAGAGTTTGGGGTCATTTTGTGGGAAGGGTGGAGTCGTGTTGTCTGGCTCATGGGTCTCTCCAAGAAAGGGATTCCAGAGCAGAGCTCCAGGTACGGGCGGGGCGACTGGAAAATTCAAACCGTGGTGAGGATTGGGTGCATAGGGGCTTGGCAAGCCCCATATGTGGGCTCTTGGTCCAGGCCCTGACAGGCCTTTCTTTGACATGGGGCTCATGCTGAGGATCACAGTGTGAATTTGTGCCCAAGCAGCACTCAAGTTTGGGCGTGGCATCAGGGGCCATGAAGGTTTCTCTCACCCTGAGGGTGTGACTCCATGCCAAGAGCAAGCTTGACAGCCATGGGGAAGGAGGAGTTCTGTTTTGTGCTTGCTATACCCAGCTGTGTGGAGAATTGATATAATGTCTAGGTTCAGATATCTGAAAACCAAGGTTAGGATGAGGTGACGGCATAAGACCATGGCGTGTCCGAAGTGCTGGGTGTGCGGCCAGCTGTCTCCTTGTCTGTCTGGACGTCTGGCTTCAGGCTGTGTCAGGCAGAGCATGAGTGCCCAGAGCAGCCTATCCAGTTCGGGTACCATCGAGGCCCGAGCAGGTTGATCCTCATCTGGGTTTTCTGGAGATCCCCACAGGGAAACGTTTTTCTTCCGTTGGGCAGACACTGGGCTGGGTTTTGGTTCTGGAGTTCCTAGTCCGGAGGGCTTGTTTGCCAGGAGTGTGAGGAAGGAAGTCTGAAAACACAAGCTAGCGTGAGGTTTGGGACCGAGGTCACGGCATGCCCACTCTGCAGAGGCTGAATCGGTATCTCCTGCACTGAGGTCATGTCAACTATGAGACGGGCCTCAGGCTAGAGTTCTTGTCCAGCATGGCCTCTTCCTGAAGGGTGTGGGGGCTTCATGAGGCCAGAAAGTTTTGCCTACGATGGGATTTGTGAACTGCTCCAAAACTGAAGGTTACCTTCTGCACGACAGTCGAGTCCTATTGGATGGTTCCAAGAGGCCCCATATGGAAAGACTCGAGAGCAGGTGTCTAAGCATGGATGCCTGGGAACGCCACCTCATATTCCCACTCTTTACTCAGGACAAGGCAGGCTCAATCTGCGGGCTCCTGGGTGAGCTACCCAGAGGGGAGAGTTGAAATGGACTCTCCTGAAGATGAGTCCTACTGTGGCTTGGTGGCCTGGGAGACCTTGGAATGTGGAGGTGGCTCAGGGACTCTGCAGGATTCTCCAACATGAGGTGTTTGACACGGCTCCAACAAGGAAACTTCCCATGTGGAGACGAGAGGAGTTCTGTTCCGTGCCTCAGGAAAGACCCATACCCTGTTCTTCGAACCAAAGCCTCTGAGGAGTGACACCTGGAAACCAAAGTAAGAGTTGAGACTACGGCCTAAAGGCCTGTCTGGCTCAACCTTCTATCTCTGTTGTCATCTGTGTGCATGCATTCATGGATGTAGCTGCTCAGCTTGTGTCTGAATGCCCCTGTGAGTCCAGTGAGGCTCCCAGTAGTGGGATGTCCTCGGAGGCCTTGAGGTTTCTCATATGCTGGAGGTGTGTGGCCAAAGGAATGGACACAGTTTCCCAGGAGAGAGCAGGCACGGTCCTGTGGTATGGCTCCAGAGGACCCAGCCTAGAGGCTCTGTTTGCCAGGGCTGTGGGGACAGATGTCTGAAAAAGCAAACTTGGCTCAGCTAGGGGCCAATGTAATGGCAGGCCTGATCTCTAGTCCGTGAGGGGAGATCCTCTGGAAATCAAAGTAGGGCAAGTGGGAGGCAGTCACTCAGGATTTTGTCTCTGGGTGTTGCGTTTACAGTGTCCGGTCAGGGTAGGGGTTGTCTCAGAGGCCGAGGAAGAGCCTTCCTCTCAGGGGATTGTCCAAGCTCCCAAGTGTTTGTGTTCATTCTGTGGGAATGAAGAGTACTGTTTTCTGCCACAGGGGACCCCCCAGGAGAGGGACTCTAGAGCACAGCAGTGGGTTCCCTCAACTGGAATACACACCATCTAGTTAGTCCTGGGTGCCTATGGGCATGGCAAGCCACATATGCGGGCTCTTGGTCCAGTCACTGAGAGGCGTTACTTGAATAAGGTACTCACGCTGAGGGTCACAATGTGTGTTTGTGCCCAAGGCGGCCCTCACGCTTGGGCGTGGCCTCATGGGCCATGCCGTTTTCTCCTACACTGAAGGTTTGACTCACTGCCAGCAGCAAGGTTTCTTGCCAGGGGGAAGGAGGGGTTCTGACTTGTGCATCAGGTTCCCCCCTGTGCAGGGATTGGAGATAAGGTCTAGGTTCCGATGACTGAAAACCCAGGTTGGGAATGGATGGTGGCCTAAGGCAGTGGCGGGTCCAATGTGCTGGGTGTGCAGCCAGCTGTGTCGGTGTCTGTTGGAAGGTCTGGGCTCAGGCTATTTGCGACAGAGCATCACTGTTTAAGGTAGCCTATGCAATTGGGGTGTTGCCGAGGGCCAAGCAGTTTGATCCTCATTTGGGGTTTCTGGGCAGCGCCATAGACAATGTTTTTCTCTTGGGAGGCAGGCACAGTGCTTCATTGTGGCCCCAGAATTCCCAGTAGGGAGGGTTTGTGGGCCAGGAGTGTGAGGACGGAAGTCTGAAAACACAAGCTAGTGTGAGGATTGGAACCAAGGGCAGAGCAGGCCCACTCTGCAGAGGCTGAATCAAAATCTCCTGCATCTGAAGTCAGGCTGAGGATCAGACGTTGGCTGAGGCTGGAGTATGTGTCCATGATGGCACCTTCATGAAGTGGGGGCCTCATGAGGCCAAGGAAGTTTTCCCATGCTGAGTTTGGTGGTTGCCCCAAACCACAAGGTTTCCTTCTGCGGGACATTCGAGTCCTGTTGCATGGCTCCAGGACATACCATATGGAAGGACTGGAGAGCAGGGTTCGAAGGATGGATCCCTGTACAGCATGCCTCGCATTCCCATTGGCTATTAGCGACAAGATATGTTTGATCTGCTGCCTCTGGAACACGCGACCCAGGGGGCTGAGTTGAAATGGCCTCTCCTGAGGATGCGTCATAATGTGCGTTTGGGTCCATGGAGACCTTGGAATGTGCTGGTTGTTCAGTGGCCCTGCGGAACTCTCCTACCTGAAGTGTTTGATACATCCCAGTAAGAAAGCTGCCCATGTGGAGATGAGAGATGTTTGGTTTGGTGCCTCAGAAAAGCCCCATGTGCTGGTCTACGAAAACAGTCCTCTGAGAATGGAAACATGGAAACCAAAGCTAAGGTTCAGATTAGGGCCTGGGGGCCTGTCCATTTCAACCTTCTGTCTCTGGGGACACTGTCTGAGAGTCTAAGTGGAGATAGTTGCTCCGCTGGTGTCAGAGAGCCCCTCTTAGTCCAGGGGGGCCTACACTATTGATGGCCTCAGGGGCCTTGGAGCTTTTCCCTAACCTGTAGTGTTGTGGTCAATGGATTGGGCACACTTTCCTTGGAGAGGGCAGGCACAATCTTTCGCTGTGGCCCTAGAGGCCCTAGCCTGGAGGTGTGTGGGTCCAGGCTGTGGGCACAGAAGACTGAATACACAAACTCAGCTTAGGAGTGGCGCCTAGGGTATGGCAGGCCCGATGTACAGCCCGAGAGGGAGCTCCTGGGCCTCTGAAACAAGGGCGAGTGGGAGGCGTTCCTTCAGGCTTTTATCTCTGGATGTTTTATCCGGGATAGCCGTGGATTGGAGCGGTGGCCTCAGGTACTGTGGACGAGTATCCCTCTCTGGGGATTTGTCCCAGCTCCCAAGAGTTTGGGGTCATTTTGTGGGAAGGGTGGAGTCGTGTTGTCTGGCTCATGGGTCTCTCCAAGAAAGGGATTCCAGAGCAGAGCTCCAGGTACGGGCGGGGCGACTGGAAAATTCAAACCGTGGTGAGGATTGGGTGCATAGGGGCTTGGCAAACCCCATATGTGGTCTCTTGGTCCAGGCCCTGACAGGCCTTTCTTTGACATGGGGCTCATGCTGAGGATCACAGTGTGAATTTGTAACCAAGCAGCACTCAAGTTTGGGCGTGGCATCAGGGGCCATGAAGGTTTCTCCCACCCTGAAGGTGTGACTCCATGCCAAGAGCAAGCTTGACAGCCATGGGGAAGGAGGAGTTCTGTTTTGTGCTTGCTATACCCAGCTGTGTGGAGAATTGATATAATGTCTAGGTTCAGATATCTGAAAACCAAGGTTAGGATGAGGTGACGGCATAAGACCATGGCGTGTCCGAAGTGCTGGGTGTGCGGCCAGCTGTCTCCTTGTCTGTCTGGACGTCTGGCGTCAGGCTGTGTCAGGCAGAGCATGAGTGCCCAGAGCAGCCTATCCAGTTCGGGTACCGTCGAGGCCCGAGCAGGTTGATCCTCATCTGGGTTTTCTGGAGAGCCCCACAGGGAAACGTTTTTCTTCCGTTGGGCAGACACTGGGCTGGGTTTTGGTTCTGGAGTTCCTAGTCCGGAGGGCTTGTTTGCCAGGAGTGTGAGGAAGGAAGTCTGAAAACACAAGCTAGCGTGAGGTTTGGGACCGAGGTCACGGCATGCCCACTCTGCAGAGGCTGAATCGGTATCTCCTGCACTGAGGTCATGTCAACTATGAGACGGGCCTCAGGCTAGAGTTCTTGTCCAGCATGGCCTCTTCCTGAAGGGTGTGGGGGCTTCATGAGGCCAGAAAGTTTTGCCTACGATGGGATTTGTGAACTGCTCCAAAACTGAAGGTTACCTTCTGCACGACAGTCGAGTCCTATTGGATGGTTCCAAGAGGCCCCATATGGAAAGACTCGAGAGCAGGTGTCTAAGCATGGATGCCTGGGAACGCCACCTCATATTCCCACTCTTTAGTCAGGACAAGGCAGGCTCAATCTGCGGGCTCCTGGGTGAGCTACCCAGAGGGGAGAGTTGAAATGGACTCTCCTGAAGATGAGTCCTACTGTGGCTTGGTGGCCTGGGAGACCTTGGAATGTGGAGGTGGCTCAGGGACTCTGCAGGATTCTCCAACATGAGGTGTTTGACACGGCTCCAACAGGGAAACTTCCCATGTGGAGACGAGAGGAGTTCTGTTCCGTGCCTCAGGAAAGCCCCATACCCTGTTCTTCGAACCAAAGCCTCTGAGGAGTGACACCTGGAAACCAAAGTAAGAGTTGAGACTACGGCCTAAAGGCCTGTCCGGCTCAACCTTCTATCTCTGTTGTCATCTGTGTGCATGCATTCATGGATGTAGCTGCTCAGCTTGTGTCTGAATGCCCCTGTGAGTCCAGTGAGGCTCCCAGTAGTGGGATGTCCTCGGAGGCCTTGAGGTTTCTCATATGCTGGAGGTGTGTGGCCAAAGGAATGGACACAGTTTCCCAGGAGAGAGCAGGCACGGTCCTGTGGTATGGCTCCAGAGGACCCAGCCTAGAGGCTCTGTTTGCCAGGGCTGTGGGGACAGATGTCTGAAAAAGCAAACTTGGCTCAGCTAGGGGCCAATGTAATGGCAGGCCTGATCTCTAGTCCGTGAGGGGAGATCCTCTGGAAATCAAAGTAGGGCAAGTGGGAGGCAGTCACTCAGGATTTTGTCTCTGGGTGTTGCGTTTACAGTGTCCGGTCAGGGTAGGGGTTGTCTCAGAGGCCGAGGAAGAGCCTTCCTCTCAGGGGATTGTCCAAGCTCCCAAGTGTTTGTGTTCATTCTGTGGGAATGAAGAGTACTGTTTTCTGCCACAGGGGACCCCCCAGGAGAGGGACTCTAGAGCACAGCAGTGGGTTCCCTCAACTGGAATACACACCATCTAGTTAGTCCTGGGTGCCTATGGGCATGGCAAGCCACATATGCGGGCTCTTGGTCCAGTCACTGAGAGGCGTTACTTGAATAAGGTACTCACGCTGAGGGTCACAATGTGTGTTTGTGCCCAAGGCGGCCCTCACGCTTGGGCGTGGCCTCATGGGCCATGCCGTTTTCTCCTACACTGAAGGTTTGACTCACTGCCAGCAGCAAGGTTTCTTGCCAGGGGGAAGGAGGGGTTCTGACTTGTGCATCAGGTTCCCCCCTGTGCAGGGATTGGAGATAAGGTCTAGGTTCCGATGACTGAAAACCCAGGTTGGGAATGGATGGTGGCCTAAGGCAGTGGCGGGTCCAATGTGCTGGGTGTGCAGCCAGCTGTGTCGGTGTCTGTTGGAAGGTCTGGGCTCAGGCTATTTGCGACAGAGCATCACTGTTTAAGGTAGCCTATGCAATTGGGGTGTTGCCGAGGGCCAAGCAGTTTGATCCTCATTTGGGGTTTCTGGGCAGCGCCATAGACAATGTTTTTCTCTTGGGAGGCAGGCACAGTGCTTCATTGTGGCCCCAGAATTCCCAGTAGGGAGGGTTTGTGGGCCAGGAGTGTGAGGACGGAAGTCTGAAAACACAAGCTAGTGTGAGGATTGGAACCAAGGGCAGAGCAGGCCCACTCTGCAGAGGCTGAATCAAAATCTCCTGCATCTGAAGTCAGGCTGAGGATCAGACGTTGGCTGAGGCTGGAGTATGTGTCCATGATGGCACCTTCATGAAGTGGGGGCCTCATGAGGCCAAGGAAGTTTTCCCATGCTGAGTTTGGTGGTTGCCCCAAACCACAAGGTTTCCTTCTGCGGGACATTCGAGTCCTGTTGCATGGCTCCAGGACATACCATATGGAAGGACTGGAGAGCAGGGTTCGAAGGATGGATCCCTGTACAGCATGCCTCGCATTCCCATTGGCTATTAGCGACAAGATATGTTTGATCTGCTGCCTCTGGAACACGCGACCCAGGGGGCTGAGTTGAAATGGCCTCTCCTGAGGATGCGTCATAATGTGCGTTTGGGTCCATGGAGACCTTGGAATGTGCTGGTTGTTCAGTGGCCCTGCGGAACTCTCCTACCTGAAGTGTTTGATACATCCCAGTAAGAAAGCTGCCCATGTGGAGATGAGAGATGTTTGGTTTGGTGCCTCAGAAAAGCCCCATGTGCTGGTCTACGAAAACAGTCCTCTGAGAATGGAAACATGGAAACCAAAGCTAAGGTTCAGATTAGGGCCTGGGGGCCTGTCCATTTCAACCTTCTGTCTCTGGGGACACTGTCTGAGAGTCTAAGTGGAGATAGTTGCTCCGCTGGTGTCAGAGAGCCCCTCTTAGTCCAGGGGGGCCTACACTATTGATGGCCTCAGGGGCCTTGGAGCTTTTCCCTAACCTGTAGTGTTGTGGTCAATGGATTGGGCACACTTTCCTTGGAGAGGGCAGGCACAATCTTTCGCTGTGGCCCTAGAGGCCCTAGCCTGGAGGTGTGTGGGTCCAGGCTGTGGGCACAGAAGACTGAATACACAAACTCAGCTTAGGAGTGGCGCCTAGGGTATGGCAGGCCCGATGTACAGCCCGAGAGGGAGCTCCTGGGCCTCTGAAACAAGGGCGAGTGGGAGGCGTTCCTTCAGGCTTTTATCTCTGGATGTTTTATCCGGGATAGCCGTGGATTGGAGCGGTGGCCTCAGGTACTGTGGACGAGTATCCCTCTCTGGGGATTTGTCCCAGCTCCCAAGAGTTTGGGGTCATTTTGTGGGAAGGGTGGAGTCGTGTTGTCTGGCTCATGGGTCTCTCCAAGAAAGGGATTCCAGAGCAGAGCTCCAGGTACGGGCGGGGCGACTGGAAAATTCAAACCGTGGTGAGGATTGGGTGCATAGGGGCTTGGCAAACCCCATATGTGGTCTCTTGGTCCAGGCCCTGACAGGCCTTTCTTTGACATGGGGCTCATGCTGAGGATCACAGTGTGAATTTGTAACCAAGCAGCACTCAAGTTTGGGCGTGGCATCAGGGGCCATGAAGGTTTCTCCCACCCTGAAGGTGTGACCCATGCCAAGAGCAAGCTTGACAGCCATGGGGAAGGAGGAGTTCTGTTTTGTGCTTGCTATACCCAGCTGTGTGGAGAATTGATATAATGTCTAGGTTCAGATATCTGAAAACCAAGGTTAGGATGAGGTGACGGCATAAGACCATGGCGTGTCCGAAGTGCTGGGTGTGCGGCCAGCTGTCTCCTTGTCTGTCTGGACGTCTGGCGTCAGGCTGTGTCAGGCAGAGCATGAGTGCCCAGAGCAGCCTATCCAGTTCGGGTACCATCGAGGCCCGAGCAGGTTGATCCTTATCTGGGTTTTCTGGAGAGCCCCACAGGGAAACGTTTTTCTTCCGTTGGGCAGACACTGGGCTGGGTTTTGGTTCTGGAGTTCCTAGTCCGGAGGGCTTGTTTGCCAGGAGTGTGAGGAAGGAAGTCTGAAAACACAAGCTAGCGTGAGGGTTGGGACCGAGGTCACGGCATGCCCACTCTGCAGAGGCTGAATCGGGATCTCCTGCACTGAGGTCATGTCAACTATGAGACGTGCCTCAGGCTAGAGTTCTTGTCCAGCATGGCCTCTTCCTGAAGGGTGTGGGGGCTTCATGAGGCCAGAAAGTTTTGCCTACGATGGGATTTGTGAACTGCTCCAAAACTGAAGGTTACCTTCTGCACGACAGTCGAGTCCTATTGGATGGTTCCAAGAGGCCACATATGGAAAGACTCGAGAGCAGGTGTCTAAGCATGGATGCCTGGGAACGCCACCTCATATTCCCACTCTTTAGTCAGGACAAGGCAGGCTCAATCTGCGGGCTCCTGGGTGAGCTACCCAGAGGGGAGAGTTGAAATGGACTCTCCTGAAGATGAGTCCTACTGTGGCTTGGTGGCCTGGGAGACCTTGGAATGTGGAGGTGGCTCAGGGACTCTGCAGGATTCTCCAACATGAGGTGTTTAACACGGCTCCAACAAGGAAACTTCCCATGTGGAGACGAGAGGAGTTCTGTTCCGTGCCTCAGGAAAGCCCCATACCCTGTTCTTCGAACCAAAGCCTCTGAGCAGTGACACCTGGAAACCAAAGCAAGAGTTGAGACTACGGCCTAAAGGCCTGTCCGGCTCAACCTTCTATCTCTGTTGTCATCTGTGTGCATGCATTCATGGATGTAGCTGCTCAGCTTGTGTCCGAATGCCCCTGTGAGTCCAGTGAGGCTCCCAGTAGTGGGATGTCCTCGGAGGCCTTGAGGTTTCTCATATTCTGGAGGTGTGTGGCCAAAGGAATGGACACAGTTTCCCAGGAGAGAGCAGGCACGGTCCTGTGGTATGGCTCCAGAGGACCCAGCCTAGAGGCTCTGTTTGCCAGGGCTGTGGGGACAGATGTCTGAAAAAGCAAACTTGGCTCAGCTAGGGGCCAATGTAATGGCAGGCCTGATCTCTAGTCCGTGAGGGGAGATCCTCTGGAAATCAAAGTAGGGCAAGTGGGAGGCAGTCACTCAGGATTTTGTCTCTGGGTGTTGCGTTTACAGTGTCCGGTCAGGGTAGGGGTTGTCTCAGAGGCCGAGGAAGAGCCTTCCTCTCAGGGGATTGTCCAAGCTCCCAAGTGTTTGTGTTCATTCTGTGGGAATGAAGAGTACTGTTTTCTGCCACAGGGGACCCCCCAGGAGAGGGACTCTAGAGCACAGCAGTGGGTTCCCTCAGCTGGAATACACACCATCTAGTTAGTCCTGGGTGCCTATGGGCATGGCAAGCCACATATGCGGGCTCTTGGTCCAGTCACTGAGAGGCGTTACTTGAATAAGGTACTCACACTGAGGGTCACAATGTGTGTTTGTGCCCAAGGCGGCCCTCACGCTTGGGCGTGGCCTCATGGGCCATGCCGTTTTCTCCTACACTGAAGGTTTGACTCACTGCCAGCAGCAAGGTTTCTTGCCAGGGGGAAGGAGGGGTTCTGACTTGTGCATCAGGTTCCCCCCTGTGCAGGGATTGGAGATAAGGTCTAGGTTCCGATGACTGAAAACCCAGGTTGGGAATGGATGGTGGCCTAAGGCAGTGGCGGGTCCAATGTGCTGGGTGTGCAGCCAGCTGTGTCGGTGTCTGTTGGAAGGTCTGGGCTCAGGCTATTTGCGACAGAGCATCACTGTTTAAGGTAGCCTATGCAATTGGGGTGTTGCCGAGGGCCAAGCAGTTTGATCCTCATTTGGGGTTTCTGGGCAGCGCCATAGACAATGTTTTTCTCTTGGGAGGCAGGCACAGTGCTTCATTGTGGCCCCAGAATTCCCAGTAGGGAGGGTTTGTGGGCCAGGAGTGTGAGGACGGAAGTCTGAAAACACAAGCTAGTGTGAGGATTGGAGCCAAGGGCAGAGCAGGCCCACTCTGCAGAGGCTGAATCAAAATCTCCTGCATCTGAAGTCAGGCTGAGGATCAGACGTTGGCTGAGGCTGGAGTATGTGTCCATGATGGCACCTTCATGAAGTGGGGGCCTCATGAGGCCAAGGAAGTTTTCCCACGCTGAGTTTGGAGGTTGCCCCAAACCACAAGGTTTCCTTCTGCGGGACATTCGAGTCCTGTTGCATGGCTCCAGGACATACCATATGGAAGGACTGGAGAGCAGGGTTCGAAGGATGGATCCCTGTACAGCATGCCTCGCATTTCCATTGGCTATTAGCGACAAGATATGTTTGATCTGCTGCCTCTGGAACACGCGACCCAGGGGGCTGAGTTGAAATGGCCTCTCCTGAGGATGCGTCATAATGTGCGTTTGGGTCCATGGAGACCTTGGAATGTGCTGGTTGTTCAGTGGCCCTGCGGAACTCTCCTACCTGAAGTGTTTGATACATCCCAGTAAGAAAGCTGCCCATGTGGAGATGAGAGAGGTTTGGTTTGGTGCCTCAGAAAAGCCCCATGTGCTGGTCTACGAAAACAGTCCTCTGAGAACGGAAACATGGAAACCAAAGCTAAGGTTCAGATTAGGGCCTGGGGGCCTGTCCATTTCAACCTTCTGTCTCTGGGGACACTGTCTGAGAGTCTAAGTGGAGATAGTTGCTCCGCTGGTGTCAGAGAGCCCCTCTTAGTCCAGGGGGGCCTACACTATTGATGGCCTCAGGGGCCTTGGAGCTTTTCCCTAACCTGTAGTGTTGTGGTCAATGGATTGGGCACACTTTCCTTGGAGAGGGCAGGCACAATCTTTCGCTGTGGCCCTAGAGGCCCTAGCCTGGAGGTGTGTGGGTCCAGGCTGTGGGCACAGAAGTCTGAATACACAAACTCAGCTTAGGAGTGGCGCCTAGGGTATGGCAGGCCGGATGTACAGCCCGAGAGGGAGCTCCTGGGCCTCTGAAACAAGGGCGAGTGGGAGGCGTTCCTTCAGGCTTTTGTCTCTGGATGTTGTGTCCGGGATAGCCGTGGATTGGAGCGGTGGCCTCAGGTACTGTGGACGAGTATCCCTCTCTGGGGATTTGTCCCAGCTCCCAAGAGTTTGGGGTCATTTTGTGGGAAGGGTGGAGTCGTGTTGTCTGACTCATGGGTCTCTCCAAGAAAGGGATTCCAGAGCAGAGCTCCAGGTACGGGCGGGGCGACTGGAAAATTCAAACCGTGGTGAGGATTGGGTGCATAGGGGCTTGGCAAGCCCCATATGTGGGCTCTTGGTCCAGGCCCTGACAGGCCTTTCTTTGACATGGGGCTCATGCTGAGGATCACAGTGTGAATTTGTGCCCAAGCAGCACTCAAGTTTGGGCGTGGCATCAGAGGCCATGAAGGTTTCTCCCACCCTGAAGGTGTGACTCCATGCCAAGAGCAAGCTTGACAGCCATGGGGAAGGAGGAGTTCTGTTTTGTCCTTGCTATACCCAGCTGTGTGGAGAATTGATATAATGTCTAGGTTCAGATATCTGAAAACCAAGGTTAGGATGAGGTGACGTTATAAGACCTTGGCGTGTCCGAAGTGCTGGGTGTGCGGCCAGCTGTCTCCTTGTCTGTCTGGACATCTGGCTTCAGGCTGTGTCAGGCAGAGCATGAGTGCCCAGAGCAGCCTATCCAGTTCGGGTACCGTCGAGGCCCGAGCAGGTTGATCCTCATCTGGGTTTTCTGGAGAGCCCCACAGGGAAACGTTTTTCTTCCGTTGGGCAGACACTGGGCTGTATTCGGTTCTGGAGTTCCTAGTCCGGAGGGCTTGTTTGCCAGGAGTGTGAGGAAGGAAGTCTGAAAACACAAGCTAGCGTGAGGTTTGGAACCGAGGTCACGGCATGCCCACTCTGCAGAGGCTGAATCGGGATCTCCTGCACTGAGGTCATGTCAACTATGAGACGTGCCTCAGGCTAGAGTTCTTGTCCAGCATGGCCTCTTCCTGAAGGGTGTGGGGGCTTCATGAGGCCAGAAAGTTTTGCCTACGATGGGATTTGTGAACTGCTCCAAAACTGAAGGTTACCTTCTGCACGACAGTCGAGTCCTATTGGATGGTTCCAAGAGGCCCCATATGGAAAGACTCGAGAGCAGGTGTCTAAGCATGGATGCCTGGGAACGCCACCTCATATTCCCACTCTTTAGTCAGGACAAGGCAGGCTCAATCTGCGGGCTCCTGGGTGAGCTACCCAGAGGGGAGAGTTGAAATGGACTCTCCTGAAGATGAGTCCTACTGTGGCTTGGTGGCCTGGGAGACCTTGGAATGTGGAGGTGGCTCAGGGACTCTGCAGGATTCTCCAACATGAGGTGTTTGACACGGCTCCAACAAGGAAACTTCCCATGTGGAGACGAGAGGAGTTCTGTTCCGTGCCTCAGGAAAGCCCCATACCCTGTTCTTCGAACCAAAGCCTCTGAGCAGTGACACCTGGAAACCAAAGCAAGAGTTGAGACTACGGCCTAAAGGCCTGTCCGGCTCAACCTTCTATCTCTGTTGTCATCTGTGTGCATGCATTCATGGATGTAGCTGCTCAGCTTGTGTCCGAATGCCCCTGTGAGTCCAGTGAGGCTCCCAGTAGTGGGATGTCCTCGGAGGCCTTGAGGTTTCTCATATTCTGGAGGTGTGTGGCCAAAGGAATGGACACAGTTTCCCAGGAGAGAGCAGGCACGGTCCTGTGGTATGGCTCCAGAGGACCCAGCCTAGAGGCTGTGTTTGCCAGGGCTGTGGGGACAGATGTCTGAAAAAGCAAACTTGGCTCAGCTAGGGGCCAATGTAATGGCAGGCCTGATCTCTAGTCCGTGAGGGGAGATCCTCTGGAAATCAAAGTAGGGCAAGTGGGAGGCAGTCACTCAGGATTTTGTCTCTGGGTGTTGCGTTTACAGTGTCCGGTCAGGGTAGGGGTTGTCTCAGAGGCCGAGGAAGAGCCTTCCTCTCAGGGGATTGTCCAAGCTCCCAAGTGTTTGTGTTCATTCTGTGGGAATGAAGAGTACTGTTTTCTGCCACAGGGGACCCCCCAGGAGAGGGACTCTAGAGCACAGCAGTGGGTTCCCTCAACTGGAATACACACCATCTAGTTAGTCCTGGGTGCCTATGGGCATGGCAAGCCACATATGCGGGCTCTTGGTCCAGTCACTGAGAGGCGTTACTTGAATAAGGTACTCACGCTGAGGGTCACAATGTGTGTTTGTGCCCAAGGCGGCCCTCACGCTTGGGCGTGGCCTCATGGGCCATGCCGTTTTCTCCTACACTGAAGGTTTGACTCACTGCCAGCAGCAAGGTTTCTTGCCAGGGGGAAGGAGGGGTTCTGACTTGTGCATCAGGTTCCCCCCTGTGCAGGGATTGGAGATAAGGTCTAGGTTCCGATGACTGAAAACCCAGGTTGGGAATGGATGGTGGCCTAAGGCAGTGGCGGGTCCAATGTGCTGGGTGTGCAGCCAGCTGTGTCGGTGTCTGTTGGAAGGTCTGGGCTCAGGCTATTTGCGACAGAGCATCACTGTTTAAGGTAGCCTATGCAATTGGGGTGTTGCCGAGGGCCAAGCAGTTTGATCCTCATTTGGGGTTTCTGGGCAGCGCCATAGACAATGTTTTTCTCTTGGGAGGCAGGCACAGTGCTTCATTGTGGCCCCAGAATTCCCAGTAGGGAGGGTTTGTGGGCCAGGAGTGTGAGGACGGAAGTCTGAAAACACAAGCTAGTGTGAGGATTGGAGCCAAGGGCAGAGCAGGCCCACTCTGCAGAGGCTGAATCAAAATCTCCTGCATCTGAAGTCAGGCTGAGGATCAGACGTTGGCTGAGGCTGGAGTATGTGTCCATGATGGCACCTTCATGAAGTGGGGGCCTCATGAGGCCAAGGAAGTTTTCCCACGCTGAGTTTGGAGGTTGCCCCAAACCACAAGGTTTCCTTCTGCGGGACATTCGAGTCCTGTTGCATGGCTCCAGGACATACCATATGGAAGGACTGGAGAGCAGGGTTCGAAGGATGGATCCCTGTACAGCATGCCTCGCATTCCCATTGGCTATTAGCGACAAGATATGTTTGATCTGCTGCCTCTGGAACACGCGACCCAGGGGGCTGAGTTGAAATGGCCTCTCCTGAGGATGCGTCATAATGTGCGTTTGGGTCCATGGAGACCTTGGAATGTGCTGGTTGTTCAGTGGCCCTGCGGAACTCTCCTACCTGAAGTGTTTGATACATCCCAGTAAGAAAGCTGCCCATGTGGAGATGAGAGAGGTTTGGTTTGGTGCCTCAGAAAAGCCCCATGTGCTGGTCTACGAAAACAGTCCTCTGAGAACGGAAACATGGAAACCAAAGCTAAGGTTCAGATTAGGGCCTGGGGGCCTGTCCATTTCAACCTTCTGTCTCTGGGGACACTGTCTGAGAGTCTAAGTGGAGATAGTTGCTCCGCTGGTGTCAGAGAGCCCCTCTTAGTCCAGGGGGGCCTACACTATTGATGGCCTCAGGGGCCTTGGAGCTTTTCCCTAACCTGTAGTGTTGTGGTCAATGGATTGGGCACACTTTCCTTGGAGAGGGCAGGCACAATCTTTCGCTGTGGCCCTAGAGGCCCTAGCCTGGAGGTGTGTGGGTCCAGGCTGTGGGCACAGAAGTCTGAATACACAAACTCAGCTTAGGAGTGGCGCCTAGGGTATGGCAGGCCGGATGTACAGCCCGAGAGGGAGCTCCTGGGCCTCTGAAACAAGGGCGAGTGGGAGGCGTTCCTTCAGGCTTTTGTCTCTGGATGTTGTGTCCGGGATAGCCGTGGATTGGAGCGGTGGCCTCAGGTACTGTGGACGAGTATCCCTCTCTGGGGATTTGTCCCAGCTCCCAAGAGTTTGGGGTCATTTTGTGGGAAGGGTGGAGTCGTGTTGTCTGGCTCATGGGTCTCTCCAAGAAAGGGATTCCAGAGCAGAGCTCCAGGTACGGGCGGGGCGACTGGAAAATTCAAACCGTGGTGAGGATTGGGTGCATAGGGGCTTGGCAAGCCCCATATGTGGGCTCTTGGTCCAGGCCCTGACAGGCCTTTCTTTGACATGGGGCTCATGCTGAGGATCACAGTGTGAATTTGTGCCCAAGCAGCACTCAAGTTTGGGCGTGGCATCAGGGGCCATGAAGGTTTCTCCCACCCTGAAGGTGTGACTCCATGCCAAGAGCAAGCTTGACAGCCATGGGGAAGGAGGAGTTCTGTTTTGTGCTTGCTATACCCAGCTGTGTGGAGAATTGATATAATGTCTAGGTTCAGATATCTGAAAACCAAGGTTAGGATGAGGTGACGGCATAAGACCATGGCGTGTCCGAAGTGCTGGGTGTGCGGCCAGCTGTCTCCTTGTCTGTCTGGACGTCTGGCTTCAGGCTGTGTCAGGCAGAGCATGAGTGCCCAGAGCAGCCTATCCAGTTCGGGTACCGTCGAGGCCCGAGCAGGTTGATCCTCATCTGGGTTTTCTGGAGAGCCCCACAGGGAAACGTTTTTCTTCCGTTGGGCAGACACTGGGCTGGGTTTTGGTTCTGGAGTTCCTAGTCCGGAGGGCTTGTTTGCCAGGAGTGTGAGGAAGGAAGTCTGAAAACACAAGCTAGCGTGAGGTTTGGGACCGAGGTCACGGCATGCCCACTCTGCAGAGGCTGAATCGGGATCTCCTGCACTGAGGTCATGTCAACTATGAGACGTGCCTCAGGCTAGAGTTCTTGTCCAGCATGGCCTCTTCCTGAAGGGTGTGGGGGCTTCATGAGGCCAGAAAGTTTTGCCTACGATGGGATTTGTGAACTGCTCCAAAACTGAAGGTTACCTTCTGCACGACAGTCGAGTCCTATTGGATGGTTCCAAGAGGCCCCATATGGAAAGACTCGAGAGCAGGTGTCTAAGCATGGATGCCTGGGAACGCCACCTCATATTCCCACTCTTTAGTCAGGACAAGGCAGGCTCAATCTGCGGGCTCCTGGGTGAGCTACCCAGAGGGGAGAGTTGAAATGGACTCTCCTGAAGATGAGTCCTACTGTGGCTTGGTGGCCTGGGAGACCTTGGAATGTGGAGGTGGCTCAGGGACTCTGCAGGATTCTCCAACATGAGGTGTTTGACACGGCTCCAACAAGGAAACTTCCCATGTGGAGACGAGAGGAGTTCTGTTCCGTGCCTCAGGAAAGCCCCATACCCTGTTCTTCGAACCAAAGCCTCTGAGGAGTGACACCTGGAAACCAAAGTAAGAGTTGAGACTACGGCCTAAAGGCCTGTCCGGCTCAACCTTCTATCTCTGTTGTCATCTGTGTGCATGCATTCATGGATGTAGCTGCTCAGCTTGTGTCCGAATGCCCCTGTGAGTCCAGTGAGGCTCCCAGTAGTGGGATGTCCTCGGAGGCCTTGAGGTTTCTCATATTCTGGAGGTGTGTGGCCAAAGGAATGGACACAGTTTCCCAGGAGAGAGCAGGCACGGTCCTGTGGTATGGCTCCAGAGGACCCAGCCTAGAGTCTCTGTTTGCCAGGGCTGGGGGGACAGATGTCTGAAAATGCAAACTTGGCTCAGCTAGGGGCCAATGTAATGGCAGGCCTGATCTCTAGTCCGTGAGGGGAGATCCTCTGGAAATCAAAGTAGGGCAAGTGGGAGGCAGTCACTCAGGATTTTGTCTCTGGGTGTTGCGTTTACAGTGTCCGGTCAGGGTAGGGGTTGTCTCAGAGGCCGAGGAAGAGCCTTCCTCTCAGGGGATTGTCCAAGCTCCCGAGTGTTTGTGTTCATTCTGTGGGAATGAAGAGTACTGTTTTCTGCCACAGGGGACCCCCCAGGAGAGGGACTCTAGAGCACAGCAGTGGGTTCCCTCAACTGGAATACACACCATCTAGTTAGTCCTGGGTGCCTATGGGCATGGCAAGCCACATATGCGGGCTCTTGGTCCAGTCCCTGAGAGGCGTTACTTGAATAAGGTACTCACGCTGAGGGTCACAATGTGTGTTTGTGCCCAAGGCGGCCCTCACGCTTGGGCGTGGCCTCATGGGCCATGCCGTTTTCTCCTACACTGAAGGTTTGACTCACTGCCAGCAGCAAGGTTTCTTGCCAGGGGGAAGGATGGGTTCTGACTTGTGCATCAGGTTCCCCCGTGTGCAGGGATTGGAGATAAGGTCTAGGTTCCGATGACTGAAAACCCAGGTTGGGAATGGATGGTGGCCTAAGGCAGTGGCGGGTCCAATGTGCTGGGTGTGCAGCCAGCTGTGTCGGTGTCTGTTGGAAGGTCTGAGCTCAGGCTATTTGCGACAGAGCATCACTGTTTAAGGTAGCCTATGCAATTGGGGTGTTGCCGAGGGCCAAGCAGTTTGATCCTCATTTGGGGTTTCTGGGCAGCGCCATAGACAATGTTTTTCTCTTGGGAGGCAGGCACAGTGCTTCATTGTGGCCCCAGAATTCCCAGTAGGGAGGGTTTGTGGGCCAGGAGTGTGAGGACGGAAGTCTGAAAACACAAGCTAGTGTGAGGATTGGAGCCAAGGGCAGAGCAGGCCCACTCTGCAGAGGCTGAATCAAAATCTCCTGCATCTGAAGTCAGGCTGAGGATCAGACGTTGGCTGAGGCTGGAGTATGTGTCCATGATGGCACCTTCATGAAGTGGGGGCCTCATGAGGCCAAGGAAGTTTTCCCACGCTGAGTTTGGAGGTTGCCCCAAACCACAAGGTTTCCTTCTGCGGGACATTCGAGTCCTGTTGCATGGCTCCAGGGCATACCATATGGAAGGACTGGAGAGCAGGGTTCGAAGGATGGATCCCTGTACAGCATGCCTCGCATTCCCATTGGCTATTAGCGACAAGATATGTTTGATCTGCTGCCTCTGGAACACGCGACCCAGGGGGCTGAGTTGAAATGGCCTCTCCTGAGGATGCGTCATAATGTGCGTTTGGGTCCATGGAGACCTTGGAATGTGCTGGTTGTTCAGTGGCCCTGCGGAACTCTCCTACCTGAAGTGTTTGATACATCCCAGTAAGAAAGCTGCCCATGTGGAGATGAGAGATGTTTGGTTTGGTGCCTCAGAAAAGCCCCATGTGCTGGTCTACGAAAACAGTCCTCTGAGAACGGAAACATGGAAACCAAAGCTAAGGTTCAGATTAGGGCCTGGGGGCCTGTCCATTTCAACCTTCTGTCTCGGGGGACACTGTCTGAGAGTCTCAGTGGAGATAGTTGCTCCGCTGGTGTCAGAGAGCCCCTCTTAGTCCAGGGGGGCCTACACTATTGATGGCCTCAGGGGCCTTGGAGCTTTTCCCTAACCTGTAGTGTTGTGGTCAATGGATTGGGCACACTTTCCTTGGAGAGGGCAGGCACAATCTTTCGCTGTGGCCCTAGAGGCCCTAGCCTGGAGGTGTGTGGGTCCAGGCTGTGGGCACAGAAGTCTGAATACACCAACTCAGCTTAGGAGTGGCGCCTAGGGTATGGCAGGCCGGATGTACAGCCCGAGAGGGAGCTCCTGGGCCTCTGAAACAAGGGCGAGTGGGAGGCGTTCCTTCAGGCTTTTGTCTCTGGATGTTGTGTCCGGGATAGCCGTGGATTGGAGCGGTGGCCTCAGGTACTGTGGACGAGTATCCCTCTCTGGGGATTTGTCCCAGCTCCCAAGAGTTTGGGGTCATTTTGTGGGAAGGGTGGAGTCGTGTTGTCTGGCTCATGGGTCTCTCCAAGAAAGGGATTCCAGAGCAGAGCTCCAGGTACGGGCGGGGCGACTGGAAAATTCAAACCGTGGTGAGGATTGGGTGCATAGGGGCTTGGCAAGCCCCATATGTGGGCTCTTGGTCCAGGCCCTGACAGGCCTTTCTTTGACATGGGGCTCATGCTGAGGATCACAGTGTGAATTTGTGCCCAAGCAGCACTCAAGTTTGGGCGTGGCATCAGGGGCCATGAAGGTTTCTCCCACCCTGAAGGTGTGACTCCATGCCAAGAGCAAGCTTGACAGCCATGGGGAAGGAGGAGTTCTGTTTTGTGCTTGCTATACCCAGCTGTGTGGAGAATTGATATAATGTCTAGGTTCAGATATCTGAAAACCAAGGTTAGGATGAGGTGACGGCATAAGACCATGGCGTGTCCGAAGTGCTGGGTGTGCGGCCAGCTGTCTCCTTGTCTGTCTGGACGTCTGGCTTCAGGCTGTGTCAGGCAGAGCATGAGTGCCCAGAGCAGCCTATCCAGTTCGGGTACCGTCGAGGCCCGAGCAGGTTGATCCTCATCTGGGTTTTCTGGAGAGCCCCACAGGGAAACGTTTTTCTTCCGTTGGGCAGACACTGGGCTGGGTTTTGGTTCTGGAGTTCCTAGTCCGGAGGGCTTGTTTGCCAGGAGTGTGAGGAAGGAAGTCTGAAAACACAAGCTAGCGTGAGGTTTGGGACCGAGGTCACGGCATGCCCACTCTGCAGAGGCTGAATCGGGATCTCCTGCACTGAGGTCATGTCAACTATGAGACGTGCCTCAGGCTAGAGTTCTTGTCCAGCATGGCCTCTTCCTGAAGGGTGTGGGGGCTTCATGAGGCCAGAAAGTTTTGCCTACGATGGGATTTGTGAACTGCTCCAAAACTGAAGGTTACCTTCTGCACGACAGTCGAGTCCTATTGGATGGTTCCAAGAGGCCCCATATGGAAAGACTCGAGAGCAGGTGTCTAAGCATGGATGCCTGGGAACGCCACCTCATATTCCCACTCTTTAGTCAGGACAAGGCAGGCTCAATCTGCGGGCTCCTGGGTGAGCTACCCAGAGGGGAGAGTTGAAATGGACTCTCCTGAAGATGAGTCCTACTGTGGCTTGGTGGCCTGGGAGACCTTGGAATGTGGAGGTGGCTCAGGGACTCTGCAGGATTCTCCAACATGAGGTGTTTGACACGGCTCCAACAAGGAAACTTCCCATGTGGAGACGAGAGGAGTTCTGTTCCGTGCCTCAGGAAAGCCCCATACCCTGTTCTTCGAACCAAAGCCTCTGAGGAGTGACACCTGGAAACCAAAGTAAGAGTTGAGACTACGGCCTAAAGGCCTGTCCGGCTCAACCTTCTATCTCTGTTGTCATCTGTGTGCATGCATTCATGGATGTAGCTGCTCAGCTTGTGTCCGAATGCCCCTGTGAGTCCAGTGAGGCTCCCAGTAGTGGGATGTCCTCGGAGGCCTTGAGGTTTCTCATATTCTGGAGGTGTGTGGCCAAAGGAATGGACACAGTTTCCCAGGAGAGAGCAGGCACGGTCCTGTGGTATGGCTCCAGAGGACCCAGCCTAGAGTCTCTGTTTGCCAGGGCTGGGGGGACAGATGTCTGAAAATGCAAACTTGGCTCAGCTAGGGGCCAATGTAATGGCAGGCCTGATCTCTAGTCCGTGAGGGGAGATCCTCTGGAAATCAAAGTAGGGCAAGTGGGAGGCAGTCACTCAGGATTTTGTCTCTGGGTGTTGCGTTTACAGTGTCCGGTCAGGGTAGGGGTTGTCTCAGAGGCCGAGGAAGAGCCTTCCTCTCAGGGGATTGTCCAAGCTCCCGAGTGTTTGTGTTCATTCTGTGGGAATGAAGAGTACTGTTTTCTGCCACAGGGGACCCCCCAGGAGAGGGACTCTAGAGCACAGCAGTGGGTTCCCTCAACTGGAATACACACCATCTAGTTAGTCCTGGGTGCCTATGGGCATGGCAAGCCACATATGCGGGCTCTTGGTCCAGTCACTGAGAGGCGTTACTTGAATAAGGTACTCACGCTGAGGGTCACAATGTGTGTTTGTGCCCAAGGCGGCCCTCACGCTTGGGCGTGGCCTCATGGGCCATGCCGTTTTCTCCTACACTGAAGGTTTGACTCACTGCCAGCAGCAAGGTTTCTTGCCAGGGGGAAGGATGGGTTCTGACTTGTGCATCAGGTTCCCCCGTGTGCAGGGATTGGAGATAAGGTCTAGGTTCCGATGACTGAAAACCCAGGTTGGGAATGGATGGTGGCCTAAGGCAGTGGCGGGTCCAATGTGCTGGGTGTGCAGCCAGCTGTGTCGGTGTCTGTTGGAAGGTCTGAGCTCAGGCTATTTGCGACAGAGCATCACTGTTTAAGGTAGCCTATGCAATTGGGGTGTTGCCGAGGGCCAAGCAGTTTGATCCTCATTTGGGGTTTCTGGGCAGCGCCATAGACAATGTTTTTCTCTTGGGAGGCAGGCACAGTGCTTCATTGTGGCCCCAGAATTCCCAGTAGGGAGGGTTTGTGGGCCAGGAGTGTGAGGACGGAAGTCTGAAAACACAAGCTAGTGTGAGGATTGGAGCCAAGGGCAGAGCAGGCCCACTCTGCAGAGGCTGAATCAAAATCTCCTGCATCTGAAGTCAGGCTGAGGATCAGACGTTGGCTGAGGCTGGAGTATGTGTCCATGATGGCACCTTCATGAAGTGGGGGCCTCATGAGGCCAAGGAAGTTTTCCCACGCTGAGTTTGGAGGTTGCCCCAAACCACAAGGTTTCCTTCTGCGGGACATTCGAGTCCTGTTGCATGGCTCCAGGGCATACCATATGGAAGGACTGGAGAGCAGGGTTCGAAGGATGGATCCCTGTACAGCATGCCTCGCATTCCCATTGGCTATTAGCGACAAGATATGTTTGATCTGCTGCCTCTGGAACACGCGACCCAGGGGGCTGAGTTGAAATGGCCTCTCCTGAGGATGCGTCATAATGTGCGTTTGGGTCCATGGAGACCTTGGAATGTGCTGGTTGTTCAGTGGCCCTGCGGAACTCTCCTACCTGAAGTGTTTGATACATCCCAGTAAGAAAGCTGCCCATGTGGAGATGAGAGAGGTTTGGTTTGGTGCCTCAGAAAAGCCCCATGTGCTGGTCTACGAAAACAGTCCTCTGAGAACGGAAACATGGAAACCAAAGCTAAGGTTCAGATTAGGGCCTGGGGGCCTGTCCATTTCAACCTTCTGTCTCTGGGGACACTGTCTGAGAGTCTAAGTGGAGATAGTTGCTCCGCTGGTGTCAGAGAGCCCCTCTTAGTCCAGGGGGGCCTACACTATTGATGGCCTCAGGGGCCTTGGAGCTTTTCCCTAACCTGTAGTGTTGTGGTCAATGGATTGGGCACACTTTCCTTGGAGAGGGCAGGCACAATCTTTCGCTGTGGCCCTAGAGGCCCTAGCCTGGAGGTGTGTGGGTCCAGGCTGTGGGCACAGAAGTCTGAATACACCAACTCAGCTTAGGAGTGGCGCCTAGGGTATGGCAGGCCGGATGTACAGCCCGAGAGGGAGCTCCTGGGCCTCTGAAACAAGGGCGAGTGGGAGGCGTTCCTTCAGGCTTTTGTCTCTGGATGTTGTGTCCGGGATAGCCGTGGATTGGAGCGGTGGCCTCAGGTACTGTGGACGAGTATCCCTCTCTGGGGATTTGTCCCAGCTCCCAAGAGTTTGGGGTCATTTTGTGGGAAGGGTGGAGTCGTGTTGTCTGGCTCATGGGTCTCTCCAAGAAAGGGATTCCAGAGCAGAGCTCCAGGTACGGGCGGGGCGACTGGAAAATTCAAACCGTGGTGAGGATTGGGTGCATAGGGGCTTGGCAAGCCCCATATGTGGGCTCTTGGTCCAGGCCCTGACAGGCCTTTCTTTGACATGGGGCTCATGCTGAGGATCACAGTGTGAATTTGTGCCCAAGCAGCACTCAAGTTTGGGCGTGGCATCAGGGGCCATGAAGGTTTCTCCCACCCTGAAGGTGTGACTCCATGCCAAGAGCAAGCTTGACAGCCATGGGGAAGGAGGAGTTCTGTTTTGTGCTTGCTATACCCAGCTGTGTGGAGAATTGATATAATGTCTAGGTTCAGATATCTGAAAACCAAGGTTAGGATGAGGTGACGGCATAAGACCATGGCGTGTCCGAAGTGCTGGGTGTGCGGCCAGCTGTCTCCTTGTCTGTCTGGACGTCTGGCTTCAGGCTGTGTCAGGCAGAGCATGAGTGCCCAGAGCAGCCTATCCAGTTCGGGTACCGTCGAGGCCCGAGCAGGTTGATCCTCATCTGGGTTTTCTGGAGAGCCCCACAGGGAAACGTTTTTCTTCCGTTGGGCAGACACTGGGCTGGGTTTTGGTTCCGGAGTTCCTAGTCCGGAGGGCTTGTTTGCCAGGAGTGTGAGGAAGGAAGTCTGAAAACACAAGCTAGCGTGAGGTTTGGGACCGAGGTCACGGCATGCCCACTCTGCAGAGGCTGAATCGGGATCTCCTGCACTGAGGTCATGTCAACTATGAGACGTGCCTCAGGCTAGAGTTCTTGTCCAGCATGGCCTCTTCCTGAAGGGTGTGGGGGCTTCATGAGGCCAGAAAGTTTTGCCTACGATGGGATTTGTGAACTGCTCCAAAACTGAAGGTTACCTTCTGCACGACAGTCGAGTCCTATTGGATGGTTCCAAGAGGCCCCATATGGAAAGACTCGAGAGCAGGTGTCTAAGCATGGATGCCTGGGAACGCCACCTCATATTCCCACTCTTTAGTCAGGACAAGGCAGGCTCAATCTGCGGGCTCCTGGGTGAGCTACCCAGAGGGGAGAGTTGAAATGGACTCTCCTGAAGATGAGTCCTACTGTGGCTTGGTGGCCTGGGAGACCTTGGAATGTGGAGGTGGCTCAGGGACTCTGCAGGATTCTCCAACATGAGGTGTTTGACACGGCTCCAACAAGGAAACTTCCCATGTGGAGACGAGAGGAGTTCTGTTCCGTGCCTCAGGAAAGCCCCATACCCTGTTCTTCGAACCAAAGCCTCTGAGGAGTGACACCTGGAAACCAAAGTAAGAGTTGAGACTACGGCCTAAAGGCCTGTCCGGCTCAACCTTCTATCTCTGTTGTCATCTGTGTGCATGCATTCATGGATGTAGCTGCTCAGCTTGTGTCCGAATGCCCCTGTGAGTCCAGTGAGGCTCCCAGTAGTGGGATGTCCTCGGAGGCCTTGAGGTTTCTCATATTCTGGAGGTGTGTGGCCAAAGGAATGGACACAGTTTCCCAGGAGAGAGCAGGCACGGTCCTGTGGTATGGCTCCAGAGGACCCAGCCTAGAGTCTCTGTTTGCCAGGGCTGGGGGGACAGATGTCTGAAAATGCAAACTTGGCTCAGCTAGGGGCCAATGTAATGGCAGGCCTGATCTCTAGTCCGTGAGGGGAGATCCTCTGGAAATCAAAGTAGGGCAAGTGGGAGGCAGTCACTCAGGATTTTGTCTCTGGGTGTTGCGTTTACAGTGTCCGGTCAGGGTAGGGGTTGTCTCAGAGGCCGAGGAAGAGCCTTCCTCTCAGGGGATTGTCCAAGCTCCCGAGTGTTTGTGTTCATTCTGTGGGAATGAAGAGTACTGTTTTCTGCCACAGGGGACCCCCCAGGAGAGGGACTCTAGAGCACAGCAGTGGGTTCCCTCAACTGGAATACACACCATCTAGTTAGTCCTGGGTGCCTATGGGCATGGCAAGCCACATATGCGGGCTCTTGGTCCAGTCACTGAGAGGCGTTACTTGAATAAGGTACTCACGCTGAGGGTCACAATGTGTGTTTGTGCCCAAGGCGGCCCTCACGCTTGGGCGTGGCCTCATGGGCCATGCCGTTTTCTCCTACACTGAAGGTTTGACTCACTGCCAGCAGCAAGGTTTCTTGCCAGGGGGAAGGATGGGTTCTGACTTGTGCATCAGGTTCCCCCGTGTGCAGGGATTGGAGATAAGGTCTAGGTTCCGATGACTGAAAACCCAGGTTGGGAATGGATGGTGGCCTAAGGCAGTGGCGGGTCCAATGTGCTGGGTGTGCAGCCAGCTGTGTCGGTGTCTGTTGGAAGGTCTGAGCTCAGGCTATTTGCGACAGAGCATCACTGTTTAAGGTAGCCTATGCAATTGGGGTGTTGCCGAGGGCCAAGCAGTTTGATCCTCATTTGGGGTTTCTGGGCAGCGCCATAGACAATGTTTTTCTCTTGGGAGGCAGGCACAGTGCTTCATTGTGGCCCCAGAATTCCCAGTAGGGAGGGTTTGTGGGCCAGGAGTGTGAGGACGGAAGTCTGAAAACACAAGCTAGTGTGAGGATTGGAGCCAAGGGCAGAGCAGGCCCACTCTGCAGAGGCTGAATCAAAATCTCCTGCATCTGAAGTCAGGCTGAGGATCAGACGTTGGCTGAGGCTGGAGTATGTGTCCATGATGGCACCTTCATGAAGTGGGGGCCTCATGAGGCCAAGGAAGTTTTCCCACGCTGAGTTTGGAGGTTGCCCCAAACCACAAGGTTTCCTTCTGCGGGACATTCGAGTCCTGTTGCATGGCTCCAGGGCATACCATATGGAAGGACTGGAGAGCAGGGTTCGAAGGATGGATCCCTGTACAGCATGCCTCGCATTCCCATTGGCTATTAGCGACAAGATATGTTTGATCTGCTGCCTCTGGAACACGCGACCCAGGGGGCTGAGTTGAAATGGCCTCTCCTGAGGATGCGTCATAATGTGCGTTTGGGTCCATGGAGACCTTGGAATGTGCTGGTTGTTCAGTGGCCCTGCGGAACTCTCCTACCTGAAGTGTTTGATACATCCCAGTAAGAAAGCTGCCCATGTGGAGATGAGAGAGGTTTGGTTTGGTGCCTCAGAAAAGCCCCATGTGCTGGTCTACGAAAACAGTCCTCTGAGAACGGAAACATGGAAACCAAAGCTAAGGTTCAGATTAGGGCCTGGGGGCCTGTCCATTTCAACCTTCTGTCTCTGGGGACACTGTCTGAGAGTCTAAGTGGAGATAGTTGCTCCGCTGGTGTCAGAGAGCCCCTCTTAGTCCAGGGGGGCCTACACTATTGATGGCCTCAGGGGCCTTGGAGCTTTTCCCTAACCTGTAGTGTTGTGGTCAATGGATTGGGCACACTTTCCTTGGAGAGGGCAGGCACAATCTTTCGCTGTGGCCCTAGAGGCCCTAGCCTGGAGGTGTGTGGGTCCAGGCTGTGGGCACAGAAGTCTGAATACACCAACTCAGCTTAGGAGTGGCGCCTAGGGTATGGCAGGCCGGATGTACAGCCCGAGAGGGAGCTCCTGGGCCTCTGAAACAAGGGCGAGTGGGAGGCGTTCCTTCAGGCTTTTGTCTCTGGATGTTGTGTCCGGGATAGCCGTGGATTGGAGCGGTGGCCTCAGGTACTGTGGACGAGTATCCCTCTCTGGGGATTTGTCCCAGCTCCCAAGAGTTTGGGGTCATTTTGTGGGAAGGGTGGAGTCGTGTTGTCTGGCTCATGGGTCTCTCCAAGAAAGGGATTCCAGAGCAGAGCTCCAGGTACGGGCGGGGCGACTGGAAAATTCAAACCGTGGTGAGGATTGGGTGCATAGGGGCTTGGCAAGCCCCATATGTGGGCTCTTGGTCCAGGCCCTGACAGGCCTTTCTTTGACATGGGGCTCATGCTGAGGATCACAGTGTGAATTTGTGCCCAAGCAGCACTCAAGTTTGGGCGTGGCATCAGGGGCCATGAAGGTTTCTCCCACCCTGAAGGTGTGACTCCATGCCAAGAGCAAGCTTGACAGCCATGGGGAAGGAGGAGTTCTGTTTTGTGCTTGCTATACCCAGCTGTGTGGAGAATTGATATAATGTCTAGGTTCAGATATCTGAAAACCAAGGTTAGGATGAGGTGACGGCATAAGACCATGGCGTGTCCGAAGTGCTGGGTGTGCGGCCAGCTGTCTCCTTGTCTGTCTGGACGTCTGGCTTCAGGCTGTGTCAGGCAGAGCATGAGTGCCCAGAGCAGCCTATCCAGTTCGGGTACCGTCGAGGCCCGAGCAGGTTGATCCTCATCTGGGTTTTCTGGAGAGCCCCACAGGGAAACGTTTTTCTTCCGTTGGGCAGACACTGGGCTGGGTTTTGGTTCTGGAGTTCCTAGTCCGGAGGGCTTGTTTGCCAGGAGTGTGAGGAAGGAAGTCTGAAAACACAAGCTAGCGTGAGGGTTGGGACCGAGGTCACGGCATGCCCACTCTGCAGAGGCTGAATCGGGATCTCCTGCACTGAGGTCATGTCAACTATGAGACGTGCCTCAGGCTAGAGTTCTTGTCCAGCATGGCCTCTTCCTGAAGGGTGTGGGGGCTTCATGAGGCCAGAAAGTTTTGCCTACGATGGGATTTGTGAACTGCTCCAAAACTGAAGGTTACCTTCTGCACGACAGTCGAGTCCTATTGGATGGTTCCAAGAGGCCCCATATGGAAAGACTCGAGAGCAGGTGTCTAAGCATGGATGCCTGGGAACGCCACCTCATATTCCCACTCTTTAGTCAGGACAAGGCAGGCTCGATCTGCGGGCTCCTGGGTGAGCTACCCAGAGGGGAGAGTTGAAATGGACTCTCCTGAAGATGAGTCCTACTGTGGCTTGGTGGCCTGGGAGACCTTGGAATGTGGAGGTGGCTCAGGGACTCTGCAGGATTCTCCAACATGAGGTGTTTGACACGGCTCCAACAAGGAAACTTCCCATGTGGAGACGAGAGGAGTTCTGTTCCGTGCCTCAGGAAAGACCCATACCCTGTTCTTCGAACCAAAGCCTCTGAGGAGTGACACCTGGAAACCAAAGTAAGAGTTGAGACTACGGCCTAAAGGCCTGTCCGGCTCAACCTTCTATCTCTGTTGTCATCTGTGTGCATGCATTCATGGATGTAGCTGCTCAGCTTGTGTCCGAATGCCCCTGTGAGTCCAGTGAGGCTCCCAGTAGTGGGATGTCCTCGGAGGCCTTGAGGTTTCTCATATTCTGGAGGTGTGTGGCCAAAGGAATGGACACAGTTTCCCAGGAGAGAGCAGGCACGGTCCTGTGGTATGGCTCCAGAGGACCCAGCCTAGAGTCTCTGTTTGCCAGGGCTGGGGGGACAGATGTCTGAAAATGCAAACTTGGCTCAGCTAGGGGCCAATGTAATGGCAGGCCTGATCTCTAGTCCGTGAGGGGAGATCCTCTGGAAATCAAAGTAGGGCAAGTGGGAGGCAGTCACTCAGGATTTTGTCTCTGGGTGTTGCGTTTACAGTGTCCGGTCAGGGTAGGGGTTGTCTCAGAGGCCGAGGAAGAGCCTTCCTCTCAGGGGATTGTCCAAGCTCCCGAGTGTTTGTGTTCATTCTGTGGGAATGAAGAGTACTGTTTTCTGCCACAGGGGACCCCCCAGGAGAGGGACTCTAGAGCACAGCAGTGGGTTCCCTCAACTGGAATACACACCATCTAGTTAGTCCTGGGTGCCTATGGGCATGGCAAGCCACATATGCGGGCTCTTGGTCCAGTCACTGAGAGGCGTTACTTGAATAAGGTACTCACGCTGAGGGTCACAATGTGTGTTTGTGCCCAAGGCGGCCCTCACGCTTGGGCGTGGCCTCATGGGCCATGCCGTTTTCTCCTACACTGAAGGTTTGACTCACTGCCAGCAGCAAGGTTTCTTGCCAGGGGGAAGGAGGGGTTCTGACTTGTGCATCAGGTTCCCCCCTGTGCAGGGATTGGAGATAAGGTCTAGGTTCCGATGACTGAAAACCCAGGTTGGGAATGGATGGTGGCCTAAGGCAGTGGCGGGTCCAATGTGCTGGGTGTGCAGCCAGCTGTGTCAGTGTCTGTTGGAAGGTCTGGGCTCAGGCTATTTGCGACAGAGCATCACTGTTTAAGGTAGCCTATGCAATTGGGGTGTTGCCGAGGGCCAAGCAGTTTGATCCTCATTTGGGGTTTCTGGGCAGCGCCATAGACAATGTTTTTCTCTTGGGAGGCAGGCACAGTGCTTCATTGTGGCCCCAGAATTCCCAGTAGGGAGGGTTTGTGGGCCAGGAGTGTGAGGACGGAAGTCTGAAAACACAAGCTAGTGTGAGGATTGGAGCCAAGGGCAGAGCAGGCCCACTCTGCAGAGGCTGAATCAAAATCTCCTGCATCTGAAGTCAGGCTGAGGATCAGACGTTGGCTGAGGCTGGAGTATGTGTCCATGATGGCACCTTCATGAAGTGGGGGCCTCATGAGGCCAAGGAAGTTTTCCCACGCTGAGTTTGGAGGTTGCCCCAAACCACAAGGTTTCCTTCTGCGGGACATTCGAGTCCTGTTGCATGGCTCCAGGACATACCATATGGAAGGACTGGAGAGCAGGGTTCGAAGGATGGATCCCTGTACAGCATGCCTCGCATTCCCATTGGCTATTAGCGACAAGATATGTTTGATCTGCTGCCTCTGGAACACGCGACCCAGGGGGCTGAGTTGAAATGGCCTCTCCTGAGGATGCGTCATAATGTGCGTTTGGGTCCATGGAGACCTTGGAATGTGCTGGTTGTTCAGTGGCCCTGCGGAACTCTCCTACCTGAAGTGTTTGATACATCCCAGTAAGAAAGCTGCCCATGTGGAGATGAGAGAGGTTTGGTTTGGTGCCTCAGAAAAGCCCCATGTGCTGGTCTACGAAAACAGTCCTCTGAGAACGGAAACATGGAAACCAAAGCTAAGGTTCAGATTAGGGCCTGGGGGCCTGTCCATTTCAACCTTCTGTCTCGGGGGACACTGTCTGAGAGTCTCAGTGGAGATAGTTGCTCCGCTGGTGTCAGAGAGCCCCTCTTAGTCCAGGGGGGCCTACACTATTGATGGCCTCAGGGGCCTTGGAGCTTTTCCCTAACCTGTAGTGTTGTGGTCAATGGATTGGGCACACTTTCCTTGGAGAGGGCAGGCACAATCTTTCGCTGTGGCCCTAGAGGCCCTAGCCTGGAGGTGTGTGGGTCCAGGCTGTGGGCACAGAAGTCTGAATACACAAACTCAGCTTAGGAGTGGCGCCTAGGGTATGGCAGGCCCGATGTACAGCCCGAGAGGGAGCTCCTGGGCCTCTGAAACAAGGGCGAGTGGGAGGCGTTCCTTCAGGCTTTTGTCTCTGGATGTTGTGTCCGGGATAGCCGTGGATTGGAGCGGTGGCCTCAGGTACTGTGGACGAGTATCCCTCTCTGGGGATTTGTCCCAGCTCCCAAGAGTTTGGGGTCATTTTGTGGGAAGGGTGGAGTCGTGTTGTCTGGCTCATGGGTCTCTCCAAGAAAGGGATTCCAGAGCAGAGCTCCAGGTACGGGCGGGGCGACTGGAAAATTCAAACCGTGGTGAGGATTGGGTGCATAGGGGCTTGGCAAGCCCCATATGTGGGCTCTTGGTCCAGGCCCTGACAGGCCTTTCTTTGACATGGGGCTCATGCTGAGGATCACAGTGTGAATTTGTGCCCAAGCAGCACTCAAGTTTGGGCGTGGCATCAGGGGCCATGAAGGTTTCTCCCACCCTGAAGGTGTGACTCCATGCCAAGAGCAAGCTTGACAGCCATGGGGAAGGAGGAGTTCTGTTTTGTGCTTGCTATACCCAGCTGTGTGGAGAATTGATATAATGTCTAGGTTCAGATATCTGAAAACCAAGGTTAGGATGAGGTGACGGCATAAGACCATGGCGTGTCCGAAGTGCTGGGTGTGCGGCCAGCTGTCTCCTTGTCTGTCTGGACGTCTGGCTTCAGGCTGTGTCAGGCAGAGCATGAGTGCCCAGAGCAGCCTATCCAGTTCGGGTACCGTCGAGGCCCGAGCAGGTTGATCCTCATCTGGGTTTTCTGGAGAGCCCCACAGGGAAACGTTTTTCTTCCGTTGGGCAGACACTGGGCTGGGTTTTGGTTCTGGAGTTCCTAGTCCGGAGGGCTTGTTTGCCAGGAGTGTGAGGAAGGAAGTCTGAAAACACAAGCTAGCGTGAGGGTTGGGACCGAGGTCACGGCATGCCCACTCTGCAGAGGCTGAATCGGGATCTCCTGCACTGAGGTCATGTCAACTATGAGACGTGCCTCAGGCTAGAGTTCTTGTCCAGCATGGCCTCTTCCTGAAGGGTGTGGGGGCTTCATGAGGCCAGAAAGTTTTGCCTACGATGGGATTTGTGAACTGCTCCAAAACTGAAGGTTACCTTCTGCACGACAGTCGAGTCCTATTGGATGGTTCCAAGAGGCCCCATATGGAAAGACTCGAGAGCAGGTGTCTAAGCATGGATGCCTGGGAACGCCACCTCATATTCCCACTCTTTACTCAGGACAAGGCAGGCTCGATCTGCGGGCTCCTGGGTGAGCTACCCAGAGGGGAGAGTTGAAATGGACTCTCCTGAAGATGAGTCCTACTGTGGCTTGGTGGCCTGGGAGACCTTGGAATGTGGAGGTGGCTCAGGGACTCTGCAGGATTCTCCAACATGAGGTGTTTGACACGGCTCCAACAAGGAAACTTCCCATGTGGAGACGAGAGGAGTTCTGTTCCGTGCCTCAGGAAAGACCCATACCCTGTTCTTCGAACCAAAGCCTCTGAGGAGTGACACCTGGAAACCAAAGTAAGAGTTGAGACTACGGCCTAAAGGCCTGTCCGGCTCAACCTTCTATCTCTGTTGTCATCTGTGTGCATGCATTCATGGATGTAGCTGCTCAGCTTGTGTCCGAATGCCCCTGTGAGTCCAGTGAGGCTCCCAGTAGTGGGATGTCCTCGGAGGCCTTGAGGTTTCTCATATTCTGGAGGTGTGTGGCCAAAGGAATGGACACAGTTTCCCAGGAGAGAGCAGGCACGGTCCTGTGGTATGGCTCCAGAGGACCCAGCCTAGAGGCTCTGTTTGCCAGGGCTGGGGGGACAGATGTCTGAAAAAGCAAACTTGGCTCAGCTAGGGGCCAATGTAATGGCAGGCCTGATCTCAAGTCCGTGGGGGAGATCCTCTGGAAATCAAAGTAGGGCAAGTGGGAGGCAGTCACTCAGGATTTTGTCTCGGGGTGTTGCGTTTACAGTGTCCGGTCAGGGTAGGGGTTGTCTCAGAGGCCGAGGAAGAGCCTTCCTCTCAGGGGATTTTCCAAGCTCCCAAGTGTTTGTGTTCATTCTGTGGGAATGAAGAGTACTGTTTTCTGCCACAGGGGACCCCCCAGGAGAGGGACTCTAGAGCACAGCAGTGGGTTCCCTCAACTGGAATACACACCATCTAGTTAGTCCTGGGTGCCTATGGGCATGGCAAGCCACATATGCGGGCTCTTGGTCCAGTCACTGAGAGGCGTTACTTGAATAAGGTACTCACGCTGAGGGTCACAATGTGTGTTTGTGCCCAAGGCGGCCCTCACGCTTGGGCGTGGCCTCATGGGCCATGCCGTTTTCTCCTACACTGAAGGTTTGACTCACTGCCAGCAGCAAGGTTTCTTGCCAGGGGGAAGGAGGGGTTCTGACTTGTGCATCAGGTTCCCCCCTGTGCAGGGATTGGAGATAAGGTCTAGGTTCCGATGACTGAAAACCCAGGTTGGGAATGGATGGTGGCCTAAGGCAGTGGCGGGTCCAATGTGCTGGGTGTGCAGCCAGCTGTGTCAGTGTCTGTTGGAAGGTCTGGGCTCAGGCTATTTGCGACAGAGCATCACTGTTTAAGGTAGCCTATGCAATTGGGGTGTTGCCGAGGGCCAAGCAGTTTGATCCTCATTTGGGGTTTCTGGGCAGCGCCATAGACAATGTTTTTCTCTTGGGAGGCAGGCACAGTGCTTCATTGTGGCCCCAGAATTCCCAGTAGGGAGGGTTTGTGGGCCAGGAGTGTGAGGACGGAAGTCTGAAAACACAAGCTAGTGTGAGGATTGGAGCCAAGGGCAGAGCAGGCCCACTCTGCAGAGGCTGAATCAAAATCTCCTGCATCTGAAGTCAGGCTGAGGATCAGACGTTGGCTGAGGCTGGAGTATGTGTCCATGATGGCACCTTCATGAAGTGGGGGCCTCATGAGGCCAAGGAAGTTTTCCCACGCTGAGTTTGGAGGTTGCCCCAAACCACAAGGTTTCCTTCTGCGGGACATTCGAGTCCTGTTGCATGGCTCCAGGACATACCATATGGAAGGACTGGAGAGCAGGGTTCGAAGGATGGATCCCTGTACAGCATGCCTCGCATTCCCATTGGCTATTAGCGACAAGATATGTTTGATCTGCTGCCTCTGGAACACGCGACCCAGGGGGCTGAGTTGAAATGGCCTCTCCTGAGGATGCGTCATAATGTGCGTTTGGGTCCATGGAGACCTTGGAATGTGCTGGTTGTTCAGTGGCCCTGCGGAACTCTCCTACCTGAAGTGTTTGATACATCCCAGTAAGAAAGCTGCCCATGTGGAGATGAGAGATGTTTGGTTTGGTGCCTCAGAAAAGCCCCATGTGCTGGTCTACGAAAACAGTCCTCTGAGAACGGAAACATGGAAACCAAAGCTAAGGTTCAGATTAGGGCCTGGGGGCCTGTCCATTTCAACCTTCTGTCTCGGGGGACACTGTCTGAGAGTCTCAGTGGAGATAGTTGCTCCGCTGGTGTCAGAGAGCCCCTCTTAGTCCAGGGGGGCCTACACTATTGATGGCCTCAGGGGCCTTGGAGCTTTTCCCTAACCTGTAGTGTTGTGGTCAATGGATTGGGCACACTTTCCTTGGAGAGGGCAGGCACAATCTTTCACTGTGGCCCTAGAGGCCCTAGCCTGGAGGTGTGTGGGTCCAGGCTGTGGGCACAGAAGTCTGAATACACAAACTCAGCTTAGGAGTGGCGCCTAGGGTATGGCAGGCCCGATGTACAGCCCGAGAGGGAGCTCCTGGGCCTCTGAAACAAGGGCGAGTGGGAGGCGTTCCTTCAGGCTTTTGTCTCTGGATGTTGTGTCCGGGATAGCCGTGGATTGGAGCGGTGGCCTCAGGTACTGTGGACGAGTATCCCTCTCTGGGGATTTGTCCCAGCTCCCAAGAGTTTGGGGTCATTTTGTGGGAAGGGTGGAGTCGTGTTGTCTGGCTCATGGGTCTCTCCAAGAAAGGGATTCCAGAGCAGAGCTCCAGGTACGGGCTGGGCGACTGGAAAATTCAAACCGTGGTGAGGATTGGGTGCATAGGGGCTTGGCAAGCCCCATATGTGGGCTCTTGGTCCAGGCCCTGACAGGCCTTTCTTTGACATGGGGCTCATGCTGAGGATCACAGTGTGAATTTGTGCCCAAGCAGCACTCAAGTTTGGGCGTGGCATCAGGGGCCATGAAGGTTTCTCCCACCCTGAAGGTGTGACTCCATGCCAAGAGCAAGCTTGACAGCCATGGGGAAGGAGGAGTTCTGTTTTGTGCTTGCTATACCCAGCTGTGTGGAGAATTGATATAATGTCTAGGTTCAGATATCTGAAAACCAAAGTTAGGAAGAGGTGACGGCATAAGACCATGGCGTGTCCGAAGTGCTGGGTGTGCGTCCAGCTGTCTCCTTGTCTGTCTGGACGTCTGGCTTCAGGCTGTGTCAGGCAGAGCATGAGTGCCCAGAGCAGCCTATCCAGTTCGGGTACCGTCGAGGCCCGAGCAGGTTGATCCTCATCTGGGTTTTCTGGAGAGCCCCACAGGGAAACGTTTTTCTTCCGTTGGGCAGACACTGGGCTGGGTTTTGGTTCTGGAGTTCCTAGTCCGGAGGGCTTGTTTGCCAGGAGTGTGAGGAAGGAAGTCTGAAAACACAAGCTAGCGTGAGGGTTGGGACCGAGGTCACGGCATGCCCACTCTGCAGAGGCTGAATCGGGATCTCCTGCACTGAGGTCATGTCAACTATGAGACGTGCCTCAGGCTAGAGTTCTTGTCCAGCATGGCCTCTTCCTGAAGGGTGTGGGGGCTTCATGAGGCCAGAAAGTTTTGCCTACGATGGGATTTGTGAACTGCTCCAAAACTGAAGGTTACCTTCTGCACGACAGTCGAGTCCTATTGGATGGTTCCAAGAGGCCCCATATGGAAAGACTCGAGAGCAGGTGTCTAAGCATGGATGCCTGGGAACGCCACCTCATATTCCCACTCTTTAGTCAGGACAAGGCAGGCTCAATCTGCGGGCTCCTGGGTGAGCTACCCAGAGGGGAGAGTTGAAATGGACTCTCCTGAAGATGAGTCCTACTGTGGCTTGGTGGCCTGGGAGACCTTGGAATGTGGAGGTGGCTCAGGGACTCTGCAGGATTCTCCAACATGAGGTGTTTGACACGGCTCCCACAAGGAAACTTCCCATGTGGAGACGAGAGGAGTTCTGTTCCGTGCCTCAGGAAAGACCCATACCCTGTTCTTCGAACCAAAGCCTCTGAGGAGTGACACCTGGAAACCAAAGTAAGAGTTGAGACTACGGCCTAAAGGCCTGTCCGGCTCAACCTTCTATCTCTGTTGTCATCTGTGTGCATGCATTCATGGATGTAGCTGCTCAGCTTGTGTCCGAATGCCCCTGTGAGTCCAGTGAGGCTCCCAGTAGTGGGATGTCCTCGGAGGCCTTGAGGTTTCTCATATTCTGGAGGTGTGTGGCCAAAGGAATGGACACAGTTTCCCAGGAGAGAGCAGGCACGGTCCTGTGGTATGGCTCCAGAGGACCCAGCCTAGAGGCTCTGTTTGCCAGGGCTGGGGGGACAGATGTCTGAAAAAGCAAACTTGGCTCAGCTAGGGGCCAATGTAATGGCAGGCCTGATCTCTAGTCCGTGAGGGGAGATCCTCTGGAAATCAAAGTAGGGCAAGTGGGAGGCAGTCACTCAGGATTTTGTCTCTGGGTGTTGCGTTTACAGTGTCCGGTCAGGGTAGGGGTTGTCTCAGAGGCCGAGGAAGAGCCTTCCTCTCAGGGGATTGTCCAAGCTCCCGAGTGTTTGTGTTCATTCTGTGGGAATGAAGAGTACTGTTTTCTGCCACAGGGGACCCCCCAGGAGAGGGACTCTAGAGCACAGCAGTGGGTTCCCTCAACTGGAATACACACCATCTAGTTAGTCCTGGGTGCCTAAGGGCATGGCAAGCCACATATGTGGGCTCTTGGTCCAGTCACTGAGAGGCGTTACTTGAATAAGGTACTCACGCTGAGGGTCACAATGTGTGTTTGTGCCCAAGGCGGCCCTCACGCTTGGGCGTGGCCTCATGGGCCATGCCGTTTTCTCCTACACTGAAGTTTTGACTCACTGCCAGCAGCAAGGTTTCTTGCCAGGGGGAAGGAGGGGTTCTGACTTGTGCATCAGGTTCCCCCCTGTGCAGGGATTGGAGATAAGGTCTAGGTTCCGATGACTGAAAACCCAGGTTGGGAATGGATGGTGGCCTAAGGCAGTGGCGGGTCCAATGTGCTGGGTGTGCAGCCAGCTGTGTCGGTGTCTGTTGGAAGGTCTGGGCTCAGGCTATTTGCGACAGAGCATCACTGTTTAAGGTAGCCTATGCAATTGGGGTGTTGCCGAGGGCCAAGCAGTTTGATCCTCATTTGGGGTTTCTGGGCAGCGCCATAGACAATGTTTTTCTCCTGGGAGGCAGGCACAGTGCTTCATTGTGGCCCCAGAATTCCCAGTAGGGAGGGTTTGTGGGCCAGGAGTGTGAGGACGGAAGTCTGAAAACACAAGCTAGTGTGAGGATTGGAGCCAAGGGCAGAGCAGGCCCACTCTGCAGAGGCTGAATCAAAATCTCCTGCATCTGAAGTCAGGCTGAGGATCAGACGTTGGCTGAGGCTGGAGTATGTGTCCATGATGGCACCTTCATGAAGTGGGGGCCTCATGAGGCCAAGGAAGTTTTCCCACGCTGAGTTTGGAGGTTGCCCCAAACCACAAGGTTTCCTTCTGCGGGACATTCGAGTCCTGTTGCATGGCTCCAGGACATACCATATGGAAGGACTGGAGAGCAGGGTTCGAAGGATGGATCCCTGTACAGCATGCCTCGCATTCCCATTGGCTATTAGCGACAAGATATGTTTGATCTGCTGCCTCTGGAACACGCGACCCAGGGGGCTGAGTTGAAATGGCCTCTCCTGAGGATGCGTCATAATGTGCGTTTGGGTCCATGGAGACCTTGGAATGTGCTGGTTGTTCAGTGGCCCTGCGGAACTCTCCTACCTGAAGTGTTTGATACATCCCAGTAAGAAAGCTGCCCATGTGGAGATGAGAGATGTTTGGTTTGGTGCCTCAGAAAAGCCCCATGTGCTGGTCTACGAAAACAGTCCTCTGAGAACGGAAACATGGAAACCAAAGCTAAGGTTCAGATTAGGGCCTGGGGGCCTGTCCATTTCAACCTTCTGTCTCGGGGGACACTGTCTGAGAGTCTCAGTGGAGATAGTTGCTCCGCTGGTGTCAGAGAGCCCCTCTTAGTCCAGGGGGGCCTACACTATTGATGGCCTCAGGGGCCTTGGAGCTTTTCCCTAACCTGTAGTGTTGTGGTCAATGGATTGGGCACACTTTCCTTGGAGAGGGCAGGCACAATCTTTCACTGTGGCCCTAGAGGCCCTAGCCTGGAGGTGTGTGGGTCCAGGCTGTGGGCACAGAAGTCTGAATACACAAACTCAGCTTAGGAGTGGCGCCTAGGGTATGGCAGGCCCGATGTACAGCCCGAGAGGGAGCTCCTGGGCCTCTGAAACAAGGGCGAGTGGGAGGCGTTCCTTCAGGCTTTTGTCTCTGGATGTTGTGTCCGGGATAGCCGTGGATTGGAGCGGTGGCCTCAGGTACTGTGGACGAGTATCCCTCTCTGGGGATTTGTCCCAGCTCCCAAGAGTTTGGGGTCATTTTGTGGGAAGGGTGGAGTCGTGTTGTCTGGCTCATGGGTCTCTCCAAGAAAGGGATTCCAGAGCAGAGCTCCAGGTACGGGCGGGGCGACTGGAAAATTCAAACCGTGGTGAGGATTGGGTGCATAGGGGCTTGGCAAGCCCCATATGTGGGCTCTTGGTCCAGGCCCTGACAGGCCTTTCTTTGACATGGGGCTCATGCTGAGGATCACAGTGTGAATTTGTGCCCAAGCAGCACTCAAGTTTGGGCGTGGCATCAGGGGCCATGAAGGTTTCTCCCACCCTGAAGGTGTGACTCCATGCCAAGAGCAAGCTTGACAGCCATGGGGAAGGAGGAGTTCTGTTTTGTGCTTGCTATACCCAGCTGTGTGGAGAATTGATATAATGTCTAGGTTCAGATATCTGAAAACCAAAGTTAGGAAGAGGTGACGGCATAAGACCATGGCGTGTCCGAAGTGCTGGGTGTGCGTCCAGCTGTCTCCTTGTCTGTCTGGACGTCTGGCTTCAGGCTGTGTCAGGCAGAGCATGAGTGCCCAGAGCAGCCTATCCAGTTCGGGTACCGTCGAGGCCCGAGCAGGTTGATCCTCATCTGGGTTTTCTGGAGAGCCCCACAGGGAAACGTTTTTCTTCCGTTGGGCAGACACTGGGCTGGGTTTTGGTTCTGGAGTTCCTAGTCCGGAGGGCTTGTTTGCCAGGAGTGTGAGGAAGGAAGTCTGAAAACACAAGCTAGCGTGAGGGTTGGGACCGAGGTCACGGCATGCCCACTCTGCAGAGGCTGAATCGGGATCTCCTGCACTGAGGTCATGTCAACTATGAGACGTGCCTCAGGCTAGAGTTCTTGTCCAGCATGGCCTCTTCCTGAAGGGTGTGGGGGCTTCATGAGGCCAGAAAGTTTTGCCTACGATGGGATTTGTGAACTGCTCCAAAACTGAAGGTTACCTTCTGCACGACAGTCGAGTCCTATTGGATGGTTCCAAGAGGCCCCATATGGAAAGACTCGAGAGCAGGTGTCTAAGCATGGATGCCTGGGAACGCCACCTCATATTCCCACTCTTTAGTCAGGACAAGGCAGGCTCAATCTGCGGGCTCCTGGGTGAGCTACCCAGAGGGGAGAGTTGAAATGGACTCTCCTGAAGATGAGTCCTACTGTGGCTTGGTGGCCTGGGAGACCTTGGAATGTGGAGGTGGCTCAGGGACTCTGAAGGATTCTCCAACATGAGGTGTTTGACACGGCTCCCACAAGGAAACTTCCCATGTGGAGACGAGAGGAGTTCTGTTCCGTGCCTCAGGAAAGACCCATACCCTGTTCTTCGAACCAAAGCCTCTGAGGAGTGACACCTGGAAACCAAAGTAAGAGTTGAGACTACGGCCTAAAGGCCTGTCCGGCTCAACCTTCTATCTCTGTTGTCATCTGTGTGCATGCATTCATGGATGTAGCTGCTCAGCTTGTGTCCGAATGCCCCTGTGAGTCCAGTGAGGCTCCCAGTAGTGGGATGTCCTCGGAGGCCTTGAGGTTTCTCATATTCTGGAGGTGTGTGGCCAAAGGAATGGACACAGTTTCCCAGGAGAGAGCAGGCACGGTCCTGTGGTATGGCTCCAGAGGACCCAGCCTAGAGGCTCTGTTTGCCAGGGCTGGGGGGACAGATGTCTGAAAAAGCAAACTTGGCTCAGCTAGGGGCCAATGTAATGGCAGGCCTGATCTCTAGTCCGTGAGGGGAGATCCTCTGGAAATCAAAGTAGGGCAAGTGGGAGGCAGTCACTCAGGATTTTGTCTCTGGGTGTTGCGTTTACAGTGTCCGGTCAGGGTAGGGGTTGTCTCAGAGGCCGAGGAAGAGCCTTCCTCTCAGGGGATTGTCCACGCTCCCGAGTGTTTGTGTTCATTCTGTGGGAATGAAGAGTACTGTTTTCTCCCACAGGGGACCCCCCAGGAGAGGGACTCTAGAGCACAGCAGTGGGTTCCCTCAACTGGAATACACACCATCTAGTTAGTCCTGGGTGCCTAAGGGCATGGCAAGCCACATATGTGGGCTCTTGGTCCAGTCACTGAGAGGCGTTACTTGAATAAGGTACTCACGCTGAGGGTCACAATGTGTGTTTGTGCCCAAGGCGGCCCTCACGCTTGGGCGTGGCCTCATGGGCCATGCCGTTTTCTCCTACACTGAAGTTTTGACTCACTGCCAGCAGCAAGGTTTCTTGCCAGGGGGAAGGAGGGGTTCTGACTTGTGCATCAGGTTCCCCCCTGTGCAGGGATTGGAGATAAGGTCTAGGTTCCGATGACTGAAAACCCAGGTTGGGAATGGATGGTGGCCTAAGGCAGTGGCGGGTCCAATGTGCTGGGTGTGCAGCCAGCTGTGTCGGTGTCTGTTGGAAGGTCTGGGCTCAGGCTATTTGCGACAGAGCATCACTGTTTAAGGTAGCCTATGCAATTGGGGTGTTGCCGAGGGCCAAGCAGTTTGATCCTCATTTGGGGTTTCTGGGCAGCGCCATAGACAATGTTTTTCTCCTGGGAGGCAGGCACAGTGCTTCATTGTGGCCCCAGAATTCCCAGTAGGGAGGGTTTGTGGGCCAGGAGTGTGAGGACGGAAGTCTGAAAACACAAGCTAGTGTGAGGATTGGAGCCAAGGGCAGAGCAGGCCCACTCTGCAGAGGCTGAATCAAAATCTCCTGCATCTGAAGTCAGGCTGAGGATCAGACGTTGGCTGAGGCTGGAGTATGTGTCCATGATGGCACCTTCATGAAGTGGGGGCCTCATGAGGCCAAGGAAGTTTTCCCACGCTGAGTTTGGAGGTTGCCCCAAACCACAAGGTTTCCTTCTGCGGGACATTCGAGTCCTGTTGCATGGCTCCAGGACATACCATATGGAAGGACTGGAGAGCAGGGTTCGAAGGATGGATCCCTGTACAGCATGCCTCGCATTCCCATTGGCTATTAGCGACAAGATATGTTTGATCTGCTGCCTCTGGAACACGCGACCCAGGGGGCTGAGTTGAAATGGCCTCTCCTGAGGATGCGTCATAATGTGCGTTTGGGTCCATGGAGACCTTGGAATGTGCTGGTTGTTCAGTGGCCCTGCGGAACTCTCCTACCTGAAGTGTTTGATACATCCCAGTAAGAAAGCTGCCCATGTGGAGATGAGAGATGTTTGGTTTGGTGCCTCAGAAAAGCCCCATGTGCTGGTCTACGAAAACAGTCCTCTGAGAACGGAAACATGGAAACCAAAGCTAAGGTTCAGATTAGGGCCTGGGGGCCTGTCCATTTCAACCTTCTGTCTCGGGGGACACTGTCTGAGAGTCTCAGTGGAGATAGTTGCTCCGCTGGTGTCAGAGAGCCCCTCTTAGTCCAGGGGGGCCTACACTATTGATGGCCTCAGGGGCCTTGGAGCTTTTCCCTAACCTGTAGTGTTGTGGTCAATGGATTGGGCACACTTTCCTTGGAGAGGGCAGGCACAATCTTTCACTGTGGCCCTAGAGGCCCTAGCCTGGAGGTGTGTGGGTCCAGGCTGTGGGCACAGAAGTCTGAATACACAAACTCAGCTTAGGAGTGGCGCCTAGGGTATGGCAGGCCCGATGTACAGCCCGAGAGGGAGCTCCTGGGCCTCTGAAACAAGGGCGAGTGGGAGGCGTTCCTTCAGGCTTTTGTCTCTGGATGTTGTGTCCGGGATAGCCGTGGATTGGAGCGGTGGCCTCAGGTACTGTGGACGAGTATCCCTCTCTGGGGATTTGTCCCAGCTCCCAAGAGTTTGGGGTCATTTTGTGGGAAGGGTGGAGTCGTGTTGTCTGGCTCATGGGTCTCTCCAAGAAAGGGATTCCAGAGCAGAGCTCCAGGTACGGGCGGGGCGACTGGAAAATTCAAACCGTGGTGAGGATTGGGTGCATAGGGGCTTGGCAAGCCCCATATGTGGGCTCTTGGTCCAGGCCCTGACAGGCCTTTCTTTGACATGGGGCTCATGCTGAGGATCACAGTGTGAATTTGTGCCCAAGCAGCACTCAAGTTTGGGCGTGGCATCAGGGGCCATGAAGGTTTCTCCCACCCTGAAGGTGTGACTCCATGCCAAGAGCAAGCTTGACAGCCATGGGGAAGGAGGAGTTCTGTTTTGTGCTTGCTATACCCAGCTGTGTGGAGAATTGATATAATGTCTAGGTTCAGATATCTGAAAACCAAAGTTAGGAAGAGGTGACGGCATAAGACCATGGCGTGTCCGAAGTGCTGGGTGTGCGTCCAGCTGTCTCCTTGTCTGTCTGGACGTCTGGCTTCAGGCTGTGTCAGGCAGAGCATGAGTGCCCAGAGCAGCCTATCCAGTTCGGGTACCGTCGAGGCCCGAGCAGGTTGATCCTCATCTGGGTTTTCTGGAGAGCCCCACAGGGAAACGTTTTTCTTCCGTTGGGCAGACACTGGGCTGGGTTTTGGTTCTGGAGTTCCTAGTCCGGAGGGCTTGTTTGCCAGGAGTGTGAGGAAGGAAGTCTGAAAACACAAGCTAGCGTGAGGGTTGGGACCGAGGTCACGGCATGCCCACTCTGCAGAGGCTGAATCGGGATCTCCTGCACTGAGGTCATGTCAACTATGAGACGTGCCTCAGGCTAGAGTTCTTGTCCAGCATGGCCTCTTCCTGAAGGGTGTGGGGGCTTCATGAGGCCAGAAAGTTTTGCCTACGATGGGATTTGTGAACTGCTCCAAAACTGAAGGTTACCTTCTGCACGACAGTCGAGTCCTATTGGATGGTTCCAAGAGGCCCCATATGGAAAGACTTGAGAGCAGGTGTCTAAGCATGGATGCCTGGGAACGCCACCTCATATTCCCACTCTTTAGTCAGGACAAGGCAGGCTCAATCTGCGGGCTCCTGGGTGAGCTACCCAGAGGGGAGAGTTGAAATGGACTCTCCTGAAGATGAGTCCTACTGTGGCTTGGTGGCCTGGGAGACCTTGGAATGTGGAGGTGGCTCAGGGACTCTGCAGGATTCTCCAACATGAGGTGTTTGACACGGCTCCCACAAGGAAACTTCCCATGTGGAGACGAGAGGAGTTCTGTTCCGTGCCTCAGGAAAGACCCATACCCTGTTCTTCGAACCAAAGCCTCTGAGGAGTGACACCTGGAAACCAAAGTAAGAGTTGAGACTACGGCCTAAAGGCCTGTCCGGCTCAACCTTCTATCTCTGTTGTCATCTGTGTGCATGCATTCATGGATGTAGCTGCTCAGCTTGTGTCCGAATGCCCCTGTGAGTCCAGTGAGGCTCCCAGTAGTGGGATGTCCTCGGAGGCCTTGAGGTTTCTCATATTCTGGAGGTGTGTGGCCAAAGGAATGGACACAGTTTCCCAGGAGAGAGCAGGCACGGTCCTGTGGTATGGCTCCAGAGGACCCAGCCTAGAGGCTCTGTTTGCCAGGGCTGGGGGGACAGATGTCTGAAAAAGCAAACTTGGCTCAGCTAGGGGCCAATGTAATGGCAGGCCTGATCTCTAGTCCGTGAGGGGAGATCCTCTGGAAATCAAAGTAGGGCAAGTGGGAGGCAGTCACTCAGGATTTTGTCTCTGGGTGTTGCGTTTACAGTGTCCGGTCAGGGTAGGGGTTGTCTCAGAGGCCGAGGAAGAGCCTTCCTCTCAGGGGATTGTCCAAGCTCCCGAGTGTTTGTGTTCATTCTGTGGGAATGAAGAGTACTGTTTTCTGCCACAGGGGACCCCCCAGGAGAGGGACTCTAGAGCACAGCAGTGGGTTCCCTCAACTGGAATACACACCATCTAGTTAGTCCTGGGTGCCTAAGGGCATGGCAAGCCACATATGTGGGCTCTTGGTCCAGTCACTGAGAGGCGTTACTTGAATAAGGTACTCACGCTGAGGGTCACAATGTGTGTTTGTGCCCAAGGCGGCCCTCACGCTTGGGCGTGGCCTCATGGGCCATGCCGTTTTCTCCTACACTGAAGTTTTGACTCACTGCCAGCAGCAAGGTTTCTTGCCAGGGGGAAGGAGGGGTTCTGACTTGTGCATCAGGTTCCCCCCTGTGCAGGGATTGGAGATAAGGTCTAGGTTCCGATGACTGAAAACCCAGGTTGGGAATGGATGGTGGCCTAAGGCAGTGGCGGGTCCAATGTGCTGGGTGTGCAGCCAGCTGTGTCGGTGTCTGTTGGAAGGTCTGGGCTCAGGCTATTTGCGACAGAGCATCACTGTTTAAGGTAGCCTATGCAATTGGGGTGTTGCCGAGGGCCAAGCAGTTTGATCCTCATTTGGGGTTTCTGGGCAGCGCCATAGACAATGTTTTTCTCCTGGGAGGCAGGCACAGTGCTTCATTGTGGCCCCAGAATTCCCAGTAGGGAGGGTTTGTGGGCCAGGAGTGTGAGGACGGAAGTCTGAAAACACAAGCTAGTGTGAGGATTGGAGCCAAGGGCAGAGCAGGCCCACTCTGCAGAGGCTGAATCAAAATCTCCTGCATCTGAAGTCAGGCTGAGGATCAGACGTTGGCTGAGGCTGGAGTATGTGTCCATGATGGCACCTTCATGAAGTGGGGGCCTAATGAGGCCAAGGAAGTTTTCCCACGCTGAGTTTGGAGGTTGCCCCAAACCACAAGGTTTCCTTCTGCGGGACATTCGAGTCCTGTTGCATGGCTCCAGGACATACCATATGGAAGGACTGGAGAGCAGGGTTCGAAGGATGGATCCCTGTACAGCATGCCTCGCATTCCCATTGGCTATTAGCGACAAGATATGTTTGATCTGCTGCCTCTGGAACACGCGACCCAGGGGGCTGAGTTGAAATGGCCTCTCCTGAGGATGCGTCATAATGTGCGTTTGGGTCCATGGAGACCTTGGAATGTGCTGGTTGTTCAGTGGCCCTGCGGAACTCTCCTACCTGAAGTGTTTGATACATCCCAGTAAGAAAGCTGCCCATGTGGAGATGAGAGATGTTTGGTTTGGTGCCTCAGAAAAGCCCCATGTGCTGGTCTACGAAAACAGTCCTCTGAGAATGGAAACATGGAAACCAAAGCTAAGGTTCAGATTAGGGCCTGGGGGCCTGTCCATTTCAACCTTCTGTCTCTGGGGACACTGTCTGAGAGTCTAAGTGGAGATAGTTGCTCCGCTGGTGTCAGAGAGCCCCTCTTAGTCCAGGGGGGCCTACCCTATTGATGGCCTCAGGGGCCTTGGAGCTTTTCCCTAACCTGTAGTGTTGTGGTCAATGGATTGGGCACACTTTCCTTGGAGAGGGCAGGCACAATCTTTCGCTGTGGCCCTAGAGGCCCTAGCCTGGAGGTGTGTGGGTCCAGGCTGTGGGCACAGAAGTCTGAATACACAAACTCAGCTTAGGAGTGGCGCCTAGGGTATGGCAGGCCGGATGTACAGCCCGAGAGGGAGCTCCTGGGCCTCTGAAACAAGGGCGAGTGGGAGGCGTTCCTTCAGGCTTTTGTCTCTGGATGTTGTGTCCGGGATAGCCGTGGATTGGAGCGGTGGCCTCAGGTACTGTGGACGAGTATCCCTCTCTGGGGATTTGTCCCAGCTCCCAAGAGTTTGGGGTCATTTTGTGGGAAGGGTGGAGTCGTGTTGTCTGGCTCATGGGTCTCTCCAAGAAAGGGATTCCAGAGCAGAGCTCCAGGTACGGGCGGGGCGACTGGAAAATTCAAACCGTGGTGAGGATTGGGTGCATAGGGGCTTGGCAAGCCCCATATGTGGGCTCTTGGTCCAGGCCCTGACAGGCCTTTCTTTGACATGGGGCTCATGCTGAGGATCACAGTGTGAATTTGTGCCCAAGCAGCACTCAAGTTTGGGCGTGGCATCAGGGGCCATGAAGGTTTCTCCCACCCTGAAGGTGTGACTCCATGCCAAGAGCAAGCTTGACAGCCATGGGGAAGGAGGAGTTCTGTTTTGTGCTTGCTATACCCAGCTGTGTGGAGAATTGATATAATGTCTAGGTTCAGATATCTGAAAACCAAGGTTAGGATGAGGTGACGGCATAAGACCATGGCGTGTCCGAAGTGCTGGGTGTGCGTCCAGCTGTCTCCTTGTCTGTCTGGACGTCTGGCTTCAGGCTGTGTCAGGCAGAGCATGAGTGCCCAGAGCAGCCTATCCAGTTCGGGTACCGTCGAGGCCCGAGCAGGTTGATCCTCATCTGGGTTTTCTGGAGAGCCCCACAGGGAAACGTTTTTCTTCCGTTGGGCAGACACTGGGCTGGGTTTTGGTTCTGGAGTTCCTAGTCCGGAGGGCTTGTTTGCCAGGAGTGTGAGGAAGGAAGTCTGAAAACACAAGCTAGCGTGAGGTTTGGGACCGAGGTCACGGCATGCCCACTCTGCAGAGGCTGAATCGGGATCTCCTGCACTGAGGTCATGTCAACTATGAGACTTGCCTCAGGCTAGAGTTCTTGTCCAGCATGGCCTCTTCCTGAAGGGTGTGGGGGCTTCATGAGGCCAGAAAATTTTGCCTATGATGGGATTTGTGAACTGCTCCTAAACTGAAGGTTACCTTCTGCACGACAGTCGAGTCCTATTGGATGGTTCCAAGAGGCCCCTTATGGAAAGACTCGAGAGCAGGTGTCTAAGCATGGATGCCTGGGAACGCCACCTCATATTCCCACTCTTTAGTCAGGACAAGGCAGGCTCAATCTGCGGGCTCCTGGGTGAGCTACCCAGAGGGGAGAGTTGAAATGGACTCTCCTGAAGATGAGTCCTACTGTGGCTTGGTGGCCTGGGAGACCTTGGAATGTGGAGGTGGCTCAGGGACTCTGCAGGATTCTCCAACATGAGGTGTTTGACACGGCTCCAACAAGGAAACTTCCCATGTGGAGACGAGAGGAGTTCTGTTCCGTGCCTCAGGAAAGCCCCATACCCTGTTCTTCGAACCAAAGCCTCTGAGGAGTGACACCTGGAAACCAAAGTAAGAGTTGAGACTACGGCCTAAAGGCCTGTCCGGCTCAACCTTCTATCTCTGTTGTCATCTGTGTGCATGCATTCATGGATGTAGCTGCTCAGCTTGTGTCCGAATGCCCCTGTGAGTCCAGTGAGGCTCCCAGTAGTGGGATGTCCTCGGAGGCCTTGAGGTTTCTCATATTCTGGAGGTGTGTGGCCAAAGGAATGGACACAGTTTCCCAGGAGAGAGCAGGCACGGTCCTGTGGTATGGCTCCAGAGGACCCAGCCTAGAGTCTCTGTTTGCCAGGGCTGGGGGGACAGATGTCTGAAAATGCAAACTTGGCTCAGCTAGGGGCCAATGTAATGGCAGGCCTGATCTCTAGTCCGTGAGGGGAGATCCTCTGGAAATCAAAGTAGGGCAAGTGGGAGGCAGTCACTCAGGATTTTGTCTCTGGGTGTTGCGTTTACAGTGTCCGGTCAGGGTAGGGGTTGTCTCAGAGGCCGAGGAAGAGCCTTCCTCTCAGGGGATTGTCCAAGCTCCCGAGTGTTTGTGTTCATTCTGTGGGAATGAAGAGTACTGTTTTCTGCCACAGGGGACCCCCCAGGAGAGGGACTCTAGAGCACAGCAGTGGGTTACCTCAACTGGAATACACACCATCTAGTTAGTCCTGGGTGCCTATGGGCATGGAAAGCCACATATGCGGGCTCTTGGTCCAGTCACTGAGAGGCGTTACTTGAATAAGGTACTCACGCTGAGGGTCACAATGTGTGTTTGTGCCCAAGGCGGCCCTCACGCTTGGGCGTGGCCTCATGGGCCATGCCGTTTTCTCCTACACTGAAGGTTTGACTCACTGCCAGCAGCAAGGTTTCTTGCCAGGGGGAAGGAGGGGTTCTGACTTGTGCATCAGGTTCCCCCCTGTGCAGGGATTGGAGATAAGGTCTAGGTTCCGATGACTGAAAACCCAGGTTGGGAATGGATGGTGGCCTAAGGCAGTGGCGGGTCCAATGTGCTGGGTGTGCAGCCAGCTGTGTCGGTGTCTGTTGGAAGGTCTGGGCTCAGGCTATTTGAGACAGAGCATCACTGTTTAAGGTAGCCTATGCAATTGGGGTGTTGCCGAGGGCCAAGCAGTTTGATCCTCATTTGGGGTTTCTGGGCAGCGCCATAGACAATGTTTTTCTCCTGGGAGGCAGGCACAGTGCTTCATTGTGGCCCCAGAATTCCCAGTAGGGAGGGTTTGTGGGCCAGGAGTGTGAGGACGGAAGTCTGAAAACACAAGCTAGTGTGAGGATTGGAGCCAAGGGCAGAGCAGGCCCACTCTGCAGAGGCTGAATCAAAATCTCCTGCATCTGAAGTCAGGCTGAGGATCAGACGTTGGCTGAGGCTGGAGTATGTGTCCATGATGGCACCTTCATGAAGTGGGGGCCTCATGAGGCCAAGGAAGTTTTCCCACGCTGAGTTTGGAGGTTGCCCCAAACCACAAGGTTTCCTTCTGCGGGACATTCGAGTCCTGTTGCATGGCTCCAGGACATACCATATGGAAGGACTGGAGAGCAGGGTTCGAAGGATGGATCCCTGTACAGCATGCCTCGCATTCCCATTGGCTATTAGCGACAAGATATGTTTGATCTGCTGCCTCTGGAACACGCGACCCAGGGGGCTGAGTTGAAATGGCCTCTCCTGAGGATGCGTCATAATGTGCGTTTGGGTCCATGGAGACCTTGGAATGTGCTGGTTGTTCAGTGGCCCTGCGGAACTCTCCTACCTGAAGTGTTTGATACATCCCAGTAAGAAAGCTGCCCATGTGGAGATGAGAGATGTTTGGTTTGGTGCCTCAGAAAAGCCCCATGTGCTGGTCTACGAAAACAGTCCTCTGAGAACGGAAACATGGAAACCAAAGCTAAGGTTCAGATTAGGGCCTGGGGGCCTGTCCATTTCAACCTTCTGTCTCGGGGGACACTGTCTGAGAGTCTAAGTGGAGATAGTTGCTCCGCTGGTGTCAGAGAGCCCCTCTTAGTCCAGGGGGGCCTACACTATTGATGGCCTCTGGGGCCTTGGAGCTTTTCCCTAACCTGTAGTGTTGTGGTCAATGGATTGGGCACACTTTCCTTGGAGAGGGCAGGCACAATCTTTCGCTGTGGCCCTAGAGGCCCTAGCCTGCAGGTGTGTGGGTCCAGGCTGTGGGCACAGAAGTCTGAATACACAAACTCAGCTTAGGAGTGGCGCCTAGGGTATGGCAGGCCGGATGTACAGCCCGAGAGGGAGCTCCTGGGCCTCTGAAACAAGGGCGAGTGGGAGGCGTTCCTTCAGGCTTTTGTCTCTGGATGTTGTGTCCGGGATAGCCGTGGATTGGAGCGGTGGCCTCAGGTACTGTGGACGAGTATCCCTCTCTGGGGATTTGTCCCAGCTCCCAAGAGTTTGGGGTCATTTTGTGGGAAGGGTGGAGTCGTGTTGTCTGGCTCATGGGTCTCTCCAAGAAAGGGATTCCAGAGCTGAGCTCCAGGTACGGGCGGGGCGACTGGAAAATTCAAACCGTGGTGAGGATTGGGTGCATAGGGGCTTGGCAAGCCCCATATGTGGGCTCTTGGTCCAGGCCCTGACAGGCCTTTCTTTGACATGGGGCTCATGCTGAGGATCACAGTGTGAATTTGTGCCCAAGCAGCACTCAAGTTTGGGCGTGGCATCAGGGGCCATGAAGGTTTCTCCCACCCTGAAGGTGTGACTCCATGCCAAGAGCAAGCTTGACAGCCATGGGGAAGGAGGAGTTCTGTTTTGTGCTTGCTATACCCAGCTGTGTGGAGAATTGATATAATGTCTAGGTTCAGATATCTGAAAACCAAGGTTAGGATGAGGTGACGGCATAAGACCATGGCGTGTCCGAAGTGCTGGGTGTGCGTCCAGCTGTCTCCTTGTCTGTCTGGACGTCTGGCTTCAGGCTGTGTCAGGCAGAGCATGAGTGCCCAGAGCAGCCTATCCAGTTCGGGTACCGTCGAGGCCCGAGAAGGTTGATCCTCATCTGGGTTTTCTGGAGAGCCCCACAGGGAAACGTTTTTCTTCCGTTGGGCAGACACTGGGCTGGGTTTTGGTTCTGGAGTTCCTAGTCCGGAGGGCTTGTTTGCCAGGAGTGTGAGGAAGGAAGTCTGAAAACACAAGCTAGCGTGAGGTTTGGGACCGAGGTCATGGCATGCCCACTCTGCAGAGGCTGAATCGGGATCTCCTGCACTGAGGTCATGTCAACTATGAGACGTGCCTCAGGCTAGAGTTCTTGTCCCGCATGGCCTCTTCCTGAAGGGTGTGGGGGCTTCATGAGGCCAGAAAGTTTTGCCTACGATGGGATTTGTGAACTGCTCCAAAACTGAAGGTTACCTTCTGCACGACAGTCGAGTCCTATTGGATGGTTCCAAGAGGCCCCATATGGAAAGACTCGAGAGCAGGTGTCTAAGCATGGATGCCTGGGAACGCCACCTCATATTCCCACTCTTTACTCAGGACAAGGCAGGCTCAATCTGCGGGCTCCTGGGTGAGCTACCCAGAGGGGAGAGTTGAAATGGACTCTCCTGAAGATGAGTCCTACTGTGGCTTGGTGGCCTGGGAGACCTTGGAATGTGGAGGTGGCTCAGCGACTCTGCAGGATTCTCCAACATGAGGTGTTTGACACGGCTCCAACAAGGAAACTTCCCATGTGGAGACGAGAGGAGTTCTGTTCCGTGCCTCAGGAAAGCCCCATACCCTGTTCTTCGAACCAAAGCCTCTGAGGAGTGACACCTGGAAACCAAAGTAAGAGTTGAGACTACGGCCTAAAGGCCTGTCCGGCTCAACCTTCTATCTCTGTTGTCATCTGTGTGCATGCATTCATGGATGTAGCTGCTCAGCTTGTGTCCGAATGCCCCTGTGAGTCCAGTGAGGCTCCCAGTAGTGGGATGTCCTCGGAGGCCTTGAGGTTTCTCATATTCTGGAGGTGTGTGGCCAAAGGAATGGACACAGTTTCCCAGGAGAGAGCAGGCACGGTCCTGTGGTATGGCTCCAGAGGACCCAGCCTAGAGGCTCTGTTTGCCAGGGCTGGGGGGACAGATGTCTGAAAAAGCAAACTTGGCTCAGCTAGGGGCCAATGTAATGGCAGGCCTGATCTCTAGTCCGTGAGGGGAGATCCTCTGGAAATCAAAGTAGGGCAAGTGGGAGGCAGTCACTCAGGATTTTGTCTCTGGGTGTTGCGTTTACAGTGTCCGGTCAGGGTAGGGGTTGTCTCAGAGGCCGAGGAAGAGCCTTCCTCTCAGGGGATTGTCCAAGCTCCCAAGTGTTTGTGTTCATTCTGTGGGAATGAAGAGTACTGTTTTCTGCCACAGGGGACCCCCCAGGAGAGGGACTCTAGAGCACAGCAGTGGGTTCCCTCAACTGGAATACACACCATCTAGTTAGTCCTGGGTGCCTATGGGCATGGCAAGCCACATATGCGGGCTCTTGGTCCAGTCACTGAGAGGCGTTACTTGAATAAGGTACTCACGCTGAGGGTCACAATGTGTGTTTGTGCCCAAGGCGGCCCTCACGCTTGGGCGTGGCCTCATGGGCCATGCCGTTTTCTCCTACACTGAAGGTTTGACTCACTGCCAGCAGCAAGGTTTCTTGCCAGGGGGAAGGAGGGGTTCTGACTTGTGCATCAGGTTCCCCCCTGTGCAGGGATTGGAGATAAGGTCTAGGTTCCGATGACTGAAAACCCAGGTTGGGAATGGATGGTGGCCTAAGGCAGTGGCGGGTCCAATGTGCTGGGTGTGCAGCCAGCTGTGTCGGTGTCTGTTGGAAGGTCTGGGCTCAGGCTATTTGAGACAGAGCATCACTGTTTAAGGTAGCCTATGCAATTGGGGTGTTGCCGAGGGCCAAGCAGTTTGATCCTCATTTGGGGTTTCTGGGCAGCGCCATAGACAATGTTTTTCTCCTGGGAGGCAGGCACAGTGCTTCATTGTGGCCCCAGAATTCCCAGTAGGGAGGGTTTGTGGGCCAGGAGTGTGAGGACGGAAGTCTGAAAACACAAGCTAGTGTGAGGATTGGAGCCAAGGGCAGAGCAGGCCCACTCTGCAGAGGCTGAATCAAAATCTCCTGCATCTGAAGTCAGGCTGAGGATCAGACGTTGGCTGAGGCTGGAGTATGTGTCCATGATGGCACCTTCATGAAGTGGGGGCCTCATGAGGCCAAGGAAGTTTTCCCACGCTGAGTTTGGAGGTTGCCCCAAACCACAAGGTTTCCTTCTGCGGGACATTCGAGTCCTGTTGCATGGCTCCAGGACATACCATATGGAAGGACTGGAGAGCAGGGTTCGAAGGATGGATCCCTGTACAGCATGCCTCGCATTCCCATTGGCTATTAGCGACAAGATATGTTTGATCTGCTGCCTCTGGAACACGCGACCCAGGGGGCTGAGTTGAAATGGCCTCTCCTGAGGATGCGTCATAATGTGCGTTTGGGTCCATGGAGACCTTGGAATGTGCTGGTTGTTCAGTGGCCCTGCGGAACTCTCCTACCTGAAGTGTTTGATACATCCCAGTAAGAAAGCTGCCCATGTGGAGATGAGAGAGGTTTGGTTTGGTGCCTCAGAAAAGCCCCATGTGCTGGTCTACGAAAACAGTCCTCTGAGAACGGAAACATGGAAACCAAAGCTAAGGTTCAGATTAGGGCCTGGGGGCCTGTCCATTTCAACCTTCTGTCTCTGGGGACACTGTCTGAGAGTCTAAGTGGAGATAGTTGCTCCGCTGGTGTCAGAGAGCCCCTCTTAGTCCAGGGGGGCCTACCCTATTGATGGCCTCAGTGGCCTTGGAGCTTTTCCCTAACCTGTAGTGTTGTGGTCAATGGATTGGGCACACTTTCCTTGGAGAGGGCAGGCACAATCTTTCGCTGTGGCCCTAGAGGCCCTAGCCTGGAGGTGTGTGGGTCCAGGCTGTGGGCACAGAAGTCTGAATACACAAACTCAGCTTAGGAGTGGCGCCTAGGGTATGGCAGGCCCGATGTACAGCCCGAGAGGGAGCTCCTGGGCCTCTGAAACAAGGGCGAGTGGGAGGCGTTCCTTCAGGCTTTTGTCTCTGGATGTTGTGTCCGGGATAGCCGTGGATTGGAGCGGTGGCCTCAGGTACTGTGGACGAGTATCCCTCTCTGGGGATTTGTCCCAGCTCCCAAGAGTTTGGGGTCATTTTGTGGGAAGGGTGGAGTCGTGTTGTCTGGCTCATGGGTCTCTCCAAGAAAGGGATTCCAGAGCAGAGCCCCAGGTACGGGCGGGGCGACTGGAAAATTCAAACCGTGGTGAGGATTGGGTGCATAGGGGCTTGGCAAGCCCCATATGTGGGCTCTTGGTCCAGGCCCTGACAGGCCTTTCTTTGACATGGGGCTCATGCTGAGGATCACAGTGTGAATTTGTGCCCAAGCAGCACTCAAGTTTGGGCGTGGCATCAGGGTCCATGAAGGTTTCTCCCACCCTGAAGGTGTGACTCCATGCCAAGAGCAAGCTTGACAGCCATGGGGCAGGAGGAGTTCTGTTTTGTGCTTGCTATACCCAGCTGTGTGGAGAATTGATATAATGTCTAGGTTCAGATATCTGAAAACCAAGGTTAGGATGAGGTGACGGCATAAGACCATGGCGTGTCCGAAGTGCTGGGTGTGCGGCCAGCTGTCTCCTTGTCTGTCTGGACGTCTGGCTTCAGGCTGTGTCAGGCAGAGCATGAGTGCCCAGAGCAGCCTATCCAGTTCGGGTACCGTCGAGGCCCGAGCAGGTTGATCCTCATCTGGGTTTTCTGGAGAGCCCCACAGGGAAACGTTTTTCTTCCGTTGGGCAGACACTGGGCTGGGTTTTGGTTCCGGAGTTCCTAGTCCGGAGGGCTTGTTTGCCAGGAGTGTGAGGAAGGAAGTCTGAAAACACAAGCTAGCGTGAGGTTTGGGACCGAGGTCACGGCATGCCCACTCTGCAGAGGCTGAATCGGGATCTCCTGCACTGAGGTCATGTCAACTATGAGACGTGCCTCAGGCTAGAGTTCTTGTCCAGCATGGCCTCTTCCTGAAGGGTGTGGGGGCTTCATGAGGCCAGAAAGTTTTGCCTACGATGGGATTTGTGAACTGCTCCAAAACTGAAGGTTACCTTCTGCACGACAGTCGAGTCCTATTGGATGGTTCCAAGAGGCCCCATATGGAAAGACTCGAGAGCAGGTGTCTAAGCATGGATGCCTGGGAACGCCACCTCATATTCCCACTCTTTAGTCAGGACAAGGCAGGCTCAATCTGCGGGCTCCTGGGTGAGCTACCCAGAGGGGAGAGTTGAAATGGACTCTCCTGAAGATGAGTCCTACTGTGGCTTGGTGGCCTGGGAGACCTTGGAATGTGGAGGTGGCTCAGGGACTCTGCAGGATTCTCCAACATGAGGTGTTTGACACGGCTCCCACAAGGAAACTTCCCATGTGGAGACGAGAGGAGTTCTGTTCCGTGCCTCAGGAAAGCCCCATACCCTGTTCTTCGAACCAAAGCCTCTGAGGAGTGACACCTGGAAACCAAAGTAAGAGTTGAGACTACGGCCTAAAGGCCTATCCGGCTCAACCTTCTATCTCTGTTGTCATCTGAGTGCATGCATTCATGGATGTAGCTGCTCAGCTTGTGTCCGAATGCCCCTGTGAGTCCAGTGAGGCTCCCAGTAGTGGGATGTCCTCGGAGGCCTTGAGGTTTCTCATATTCTGGAGGTGTGTGGCCAAAGGAATGGACACAGTTTCCCAGGAGAGAGCAGGCACGGTACTGTGGTATGGCTCCAGAGGACCCAGCCTAGAGGCTCTGTTTGCCAGGGCTGGGGGGACAGATGTCTGAAAAAGCAAACTTGGCTCAGCTAGGGGCCAATGTAATGGCAGGCCTGATCTCTAGTCCGTGAGGGGAGATCCTCTGGAAATCAAAGTAGGGCAAGTGGGAGGCAGTCACTCAGGATTTTGTCTCTGGGTGTTGCGTTTACAGTGTCCGGTCAGGGTAGGGGTTGTCTCAGAGGCCGAGGAAGAGCCTTCCTCTCAGGGGATTGTCCAAGCTCCCGAGTGTTTGTGTTCATTCTGTGGGAATGAAGAGTACTGTTTTCTGCCACAGGGGACCCCCCAGGAGAGGGACTCTAGAGCACAGCAGTGGGTTCCCTCAACTGGAATACACACCATCTAGTTAGTCCTGGGTGCCTATGGGCATGGCAAGCCACATATGCGGGCTCTTGGTCCAGTCACTGAGAGGCGTTACTTGAATAAGGTACTCACGCTGAGGGTCACAATGTGTGTTTGTGCCCAAGGCGGCCCTCACGCTTGGGCGTGGCCTCATGGGCCATGCCGTTTTCTCCTACACTGAAGGTTTGACTCACTGCCAGCAGCAAGGTTTCTTGCCAGGGGGAAGGAGGGGTTCTGACTTGTGCATCAGGTTCCCCCCTGTGCAGGGATTGGAGATAAGGTCTAGGTTCCGATGACTGAAAACCCAGGTTGGGAATGGATGGTGGCCTAAGGCAGTGGCGGGTCCAATGTGCTGGGTGTGCAGCCAGCTGTGTCGGTGTCTGTTGGAAGGTCTGGGCTCAGGGTATTTGCGACAGAGCTTCACTGTTTAAGGTAGCCTAGGCAATTGGGGTGTTGCCGAGGGCCAAGCAGTTTGATCCTCATTTGGGGTTTCTGGGCAGCGCCATAGACAATGTTTTTCTCCTGGGAGGCAGGCACAGTGCTTCATTGTGGCCCCAGAATTCCCAGTAGGGAGGGTTTGTGGGCCAGGAGTGTGAGGACGGAAGTCTGAAAACACAAGCTAGTGTGAGGATTGGAGCCAAGGGCAGAGCAGGCCCACTCTGCAGAGGCTGAATCAAAATCTCCTGCATCTGAAGTCAGGCTGAGGATCAGACGTTGGCTGAGGCTGGAGTATGTGTCCATGATGGCACCTTCATGAAGTGGGGGCCTAATGAGGCCAAGGAAGTTTTCCCACGCTGAGTTTGGAGGTTGCCCCAAACCACAAGGTTTCCTTCTGCGGGACATTCGAGTCCTGTTGCATGGCTCCAGGACATACCATATGGAAGGACTGGAGAGCAGGGTTCGAAGGATGGATCCCTGTACAGAATGCCTCGCATTCCCATTGGCTATTAGCGACAAGATATGTTTGATCTGCTGCCTCTGGAACACGCGACCCAGGGGGCTGAGTTGAAATGGCCTCTCCTGAGGATGCGTCATAATGTGCGTTTGGGTCCATGGAGACCTTGGAATGTGCTGGTTGTTCAGTGGCCCTGCGGAACTCTCCTACCTGAAGTGTTTGATACATCCCAGTAAGAAAGCTGCCCATGTGGAGATGAGAGATGTTTGGTTTGGTGCCTCAGAAAAGCCCCATGTGCTGGTCTACGAAAACAGTCCTCTGAGAACGGAAACATGGAAACCAAAGCTAAGGTTCAGATTAGGGCCTGGGGGCCTGTCCATTTCAACCTTCTGTCTCTGGGGACACTGTCTGAGAGTCTAAGTGGAGGTAGTTGCTCCGCTGCTGTCAGAGAGCCCCTCTTAGTCCAGGGGGGCCTACCCTATTGATGGCCTCAGGGGCCTTGGAGCTTTTCCCTAACCTGTAGTGTTGTGGTCAATGGATTGGGCACACTTTCCTTGGAGAGGGCAGGCACAATCTTTCGCTGTGGCCCTAGAGGCCCTAGCCTGGAGGTGTGTGGGGCCAGGCTGTGGGCACAGAAGTCTGAATACACAAACTCAGCTTAGGAGTGGCGCCTAGGGTATGGCAGGCCGGATGTACAGCCCGAGAGGGAGCTCCTGGGCCTCTGAAACAACGGGGAGTGGGAGGCGTTCCTTCAGGCTTTTGTCTCTGGATGTTGTGTCCGGGATAGCCGTGGATTGGAGCGGTGGCCTCAGGTACTGTGGACGAGTATCCCTCTCTGGGGATTTGTCCCAGCTCCCAAGAGTTTGGGGTCATTTTGTGGGAAGGGTGGAGTCGTGTTGTCTGGCTCATGGGTCTCTCCAAGAAAGGGATTCCAGAGCAGAGCTCCAGGTACGGGCGGGGCGACTAGAAAATACAAACCGTGGTGAGGATTGGGTGCATAGGGGCTTGGCAAGCCCCATATGTGGGCTCTTGGTCCAGGCCCTGACAGGCCTTTCTTTGACATGGGGCTCATGCTGAGGATCACAGTGTGAATTTGTGCCCAAGCAGCACTCAAGTTTGGGCGTGGCATCAGGGGCCATGAAGGTTTCTCCCACCCTGAAGGTGTGACTCCATGCCAAGAGCAAGCTTGACAGCCATGGGGAAGGAGGAGTTCTGTTTTGTGCTTGCTATACCCAGCTGTGTGGAGAATTGATATAATGTCTAGGTTCAGATATCTGAAAACCAAGGTTAGGAAGAGGTGACGGCATAAGACCATGGCGTGTCCAAAGTGCTGGGTGTGCGGCCAGCTGTCTCCTTGTCTGACTGGACGTCTGGCTTCAGGCTGTGTCAGGCAGAGCATGAGTGCCCAGAGCAGCCTATCCAGTTCGGGTACCGTCGAGGCCCGAGCAGGTTGATCCTCATCTGGGTTTTCTGGAGAGCCCCACAGGGAAACGTTTTTCTTCCGTTGGGCAGACACTGGGCTGGGTTTTGGTTCCGGAGTTCCTAGTCCGGAGGGCTTGTTTGCCAGGAGTGTGAGGAAGGAAGTCTGAAAACACAAGCTAGCGTGAGGTTGGGGACCGAGGTCACGGCATGCCCACTCTGCAGAGGCTGAATCGGGATCTCCTGCACTGAGGTCATGTCAACTATGAGACGTGCCTCAGGCTAGAGTTCTTGTCCAGCATGGCCTCTTCCTGAAGGGTGTGGGGGCTTCATGAGGCCAGAAAGTTTTGCCTACGATGGGATTTGTGAACTGCTCCAAAACTGAAGGTTACCTTCTGCACGACAGTCGAGTCCTATTGGATGGTTCCAAGAGGCCCCATATGGAAAGACTCGAGAGCAGGTGTCTAAGCATGGATGCCTGGGAACGCCCCCTCATATTCCCACTCTTTAGTCAGGACAAGGCAGGCTCAATCTGCGGGCTCCTGGGTTCCTGAAGATGAGTCCTACTGTGGCTTGGTGGCCTGGGAGACCTTGGAATGTGGAGGTGGCTCAGGGACTCTGCAGGATTCTCCAACATGAGGTGTTTGACACGGCTCCAACAAGGAAACTTCCCATGTGGAGACGAGAGGAGTTCTGTTCCGTGCCTCAGGAAAGCCCCATACCCTGTTCTTCGAACCAAAGCCTCTGAGGAGTGACACCTGGAAACCAAAGTAAGAGTTGAGACTACGGCCTAAAGGCCTGTCCGGCTCAACCTTCTATCTCTGTTGTCATCTGTGTGCATGCATTCATGGATGTAGCTGCTCAGCTTGTGTCCGAATGCCCCTGTGAGTCCAGTGAGGCTCCCAGTAGTGGGATGTCCTCGGAGGCCTTGAGGTTTCTCATATTCTGGAGGTGTGTGGCCAAAGGAATGGACACAGTTTCCCAGGAGAGAGCAGGCACGGTCCTGTGGTATGGCTCCAGAGGACCCAGCCTAGAGGCTCTGTTTGCCAGGGCTGGGGGGACAGATGTCTGAAAAAGCAAACTTGGCTCAGCTAGGGGCCAATGTAATGGCAGGCCTGATCTCTAGTCCGTGAGGGGAGATCCTCTGGAAATCAAAGTAGGGCAAGTGGGAGGCAGTCACTCAGGATTTTGTCTCTGGGTGTTGCGTTTACAGTGTCCGGTCAGGGTAGGGGTTGTCTCAGAGGCCGAGGAAGAGCCTTCCTCTCAGGGGATTGTCCAAGCTCCCGAGTGTTTGTGTTCATTCTGTGGGAATGAAGAGTACTGTTTTCTGCCACAGGGGACCCCCCAGGAGAGGGACTCTAGAGCACAGCAGTGGGTTCCCTCAACTGGAATACACACCATCTAGTTAGTCCTGGGTGCCTATGGGCATGGCAAGCCACATATGCGGGCTCTTGGTCCAGTCACTGAGAGGCGTTACTTGAATAAGGTACTCACGCTGAGGGTCACAATGTGTGTTTGTGCCCAAGGCGGCCCTCACGCTTGGGCGTGGCCTCATGGGCCATGCCGTTTTCTCCTACACTGAAGGTTTGACTCACTGCCAGCAGCAAGGTTTCTTGCCAGGGGGAAGGAGGGGTTCTGACTTGTGCATCAGGTTCCCCCCTGTGCAGGGATTGGAGATAAGGTCTAGGTTCCGATGACTGAAAACCCAGGTTGGGAATGGATGGTGGCCTAAGGCAGTGGCGGGTCCAATGTGCTGGGTGTGCAGCCAGCTGTGTCGGTGTCTGTTGGAAGGTCTGGGCTCAGGCTATTTGCGACAGAGCATCACTGTTTAAGGTAGCCTAGGCAATTGGGGTGTTGCCGAGGGCCAAGCAGTTTGATCCTCATTTGGGGTTTCTGGGCAGCGCCATAGACAATGTTTTTCTCCTGGGAGGCAGGCACAGTGCTTCATTGTGGCCCCAGAATTCCCAGTAGGGCGGGTTTGTGGGCCAGGAGTGTGAGGACGGAAGTCTGAAAACACAAGCTAGTGTGAGGATTGGAGCCAAGGGCAGAGCAGGCCCACTCTGCAGAGGCTGAATCAAAATCTCCTGCATCTGAAGTCAGGCTGAGGATCAGACGTTGGCTGAGGCTGGAGTATGTGTCCATGATGGCACCTTCATGAAGTGGGGTCCTCATGAGGCCAAGGAAGTTTTCCCACGCTGAGTTTGGAGGTTGCCCCAAACCACAAGGTTTCCTTCTGCGGGACATTCGAGTCCTGTTGCATGGCTCCAGGACATACCATATGGAAGGACTGGAGAGCAGGGTTCGAAGGATGGATCCCTGTACAGCATGCCTCGCATTCCCATTGGCTATTAGCGACAAGATATGTTTGATCTGCTGCCTCTGGATCACGCGACCCAGGGAGCTGAGTTGAAATGGCCTCTCCTGAGGATGCGTCATAATGTGCGTTTGGGTCCATGGAGACCTTGGAATGTGCTGGTTGTTCAGAGGCCCTGCGGAACTCTCCTACCTGAAGTGTTTGATACATCCCAGTAAGAAAGCTGCCCATGTGGAGATGAGAGATGTTTGGTTTGGTGCCTCAGAAAAGCCCCATGTGCTGGTCTACGAAAACAGTCCTCTGAGAACGGAAACATGGAAACCAAAGCTAAGGTTCAGATTAGGGCCTGGGGGCCTGTCCATTTCAACCTTCTGTCTCTGGGGACACTGTCTGAGAGTCTAAGTGGAGATAGTTGCTCCACTGGTGTCAGAGAGCCCCTCTTAGTCCAGGGGGGCCTACCCTATTGATGGCCTCAGGGGCCTTGGAGCTTTTCCCTAACCTGTAGTGTTGTGGTCAATGGATTGGGCACACTTTCCTTGGAGAGGGCAGGCACAATCTTTCGCTGTGGCCCTAGAGGCCCTAGCCTGGAGGTGTGTGGGGCCAGGCTGTGGGCACAGAAGTCTGAATACACAAACTCAGCTTAGGAGTGGCGCCTAGGGTATGGCAGGCCCGATGTACAGCCCGAGAGGGAGCTCCTGGGCCTCTGAAACAAGGGCGAGTGGGAGGCGTTCCTTCAGGCTTTTGTCTCTGGATGTTGTGTCCGGGATAGCCGTGGATTGGAGCGGTGGCCTCAGGTACTGTGGACGAGTATCCCTCTCTGGGGATTTGTCCCAGCTCCCAAGAGTTTGGGGTCATTTTGTGGGAAGGGTGGAGTCGTGTTGTCTGGCTCATGGGTCTCTCCAAGAAAGGGATTCCAGAGCAGAGCTCCAGGTACGGGCAGGGCGACTGGAAAATTCAAACCGTGGTGAGGATTGGGTGCATAGGGGCTTGGCAAGCCCCATATGTGGGCTCTTGGTCCAGGCCCTGACAGGCCTTTCTTTGACATGGGGCTCATGCTGAGGATCACAGTGTGAATTTGTGCCCAAGCAGCACTCAAGTTTGGGCGTGGCATCAGGGGCCATGAAGGTTTCTCCCACCCTGAAGGTGTGACTCCATGCCAAGAGCAAGCTTGACAGCCATGGGGAAGGAGGAGTTCTGTTTTGTGCTTGCTATACCCAGCTGTGTGGAGAACTGATATAATGTCTAGGTTCAGATATCTGAAAACCAAGGTTAGGAAGAGGTGACGGCATAAGACCATGGCGTGTCCGAAGTGCTGGGTGTGCGGCCAGCTGTCTCCTTGTCTGTCTGGACGTCTGGCTTCAGGCTGTGTCAGGCAGAGCATGAGTGCCCAGAGCAGCCTATCCAGTTCGGGTACCGTCGAGGCCCGAGCAGGTTGATCCTCATCTGGGTTTTCTGGAGAGCCCCACAGGGAAACGTTTTTCTTCCGTTGGGCAGACACTGGGCTGGGTTTTGGTTCCGGAGTTCCTAGTCCGGAGGGCTTGTTTGCCAGGAGTGTGAGGAAGGAAGTCTGAAAACACAAGCTAGCGTGAGGTTTGGGACCGAGGTCACGGCATGCCCACTCTGCAGAGGCTGAATCGGGATCTCCTGCACTGAGGTCATGTCAACTATGAGACGTGCCTCAGGCTAGAGTTCTTGTCCAGCATGGCCTCTTCCTGAAGGGTGTGGGGGCTTCATGAGGCCAGAAAGTTTTGCCTACGATGGGATTTGTGAACTGCTCCAAAACTGAAGGTTACCTTCTGCACGACAGTCGAGTCCTATTGGATGGTTCCAAGAGGCCCCATATGGAAAGACTCGAGAGCAGGTGTCTAAGCATGGATGCCTGGGAACGCCACCTCATATTCCCACTCTTTAGTCAGGACAAGGCAGGCTCAATCTGCGGGCTCCTGGGTGAGCTACCCAGAGGGGAGAGTTGAAATGGACTCTCCTGATGATGAGTCCTACTGTGGCTTGGTGGCCTGGGAGACCTTGGAATGTGGAGGTGGCTCAGGGACTCTGCAGGATTCTCCAACATGAGGTGTTTGACACGGCTCCAACAAGGAAACTTCCCATGTGGAGACGAGAGGAGTTCTGTTCCGTGCCTCAGGAAAGCCCCATACCCTGTTCTTCGAACCAAAGCCTCTGAGGAGTGACACCTGGAAACCAAAGTAAGAGTTGAGACTACGGCCTAAAGGCCTGTCCGGCTCAACCTTCTATCTCTGTTGTCATCTGTGTGCATGCATTCATGGATGTAGCTGCTCAGCTTGTGTCCGAATGCCCCTGTGAGTCCAGTGAGGCTCCCAGTAGTGGGATGTCCTCGGAGGCCTTGAGGTTTCTCATATTCTGGAGGTGTGTGGCCAAAGGAATGGACACAGTTTCCCAGGAGAGAGCAGGCACGGTCCTGTGGTATGGCTCCAGAGGACCCAGCCTAGAGGCTCTGTTTGCCAGGGCTGTGGGGACAGATGTCTGAAAAAGCAAACTTGGCTCAGCTAGGGGCCAATGTAATGGCAGGCCTGATCTCTAGTCCGTGAGGGGAGATCCTCTGGAAATCAAAGTAGGGCAAGTGGGAGGCAGTCACTCAGGATTTTGTCTCTGGGTGTTGCGTTTACAGTGTCCGTCAGGGTAGGGGTTGTCTCAGAGGCCGAGGAAGAGCCTTCCTCTCAGGGGATTGTCCAAGCTCCCGAGTGTTTGTGTTCATTCTGTGGGAATGAAGAGTACTGTTTTCTGCCACAGGGGACCCCCCAGGAGAGGGACTCTAGAGCACAGCAGTGGGTTCCCTCAACTGGAATACACACCATCTAGTTAGTCCTGGGTGCCTATGGGCATGGCAAGCCACATATGCGGGCTCTTGGTCCAGTCACTGAGAGGCGTTACTTGAATAAGGTACTCACGCTGAGGGTCACAATGTGTGTTTGTGCCCAAGGCGGCCCTCACGCTTGGGCGTGGCCTCATGGGCCATGCCGTTTTCTCCTACACTGAAGGTTTGACTCACTGCCAGCAGCAAGGTTTCTTGCCAGGGGGAAGGAGGGGTTCTGACTTGTGCATCAGGTTCCCCCCTGTGCAGGGATTGGAGATAAGGTCTAGGTTCCGATGACTGAAAACCCAGGTTGGGAATGGATGGTGGCCTAAGGCAGTGGCGGGTCCAATGTGCTGGGTGTGAAGCCAGCTGTGTCGGTGTCTGTTGGAAGGTCTGGGCTCAGGCTATTTGCGACAGAGCTTCACTGTTTAAGGTAGCCTATGCAATTGGGGTGTTGCCGAGGGCCAAGCAGTTTGATCCTCATTTGGGGTTTCTTGGCAGCGCCATAGAAATTGTTTTTCTCCTGGGAGGCAGGCACAGTGCTTCATTGTGGCCCCAGAATTCCCAGTAGGGAGGGTTTGTGGGCCAGGAGTGTGAGGACGGAAGTCTGAAAACACAAGCTAGTGTGAGGATTGGAGCCAAGGGCAGAGCAGGCCCACTCTGCAGTGGCTGAATCAAAATCTCCTGCATCTGAAGTCAGGCTGAGGATCAGACGTTGGCTGAGGCTGGAGTATGTGTCCATGATGGCACCTTCATGAAGTGGGGGCCTCATGAGGCCAAGGAAGTTTTCCCACGCTGAGTTCGGAGGTTGCCCCAAACCACAAGGTTTCCTTCTGCGGGACATTCGAGTCCTGTTGCATGGCTCCAGGACATACCATATGGAAGGACTGGAGAGCAGGGTTCGAAGGATGGATCCCTGTACAGCATGCCTCGCATTCCCATTGGCTATTAGCGACAAGATATGTTTGATCTGCTGCCTCTGGAACACGCGACCCAGGGGGCTGAGTTGAAATGGCCTCTCCTGAGGATGCGTCATAATGTGCGTTTGGGTCCATGGAGACCTTGGAATGTGCTGGTTGTTCAGTGGCCCTGCGGAACTCTCCTACCTGAAGTGTTTGATACATCCCAGTAAGAAAGCTGCCCATGTGGAGATGAGAGATGTTTGGTTTGGTGCCTCAGAAAAGCCCCATGGGCTGGTCTACGAAAACAGTCCTCTGAGAACGGAAACATGGAAACCAAAGCTAAGGTTCAGATTAGGGCCTGGGGGCCTGTCCATTTCAACCTTCTGTCTCTGGGGACACTGTCTGAGAGTCTAAGTGGAGATAGTTGCTCCGCTGGTGTCAGAGAGCCCCTCTTAGTCCAGGGGGGCCTACCCTATTGATGGCCTCAGGGGCCTTGGAGCTTTTCCCTAACCTGTAGTGTTGTGGTCAATGGAATGGGCACACTTTCCTTGGAGAGGGCAGGCACAATCTTTCGCTGTGGCCCTAGAGGCCCTAGCCTGGAGGTGTGTGGGGCCAGGCTGTGGGCACAGAAGTCTGAATACACAAACTCAGCTTAGGAGTGGCGCCTAGGGTATGGCAGGCCCGATGTACAGCCCGAGAGGGAGCTCCTGGGCCTCTGAAACAAGGGCGAGTGGGAGGCGTTCCTTCAGGCTTTTGTCTCTGGATGTTGTGTCCGGGATAGCCGTGGATTGGAGCGGTGGCCTCAGGTACTGTGGACGAGTATCCCTCTCTGGGGATTTGTCCCAGCTCCCAAGAGTTTGGGGTCATTTTGTGGGAAGGGTGGAGTCGTGTTGTCTGGCTCATGGGTCTCTCCAAGAAAGGGATTCCAGAGCAGAGCTCCAGGTACGGGCAGGGCGACTGGAAAATTCAAACCGTGGTGAGGATTGGGTGCATAGGGGCTTGGCAAGCCCCATATGTGGGCTCTTGGTCCAGGCCCTGACAGGCCTTTCTTTGACATGGGGCTCATGCTGAGGATCACAGTGTGAATTTGTGCCCAAGCAGCACTCAAGTTTGGGCGTGGCATCAGGGGCCATGAAGGTTTCTCCCACCCTGAAGGTGTGACTCCATGCCAAGAGCAAGCTTGACAGCCATGGGGAAGGAGGAGTTCTGTTTTGTGCTTGCTATACCCAGCTGTGTGGAGAATTGATATAATGTCTCGGTTCAGATATCTGAAAACCAAGGTTAGGAAGAGGTGACGGCATAAGACCATGGCGTGTCCGAAGTGCTGGGTGTGCGGCCAGCTGTCTCCTTGCCTGTCTGGACGTCTGGCTTCAGGCTGTGTCAGGCAGAGCATGAGTGCCCAGAGCAGCCTATCCAGTTCGGGTACCGTCGAGGCCCGAGCAGGTTGATCCTCATCTGGGTTTTCTGGAGAGCCCCACAGGGAAACGTTTTTCTTCCGTTGGGCAGACACTGGGCTGGGTTTTGGTTCCGGAGTTCCTAGTCCGGAGGGCTTGTTTGCCAGGAGTGTGAGGAAGGAAGTCTGAAAACACAAGCTAGCGTGAGGTTTGGGACCGAGGTCACGGCATGCCCACTCTGCAGAGGCTGCATCGGGATCTCCTGCACTGAGGTCATGTCAACTATGAGACGTGCCTCAGGCTAGAGTTCTTGTCCAGCATGGACTTTTCCTAAGGGTGTGGGGGCTTCATGAGGCCAGAAAGTTTTGCCTACGATGGGATTTGTGAACTGCTCCAAAACTGAAGGTTACCTTCTGCACGACAGTCGAGTCCTATTGGATGGTTCCAAGAGGCCCCATATGGAAAGACTCGAGAGCAGGTGTCTAAGCATGGATGCCTGGGAACGCCACCTCATATTCCCACTCTTTAGTCAGGACAAGGCAGGCTCAATCTGCGGGCTCCTGGGTGAGCTACCCAGAGGGGAGAGTTGAAATGGACTCTCCTGATGATGAGTCCTACTGTGGCTTGGTGGCCTGGGAGTCCTTGGAATGTGGAGGTGGCTCAGGGACTCTGCAGGATTCTCCAACATGAGGTGTTTGACACGGCTCCAACAAGGAAACTTCCCATGTGGAGACGAGAGGAGTTCTGTTCCGTGCCTCAGGAAAGCCCCATACCCTGTTCTTCGAACCAAAGCCTCTGAGGAGTGACACCTGGAAACCAAAGTAAGAGTTGAGACTACGGCCTAAAGGCCTGTCCGGCTCAACCTTCTATCTCTGTTGTCATCTGTGTGCATGCATTCATGGATGTAGCTGCTCAGCTTGTGTCCGAATGCCCCTGTGAGTCCAGTGAGGCTCCCAGTAGTGGGATGTCCTCGGAGGCCTTGAGGTTTCTCATATTCTGGAGGTGTGTGGCCAAAGGAATGGACACAGTTTCCCAGGAGAGAGCAGGCACGGTCCTGTGGTATGGCTCCAGAGGACCCAGCCTAGAGGCTCTGTTTGCCAGGGCTGGGGGGACAGATGTCTGAAAAAGCAAACTTGGCTCAGCTAGGGGCCAATGTAATGGCAGGCCTGATCTCTAGTCCGTGAGGGGAGATCCTCTGGAAATCAAAGTAGGGCAAGTGGGAGGCAGTCACTCAGGATTTTGTCTCTGGGTGTTGCGTTTACAGTGTCCGGTCAGGGTAGGGGTTGTCTCAGAGGCCGAGGAAGAGCCTTCCTCTCAGGGGATTGTCCAAGCTCCCGAGTGTTTGTGTTCATTCTGTGGGAATGAAGAGTACTGTTTTCTGCCACAGGGGACCCCCCAGGAGAGGGACTCTAGAGCACAGCAGTGGGTTCCCTCAACTGGAATACACACCATCTAGTTAGTCCTGGGTGCCTATGGGCATGGCAAGCCACATATGCGGGCTCTTGGTCCAGTCACTGAGAGGCGTTACTTGAATAAGGTACTCACGCTGAGGGTCACAATGTGTGTTTGTGCCCAAGGCGGCCCTCACGCTTGGGCGTGGCCTCATGGGCCATGCCGTTTTCTCCTACACTGAAGGTTTGACTCACTGCCAGCAGCAAGGTTTCTTGCCAGGGGGAAGGAGGGGTTCTGACTTGTGCATCAGGTTCCCCCCTGTGCAGGGATTGGAGATAAGGTCTAGGTTCCGATGACTGAAAACCCAGGTTGGGAATGGATGGTGGCCTAAGGCAGTGGCGGTTCCAATGTGCTGGGTGTGCAGCCAGCTGTGTCGGTGTCTGTTGGAAGGTCTGGGCTCAGGCTATTTGCGACAGAGCATCACTGTTTAAGGTAGCCTAGGCAATTGGGGTGTTGCCGAGGGCCAAGCAGTTTGATCCTCATTTGGGGTTTCTGGGCAGCGCCATAGACAATGTTTTTCTCCTGGGAGGCAGGCACAGTGCTTCATTGTGGCCCCAGAATTCCCAGTAGGGAGGGTTTGTGGGCCAGGAGTGTGAGGACGGAAGTCTGAAAACACAAGTTAGTGTGAGGATTGGAGCCAAGGGCAGAGCAGGCCCACTCTGCAGAGGCTGAATCAAAATCTCCTGCATCTGAAGTCAGGCTGAGGATCAGACGTTGGCTGAGGCTGGAGTATGTGTCCATGATGGCACCTTCATGAAGTGGGGTCCTCATGAGGCCAAGGAAGTTTTCCCACGCTGAGTTTGGAGGTTGCCCCAAACCACAAGGTTTCCTTCTGCGGGACATTCGAGTCCTGTTGCATGGCTCCAGGACATACCATATGGAAGGACTGGAGAGCAGGGTTCGAAGGATGGATCCCTGTACAGCATGCCTCGCATTCCCATTGGCTATTAGCGACAAGATATGTTTGATCTGCTGCCTCTGGATCACGCGACCCAGGGAGCTGAGTTGAAATGGCCTCTCCTGAGGATGCGTCATAATGTGCGTTTGGGTCCATGGAGACCTTGGAATGTGCTGGTTGTTCAGTGGCCCTGCGGAACTCTCCTACCTGAAGTGTTTGATACATCCCAGTAAGAAAGCTGCCCATGTGGAGATGAGAGAGGTTTGGTTTGGTGCCTCAGAAAAGCCCCATGTGCTGGTCTACGAAAACAGTCCTCTGAGAACGGAAATATGGAAACCAAAGCTAAGGTTCAGATTAGGGCCTGGGGGCCTGTCCATTTCAACCTTCTGTCTCTGGGGACACTGTCTGAGAGTCTAAGTGGAGATAGTTGCTCCGCTGGTGTCAGAGAGCCCCTCTTAGTTCAGGGGGGCCTACCCTATTGATGGCCTCAGGGGCCTTGGAGCTTTTCCCTAACCTATAGTGTTGTGGTCAATGGATTGGGCACACTTTCCTTGGAGAGGGCAGGCACAATCTTTCGCTGTGGCCCTAGAGGCCCTAGCCTGGAGGTGTGTGGGTCCAGGCTGTGGGCACAGAAGTCTGAATACACAAACTCAGCTTTGGAGTGGCGCCTAGGGTAGGCAGGCCGGATGTACAGCCCGAGAGGGAGCTCCTGGACCTCTGAAACAAGGGCGAGTGGGAGGCGTTCCTTCAGGCTTTTGTCTCTGGATGTTGTGTCCGGGATAGCCGTGGATTGGAGCGGTGGCCTCAGGTACTGTGGACGAGTATCCCTCTCTGGGGATTTGTCCCAGCTCCCAAGAGTTTGGGGTCATTTTGTGGGAAGGGTGGAGTCGTGTTGTCTGGCTCATGGGTCTCTCCAAGAAAGGGATTCCAGAGCAGAGCTCCAGGTACGGGCGGGGCAACTGGAAAATTCAAACCGTGGTGAGGATTGGGTGCATAGGGGCTTGGCAAGCCCCATATGTGGGCTCTTGGTCCAGGCCCTGACAGGCCTTTCTTTGACATGGGGCTCATGCTGAGGATCACAGTGTGAATTTGTGCCCAAGCAGCACTCAAGTTTGGGCGTGGCATCAGGGGCCATGAAGGTTTCTCCCACCCTGAAGGTGTGACTCCATGCCAAGAGCAAGCTTGACAGCCATGGGGAAGGAGGAGTTCTGTTTTGTGCTTGCTATACCCAGCTGTGTGGAGAATTGATATAATGTCTAGGTTCAGATATCTGAAAACCAAGGTTAGGAAGAGGTGACGGCATAAGACCATGGCGTGTCCAAAGTGCTGGGTGTGTGGCCAGCTGTCTCCTTGTCTGTCTGGACGTCTGGCTTCAGGCTGTGTCAGGCAGAGCATGAGTGCCCAGAGCAGCCTATCCAGTTCGGGTACCGTCGAGGCCCGAGCAGGTTGATCCTCATCTGGGTTTTCTGGAGAGCCCCACAGGGAAACGTTTTTCTTCCGTTGGGCAGACACTGGGCTGGGTTTTGGTTCCGGAGTTCCTAGTCCGGAGGGCTTGTTTGCCAGGAGTGTGAGGAAGGAAGTCTGAAAACACAAGCTAGCGTGAGGTTTGGGACCGAGGTCACGGCATGCCCACTCTGCAGAGGCTGAATCGGGATCTCCTGCACTGAGGTCATGTCAACTATGAGACGTGCCTCAGGCTAGAGTTGTTGTCCAGCATGGCCTCTTCCTGAAGGGTGTGGGGGCTTCATGAGGCCAGAAAGTTTTGCCTACGATGGGATTTGTGAACTGCTCCAAAACTGAAGGTTACCTTCTGCACGACAGTCGAGTCCTATTGGATGGTTCCAAGAGGCCCCATATGGAAAGACTCGAGAGCAGGTGTCTAAGCATGGATGCCTGGGAACGCCACCTCATATTCCCACTCTTTAGTCAGGACAAGGCAGGCTCAATCTGCGGGCTCCTGGGTTCCTGAAGATGAGTCCTACTGTGGCTTGGTGGCCTGGGAGACCTTGGAATGTGGAGGTGGCTCAGGGACTCTGCAGGATTCTCCAACATGAGGTGTTTGACACGGCTCCAACAAGGAAACTTCCCATGTGGAGACGAGAGGAGTTCTGTTCCGTGCCTCAGGAAAGCCCCATACCCTGTTCTTCGAACCAAAGCCTCTGAGGAGTGACACCTGGAAACCAAAGTAAGAGTTGAGACTACGGCCTAAAGGCCTGTCCGGCTCAACCTTCTATCTCTGTTGTCATCTGTGTGCATGCATTCATGGATGTAGCAGCTCAGCTTGTGTCCGAATGCCCCTGTGAGTCCAGTGAGGCTCCCAGTAGTGGGATGTCCTCGGAGGCCTTGAGGTTTCTCATATTCTGGAGGTGTGTGGCCAAAGGAATGGACACAGTTTCCCAGGAGAGAGCAGGCACGGTCCTGTGGTATGGCTCCAGAGGACCCAGCCTAGAGGCTCTGTTTGCCAGCGCTGTGGGGACAGATGTCTGAAAAAGCAAACTTGGCTCAGCTAGGGGCCAATGTAATGGCAGGCCTGATCTCTAGTCCGTGAGGGGAGATCCTCTGGAAATCAAAGTAGGGCAAGTGGGAGGCAGTCACTCAGGATTTTGTCTCTGGGTGTTGCGTTTACAGTGTCCGGTCAGGGTAGGGGTTGTCTCAGAGGCCGAGGAAGAGCCTTCCTCTCAGGGGATTGTCCAAGCTCCCGAGTGTTTGTGTTCATTCTGTGGGAATGAAGAGTACTGTTTTCTGCCACAGGGGACCCCCCAGGAGAGGGACTCTAGAGCACAGCAGTGGGTTCCCTCAACTGGAATACACACCATCTAGTTAGTCCTGGGTGCCTATGGGCATGGCAAGCCACATATGCGGGCTCTTGGTCCAGTCACTGAGAGGCGTTACTTGAATAAGGTACTCACGCTGAGGGTCACAATGTGTGTTTGTGCCCAAGGCGGCCCTCACGCTTGGGCGTGGCCTCATGGGCCATGCCGTTTTCTCCTACACTGAAGGTTTGACTCACTGCCAGCAGCAAGGTTTCTTGCCAGGGGGAAGGAGGGGTTCTGACTTGTGCATCAGGTTCCCTTCTGTGCAGGGATTGGAGATAAGGTCTAGGTTCCGATGACTGAAAACCCAGGTTGGGAATGGATGGTGGCCTAAGGCAGTGGCGGGTCCAATGTGCTGGGTGTGCAGCCAGCTGTGTCGGTGTCTGTTGGAAGGTCTGGGCTCAGGCTACTTGCGACAGAGCATCACTGTTTAAGGTAGCCTATGCAATTGGGGTGTTGCCGAGGGCCAAGCAGATTGATCCTCATTTGGGGTTTCTGGGCAGCGCCATAGACAATGTTTTTCTCCTGGGAGGCAGGCACAGTGCTTCATTGTGGCCCCAGAATTCCCAGTAGGGAGGGTTTGTGGGCCAGGAGTGTGAGGACGGAAGTCTGAAAACACAAGCTAGTGTGAGGATTGGAACCAAGGGCAGAGCAGGGCCACTCTGCAGAGGCTGAATCAAAATCTCCTGCATCTGAAGTCAGGCTGAGGATCAGACGTTGGCTGAGGCTGGAGTATGTGTCCATGATGGCACCTTCATGAAGTGGGGGCCTCATGAGGCCAAGGAAGTTTTCCCACGCTGAGTTTGGAGGTTGCCCCAAACCACAAGGTTTCCTTCTGCGGGACATTCGAGTCCTGTTGCATGGCTCCAGGACATACCATATGGAAGGACTGGAGAGCAGGGTTCGAAGGATGGATCCCTGTACAGCATGCCTCGCATTCCCATTGGCTATTAGCGACAAGATATGTTTGAACTGCTGCCTCTGGAACACGCGATCCAGGGGGCTGAGTTGAAATGGCCTCTCCTGAGGATGCGTCATAATGTGCGTTTGGGTCCATGGAGACCTTGGAATGTGCTGGTTGTTCAGTGGCCCTGCGGAACTCTCCTACCTGAAGTGTTTGATACATCCCAGTAAGAAAGCTGCCCATGTGGAGATGAGAGATGTTTGGTTTGGTGCCTCAGAAAAGCCCCATGGGCTGGTCTACGAAAACAGTCCTCTGAGAACGGAAACATGGAAACCAAAGCTAAGGTTCAGATTAGGGCCTGGGGGCCTGTCCATTTCAACCTTCTGTCTCTGGGGACACTGTCTGAGAGTCTAAGTGGAGATAGTTGCTCCGCTGGTGTCAGAGAGCCCCTCTTAGTCCAGGGGGGCCTACCCTATTGATGGCCTCAGGGGCCTTGGAGCTTTTCCCTAACCTGTAGTGTTGTGGTCAATGGATTGGGCACACTTTCCTTGGAGAGGGCAGGCACAATCTTTCGCTGTGGCCCTAGAGGCCCTAGCCTGGAGGTGTGTGGGTCCAGGCTGTGGGCACAGAAGTCTGAATACACAAACTCAGCTTAGGAGTGGCGCCTAGGGTATGGCAGGCCCGATGTACAGCCCGAGAGGGAGCTCCTGGGCCTCTGAAACAAGGGCGAGTGGGAGGCGTTCCTTCAGGCTTTTGTCTCTGGATGTTGTGTCCGGGATATCCGTGGATTGGAGCGGTGGCCTCAGGTACTGTGGACGAGTATCCCTCTCTGGGGATTTGTCCCAGCTCCCAAGAGTTTGGGGTCATTTTGTGGGAAGGGTGGAGTCGTGTTGTCTGGCTCATGGGTCTCTCCAAGAAAGGGATTCCAGAGCAGAGCTCCAGGTACGGGCAGGGCGACTGGAAAATTCAAACCGTGGTGAGGATTGGGTGCATAGGGGCTTGGCAAGCCCCATATGTGGGCTCTTGGTCCAGGCCCTGACAGGCCTTTCTTTGACATGGGGCTCATGCTGAGGATCACAGTGTGAATTTGTGCCCAAGCAGCACTCAAGTTTGGGCGTGGCATCAGGGGCCATGAAGGTTTCTCCCACCCTGAAGGTGTGACTCCATGCCAAGAGCAAGCTTGACAGCCATGGGGAAGGAGGAGTTCTGTTTTGTGCTTGCTATACCCAGCTGTGTGGAGAATTGATATAATGTCTAGGTTCAGATATCTGAAAACCAAGGTTAGGAAGAGGTGACGGCATAAGACCATGGCGTGTCCGAAGTGCTGGGTGTGCGGCCAGCTGTCTCCTTGTCCGTCTGGACGTCTGGCTTCAGGCTGTGTCAGGCAGAGCATGAGTGCCCAGAGCAGCCTATCCAGTTCGGGTACCGTCGAGGCCCGAGCAGGTTGATCCTCATCTGGGTTTTCTGGAGAGCCCCACAGGGAAACGTTTTTCTTCCGTTGGGCAGACACTGGGCTGGGTTTTGGTTCCGGAGTTCCTAGTCCGGAGGGCTTGTTTGCCAGGAGTGTGAGGAAGGAAGTCTGAAAACACAAGCTAGCGTGAGGTTTGGGACCGAGGTCACGGCATGCCCACTCTGCAGAGGCTGAATCGGGATCTCCTGCACTGAGGTCATGTCAACTATGAGACGTGCCTCAGGCTAGAGTTCTTGTCCAGCATGGCCTCTTCCTGAAGGGTGTGGGGGCTTCATGAGGCCAGAAAGTTTTGCCTACGATGGGATTTGTGAACTGCTCCAAAACTGAAGGTTACCTTCTGCACGACAGTCGAGTCCTATTGGATGGTTCCAAGAGGCCCCATATGGAAAGACTCGAGAGCAGGTGTCTAAGCATGGATGCCTGGGAACGCCACCTCATATTCCCACTCTTTAGTCAGGACAAGGCAGGCTCAATCTGCGGGCTCCTGGGTGAGCTACCCAGAGGGGAGAGTTGAAATGGACTCTCCTGAAGATGAGTCCTACTGTGGCTTGGTGGCCTGGGAGACCTTGGAATGTGGAGGTGGCTCAGGGACTCTGCAGGATTCTCCAACATGAGGTGTTTGACACGGCTCCAACAAGGAAACTTCCCATGTGGAGACGAGAGGAGTTCTGTTCCGTGCCTCAGGAAAGCCCCATACCCTGTTCTTCGAACCAAAGCCTCTGAGGAGTGACACCTGGAAACCAAAGTAAGAGTTGAGACTACGGCCTAAAGGCCTGTCCGGCTCAACCTTCTATCTCTGTTGTCATCTGTGTGCATGCATTCATGGATGTAGCTGCTCAGCTTGTGTCCGAATGCCCCTGTGAGTCCAGTGAGGCTCCCAGTAGTGGGATGTCCTCGGAGGCCTTGAGGTTTCTCATATTCTGGAGGTGTGTGGCCAAAGGAATGGACACAGTTTCCCAGGAGAGAGCAGGCACGGTCCTGTGGTATGGCTCCAGAGGACCCAGCCTAGAGGCTCTGTTTGCCAGGGCTGGGGGGACAGATGTCTGAAAAAGCAAACTGGCTCAGCTAGGGGCCAATGTAATGGCAGGCCTGATCTCTAGTCCGTGAGGGGAGATCCTCTGGAAATCAAAGTAGGGCAAGTGGGAGGCAGTCACTCAGGATTTTGTCTCTGGGTGTTGCGTTTACAGTGTCCGGTCAGGGTAGGGGTTGTCTCAGAGGCCGAGGAAGAGCCTTCCTCTCAGGGGATTGTCCAAGCTCCCAAGTGTTTGTGTTCATTCTGTGGGAATGAAGAGTACTGTTTTCTGCCACAGGGGACCCCCCAGGAGAGGGACTCTAGAGCACAGCAGTGGGTTCCCTCAACTGGAATACACACCATCTAGTAGGTCCTGGGTGCCTATGGGCATGGCAAGCCACATATGCGGGCTCTTGGTCCAGTCACTGAGAGGCGTTACTTGAATAAGGTACTCACGCTGAGGGTCACAATGTGTGTTTGTGCCCAAGGCGGCCCTCACGCTTGGGCGTGGCCTCATGGGCCATGACGTTTTCTCCTACACTGAAGGTTTGACTCACTGCCAGCAGCAAGGTTTCTTGCCAGGGGGAAGGAGGGGTTCTGACTTGTGCATCAGGTTCCCCCCTGTGCAGGGATTGGAGATAAGGTCTAGGTTCCGATGACTGAAAACCCAGGTTGGGAATGGATGGTGGCCTAAGGCAGTGGCGTGTCCAATGTGCTGGGTGTGCAGCCAGCTGTGTCGGTGTCTGTTGGAAGGTCTGGGCTCAGGCTATTTGCGACAGAGCATCACTGTTTAAGGTAGCCTAGGCAATTGGGGTGTTGCCGAGGGCCAAGCAGATTGATCCTCATTTGGGTTTTCTGGGCAGCGCCATAGACAATGTTTTTCTCCTGGGAGGCAGGCACAGTGCTTCATTGTGGCCCCAGAATTCCCAGTAGGGAGGGTTTGTGGGCCAGGAGTGTGAGGACGGAAGTCTGAAACACAAGCTTGTGTGAGGATTGGAGCCAAGGGCAGAGCAGGCCCACTCTGCAGAGGCTGAATCAAAATCTCCTGCATCTGAAGTCAGGCTGAGGATCAGACGTTGGCTGAGGCTGGAGTATGTGTCCATGATGGCACCTTCATGAAGTGGGGGCCTCATGAGGCCAAGGAAGTTTTCCCACGCTGAGTTTGGAGGTTGCCCCAAACCACAAGGTTTCCTTCTGCGGGACATTCGAGTCCTGTTGCATGGCTCCAGGACATACCATATGGAAGGACTGGAGAGCAGTGTTCGAAGGATGGATCCCTGTACAGCATGCCTCGCATTCCCATTGGCTATTAGCGACAAGATATGTTTGATCTGCTGCCTCTGGATCACGCGACCCAGGGAGCTGAATGAAATGGCCTCTCCTGAGGATGCGTCATAATGTGCGTTTGGGTCCATCGAGACCTTGGAATGTGCTGGTTGTTCAGTGGCCCTGCGGAACTCTCCTACCTGAAGTGTTTGATACATCCCAGTAAGAAAGCTGCCCATGTGGAGATGAGAGAGGTTTGGTTTGGTGCCTCAGAAAAGCCCCATGTGCTGGTCTACGAAAACAGTCCTCTGAGAACGGAAACATGGAAACCAAAGCTAAGGTTCAGATTAGGGCCTGGGGGCCTGTCCATTTCAACCTTCTGTCTCTGGGGACACTGTCTGAGAGTCTAAGTGGAGATAGTTGCTCCGCTGGTGTCAGAGAGCCCCTCTTAGTTCAGGGGGGCCTACCCTATTGATGGCCTCAGGGGCCTTGGAGCTTTTCCCTAAACTGTAGTGTTGTGGTCAATGGATTGGGCACACTTTCCTTGGAGAGGGCAGGCACAATCTTTCGCTGTGGCCCTAGAGGCCCTAGCCTGGAGGTGTGTGGGTCCAGGCTGTGGGCACAGAAGTCTGAATACACAAACTCAGCTTAGGAGTGGCGCCTAGGGTAGGCAGGCCGGATGTACAGCCCGAGAGGGAGCTCCTGGACCTCTGAAACAAGGGCGAGTGGGAGGCGTTCCTTCAGGCTTTTGTCTCTGGATGTTGTGTCCGGGATAGCCGTGGATTGGAGCGGTGGCCTCAGGTACTGTGGACGAGTATCCCTCTCTGGGGATTTGTCCCAGCTCCCAAGAGTTTGGGGTCATTTTGTGGGAAGGGTGGAGTCGTGTTGTCTGGCTCATGGGTCTCTCCAAGAAAGGGATTCCAGAGCTGAGCTCCAGGTACGGGCGGGGCGACTGGAAAATTCAAACCGTGGTGAGGATTGGGTGCATAGGGGCTTGGCAAGCCCCATATGTGGGCTCTTGGTCCAGGCCCTGACAGGCCTTTCTTTGACATGGGGCTCATGCTGAGGATCACAGTGTGAATTTGTGCCCAAGCAGCACTCAAGTTTGGGCGTGGCATCAGGGGCCATGAAGGTTTCTCCCACCCTGAAGGTGTGACTCCATGCCAAGAGCAAGCTTGACAGCCTTGGGGAAGGAGGAGTTCTGTTTTGTGCTTGCTATACCCAGCTGTGTGGAGAATTGATATAATGTCTAGGTTCAGATATCTGAAAACCAAGGTTAGGAAGAGGTGACGGCATAAGACCATGGCGTGTCCGAAGTGCTGGGTGTGCGGCCAGCTGTCTCCTTGTCTGTCTGGACGTCTGGCTTCAGGCTGTGTCAGGCAGAGCATGAGTGCCCAGAGCAGCCTATCCAGTTCGGGTACCGTCGAGGCCCGAGCAGGTTGATCCTCATCTGGGTTTTCTGGAGAGCCCCACAGGGAAACGTTTTTCTTCCGTTGGGCAGACACTGGGCTGGGTTTTGGTTCCGGAGTTCCTAGTCCGGAGGGCTTGTTTGCCAGGAGTGTGAGGAAGGAAGTCTGAAAACACAAGCTAGCGTGAGGTTTGGGACCGAGGTCACGGCATGCCCACTCTGCAGAGGCTGAATCGGGATCTCCTGCACTGAGGTCATGTCAACTATGAGACGTGCCTCAGGCTAGAGTTCTTGTCCAGCATGGCCTCTTCCTGAAGGGTGTGGGGGCTTCATGAGGCCAGAAAGTTTTGCCTACGATGGGATTTGTGAACTGCTCCAAAACTGAAGGTTACCTTCTGCACGACAGTCGAGTCCTATTGGATGGTTCCAAGAGGCCCCATATGGAAAGACTCGAGAGCAGGTGTCTAAGCATGGATGCCTGGGAACGCCACCTCATATTCCCACTCTTTAGTCAGGACAAGGCAGGCTCAATCTGCGGGCTCCTGGGTGAGCTACCCAGAGGGGAGAGTTGAAATGGACTCTCCTGAAGATGAGTCCTACTGTGGCTTGGTGGCCTGGGAGACCTTGGAATGTGGAGGTGGCTCAGGGACTCTGCAGGATTCTCCAACATGAGGTGTTTGACACGGCTCCAACAAGGAAACTTCCCATGTGGAGACGAGAGGAGTTCTGTTCCGTGCCTCAGGAAAGCCCCATACCCTGTTCTTCGAACCAAAGCCTCTGAGGAGTGACATCTGGAAACCAAAGTAAGAGTTGAGACTACGGCCTAAAGGCCTGTCCGGCTCAACCTTCTATCTCTGTTGTCATCTGTGTGCATGCATTCATGGATGTAGCTGCTCAGCTTGTGTCCGAATGCCCCTGTGAGTCCAGTGAGGCTCCCAGTAGTGGGATGTCCTCGGAGGCCTTGAGGTTTCTCATATTCTGGAGGTGTGTGGCCAAAGGAATGGACACAGTTTCCCAGGAGAGAGCAGGCACGGTCCTGTGGTATGGCTCCAGAGGACCCAGCCTAGAGGCTCTGTTTGCCAGGGCTGTGGGGACAGATGTCTGAAAAAGCAAACTTGGCTCAGCTAGGGGCCAATGTAATGGCAGGCCTGATCTCTAGTCCGTGAGGGGAGATCCTCTGGAAATCAAAGTAGGGCAAGTGGGAGGCAGTCACTCAGGATTTTGTCTCTGGGTGTTGCGTTTACAGTGTCCGGTCAGGGTAGGGGTTGTCTCAGAGGCCGAGGAAGAGCCTTCCTCTCAGGGGATTGTCCAAGCTCCCAAGTGTTTGTGTTCATTCTGTGGGAATGAAGAGTACTGTTTTCTGCCACAGGGGACCCCCCAGGAGAGGGACTCTAGAGCACAGCAGTGGGTTCCCTCAACTGGAATACACACCATCTAGTTAGTCCTGGGTGCCTATGGGCATGGCAAGCCACATATGCGGGCTCTTGGTCCAGTCACTGAGAGGCGTTACTTGAATAAGGTACTCACGCTGAGGGTCACAATGTGTGTTTGTGCCCAAGGCGGCCCTCACGCTTGGGCGTGGCCTCATGGGCCATGCCGTTTTCTCCTACACTGAAGGTTTGACTCACTGCCAGCAGCAAGGTTTCTTGCCAGGGGGAAGGAGGGGTTCTGACTTGTGCATCAGGTTCCCCCCTGTGCAGGGATTGGAGATAAGGTCTAGGTTCCGATGACTGAAAACCCAGGTTGGGAATGGATGGTGGCCTAAGGCAGTGGCGGGTCCAATGTGCTGGGTGTGCAGCCAGCTGTGTCGGTGTCTGTTGGAAGGTCTGGGCTCAGGCTATTTGCGACAGAGCATCACTGTTTAAGGTAGCCTATGCAATTGGGGTGTTGCCGAGGGCCAAGCAGTTTGATCCTCATTTGGGGTTTCTGGGCAGCGCCATAGACAATGTTTTTCTCCTGGGAGGCAGGCACAGTGCTTCATTGTGGCCCCAGAATTCCCAGTAGGGAGGGTTTGTGGGCCAGGAGTGTGAGGACGGAAGTCTGAAAACACAAGCTTGTGTGAGGATTGGAGCCAAGGGCAGAGCAGGCCCACTCTGCAGAGGCTGAAACAAAATCTCCTGCATCTGAAGTCAGGCTGAGGATCAGACGTTGGCTGAGGCTGGAGTATGTGTCCATGATGGCACCTTCATGAAGTGGTGGCCTCATGAGGCCAAGGAAGTTTTCCCACGCTGAGTTTGGAGGTTGCCCCAAACCACAAGGTTTCCTTCTGCGGGACATTCGAGTCCTGTTGCATGGCTCCAGGACATACCATATGGAAGGACTGGAGAGCAGGGTTCGAAGGATGGATCCCTGTACAGCATGCGAAGCATTCCCATTGGCTATTAGCAACAAGATATGTTTGATCTGCTGCCTCTGGAACACGCGACCCAGGGCACTGAGTTGAAATGGCCTCTCCTGAGGATGCGTCATAATGTGCGTTTGGGTCCATGGAGACCTTGGAATGTGCTGGTTGTTCAGTGGCCCTGCGGAACTCTCCTACCTGAAGTGTTTGATACATCCCAGTAAGAAAGCTGCCCATGTGGAGATGAGAGAGGTTTGGTTTGGTGCCTCAGAAAAGCCCCATGTGCTGGTCTACGAAAACAGTCCTCTGAGAACGGAAACATGGAAACCAAAGCTAAGGTTCAGATTAGGGCCTGGGGGCCTGTCCATTTCAACCTTCTGTCTCTGGGGACACTGTCTGAGAGTCTAAGTGGAGATAGTTGCTCTGCTGGTGTCAGAGAGCCCCTCTTAGTTCAGGGGGGCCTACCCTATTGATGGCCTCAGGGGCCTTGGAGCTTTTCCCTAACCTGTAGTGTTGTGGTCAACGGATTGGTCACACTTTCCTTGGAGAGGGCAGGCACAATCTTTCGCTGTGGCCCTAGAGGCCCTAGCCTGGAGGTGTGTGGGTCCAGGCTATGGGCACAGAAGTCTGAATACACAAACTCAGCTTAGGAGTGGCGCCTAGGGTAGGCAGGCCGGATGTACAGCCCGAGAGGGAGCTCCTGGACCTCTGAAACAAGGGCGAGTGGGAGGCGTTCCTTCAGGCTTTTGTCTCTGGATGTTGTGTCCGGGATAGCCGTGGATTGGAGCGGTGGCCTCAGGTACTGTGGACGAGTATCCCTCTCTGGGGATTTGTCCCAGCTCCCAAGAGTTTGGGGTCATTTTGTGGGAAGGGTGGAGTCGTGTTGTCTGGCTCATGGGTCTCTCCAAGAAAGGGATTCCAGAGCAGAGCTCCAGGTACGGGCGGGGCGACTGGAAAATTCAAACCGTGGTGAGGATTGGGTGCATAGGGGCTTGGCAAGCCCCATATGTGGGCTCTTGGTCCAGGCCCTGACAGGCCTTTCTTTGACATGGGGCTCATGCTGAGGATCACAGTGTGAATTTGTGCCCAAGCAGCACTCAAGTTTGGGCGTGGCATCAGGGGCCATGAAGGTTTCTCCCACCCTGAAGGTGTGACTCCATGCCAAGAGCAAGGTTGACAGCCATGGGGAAGGAGGAGTTCTGTTTTGTGCTTGCTATACCCAGCTGTGTGGAGAATTGATATAATGTCTAGGTTCAGATATCTGAAAACCAAGGTTAGGAAGAGGTGACGGCATAAGACTATGGCGTGTCCAAAGTGCTGGGTGTGCGGCCAGCTGTCTCCTTGTCTGTCTGGACGTCTGGCTTCAGGCTGTGTCAGGCAGAGCATGAGTGCCCAGAGCAGCCTATCCAGTTCGGGTACCGTCGAGGCCCGAGCAGGTTGATCCTCATCTGGGTTTTCTGGAGAGCCCCACAGGGAAACGTTTTTCTTCCGTTGGGCAGACACTGGGCTGGGTTTTGGTTCCGGAGTTCCTAGTCCGGAGGGCTTGTTTGCCAGGAGTGTGAGGAAGGAAGTCTGAAAACACAAGCTAGCGTGAGGTTTGGGACCGAGGTCACGGCATGCCCACTCTGCAGAGGCTGAATCGGGATCTCCTGCACTGAGGTCATGTCAACTATGAGACGTGCCTCAGGCTAGAGTTGTTGTCCAGCATGGCCTCTTCCTGAAGGGTGTGGGGGCTTCATGAGGCCAGAAAGTTTTGCCTACGATGGGATTTGTGAACTGCTCCAAAACTGAAGGTTACCTTCTGCAAGACAGTCGAGTCCTATTGGATGGTTCCAAGAGGCCCCATATGGAAAGACTCGAGAGCAGGTGTCTAAGCATGGATGCCTGGGAACGCCACCTCATATTCCCACTCTTTAGTCAGGACAAGGCAGGCTCAATCTGCGGGCTCCTGGGTTCCTGAAGATGAGTCCTACTGTGGCTTGGTGGCCTGGGAGACCTTGGAATGTGGAGGTGGCTCAGGGATTCTGCAGGATTCTCCAACATGAGGTGTTTGACACGGCTCCAACAAGGAAACTTCCCATGTGGAGACGAGAGGAGTTCTGTTCCGTGCCTCAGGAAAGCCCCATACCCTGTTCTTCGAACCAAAGCCTCTGAGGAGTGACACCTGGAAACCAAAGTAAGAGTTGAGACTACGGCCTAAAGGCCTGTCCGGCTCAACCTTCTATCTCTGTTGTCATCTGTGTGCATGCATTCATGGATGTAGCTGCTCAGCTTGTGTCCGAATGCCCCTGTGAGTCCAGTGAGGCTCCCAGTAGTGGGATGTCCTCGGAGGCCTTGAGGTTTCTCATATTCTGGAGGTGTGTGGCCAAAGGAATGGACACAGTTTCCCAGGAGAGAGCAGGCACGGTCCTGTGGTATGGCTCCAGAGGACCCAGCCTAGAGGCTCTGTTTGCCAGGGCTGTGGGGACAGATGTCTGAAAAAGCAAACTTGGCTCAGCTAGGGGCCAATGTAATGGCAGGCCTGATCTCTAGTCCGTGAGGGGAGATCCTCTGGAAATCAAAGTAGGGCAAGTGGGAGGCAGTCACTCAGGATTTTGTCTCTGGGTGTTGCGTTTACAGTGTCCGGTCAGGGTAGGGGTTGTCTCAGAGGCCGAGGAAGAGCCTTCCTCTCAGGGGATTGTCCAAGCTCCCAAGTGTTTGTGTTCATTCTGTGGGAATGAAGAGTACTGTTTTCTGCCACAGGGGACCCCACAGGAGGGGGACTCTAGAGCACAGCAGTGGGTTCCCTCAACTGGAATACACACCATCTAGTTAGTCCTGGGTGCCTATGGGCATGGCAAGCCACATATGCGGGCTCTTGGTCCAGTCACTGAGAGGCGTTACTTGAATAAGGTACTCACGCTGAGGGTCACAATGTGTGTTTGTGCCCAAGGCGGCCCTCACGCTTGGGCGTGGCCTCATGGGCCATGCCGTTTTCTCCTACACTGAAGGTTTGACTCACTGCCAGCAGCAAGGTTTCTTGCCAGGGGGAATGAGGGGTTCTGACTTGTGCATCAGGTTCCCCCCTGTGCAGGGATTGGAGATAAGGTCTAGGTTCCGATGACTGAAAACCCAGGTTGGGAATGGATGGTGGCCTAAGGCAGTGGCGGGTCCAATGTGCTGGGTGTGCAGCCAGCTGTGTCGGTGTCTGTTGGAAGGTCTGGGCTCAGGCTATTTGCGACAGAGCATCACTGTTTAAGGTAGCCTATGCAATTGGGGTGTTGCCGAGGGACAAGCAGTTTGATCCTCATTTGGGGTTTCTGGGCAGCGCCATAGACAATGTTTTTCTCCTGGGAGGCAGGCACAGTGCTTCATTGTGGCCCCAGAATTCCCAGTAGGGAGGGTTTGTGGGCCAGGAGTGTGAGGACGGAAGTCTGAAAACACAAGCTAGTGTGAGGATTGGAGCCAAGGGCAGAGCAGGCCCACTCTGCAGAGGCTGAATCAAAATCTCCTGCATCTGAAGTCAGGCTGAGGATCAGACGTTGGCTGAGGCTGGAGTATGTGTCCATGATGGCACCTTCATGAAGTGGGGGCCTCATGAGGCCAAGGAAGTTTTCCCACGCTGAGTTTGGAGGTTGCCCCAAACCACAAGGTTTCCTTCTGCGGGACATTCGAGTCCTGTTGCATGGCTCCAGGACATACCATATGGAAGGACTGGAGAGCAGGGTTCGAAGGATGGATCCCTGTACAGCATGCGTCGCATTCCCATTGGCTATTAGCAACAAGATATGTTTGATCTGCTGCCTCTGGAACACGCGACCCAGGGCGCTGAGTTGAAATGGCCTCTCCTGAGGATGCGTCATAATGTGCGTTTGGGTCCATGGAGACCTTGGAATGTGCTGGTTGTTCAGTGGCCCTGCGGAACTCTCCTACCTGAAGTGTTTGATACATCCCAGTAAGAAAGCTGCCCATGTGGAGATGAGAGAGGTTTGGTTTGGTGCCTCAGAAAAGCCCCATGTGCTGGTCTACGAAAACAGTCCTCTGAGAACGGAAACATGGAAACCAAAGCTAAGGTTCAGATTAGGGCCTGGGGGCCTGTCCATTTCAACCTTCTGTCTCTGGGGACACTGTCTGAGAGTCTAAGTGGAGATAGTTGCTCTGCTGGTGTCAGAGAGCCCCTCTTAGTTCAGGGGGGCCTACCCTATTGATGGCCTCAGGGGCCTTGGAGCTTTTTCCTAACCTGTAGTGTTGTGGTCAATGGATTGGGCACACTTTCCTTGGAGAGGGCAGGCACAATCTTTCGCTGTGGCCCTAGAGGCCCTAGCCTGGAGGTGTGTGGGTCCAGGCTGTGGGCACAGAAGTCTGAATACACAAACTCAGCTTAGGAGTGGCGCCTAGGGTAGGCAGGCCGGATGTACAGCCCGAGAGGGAGCTCCTGGACCTTTGAAACAAGGGCGAGTGGGAGGCGTTCCTTCAGGCTTTTGTCTCTGGATGTTGTGTCCGGGATAGCCGTGGATTGGAGCGGTGGCCTCAGGTACTGTGGACGAGTATCCCTCTCTGGGGATTTGTCCCAGCTCCCAAGAGTTTGGGGTCATTTTGTGGGAAGGGTGGAGTCGTGTTGTCTGGCTCATGGGTCTCTCCAAGAAAGGGATTCCAGAGCAGAGCTCCAGGTACGGGCGGGGCGACTGGAAAATTCAAACCGTGGTGAGGATTGGGTGCATAGGGGCTTGGCAAGCCCCATATGTGGGCTCTTGGTCCAGGCCCTGACAGGCCTTTCTTTGACATGGGGCTCATGCTGAGGATCACAGTGTGAATTTGTGCCCAAGCAGCACTCAAGTTTGGGCGTGGCATCAGGGGCCATGAAGGTTTCTCCCACCCTGAAGGTGTGACTCCATGCCAAGAGCAAGCTTGACAGCCATGGGGAAGGAGGAGTTCTGTTTTGTGCTTGCTATACCCAGCTGTGTGGAGAATTGATATAATGTCTAGGTTCAGATATCTGAAAACCAAGGTTAGGAAGAGGTGACGGCATAAGACCATGGCGTGTCCAAAGTGCTGGGTGTGCGGCCAGCTGTCTCCTTGTCTGTCTGGACGTCTGGCTTCAGGCTGTGTCAGGCAGAGCATGAGTGCCCAGAGCAGCCTATCCAGTTCGGGTACCGTCGAGGCCCGAGCAGGTTGATCCTCATCTGGGTTTTCTGGAGAGCCCCACAGGGAAACGTTTTTCTTCCGTTGGGCAGACACTGGGCTGGGTTTTGGTTCCGGAGTTCCTAGTCCGGAGGGCTTGTTTGCCAGGAGTGTGAGGAAGGAAGTCTGAAAACACAAGCTAGCGTGAGGTTTGGGACCGAGGTCACGGCATGCCCACTCTGCAGAGGCTGAATCGGGATCTCCTGCACTGAGGTCATGTCAACTATGAGACGTGCCTCAGGCTAGAGTTCTTGTCCAGCATGGCCTCTTCCTGAAGGGTGTGGGGGCTTCATGAGGCCAGAAAGTTTTGCCTACGATGGGATTTGTGAACTGCTCCAAAACTGAAGGTTACCTTCTGCAAGACAGTCGAGTCCTATTGGATGGTTCCAAGAGGCCCCATATGGAAAGACTCGAGAGCAGGTGTCTAAGCATGGATGCCTGGGAACGCCCCCTCATATTCCCACTCTTTAGTCAGGACAAGGCAGGCTCAATCTGCGGGCTCCTGGGTTCCTGAAGATGAGTCCTACTGTGGCTTGGTGGCCTGGGAGACCTTGGAATGTGGAGGTGGCTCAGGGACTCTGCAGGATTCTCCAACATGAGGTGTTTGACACGGCTCCAACAAGGAAACTTCCCATGTGGAGACGAGAGGAGTTCTGTTCCGTGCCTCAGGAAAGCCCCATACCCTGTTCTTCGAACCAAAGCCTCTGAGGAGTGACACCTGGAAACCAAAGTAAGAGTTGAGACTACGGCCTAAAGGCCTGTCCGGCTCAACTTTCTATCTCTGTTGTCATCTGTGTGCATGCATTCATGGATGTAGCTGCTCAGCTTGTGTCCGAATGCCCCTGTGAGTCCAGTGAGGCTCCCAGTAGTGGGATGTCCTCGGAGGCCTTGAGGTTTCTCATATTCTGGAGGTGTGTGGCCAAAGGAATGGACACAGTTTCCCAGGAGAGAGCAGGCACGGTCCTGTGGTATAGCTCCAGAGGACCCAGCCTAGAGGCTCTGTTTGCCAGGGCTGTGGGGACAGATGTCTGAAAAAGCAAACTTGGCTCAGCTAGGGGCCAATGTAATGGCAGGCCTGATCTCTAGTCCGTGAGGGGAGATCCTCTGGAAATCAAAGTAGGGCAAGTGGGAGGCAGTCACTCAGGATTTTGTCTCTGGGTGTTGCGTTTACAGTGTCCGGTCAGGGTAGGGGTTGTCTCAGAGGCCGAGGAAGAGCCTTCCTCTCAGGGGATTGTCCAAGCTCCCAAGTGTTTGTGTTCATTCTGTGGGAATGAAGAGTACTGTTTTCTGCCACAGGGGACCCCCCAGGAGGGGGACTCTAGAGCACAGCAGTGGGTTCCCTCAACTGGAATACACACCATCTAGTTAGTCCTGGGTGCCTATGGGCATGGCAAGCCACATATGCGAGCTCTTGGTCCAGTCACTGAGAGGCGTTACTTGAATAAGGTACTCACGCTGAGGGTCACAATGTGTGTTTGTGCCCAAGGCGGCCCTCACGCTTGGGCGTGGCCTCATGGGCCATGCCGTTTTCTCCTACACTGAAGGTTTGACTCACTGCCAGCAGCAAGGTTTCTTGCCAGGGGGAAGGAGGGGTTCTGACTTGTGCATCAGGTTCCCCCCTGTGCAGGGATTGGAGATAAGGTCTAGGTTCCGATGACTGAAAACCCAGGTTGGGAATGGATGGTGGCCTAAGGCAGTGGCGGGTCCAATGTGCTGGGTGTGCAGCCAGCTGTGTCGGTGTCTGTTGGAAGGTCTGGGCTCAGGGTATTTGCGACAGAGCTTCACTGTTTAAGGTTGCCTAGGCAATTGGGGTGTTGCCGAGGGCCAAGCAGTTTGATCCTCATTTGGGGTTTCTGGGCAGCGCCATAGACAATGTTTTTCTCCTGGGAGGCAGGCACAGTGCTTCATTGTGGCCCCAGAATTCCCAGTAGGGAGGGTTTGTGGGCCAGGAGTGTGAGGACGGAAGTCTGAAAACACAAGCTAGTGTGAGGATTGGAGCCAAGGGCAGAGCAGGCCCACTCTGCAGAGGCTGAATCAAAATCTCCTGCATCTGAAGTCAGGCTGAGGATCAGACGTTGGCTGAGGCTGGAGTATGTGTCCATGATGGAACCTTCATGAAGTGGGGGCCTCATGAGGCCAAGGAAGTTTTCCCACGCTGAGTTTGGAGGTTGCCCCAAACCACAAGGTTTCCTTCTGCGGGACATTCGAGTCCTGTTGCATGGCTCCAGGACATACCATATGGAAGGACTGGAGAGCAGGGTTCGAAGGATGGATCCCTGTACAGAATGCCTCGCATTCCCATTGGCTATTAGCGACAAGATATGTTTGATCTGCTGCCTCTGGAACACGCGACCCAGGGGGCTGAGTTGAAATGGCCTCTCCTGAGGATGCGTCATAATGTGCGTTTGGGTCCATGGAGACCTTGGAATGTGCTGGTTGTTCAGTGGCCCTGCGGAACTCTCCTACCTGAAGTGTTTGATACATCCCAGTAAGAAAGCTGCCCATGTGGAGATGAGAGATGTTTGGTTTGGTGCCTCAGAAAAGCCCCATGTGCTGGTCTACGAAAACAGTCCTCTGAGAACGGAAACATGGAAACCAAAGCTAAGGTTCAGATTAGGGCCTGGGGGCCTGTCCATTTCAACCTTCTGTCTCTGGGGACACTGTCTGAGAGTCTAAGTGGAGGTAGTTGCTCCGCTGCTGTCAGAGAGCCCCTCTTAGTCCAGGGGGGCCTACCCTATTGATGGCCTCAGGGCCCTTGGAGCTTTTCCCTAACCTGTAGTGTTGTGGTCAATGGATTGGGCACACTTTCCTTGGAGAGGGCAGGCACAATCTTTCGCTGTGGCCCTAGAGGCCCTAGCCTGGAGGTGTGTGGGGCCAGGCTGTGGGCACAGAAGTCTGAATACACAAACTCAGCTTAGGAGTGGCGCCTAGGGTATGGCAGGCCCGATGTACAGCCCGAGAGGGAGCTCCTGGGCCTCTGAAACAACGGGGAGTGGGAGGCGTTCCTTCAGGCTTTTGTCTCTGGATGTTGTGTCCGGGATAGCCGTGGATTGGAGCGGTGGCCTCAGGTACTGTGGACGAGTATCCCTCTCTGGGGATTTGTCCCAGCTCCCAAGAGTTTGGGGTCATTTTGTGGGAAGGGTGGAGTCGTGTTGTCTGGCTCATGGGTCTCTCCAAGAAAGGGATTCCAGAGCAGAGCTCCAGGTACGGGCGGGGCGACTAGAAAATTCAAACCGTGGTGAGGATTGGGTGCATAGGGGCTTGGCAAGCCCCATATGTGGGCTCTTGGTCCAGGCCCTGACAGGCCTTTCTTTGACATGGGGCTCATGCTGAGGATCACAGTGTGAATTTGTGCCCAAGCAGCACTCAAGTTTGGGCGTGGCATCAGGGGCCATGAAGGTTTCTCCCACCCTGAAGGTGTGACTCCATGCCAAGAGCAAGCTTGACAGCCATGGGGAAGGAGGAGTTCTGTTTTGTGCTTGCTATACCCAGCTGTGTGGAGAATTGATATAATGTCTAGGTTCAGATATCTGAAAACCAAGGTTAGGAAGAGGTGACGGCATAAGACCATGGCGTGTCCAAAGTGCTGGGTGTGCGGCCAGCTGTCTCCTTGTCTGACTGGACGTCTGGCTTCAGGCTGTGTCAGGCAGAGCATGAGTGCCCAGAGCAGCCTATCCAGTTCGGGTACCGTCGAGGCCCGAGCAGGTTGATCCTCATCTGGGTTTTCTGGAGAGCCCCACAGGGAAACGTTTTTCTTCCGTTGGGCAGACACTGGGCTGGGTTTTGGTTCCGGAGTTCCTAGTCCGGAGGGCTTGTTTGCCAGGAGTGTGAGGAAGGAAGTCTGAAAACACAAGCTAGCGTGAGGTTTGGGACCGAGGTCACGGCATGCCCACTCTGCAGAGGCTGAATCGGGATCTCCTGCACTGAGGTCATGTCAACTATGAGACGTGCCTCAGGCTAGAGTTCTTGTCCAGCATGGCCTCTTCCTGAAGGGTGTGGGGGCTTCATGAGGCCAGAAAGTTTTGCCTACGATGGGATTTGTGAACTGCTCCAAAACTGAAGGTTACCTTCTGCACGACAGTCGAGTCCTATTGGATGGTTCCAAGAGGCCCCATATGGAAAGACTCGAGAGCAGGTGTCTAAGCATGGATGCCTGGGAACGCCCCCTCATATTCCCACTCTTTAGTCAGGACAAGGCAGGCTCAATCTGCGGGCTCCTGGGTTCCTGAAGATGAGTCCTACTGTGGCTTGGTGGCCTGGGAGACCTTGGAATGTGGAGGTGGCTCAGGGACTCTGCAGGATTCTCCAACATGAGGTGTTTGACACGGCTCCAACAAGGAAACTTCCCATGTGGAGACGAGAGGAGTTCTGTTCCGTGCCTCAGGAAAGCCCCATACCCTGTTCTTCGAACCAAAGCCTCTGAGGAGTGACACCTGGAAACCAAAGTAAGAGTTGAGACTACGGCCTAAAGGCCTGTCCGGCTCAACCTTCTATCTCTGTTGTCATCTGTGTGCATGCATTCATGGATGTAGCTGCTCAGCTTGTGTCCGAATGCCCCTGTGAGTCCAGTGAGGCTCCCAGTAGTGGGATGTCCTCGGAGGCCTTGAGGTTTCTCATATTCTGGAGGTGTGTGGCCAAAGGAATGGACACAGTTTCCCAGGAGAGAGCAGGCACGGTCCTGTGGTATGGCTCCAGAGGACCCAGCCTAGAGGCTCTGTTTGCCAGGGCTGGGGGGACAGATGTCTGAAAAAGCAAACTTGGCTCAGCTAGGGGCCAATGTAATGGCAGGCCTGATCTCTAGTCCGTGAGGGGAGATCCTCTGGAAATCAAAGTAGGGCAAGTGGGAGGCAGTCACTCAGGATTTTGTCTCTGGGTGTTGCGTTTACAGTGTCCGGTCAGGGTAGGGGTTGTCTCAGAGGCCGAGGAAGAGCCTTCCTCTCAGGGGATTGTCCAAGCTCCAGAGTGTTTGTGTTCATTCTGTGGGAATGAAGAGTACTGTTTTCTGCCACAGGGGACCCCACAGGAGAGGGACTCTAGAGCACAGCAGTGGGTTCCCTCAACTGGAATACACACCATCTAGTTAGTCCTGGGTGCCTATGGGCATGGCAAGCCACATATGCGGGCTCTTGGTCCAGTCACTGAGAGGCGTTACTTGAATAAGGTACTCACGCTGAGGGTCACAATGTGTGTTTGTGCCCAAGGCGGCCCTCACGCTTGGGCGTGGCCTCATGGGCCATGCCGTTTTCTCCTACACTGAAGGTTTGACTCACTGCCAGCAGCAAGGTTTCTTGCCAGGGGGAAGGAGGGGTTCTGACTTGTGCATCAGGTTCCCCCCTGTGCAGGGATTGGAGATAAGGTCTAGGTTCCGATGACTGAAAACCCAGGTTGGGAATGGATGGTGGCCTAAGGCAGTGGCGGGTCCAATGTGCTGGGTGTGCAGCCAGCTGTGTCGGTGTCTGTTGGAAGGTCTGGGCTCAGGCTATTTGCGACAGAGCATCACTGTTTAAGGTAGCCTAGGCAATTGGGGTGTTGCCGAGGGCCAAGCAGTTTGATCCTCATTTGGGGTTTCTGGGCAGCGCCATAGACAATGTTTTTCTCCTGGGAGGCAGGCACAGTGCTTCATTGTGGCCCCAGAATTCCCAGTAGGGCGGGTTTGTGGGCCAGGAGTGTGAGGACGGAAGTCTGAAAACACAAGCTAGTGTGAGGATTGGAGCCAAGGGCAGAGCAGGCCCACTCTGCAGAGGCTGAATCAAAATCTCCTGCATCTGAAGTCAGGCTGAGGATCAGACGTTGGCTGAGGCTGGAGTATGTGTCCATGATGGCACCTTCATGAAGTGGGGTCCTCATGAGGCCAAGGAAGTTTTCCCACGCTGAGTTTGGAGGTTGCCCCAAACCACAAGGTTTCCTTCTGCGGGACATTCGAGTCCTGTTGCATGGCTCCAGGACATACCATATGGAAGGACTGGAGAGCAGGGTTCGAAGGATGGATCCCTGTACAGCATGCCTCGCATTCCCATTGGCTATTAGCGACAAGATATGTTTGATCTGCTGCCTCTGGATCACGCGACCCAGGGAGCTGAGTTGAAATGGCCTCTCCTGAGGATGCGTCATAATGTGCGTTTGGGTCCATGGAGACCTTGGAATGTGCTGGTTGTTCAGAGGCCCTGCGGAACTCTCCTACCTGAAGTGTTTGATACATCCCAGTAAGAAAGCTGCCCATGTGGAGATGAGAGATGTTTGGTTTGGTGCCTCAGAAAAGCCCCATGTGCTGGTCTACGAAAACAGTCCTCTGAGAACGGAAACATGGAAACCAAAGCTAAGGTTCAGATTAGGGCCTGGGGGCCTGTCCATTTCAACCTTCTGTCTCTGGGGACACTGTCTGAGAGTCTAAGTGGAGATAGTTGCTCCGCTGGTGTCAGAGAGCCCCTCTTAGTCCAGGGGGGCCTACCCTATTGATGGCCTCAGGGGCCTTGGAGCTTTTCCCTAACCTGTAGTGTTGTGGTCAATGGATTGGGCACACTTTCCTTGGAGAGGGCAGGCACAATCTTTCGCTGTGGCCCTAGAGGCCCTAGCCTGGAGGTGTGTGGGGCCAGGCTGTGGGCACAGAAGTCTGAATACACAAACTCAGCTTAGGAGTGGCGCCTAGGGTATGGCAGGCCCGATGTACAGCCCGAGAGGGAGCTCCTGGGCCTCTGAAACAAGGGCGAGTGGGAGGCGTTCCTTCAGGCTTTTGTCTCTGGATGTTGTGTCCGGGATAGCCGTGGATTGGAGCGGTGGCCTCAGGTACTGTGGACGAGTATCCCTCTCTGGGGATTTGTCCCAGCTCCCAAGAGTTTGGGGTCATTTTGTGGGAAGGGTGGAGTCGTGTTGTCTGGCTCATGGGTCTCTCCAAGAAAGGGATTCCAGAGCAGAGCTCCAGGTACGGGCAGGGCGACTGGAAAATTCAAACCGTGGTGAGGATTGGGTGCATAGGGGCTTGGCAAGCCCCATATGTGGGCTCTTGGTCCAGGCCCTGACAGGCCTTTCTTTGACATGGGGCTCATGCTGAGGATCACAGTGTGAATTTGTGCCCAAGCAGCACTCAAGTTTGGGCGTGGCATCAGGGGCCATGAAGGTTTCTCCCACCCTGAAGGTGTGACTCCATGCCAAGAGCAAGCTTGACAGCCATGGGGAAGGAGGAGTTCTGTTTTGTGCTTGCTATACCCAGCTGTGTGGAGAATTGATATAATGTCTAGGTTCAGATATCTGAAAACCAAGGTTAGGAAGAGGTGACGGCATAAGACCATGGCGTGTCCGAAGTGCTGGGTGTGCGGCCAGCTGTCTCCTTGTCTGTCTGGACGTCTGGCTTCAGGCTGTGTCAGGCAGAGCATGAGTGCCCAGAGCAGCCTATCCAGTTCGGGTACCGTCGAGGCCCGAGCAGGTTGATCCTCATCTGGGTTTTCTGGAGAGCCCCACAGGGAAACGTTTTTCTTCCGTTGGGCAGACACTGGGCTGGGTTTTGGTTCCGGAGTTCCTAGTCCGGAGGGCTTGTTTGCCAGGAGTGTGAGGAAGGAAGTCTGAAAACACAAGCTAGCGTGAGGTTTGGGACCGAGGTCACGGCATGCCCACTCTGCAGAGGCTGAATCGGGATCTCCTGCACTGAGGTCATGTCAACTATGAGACGTGCCTCAGGCTAGAGTTCTGGTCCAGCATGGCCTTTTCCTGAAGGGTGTGGGGGCTTCATGAGGCCAGAAAGTTTTGCCTACGATGGGATTTGTGAACTGCTCCAAAACTGAAGGTTACCTTCTGCACGACAGTCGAGTCCTATTGGATGGTTCCAAGAGGCCCCATATGGAAAGACTCGAGAGCAGGTGTCTAAGCATGGATGCCTGGGAACGCCACCTCATATTCCCACTCTTTAGTCAGGACAAGGCAGGCTCAATCTGCGGGCTCCTGGGTGAGCTACCCATAGGGGAGAGTTGAAATGGACTCTCCTGAAGATGAGTCCTACTGTGGCTTGGTGGCCTGGGAGACCTTGGAATGTGGAGGTGGCTCAGGGACTCTGCAGGATTCTCCAACATGAGGTGTTTGACACGGCTCCAACAAGGAAACTTCCCATGTGGAGACGAGAGGAGTTCTGTTCCGTGCCTCAGGAAAGCCCCATACCCTGTTCTTCGAACCAAAGCCTCTGAGGAGTGACACCTGGAAACCAAAGTAAGAGTTGAGACTACGGCCTAAAGGCCTGTCCGGCTCAACCTTCTATCTCTGTTGTCATCTGTGTGCATGCATTCATGGATGTAGCTGCTCAGCTTGTGTCCGAATGCCCCTGTGAGTCCAGTGAGGCTCCCAGTAGTGGGATGTCCTCGGAGGCCTTGAGGTTTCTCATATTCTGGAGGTGTGTGGCCAAAGGAATGGACACAGTTTCCCAGGAGAGAGCAGGCACGGTCCTGTGGTATGGCTCCAGAGGACCCAGCCTAGAGGCTGTGTTTGCCAGGGCTGTGGGGACAGATGTCTGAAAAAGCAAACTTGGCTCAGCTAGGGGCCAATGTAATGGCAGGCCTGATCTCTAGTCCGTGAGGGGAGATCCTCTGGAAATCAAAGTAGGGCAAGTGGGAGGCAGTCACTCAGGATTTTGTCTCTGGGTGTTGCGTTTACAGTGTCCGTCAGGGTAGGGGTTGTCTCAGAGGCCGAGGAAGAGCCTTCCTCTCAGGGGATTGTCCAAGCTCCCGAGTGTTTGTGTTCATTCTGTGGGAATGAAGAGTACTGTTTTCTGCCACAGGGGACCCCCCAGGAGAGGGACTCTAGAGCACAGCAGTGGGTTCCCTCAACTGGAATACACACCATCTAGTTAGTCCTGGGTGCCTATGGGCATGGCAAGCCACATATGCGGGCTCTTGGTCCAGTCACTGAGAGGCGTTACTTGAATAAGGTACTCACGCTGAGGGTCACAATGTGTGTTTGTGCCCAAGGCGGCCCTCACGCTTGGGCGTGGCCTCATGGGCCATGCCGTTTTCTCCTACACTGAAGGTTTGACTCACTGCCAGCAGCAAGGTTTCTTGCCAGGGGGAAGGAGGGGTTCTGACTTTTGCATCAGGTTCACCCCTGTGCAGGGATTGGAGATAAGGTCTAGGTTCCGATGACTGAAAACCCAGGTTGGGAATGGATGGTGGCCTAAGGCAGTGGCGGGTCCAATGTGCTGGGTGTGAAGCCAGCTGTGTCGGTGTCTGTTGGAAGGTCTGGGCTCAGGCTATTTGCGACAGAGCTTCACTGTTTAAGGTAGCCTATGCAATTGGGGTGTTGCCGAGGGCCAAGCAGTTTGATCCTCATTTGGGGTTTCTTGGCAGCGCCATAGAAATTGTTTTTCTCCTGGGAGGCAGGCACAGTGCTTCATTGTGGCCCCAGAATTCCCAGTAGGGAGGGTTTGTGGGCCAGGAGTGTGAGGACGGAAGTCTGAAAACACAAGCTAGTGTGAGGATTGGAGCCAAGGGCAGAGCAGGCCCACTCTGCAGTGGCTGAATCAAAATCTCCTGCATCTGAAGTCAGGCTGAGGATCAGACGTTGGCTGAGGCTGGAGTATGTGTCCATGATGGCACCTTCATGAAGTGGGGGCCTCATGAGGCCAAGGAAGTTTTCCCACGCTGAGTTTGGAGGTTGCCCCAAACCACAAGGTTTCCTTCTGCGGGACATTCGAGTCCTGTTGCATGGCTCCAGGACATACCATATGGAAGGACTGGAGAGCAGGGTTCGAAGGATGGATCCCTGTACAGCATGCCTCGCATTCCCATTGGCTATTAGCGACAAGATATGTTTGATCTGCTGCCTCTGGAACACGCGACCCAGGGGGCTGAGTTGAAATGGCCTCTCCTGAGGATGCGTCATAATGTGCGTTTGGGTCCATGGAGACCTTGGAATGTGCTGGTTGTTCAGTGGCCCTGCGGAACTCTCCTACCTGAAGTGTTTGATACATCCCAGTAAGAAAGCTGCCCATGTGGAGATGAGAGATGTTTGGTTTGGTGCCTCAGAAAAGCCCCATGGGCTGGTCTACGAAAACAGTCCTCTGAGAACGGAAACATGGAAACCAAAGCTAAGGTTCAGATTAGGGCCTGGGGGCCTGTCCATTTCAACCTTCTGTCTCTGGGGACACTGTCTGAGAGTCTAAGTGGAGATAGTTGCTCCGCTGGTGTCAGAGAGCCCCTCTTAGTCCAGGGGGGCCTACCCTATTGATGGCCTCAGGGGCCTTGGAGCTTTTCCCTAACCTGTAGTGTTGTGGTCAATGGATTGGGCACACTTTCCTTGGAGAGGGCAGGCACAATCTTTCGCTGTGGCCCTAGAGGCCCTAGCCTGGAGGTGTGTGGGGCCAGGCTGTGGGCACAGAAGTCTGAATACACAAACTCAGCTTAGGAGTGGCGCCTAGGGTATGGCAGGCCCGATGTACAGCCCGAGAGGGAGCTCCTGGGCCTCTGAAACAAGGGCGAGTGGGAGGCGTTCCTTCAGGCTTTTGTCTCTGGATGTTGTGTCCGGGATAGCCGTGGATTGGAGCGGTGGCCTCAGGTACTGTGGACGAGTATCCCTCTCTGGGGATTTGTCCCAGCTCCCAAGAGTTTGGGGTCATTTTGTGGGAAGGGTGGAGTCGTGTTGTCTGGCTCATGGGTCTCTCCAAGAAAGGGATTCCAGAGCAGAGCTCCAGGTACGGGCAGGGCGACTGGAAAATTCAAACCGTGGTGAGGATTGGGTGCATAGGGGCTTGGCAAGCCCCATATGTGGGCTCTTGGTCCAGGCCCTGACAGGCCTTTCTTTGACATGGGGCTCATGCTGAGGATCACAGTGTGAATTTGTGCCCAAGCAGCACTCAAGTTTGGGCGTGGCATCAGGGGCCATGAAGGTTTCTCCCACCCTGAAGGTGTGACTCCATGCCAAGAGCAAGCTTGACAGCCATGGGGAAGGAGGAGTTCTGTTTTGTGCTTGCTATACCCAGCTGTGTGGAGAATTGATATAATGTCTAGGTTCAGATATCTGAAAACCAAGGTTAGGAAGAGGTGACGGCATAAGACCATGGCGTGTCCGAAGTGCTGGGTGTGCGGCCAGCTGTCTCCTTGTCCGCCTGGACGTCTGGCTTCAGGCTGTGTCAGGCAGAGCATGAGTGCCCAGAGCAGCCTATCCAGTTCGGGTACCGTCGAGGCCCGAGCAGGTTGATCCTCATCTGGGTTTTCTGGAGAGCCCCACAGGGAAACGTTTTTCTTCCGTTGGGCAGACACTGGGCTGGGTTTTGGTTCCGGAGTTCCTAGTCCGGAGGGCTTGTTTGCCAGGAGTGTGAGGAAGGAAGTCTGAAAACACAAGCTAGCGTGAGGTTTGGGACCGAGGTCACGGCATGCCCACTCTGCAGAGGCTGAATCGGGATCTCCTGCACTGAGGTCATGTCAACTATGAGACGTGCCTCAGGCTAGAGTTCTTGTCCAGCATGGCCTCTTCCTGAAGGGTGTGGGGGCTTCATGAGGCCAGAAAGTTTTGCCTACGATGGGATTTGTGAACTGCTCCAAAACTGAAGGTTACCTTCTGCACGACAGTCGAGTCCTATTGGATGGTTCCAAGAGGCCCCATATGGAAAGACTCGAGAGCAGGTGTCTAAGCATGGATGCCTGGGAACGCCACCTCATATTCCCACTCTTTAGTCAGGACAAGGCAGGCTCAATCTGCGGGCTCCTGGGTGAGCTACCCAGAGGGGAGAGTTGAAATGGACTCTCCTGAAGATGAGTCCTACTGTGGCTTGGTGGCCTGGGAGACCTTGGAATGTGGAGGTGGCTCAGGGACTCTGCAGGATTCTCCAACATGAGGTGTTTGACACGGCTCCAACAAGGAAACTTCCCATGTGGAGACGAGAGGAGTTCTGTTCCGTGCCTCAGGAAAGCCCCATACCCTGTTCTTCGAACCAAAGCCTCTGAGGAGTGACACCTGGAAACCAAAGTAAGAGTTGAGACTACGGCCTAAAGGCCTGTCCGGCTCAACCTTCTATCTCTGTTGTCATCTGTGTGCATGCATTCATGGATGTAGCTGCTCAGCTTGTGTCCGAATGCCCCTGTGAGTCCAGTGAGGCTCCCAGTAGTGGGATGTCCTCGGAGGCCTTGAGGTTTCTCATATTCTGGAGGTGTGTGGCCAAAGGAATGGACACAGTTTCCCAGGAGAGAGCAGGCACGGTCCTGTGGTATGGCTCCAGAGGACCCAGCCTAGAGGCTCTGTTTGCCAGGGCTGGGGGGACAGATGTCTGAAAAAGCAAACTGGCTCAGCTAGGGGCCAATGTAATGGCAGGCCTGATCTCTAGTCCGTGAGGGGAGATCCTCTGGAAATCAAAGTAGGGCAAGTGGGAGGCAGTCACTCAGGATTTTGTCTCTGGGTGTTGCGTTTACAGTGTCCGGTCAGGGTAGGGGTTGTCTCAGAGGCCGAGGAAGAGCCTTCCTCTCAGGGGATTGTCCAAGCTCCCAAGTGTTTGTGTTCATTCTGTGGGAATGAAGAGTACTGTTTTCTGCCACAGGGGACCCCCCAGGAGAGGGACTCTAGAGCACAGCAGTGGGTTCCCTCAACTGGAATACACACCATCTAGTAGGTCCTGGGTGCCTATGGGCATGGCAAGCCACATATGCGGGCTCTTGGTCCAGTCACTGAGAGGCGTTACTTGAATAAGGTACTCACGCTGAGGGTCACAATGTGTGTTTGTGCCCAAGGCGGCCCTCACGCTTGGGCGTGGCCTCATGGGCCATGCCGTTTTCTCCTACACTGAAGGTTTGACTCACTGCCAGCAGCAAGGTTTCTTGCCAGGGGGAAGGAGGGGTTCTGACTTGTGCATCAGGTTCCCCCCTGTGCAGGGATTGGAGATAAGGTCTAGGTTCCGATGACTGAAAACCCAGGTTGGGAATGGATGGTGGCCTAAGGCAGTGGCGTGTCCAATGTGCTGGGTGTGCAGCCAGCTGTGTCGGTGTCTGTTGGAAGGTCTGGGCTCAGGCTATTTGCGACAGAGCATCACTGTTTAAGGTAGCCTAGGCAATTGGGGTGTTGCCGAGGGCCAAGCAGATTGATCCTCATTTGGGTTTTCTGGGCAGCGCCATAGACAATGTTTTTCTCCTGGGAGGCAGGCACAGTGCTTCATTGTGGCCCCAGAATTCCCAGTAGGGAGGGTTTGTGGGCCAGGAGTGTGAGGACGGAAGTCTGAAACACAAGCTTGTGTGAGGATTGGAGCCAAGGGCAGAGCAGGCCCACTCTGCAGAGGCTGAATCAAAATCTCCTGCATCTGAAGTCAGGCTGAGGATCAGACGTTGGCTGAGGCTGGAGTATGTGTCCATGATGGCACCTTCATGAAGTGGGGGCCTCATGAGGCCAAGGAAGTTTTCCCACGCTGAGTTTGGAGGTTGCCCCAAACCACAAGGTTTCCTTCTGCGGGACATTCGAGTCCTGTTGCATGGCTCCAGGACATACCATATGGAAGGACTGGAGAGCAGTGTTCGAAGGATGGATCCCTGTACAGCATGCCTCGCATTCCCATTGGCTATTAGCGACAAGATATGTTTGATCTGCTGCCTCTGGATCACGCGACCCAGGGAGCTGAATGAAATGGCCTCTCCTGAGGATGCGTCATAATGTGCGTTTGGGTCCATCGAGACCTTGGAATGTGCTGGTTGTTCAGTGGCCCTGCGGAACTCTCCTACCTGAAGTGTTTGATACATCCCAGTAAGAAAGCTGCCCATGTGGAGATGAGAGAGGTTTGGTTTGGTGCCTCAGAAAAGCCCCATGTGCTGGTCTACGAAAACAGTCCTCTGAGAACGGAAACATGGAAACCAAAGCTAAGGTTCAGATTAGGGCCTGGGGGCCTGTCCATTTCAACCTTCTGTCTCTGGGGACACTGTCTGAGAGTCTAAGTGGAGATAGTTGCTCCGCTGGTGTCAGAGAGCCCCTCTTAGTTCAGGGGGGCCTACCCTATTGATGGCCTCAGGGGCCTTGGAGCTTTTCCCTAAACTGTAGTGTTGTGGTCAATGGATTGGGCACACTTTCCTTGGAGAGGGCAGGCACAATCTTTCGCTGTGGCCCTAGAGGCCCTAGCCTGGAGGTGTGTGGGTCCAGGCTGTGGGCACAGAAGTCTGAATACACAAACTCAGCTTAGGAGTGGCGCCTAGGGTAGGCAGGCCGGATGTACAGCCCGAGAGGGAGCTCCTGGACCTCTGAAACAAGGGCGAGTGGGAGGCGTTCCTTCAGGCTTTTGTCTCTGGATGTTGTGTCCGGGATAGCCGTGGATTGGAGCGGTGGCCTCAGGTACTGTGGACGAGTATCCCTCTCTGGGGATTTGTCCCAGCTCCCAAGAGTTTGGGGTCATTTTGTGGGAAGGGTGGAGTCGTGTTGTCTGGCTCATGGGTCTCTCCAAGAAAGGGATTCCAGAGCTGAGCTCCAGGTACGGGCGGGGCGACTGGAAAATTCAAACCGTGGTGAGGATTGGGTGCATAGGGGCTTGGCAAGCCCCATATGTGGGCTCTTGGTCCAGGCCCTGACAGGCCTTTCTTTGACATGGGGCTCATGCTGAGGATCACAGTGTGAATTTGTGCCCAAGCAGCACTCAAGTTTGGGCGTGGCATCAGGGGCCATGAAGGTTTCTCCCACCCTGAAGGTGTGACTCCATGCCAAGAGCAAGCTTGACAGCCTTGGGGAAGGAGGAGTTCTGTTTTGTGCTTGCTATACCCAGCTGTGTGGAGAATTGATATAATGTCTAGGTTCAGATATCTGAAAACCAAGGTTAGGAAGAGGTGACGGCATAAGACCATGGCGTGTCCGAAGTGCTGGGTGTGCGGGCAGCTGTCTCCTTGTCTGTCTGGACGTCTGGCTTCAGGCTGTGTCAGGCAGAGCATGAGTGCCCAGAGCAGCCTATCCAGTTCGGGTACCGTCGAGGCCCGAGCAGGTTGATCCTCATCTGGGTTTTCTGGAGAGCCCCACAGGGAAACGTTTTTCTTCCGTTGGGCAGACACTGGGCTGGGTTTTGGTTCCGGAGTTCCTAGTCCGGAGGGCTTGTTTGCCAGGAGTGTGAGGAAGGAAGTCTGAAAACACAAGCTAGCGTGAGGTTTGGGACCGAGGTCACGGCATGCCCACTCTGCAGAGGCTGAATCGGGATCTCCTGCACTGAGGTCATGTCAACTATGAGACGTGCCTCAGGCTAGAGTTCTTGTCCAGCATGGCCTCTTCCTGAAGGGTGTGGGGGCTTCATGAGGCCAGAAAGTTTTGCCTACGATGGGATTTGTGAACTGCTCCAAAACTGAAGGTTACCTTCTGCACGACAGTCGAGTCCTATTGGATGGTTCCAAGAGGCCCCATATGGAAAGACTCGAGAGCAGGTGTCTAAGCATGGATGCCTGGGAACGCCACCTCATATTCCCACTCTTTAGTCAGGACAAGGCAGGCTCAATCTGCGGGCTCCTGGGTGAGCTACCCAGAGGGGAGAGTTGAAATGGACTCTCCTGAAGATGAGTCCTACTGTGGCTTGGTGGCCTGGGAGACCTTGGAATGTGGAGGTGGCTCAGGGACTCTGCAGGATTCTCCAACATGAGGTGTTTGACACGGCTCCAACAAGGAAACTTCCCATGTGGAGACGAGAGGAGTTCTGTTCCGTGCCTCAGGAAAGCCCCATACCCTGTTCTTCGAACCAAAGCCTCTGAGGAGTGACATCTGGAAACCAAAGTAAGAGTTGAGACTACGGCCTAAAGGCCTGTCCGGCTCAACCTTCTATCTCTGTTGTCATCTGTGTGCATGCATTCATGGATGTAGCTGCTCAGCTTGTGTCCGAATGCCCCTGTGAGTCCAGTGAGGCTCCCAGTAGTGGGATGTCCTCGGAGGCCTTGAGGTTTCTCATATTCTGGAGGTGTGTGGCCAAAGGAATGGACACAGTTTCCCAGGAGAGAGCAGGCACGGTCCTGTGGTATGGCTCCAGAGGACCCAGCCTAGAGGCTCTGTTTGCCAGGGCTGTGGGGACAGATGTCTGAAAAAGCAAACTTGGCTCAGCTAGGGGCCAATGTAATGGCAGGCCTGATCTCTAGTCCGTGAGGGGAGATCCTCTGGAAATCAAAGTAGGGCAAGTGGGAGGCAGTCACTCAGGATTTTGTCTCTGGGTGTTGCGTTTACAGTGTCCGGTCAGGGTAGGGGTTGTCTCAGAGGCCGAGGAAGAGCCTTCCTCTCAGGGGATTGTCCAAGCTCCCAAGTGTTTGTGTTCATTCTGTGGGAATGAAGAGTACTGTTTTCTGCCACAGGGGACCCCCCAGGAGAGGGACTCTAGAGCACAGCAGTGGGTTCCCTCAACTGGAATACACACCATCTAGTAGGTCCTGGGTGCCTATGGGCATGGCAAGCCACATATGCGGGCTCTTGGTCCAGTCACTGAGAGGCGTTACTTGAATAAGGTACTCACGCTGAGGGTCACAATGTGTGTTTGTGCCCAAGGCGGCCCTCACGCTTGGGCGTGGCCTCATGGGCCATGCCGTTTTCTCCTACACTGAAGGTTTGACTCACTGCCAGCAGCAAGGTTTCTTGCCAGGGGGAAGGAGGGGTTCTGACTTGTGCATCAGGTTCCCCCCTGTGCAGGGATTGGAGATAAGGTCTAGGTTCCGATGACTGAAAACCCAGGTTGGGAATGGATGGTGGCCTAAGGCAGTGGCGGGTCCAATGTGCTGGGTGTGCAGCCAGCTGTGTCGGTGTCTGTTGGAAGGTCTGGGCTCAGGCTATTTGCGACAGAGCATCACTGTTTAAGGTAGCCTATGCAATTGGGGTGTTGCCGAGGGCCAAGCAGTTTGATCCTCATTTGGGGTTTCTGGGCAGCGCCATAGACAATGTTTTTCTCCTGGGAGGCAGGCACAGTGCTTCATTGTGGCCCCAGAATTCCCAGTAGGGAGGGTTTGTGGGCCAGGAGTGTGAGGACGGAAGTCTGAAAACACAAGCTTGTGTGAGGATTGGAGCCAAGGGCAGAGCAGGCCCACTCTGCAGAGGCTGAAACAAAATCTCCTGCATCTGAAGTCAGGCTGAGGATCAGACGTTGGCTGAGGCTGGAGTATGTGTCCATGATGGCACCTTCATGAAGTGGGGGCCTCATGAGGCCAAGGAAGTTTTCCCACGCTGAGTTTGGAGGTTGCCCCAAACCACAAGGTTTCCTTCTGCGGTACATTCGAGTCCTGTTGCATGGCTCCAGGACATACCATATGGAAGGACTGGAGAGCAGGGTTCGAAGGATGGATCCCTGTACAGCATGCGAAGCATTCCCATTGGCTATTAGCAACAAGATATGTTTGATCTGCTGCCTCTGGAACACGCGACCCAGGGCACTGAGTTGAAATGGCCTCTCCTGAGGATGCGTCATAATGTGCGTTTGGGTCCATGGAGACCTTGGAATGTGCTGGTTGTTCAGTGGCCCTGCGGAACTCTCCTACCTGAAGTGTTTGATACATCCCAGTAAGAAAGCTGCCCATGTGGAGATGAGAGAGGTTTGGTTTGGTGCCTCAGAAAAGCCCCATGTGCTGGTCTACGAAAACAGTCCTCTGAGAACGGAAACATGGAAACCAAAGCTAAGGTTCATATTAGGGCCTGGGGGCCTGTCCATTTCAACCTTCTGTCTCTGGGGACACTGTCTGAGAGTCTAAGTGGAGATAGTTGCTCTGCTGGTGTCAGAGAGCCCCTCTTAGTTCAGGGGGGCCTACCCTATTGATGGCCTCAGGGGCCTTGGAGCTTTTCCCTAACCTGTAGTGTTGTGGTCAACGGATTGGTCACACTTTCCTTGGAGAGGGCAGGCACAATCTTTCGCTGTGGCCCTAGAGGCCCTAGCCTGGAGGTGTGTGGGTCCAGGCTATGGGCACAGAAGTCTGAATACACAAACTCAGCTTAGGAGTGGCGCCTAGGGTAGGCAGGCCGGATGTACAGCCCGAGAGGGAGCTCCTGGACCTCTGAAACAAGGGCGAGTGGGAGGCGTTCCTTCAGGCTTTTGTCTCTGGATGTTGTGTCCGGGATAGCCGTGGATTGGAGCGGTGGCCTCAGGTACTGTGGACGAGTATCCCTCTCTGGGGATTTGTCCCAGCTCCCAAGAGTTTGGGGTCATTTTGTGGGAAGGGTGGAGTCGTGTTGTCTGGCTCATGGGTCTCTCCAAGAAAGGGATTCCAGAGCAGAGCTCCAGGTACGGGCGGGGCGACTGGAAAATTCAAACCGTGGTGAGGATTGGGTGCATAGGGGCTTGGCAAGCCCCATATGTGGGCTCTTGGTCCAGGCCCTGACAGGCCTTTCTTTGACATGGGGCTCATGCTGAGGATCACAGTGTGAATTTGTGCCCAAGCAGCACTCAAGTTTGGGCGTGGCATCAGGGGCCATGAAGGTTTCTCCCACCCTGAAGGTGTGACTCCATGCCAAGAGCAAGGTTGACAGCCATGGGGAAGGAGGAGTTCTGTTTTGTGCTTGCTATACCCAGCTGTGTGGAGAATTGATATAATGTCTAGGTTCAGATATCTGAAAACCAAGGTTAGGAAGAGGTGACGGCATAAGACTATGGCGTGTCCAAAGTGCTGGGTGTGCGGCCAGCTGTCTCCTTGTCTGTCTGGACGTCTGGCTTCAGGCTGTGTCAGGCAGAGCATGAGTGCCCAGAGCAGCCTATCCAGTTCGGGTACCGTCGAGGCCCGAGCAGGTTGATCCTCATCTGGGTTTTCTGGAGAGCCCCACAGGGAAACGTTTTTCTTCCGTTGGGCAGACACTGGGCTGGGTTTTGGTTCCGGAGTTCCTAGTCCGGAGGGCTTGTTTGCCAGGAGTGTGAGGAAGGAAGTCTGAAAACACAAGCTAGCGTGAGGTTTGGGACCGAGGTCACGGCATGCCCACTCTGCAGAGGCTGAATCGGGATCTCCTGCACTGAGGTCATGTCAACTATGAGACGTGCCTCAGGCTAGAGTTGTTGTCCAGCATGGCCTCTTCCTGAAGGGTGTGGGGGCTTCATGAGGCCAGAAAGTTTTGCCTACGATGGGATTTGTGAACTGCTCCAAAACTGAAGGTTACCTTCTGCAAGACAGTCGAGTCCTATTGGATGGTTCCAAGAGGCCCCATATGGAAAGACTCGAGAGCAGGTGTCTAAGCATGGATGCCTGGGAACGCCACCTCATATTCCCACTCTTTAGTCAGGACAAGGCAGGCTCAATCTGCGGGCTCCTGGGTTCCTGAAGATGAGTCCTACTGTGGCTTGGTGGCCTGGGAGACCTTGGAATGTGGAGGTGGCTCAGGGATTCTGCAGGATTCTCCAACATGAGGTGTTTGACACGGCTCCAACAAGGAAACTTCCCATGTGGAGACGAGAGGAGTTCTGTTCCGTGCCTCAGGAAAGCCCCATACCCTGTTCTTCGAACCAAAGCCTCTGAGGAGTGACACCTGGAAACCAAAGTAAGAGTTGAGACTACGGCCTAAAGGCCTGTCCGGCTCAACCTTCTATCTCTGTTGTCATCTGTGTGCATGCATTCATGGATGTAGCTGCTCAGCTTGTGTCCGAATGCCCCTGTGAGTCCAGTGAGGCTCCCAGTAGTGGGATGTCCTCGGAGGCCTTGAGGTTTCTCATATTCTGGAGGTGTGTGGCCAAAGGAATGGACACAGTTTCCCAGGAGAGAGCAGGCACGGTCCTGTGGTATGGCTCCAGAGGACCCAGCCTAGAGGCTCTGTTTGCCAGGGCTGTGGGGACAGATGTCTGAAAAAGCAAACTTGGCTCAGCTAGGGGCCAATGTAATGGCAGGCCTGATCTCTAGTCCGTGAGGGGAGATCCTCTGGAAATCAAAGTAGGGCAAGTGGGAGGCAGTCACTCAGGATTTTGTCTCTGGGTGTTGCGTTTACAGTGTCCGGTCAGGGTAGGGGTTGTCTCAGAGGCCGAGGAAGAGCCTTCCTCTCAGGGGATTGTCCAAGCTCCCAAGTGTTTGTGTTCATTCTGTGGGAATGAAGAGTACTGTTTTCTGCCACAGGGGACCCCACAGGAGGGGGACTCTAGAGCACAGCAGTGGGTTCCCTCAACTGGAATACACACCATCTAGTTAGTCCTGGGTGCCTATGGGCATGGCAAGCCACATATGCGGGCTCTTGGTCCAGTCACTGAGAGGCGTTACTTGAATAAGGTACTCACGCTGAGGGTCACAATGTGTGTTTGTGCCCAAGGCGGCCCTCACGCTTGGGCGTGGCCTCATGGGCCATGCCGTTTTCTCCTACACTGAAGGTTTGACTCACTGCCAGCAGCAAGGTTTCTTGCCAGGGGGAATGAGGGGTTCTGACTTGTGCATCAGGTTCCCCCCTGTGCAGGGATTGGAGATAAGGTCTAGGTTCCGATGACTGAAAACCCAGGTTGGGAATGGATGGTGGCCTAAGGCAGTGGCGGGTCCAATGTGCTGGGTGTGCAGCCAGCTGTGTCGGTGTCTGTTGGAAGGTCTGGGCTCAGGCTATTTGCGACAGAGCATCACTGTTTAAGGTAGCCTATGCAATTGGGGTGTTGCCGAGGGACAAGCAGTTTGATCCTCATTTGGGGTTTCTGGGCAGCGCCATAGACAATGTTTTTCTCCTGGGAGGCAGGCACAGTGCTTCATTGTGGCCCCAGAATTCCCAGTAGGGAGGGTTTGTGGGCCAGGAGTGTGAGGACGGAAGTCTGAAAACACAAGCTAGTGTGAGGATTGGAGCCAAGGGCAGAGCAGGCCCACTCTGCAGAGGCTGAATCAAAATCTCCTGCATCTGAAGTCAGGCTGAGGATCAGACGTTGGCTGAGGCTGGAGTATGTGTCCATGATGGCACCTTCATGAAGTGGGGGCCTCATGAGGCCAAGGAAGTTTTCCCACGCTGAGTTTGGAGGTTGCCCCAAACCACAAGGTTTCCTTCTGCGGGACATTCGAGTCCTGTTGCATGGCTCCAGGACATACCATATGGAAGGACTGGAGAGCAGGGTTCGAAGGATGGATCCCTGTACAGCATGCGTCGCATTCCCATTGGCTATTAGCAACAAGATATGTTTGATCTGCTGCCTCTGGAACACGCGACCCAGGGCGCTGAGTTGAAATGGCCTCTCCTGAGGATGCGTCATAATGTGCGTTTGGGTCCATGGAGACCTTGGAATGTGCTGGTTGTTCAGTGGCCCTGCGGAACTCTCCTACCTGAAGTGTTTGATACATCCCAGTAAGAAAGCTGCCCATGTGGAGATGAGAGAGGTTTGGTTTGGTGCCTCAGAAAAGCCCCATGTGCTGGTCTACGAAAACAGTCCTCTGAGAACGGAAACATGGAAACCAAAGCTAAGGTTCAGATTAGGGCCTGGGGGCCTGTCCATTTCAACCTTCTGTCTCTGGGGACACTGTCTGAGAGTCTAAGTGGAGATAGTTGCTCTGCTGGTGTCAGAGAGCCCCTCTTAGTTCAGGGGGGCCTACCCTATTGATGGCCTCAGGGGCCTTGGAGCTTTTTCCTAACCTGTAGTGTTGTGGTCAATGGATTGGGCACACTTTCCTTGGAGAGGGCAGGCACAATCTTTCGCTGTGGCCCTAGAGGCCCTAGCCTGGAGGTGTGTGGGTCCAGGCTGTGGGCACAGAAGTCTGAATACACAAACTCAGCTTAGGAGTGGCGCCTAGGGTAGGCAGGCCGGATGTACAGCCCGAGAGGGAGCTCCTGGACCTTTGAAACAAGGGCGAGTGGGAGGCGTTCCTTCAGGCTTTTGTCTCTGGATGTTGTGTCCGGGATAGCCGTGGATTGGAGCGGTGGCCTCAGGTACTGTGGACGAGTATCCCTCTCTGGGGATTTGTCCCAGCTCCCAAGAGTTTGGGGTCATTTTGTGGGAAGGGTGGAGTCGTGTTGTCTGGCTCATGGGTCTCTCCAAGAAAGGGATTCCAGAGCAGAGCTCCAGGTACGGGCGGGGCGACTGGAAAATACAAACCGTGGTGAGGATTGGGTGCATAGGGGCTTGGCAAGCCCCATATGTGGGCTCTTGGTCCAGGCCCTGACAGGCCTTTCTTTGACATGGGGCTCATGCTGAGGATCACAGTGTGAATTTGTGCCCAAGCAGCACTCAAGTTTGGGCGTGGCATCAGGGGCCATGAAGGTTTCTCCCACCCTGAAGGTGTGACTCCATGCCAAGAGCAAGCTTGACAGCCATGGGGAAGGAGGAGTTCTGTTTTGTGCTTGCTATACCCAGCTGTGTGGAGAATTGATATAATGTCTAGGTTCAGATATCTGAAAACCAAGGTTAGGAAGAGGTGACGGCATAAGACCATGGCGTGTCCAAAGTGCTGGGTGTGCGGCCAGCTGTCTCCTTGTCTGTCTGGACGTCTGGCTTCAGGCTGTGTCAGGCAGAGCATGAGTGCCCAGAGCAGCCTATCCAGTTCAGGTACCGTCGAGGCCCGAGCAGGTTGATCCTCATCTGGGTTTTCTGGAGAGCCCCACAGGGAAACGTTTTTCTTCCGTTGGGCAGACACTGGGCTGGGTTTTGGTTCCGGAGTTCCTAGTCCGGAGGGCTTGTTTGCCAGGAGTGTGAGGAAGGAAGTCTGAAAACACAAGCTAGCGTGAGGTTTGGGACCGAGGTCACGGCATGCCCACTCTGCAGAGGCTGAATCGGGATCTCCTGCACTGAGGTCATGTCAACTATGAGACGTGCCTCAGGCTAGAGTTCTTGTCCAGCATGGCCTCTTCCTGAAGGGTGTGGGGGCTTCATGAGGCCAGAAAGTTTTGCCTACGATGGGATTTGTGAACTGCTCCAAAACTGAAGGTTACCTTCTGCAAGACAGTCGAGTCCTATTGGATGGTTCCAAGAGGCCCCATATGGAAAGACTCGAGAGCAGGTGTCTAAGCATGGATGCCTGGGAACGCCCCCTCATATTCCCACTCTTTAGTCAGGACAAGGCAGGCTCAATCTGCGGGCTCCTGGGTTCCTGAAGATGAGTCCTACTGTGGCTTGGTGGCCTGGGAGACCTTGGAATGTGGAGGTGGCTCAGGGACTCTGCAGGATTCTCCAACATGAGGTGTTTGACACGGCTCCAACAAGGAAACTTCCCATGTGGAGACGAGAGGAGTTCTGTTCCGTGCCTCAGGAAAGCCCCATACCCTGTTCTTCGAACCAAAGCCTCTGAGGAGTGACACCTGGAAACCAAAGTAAGAGTTGAGACTACGGCCTAAAGGCCTGTCCGGCTCAACTTTCTATCTCTGTTGTCATCTGTGTGCATGCATTCATGGATGTAGCTGCTCAGCTTGTGTCCGAATGCCCCTGTGAGTCCAGTGAGGCTCCCAGTAGTGGGATGTCCTCGGAGGCCTTGAGGTTTCTCATATTCTGGAGGTGTGTGGCCAAAGGAATGGACACAGTTTCCCAGGAGAGAGCAGGCACGGTCCTGTGGTATAGCTCCAGAGGACCCAGCCTAGAGGCTCTGTTTGCCAGGGCTGTGGGGACAGATGTCTGAAAAAGCAAACTTGGCTCAGCTAGGGGCCAATGTAATGGCAGGCCTGATCTCTAGTCCGTGAGGGGAGATCCTCTGGAAATCAAAGTAGGGCAAGTGGGAGGCAGTCACTCAGGATTTTGTCTCTGGGTGTTGCGTTTACAGTGTCCGGTCAGGGTAGGGGTTGTCTCAGAGGCCGAGGAAGAGCCTTCCTCTCAGGGGATTGTCCAAGCTCCCAAGTGTTTGTGTTCATTCTGTGGGAATGAAGAGTACTGTTTTCTGCCACAGGGGACCCCCCAGGAGGGGGACTCTAGAGCACAGCAGTGGGTTCCCTCAACTGGAATACACACCATCTAGTTAGTCCTGGGTGCCTATGGGCATGGCAAGCCACATATGCGAGCTCTTGGTCCAGTCACTGAGAGGCGTTACTTGAATAAGGTACTCACGCTGAGGGTCACAATGTGTGTTTGTGCCCAAGGCGGCCCTCACGCTTGGGCGTGGCCTCATGGGCCATGCCGTTTTCTCCTACACTGAAGGTTTGACTCACTGCCAGCAGCAAGGTTTCTTGCCAGGGGGAAGGAGGGGTTCTGACTTGTGCATCAGGTTCCCCCCTGTGCAGGGATTGGAGATAAGGTCTAGGTTCCGATGACTGAAAACCCAGGTTGGGAATGGATGGTGGCCTAAGGCAGTGGCGGGTCCAATGTGCTGGGTGTGCAGCCAGCTGTGTCGGTGTCTGTTGGAAGGTCTGGGCTCAGGCTATTTGCGACAGAGCATCACTGTTTAAGGTAGCCTATGCAATTGGGGTGTTGCCGAGGGCCAAGCAGTTTGATCCTCATTTGGGGTTTCTGGGCAGCGCCATAGACAATGTTTTTCTCTTGGGAGGCAGGCACAGTGCTTCATTGTGGCCCCAGAATTCCCAATAGTGAGGGTTTGTGGGCCAGGAGTGTGAGGACGGAAGTCTGAAAACACAAGCTAATGTGAGGATTGGAGCCAAGGGCAGAGCAGGCCCACTCTGCAGAGGCTGAATCAAAATCTCCTGCATCTGAAGTCAGGCTGAGGATCAGACGTTGGCTGAGGCTGGAGTATGTGTCCATGATGGCACCTTCATGAAGTGGGGGCCTCATGAGGCCAAGGAAGTTTTCCCACGCTGAGTTTGGAGGTTGCCCCAAACCACAAGGTTTCCTTCTGCGGGACATTCGAGTCCTGTTGCATGGCTCCAGGACATACCATATGGAAGGACTGGAGAGCAGGGTTCGAAGGATGGATCCCTGTACAGCATGCCTCGCATTCCCATTGGCTATTAGCGACAAGATATGTTTGATCTGCTGCCTCTGGAACACGCGACCCAGGGGGCTGAGTTGAAATGGCCTCTCCTGAGGATGCGTCATAATGTGCGTTTGGGTCCATGGAGACCTTGGAATGTGCTGGTTGTTCAGTGGCCCTGCGGAACTCTCCTACCTGAAGTGTTTGATACATCCCAGTAAGAAAGCTGCCCATGTGGAGATGAGAGAGGTTTGGTTTGGTGCCTCAGAAAAGCCCCATGTGCTGGTCTACGAAAACAGTCCTCTGAGAACGGAAACATGGAAACCAAAGCTAAGGTTCAGATTAGGGCCTGGGGGCCTGTCCATTTCAACCTTCTGTCTCTGGGGACACTGTCTGAGAGTCTAAGTGGAGATAGTTGCTCCGCTGGTGTCAGAGAGCCCCTCTTAGTCCAGGGGGGCCTACCCTATTGATGGCCTCAGGGGCCTTGGAGCTTTTCCCTAACCTGTAGTGTTGTGGTCAATGGATTGGGCACACTTTCCTTGGAGAGGGCAGGCACAATCTTTCGCTGTGGCCCTAGAGGCCCTAGCCTGGAGGTGTGTGGGTCCAGGCTGTGGGCACAGAAGTCTGAATACACAAACTCAGCTTAGGAGTGGCGCCTAGGGTAGGCAGGCCGGATGTACAGCCCGAGAGGGAGCTCCTGGACCTCTGAAACAAGGGCGAGTGGGAGGCGTTCCTTCAGGCTTTTGTCTCTGGATGTTGTGTCCGGGATAGCCGTGGATTGGAGCGGTGGCCTCAGGTACTGTGGACGAGTATCCCTCTCTGGGGATTTGTCCCAGCTCCCAAGAGTTTGGGGTCATTTTGTGGGAAGGGTGGAGTCGTGTTGTCTGGCTCATGGGTCTCTCCAAGAAAGGGATTCCAGAGCAGAGCTCCAGGTACGAGCGGGGCGACTGGAAAATTCAAACCGTGGTGAGGATTGGGTGCATAGGGGCTTGGCAAGCCCCATATGTGGGCTCTTGGTCCAGGCCCTGACAGGCCTTTCTTTGACATGGGGCTCATGCTGAGGATCACAGTGTGAATTTGTGCCCAAGCAGCACTCAAGTTTGGGCGTGGCATCAGGGGCCATGAAGGTTTCTCCCACCCTGAAGGTGTGACTCCATGCCAAGAGCAAGCTTGACAGCCATGGGGAAGGAGGAGTTCTGTTTTGTGCTTGCTATACCCAGCTGTGTGGAGAATTGATATAATGTCTAGGTTCAGATATCTGAAAACCAAGGTTAGGAAGACGTGACGGCATAAGACCATGGCGTGTCCAAAGTGCTGGGTGTGCGGCCAGCTGTCTCCTTGTCTGTCTGGACGTCTGGCTTCAGGCTGTGTCAGGCAGAGCATGAGTGCCCAGAGCAGCCTATCCAGTTCGGGTACCGTCGAGGCCCGAGCAGGTTGATCCTCATCTGGGTTTTCTGGAGAGCCCCACAGGGAAACGTTTTTCTTCCGTTGGGCAGACACTGGGCTGGGTTTTGGTTCCGGAGTTCCTAGTCGGGAGGGCTTGTTTGCCAGGAGTGTGAGGAAGGAAGTCTGAAAACACAAGCTAGCGTGAGGTTTGGGACCGAGGTCACGGCATGCCCACTCTGCAGAGGCTGAATCGGGATCTCCTGCACTGAGGTCATGTCAACTATGAGACGTGCCTCAGGCTAGAGTTCTTGTCCAGCATGGCCTCTTCCTGAAGGGTGTGGGGGCTTCATGAGGCCAGAATGTTTTGCCTACGATGGGATTTGTGAACTGCTCCAAAACTGAAGGTTACCTTCTGCACGACAGTCGAGTCCTATTGGATGGTTCCAAGAGGCCCCATATGGAAAGACTCGAGAGCAGGTGTCTAAGAATGGATGCCTGGGAACGCCCCCTCATATTCCCACTCTTTAGTCAGGACAAGGCAGGCTCAATCTGAGGGCTCCTGGGTTCCTGAAGATGAGTCCTACTGTGGCTTGGTGGCCTGGGAGACCTTGGAATGTGGAGGTGGCTCAGGGACTCTGCAGGATTCTCCAACATGAGGTGTTTGACACGGCTCCAACAAGGAAACTTCCCATGTGGAGACGAGAGGAGTTCTGTTCCGTGCCTCAGGAAAGCCCCATACCCTGTTCTTCGAACCAAAGCCTCTGAGGAGTGACACCTGGAAACCAAAGTAAGAGTTGAGACTACGGCCTAAAGGCCTGTCCGGCTCAACCTTCTATCTCTGTTGTCATCTGTGTGCATGCATTCATGGATGTAGCTGCTCAGCTTGTGTCCGAATGCCCCTGTGAGTCCAGTGAGGCTCCCAGTAGTGGGATGTCCTCGGAGGCCTTGAGGTTTCTCATATTCTGGAGGTGTGTGGCCAAAGGAATGGACACAGTTTCCCAGGAGAGAGCAGGCACGGTCCTGTGGTATGGCTCCAGAGGACCCAGCCTAGAGGCTCTGTTTGCCAGGGCTGTGGGGACAGATGTCTGAAAAAGCAAACTTGGCTCAGCTAGGGGCCAATGTAATGGCAGGCCTGATCTCTAGTCCGTGAGGGGAGATCCTCTGGAAATCAAAGTAGGGCAAGTGGGAGGCAGTCACTCAGGATTTTGTCTCTGGGTGTTGCGTTTACAGTGTCCGGTCAGGGTAGGGGTTGTCTCAGAGGCCGAGGAAGAGCCTTCCTCTCAGGGGATTGTCCAAGCTCCCAAGTGTTTGTGTTCATTCTGTGGGAATGAAGAGTACTGTTTTCTGCCACAGGGGACCCCCCAGGAGAGGGACTCTAGAGCACAGCAGTGGGTTCCCTCAACTGGAATACACACCATCTAGTTAGTCCTGGGTGCCTATGGGCATGGCAAGCCACATATGCGGGCTCTTGGTCCAGTCACTGAGAGGCGTTACTTGAATAAGGTACTCACGCTGAGGGTCACAATGTGTGTTTGTGCCCAAGGCGGCCCTCACGCTTGGGCGTGGCCTCATGGGCCATGCCGTTTTCTCCTACACTGAAGGTTTGACTCACTGCCAGCAGCAAGGTTTCTTGCCAGGGGGAAGGAGGGGTTCTGACTTGTGCATCAGGTTCCCCCCTGTGCAGGGATTGGAGATAAGGTCTAGGTTCCGATGACTGAAAACCCAGGTTGGGAATGGATGGTGGCCTAAGGCAGTGGCGGGTCCAATGTGCTGGGTGTGCAGCCAGCTGTGTCGGTGTCTGTTGGAAGGTCTGGGCTCAGGCTATTTGCGACAGAGCATCACTGTTTAAGGTAGCCTAGGCAATTGGGGTGTTGCCGAGGGCCAAGCAGTTTGATCCTCATTTGGGGTTTCTGGGCAGCGCCATAGACAATGTTTTTCTCCTGGGAGGCAGACACAGTGCTTCATTGTGGCCCCAGAATTCCCAGTAGGGAGGGTTTGTGGGCCAGGAGTGTGAGGACGGAAGTCTGAAAACACAAGCTAGTGTGAGGATTGGAGCCAAGGGCAGAGCAGGCCCACTCTGCAGAGGCTGAATCAAAATCTCCTGCATCTGAAGTCAGGCTGAGGATCAGACGTTGGCTGAGGCTGGAGTATGTGTCCATGATGGCACCTTCATGAAGTGGGGGCCTCATGAGGCCAAGGAAGTTTTCCCACGCTGAGTTTGGAGGTTGCCCCAAACCACAAGGTTTCCTTCTGCGGGACATTCGAGTCCTGTTGCATGGCTCCAGGACATACCATATGGAAGGACTGGAGAGCAGGGTTCGAAGGATGGATCCCTGTACAGCATGCCTCGCATTCCCATTGGCTATTAGCGACAAGATATGTTTGATCTGCTGCCTCTGGAACACGCGACCCAGGGGGCTGAGTTGAAATGGCCTCTCCTGAGGATGCGTCATAATGTGCGTTTGGGTCCATGGAGACCTTGGAATGTGCTGGTTGTTCAGTGGCCCTGCGGAACTCTCCTACCTGAAGTGTTTGATACATCCCAGTAAGAAAGCTGCCCATGTGGAGATGAGAGAGGTTTGGTTTGGTGTCTCAGAAAAGCCCCATGTGCTGGTCTACAAAAACAGTCCTCTGAGAACGGAAACATGGAAACCAAAGCTAAGGTTCAGATTAGGGCCTGGGGGCCTGTCCATTTCAACCTTCTGTCTCTGGGGACACTGTCTGAGAGTCTAAGTGGAGATAGTTGCTCCGCTGGTGTCAGAGAGCCCCTCTTAGTCCAGGGGGGCCTACCCTATTGATGGCCTCAGGGGCCTTGGAGCTTTTCCCTAACCTGTAGTGTTGTGGTCAATGGATTGGGCACACTTTCCTTGGAGAGGGCAGGCACAATCTTTCGCTGTGGCCCTAGAGGCCCTAGCCTGGAGGTGTGTGGGTCCAGGCTGTGGGCACAGAAGTCTGAATACACAAACTCAGCTTAGGAGTGGCGCCTAGGGTAGGCAGGCCGGATGTACAGCCCGAGAGGGAGCTCCTGGACCTCTGAAACAAGGGCGAGTGGGAGGCGTTCCTTCAGGCTTTTGTCTCTGGATGTTGTGTCCGGGATAGCCGTGGATTGGAGCGGTGGCCTCAGGTACTGTGGACGAGTATCCCTCTCTGGGGATTTGTCCCAGCTCCCAAGAGTTTGGGGTCATTTTGTGGGAAGGGTGGAGTCGTGTTGTCTGGCTCATGGGTCTCTCCAAGAAAGGGATTCCAGAGCAGAGCTCCAGGTACGGGCGGGGCGACTGGAAAATTCAAACCGTGGTGAGGATTGGGTGCATAGGGGCTTGGCAAGCCCCATATGTGGGCTCTTGGTCCAGGCCCTGACAGGCCTTTCTTTGACATGGGGCTCATGCTGAGGATCACAGTGTGAATTTGTGCCCAAGCAGCACTCAAGTTTGGGCGTGGCATCAGGGGCCATGAAGGTTTCTCCCACCCTGAAGGTGTGACTCCATGCCAAGAGCAAGCTTGACAGCCATGGGGAAGGAGGAGTTCTGTTTTGTGCTTGCTATACCCAGCTGTGTGGAGAATTGATATAATGTCTAGGTTCAGATATCTGAAAACCAAGGTTAGGATGAGGTGACGGCATAAGACCATGGCGTGTCCGAAGTGCTGGGTTTGCGGCCAGCTGTCTCCTTGTCTGTCTGGACGTCTGGCTTCAGGCTGTGTCAGGCAGAGCATGAGTGCCCAGAGCAGCCTATCCAGTTCGGGTACCGTCGAAACCCGAGCAGGTTGATCCTCATCTGGGTTTTCTGGAGAGCCCCACAGGGAAACGTTTTTCTTCCGTTGGGCAGACACTGGGCTGGGTTTTGGTTCCGGAGTTCCTAGTCCGGAGGGCTTGTTTGCCAGGAGTGTGAGGAAGGAAGTCTGAAAACACAAGCTAGCGTGAGGTTTGGGACCGAGGTCACGGCATGCCCACTCTGCAGAGGCTGAATCGGGATCTCCTGCACTGAGGTCATGTCAACTATGAGACGTGCCTCAGGCTAGAGTTCTTGTCCAGCATGGCCTCTTCCTGAAGGGTGTGGGGGCTTCATGAGGCCAGAAAGTTTTGCCTACGATGGGATTTGTGAACTGCTCCAAAACTGAAGGTTACCTTCTGCACGACAGTCGAGTCCTATTGGATGGTTCCAAGAGGCCCCATATGGAAAGACTCGAGAGCAGGTGTCTAAGCATGGATGCCTGGGAACGCCACCTCATATTCCCACTCTTTAGTCAGGACAAGGCAGGCTCAATCTGCGGGCTCCTGGGTTCCTGAAGATGAGTCCTACTGTGGCTTGGTGGCCTGGGAGACCTTGGAATGTGGAGGTGGCTCAGGGACTCTGCAGGATTCTCCAACATGAGGTGTTTGACACGGCTCCAACAAGGAAACTTCCCATGTGGAGACGAAAGGAGTTCTGTTCCGTGCCTCAGGAAAGCCCCATACCCTGTTCTTCGAAGCAAAGCCTCTGAGGAGTGACACCTGGAAACCAAAGTAAGAGTTGAGACTACGGCCTAAAGGCCTGTCCGGCTCAACCTTCTATCTCTGTTGTCATCTGTGTGCATGCATTCATGGATGTAGCTGCTCAGCTTGTGTCCGAATGCGCCTGTGAGTCCAGTGAGGCTCCCAGTAGTGGGATGTCCTCGGAGGCCTTGAGGTTTCTCATATTCTGGAGGTGTGTGGCCAAAGGAATGGACACAGTTTCCCAGGAGAGAGCAGGCACGGTCCTGTGGTATGGCTCCAGAGGACCCAGCCTAGAGGCTCTGTTTGCCAGGGCTGTGGGGACAGATGTCTGAAAGAGCAAACTTGGCTCAGCTAGGGGCCAATGTAATGGCAGGCCTGATCTCTAGTCCGTGAGGGGAGATCCTCTGGAAATCAAAGTAGGGCAAGTGGGAGGCAGTCACTCAGGATTTTGTCTCTGGGTGTTGCGTTTACAGTGTCCGGTCAGGGTAGGGGTTGTCTCAGAGGCCGAGGAAGAGCCTTCCTCTCAGGGGATTGTCCAAGCTCCCAAGTGTTTGTGTTCATTCTGTGGGAATGAAGAGTACTGTTTTCTGCCACAGGGGACCCCCCAGGAGAGGGACTCTAGAGCACAGCAGTGGGTTCCCTCAACTGGAATACACACCATCTAGTTAGTCCTGGGTGCCTATGGGCATGGCAAGCCACATATGCGGGCTCTTGGTCCAGTCACTGAGAGGCGTTACTTGAATAAGGTACTCACGCTGAGGGTCACAATGTGTGTGCCCAAGGCGGCCCTCACGCTTGGGCGTGGCCTCATGGGCCATGCCGTTTTCTCCTACACTGAAGGTTTGACTCACTGCCAGCAGCAAGGTTTCTTGCCAGGGGGAAGGAGGGGTTCTGACTTGTGCATCAGGTTCCCCCCTGTGCAGGGATTGGAGATAAGGTCTAGGTTCCGATGACTGAAAACCCAGGTTGGGAATGGATGGTGGCCTAAGGCAGTGGCGGGTCCAATGTGCTGGGTGTGCAGCCAGCTGTGTCGGTGTCTGTTGGAAGGTCTGGGCTCAGGCTATTTGCGACAGAGCATCACTGTTTAAGGTAGCCTAGGCAATTGGGGTGTTGCCGAGGGCCAAGCAGTTTGATCCTCATTTGGGGTTTCTGGGCAGCGCCATAGACAATGTTTTTCTCCTGGGAGGCAGGCACAGTGCTTCATTGTGGCCCCAGAATTCCCAGTAGGGAGGGTTTGTGGGCCAGGAGTGTGAGGACGGAAGTCTGAAAACACAAGCTAGTGTGAGGATTGGAGCCAAGGGCAGAGCAGGCCCACTCTGCAGAGGCTGAATCAAAATCTCCTGCATCTGAAGTCAGGCTGAGGATCAGACGTTGGCTGAGGCTGGAGTATGTGTCCATGATGGCACCTTCATGAAGTGGGGGCCTCATGAGGCCAAGGAAGTTTTCCCACGCTGAGTTTGGAGGTTGCCCCAAACCACAAGGTTTCCTTCTGCGGGACATTCGAGTCCTGTTGCATGGCTCCAGGACATACCATATGGAAGGACTGGAGAGCAGGGTTCGAAGGATGGATCCCTGTACAGCATGCCTCGCATTCCCATTGGCTATTAGCGACAAGATATGTTTGATCTGCTGCCTCTGGAACACGCGACCCAGGGGGCTGAGTTGAAATGGCCTCTCCTGAGGATGCGTCATAATGTGCGTTTGGGTCCATGGAGACCTTGGAATGTGCTGGTTGTTCAGTGGCCCTGCGGAACTCTCCTACCTGAAGTGTTTGATACATCCCAGTAAGAAAGCTGCCCATGTGGAGATGAGAGAGGTTTGGTTTGGTGTCTCAGAAAAGCCCCATGTGCTGGTCTACGAAAACAGTCCTCTGAGAACGGAAACATGGAAACCAAAGCTAAGGTTCAGATTAGGGCTTGGGGGCCTGTCCATTTCAACCTTCTGTCTCTGGGGACACTGTCTGAGAGTCTAAGTGGAGATAGTTGCTCCGCTGGTGTCAGAGAGCCCCTCTTAGTCCAGGGGGGCCTACCCTATTGATGGCCTCAGGGGCCTTGGAGCTTTTCCCTAACCTGTAGTGTTGTGGTCAATGGATTGGGCACACTTTCCTTGGAGAGGGCAGGCACAATCTTTCGCTGTGGCCCTAGAGGCCCTAGCCTGGAGGTGTGTGGGTCCAGGCTGTGGGCACAGAAGTCTGAATACACAAACTCAGCTTAGGAGTGGCGCCTAGGGTAGGCAGGCCGGATGTACAGCCCGAGAGGGAGCTCCTGGACCTCTGAAACAAGGGCGAGTGGGAGGCGTTCCTTCAGGCTTTTGTCTCTGGATGTTGTGTCCGGGATAGCCGTGGATTGGAGCGGTGGCCTCAGGTACTGTGGACGAGTATCCCTCTCTGGGGATTTGTCCCAGCTCCCAAGAGTTTGGGGTCATTTTGTGGGAAGGGTGGAGTCGTGTTGTCTGGCTCATGGGTCTCTCCAAGAAAGGGATTCCAGAGCAGACCTCCAGGTACGGGCGGGGCAACTGGAAAATTCAAACCGTGGTGAGGATTGGGTGCATAGGGGCTTGGCAAGCCCCATATGTGGGCTCTTGGTCCAGGCCCTGACAGGCCTTTCTTTGACATGGGGCTCATGCTGAGGATCACAGTGTGAATTTGTGCCCAAGCAGCACTCAAGTTTGGGCGTGGCATCAGGGGCCATGAAGGTTTCTCCCACCCTGAAGGTGTGACTCCATGCCAAGAGCAAGCTTGACAGCCATGGGGAAGGAGGAGTTCTGTTTTGTGCTTGCTATACCCAGCTGTGTGGAGAATTGATATAATGTCTAGGTTCAGATATCTGAAAACCAAGGTTAGGATGAGGTGACGGCATAAGACCATGGCGTGTCCGAAGTGCTGGGTGTGCGGCCAGCTGTCTCCTTGTCTGTCTGGACGTCTGGCTTCAGGCTGTGTCAGGCAGAGCATGAGTGCCCAGAGCAGCCTATCCAGTTCGGGTACCGTCGAAACCCGAGCAGGTTGATCCTCATCTGGGTTTTCTGGAGAGCCCCACAGGGAAACGTTTTTCTTCCGTTGGGCAGACACTGGGCTGGGTTTTGGTTCCGGAGTTCCTAGTCCGGAGGGCTTGTTTCCCAGGAGTGTGAGGAAGGAAGTCTGAAAACACAAGCTAGCGTGAGGTTTGGGACCGAGGTCACGGCATGCCCACTCTGCAGAGGCTGAATCGGGATCTCCTGCACTGAGGTCATGTCAACTATGAGACGTGCCTCAGGCTAGAGTTCTTGTCCAGCATGGCCTCTTCCTGAAGGGTGTGGGGGCTTCATGAGGCCAGAAAGTTTTGCCTACGATGGGATTTGTGAACTGCTCCAAAACTGAAGGTTACCTTCTGCACGACAGTCGAGTCCTATTGGATGGTTCCAAGAGGCCCATATGGAAAGACTCGAGAGCAGGTGTCTAAGCATGGATGCCTGGGAACGCCACCTCATATTCCCACTCTTTAGTCAGGACAAGGCAGGCTCAATCTGCGGGCTCCTGGGTTCCTGAAGATGAGTCCTACTGTGGCTTGGTGGCCTGGGAGACCTTGGAATGTGGAGGTGGCTCAGGGACTCTGCAGGATTCTCCAACATGAGGTGTTTGACACGGCTCCAACAAGGAAACTTCCCATGTGGAGACGAAAGGAGTTCTGTTCCGTGCCTCAGGAAAGCCCCATACCCTGTTCTTCGAACCAAAGCCTCTGAGGAGTGACACCTGGAAACCAAAGTAAGAGTTGAGACTACGGCCTAAAGGCCTGTCCGGCTCAACCTTCTATCTCTGTTGTCATCTGTGTGCATGCATTCATGGATGTAGCTGCTCAGCTTGTGTTCGAATGCCCCTGTGAGTCCAGTGAGGCTCCCAGTAGTGGGATGTCCTCGGAGGCCTTGAGGTTTCTCATATTCTGGAGGTGTGTGGCCAAAGGAATGGACACAGTTTCCCAGGAGAGAGCAGGCACGGTCCTGTGGTATGGCTCCAGAGGACCCAGCCTAGAGGCTCTGTTTGCCAGGGCTGTGGGGACAGATGTCTGAAAAAGCAAACTTGGCTCAGCTAGGGGCCAATGTAATGGCAGGCCTGATCTCTAGTCCGTGAGGGGAGATCCTCTGGAAATCAAAGTAGGGCAAGTGGGATGCAGTCACTCAGGATTTTGTCTCTGGGTGTTGCGTTTACAGTGTCCGGTCAGGGTAGGGGTTGTCTCAGAGGCCGAGGAAGAGCCTTCCTCTCAGGGGATTGTCCAAGCTCCCGAGTGTTTGTGTTCATTCTGTGGGAATGAAGAGTACTGTTTTCTGCCACAGGGGACCCCCCAGGAGAGGGACTCTAGAGCACAGCAGTGGGTTCCCTCAACTGGAATACACACCATCTAGTTAGTCCTGGGTGCCTATGGGCATGGCAAGCCACATATGCGGGCTCTTGGTCCAGTCACTGAGAGGCGTTACTTGAATAAGGTACTCACGCTGAGGGTCACAATGTGTGTTTGTGCCCAAGGCGGCCCTCACGCTTGGGCGTGGCCTCATGGGCCATGCCGTTTTCTCCTACACTGAAGGTTTGACTCACTGCCAGCAGCAAGGTTTCTTGCCAGGGGGAAGGAGGGGTTCTGACTTGTGCATCAGGTTCCCCCCTGTGAAGGGATTGGAGATAAGGTCTAGGTTCCGATGACTGAAAACCCAGGTTGGGAATGGATGGTGGCCTAAGGCAGTGGCGGGTCCAATGTGCTGGGTGTGCAGCCAGCTGTGTCGGTGTCTGTTGGAAGGTCTGGGCTCAGGCTATTTGCGACAGAGCATCACTGTTTAAGGTAGCCTAGGCAATTGGGGTGTTGCCGAGGGCCAAGCAGTTTGATCCTCATTTGGGGTTTCTGGGCAGCGCCATAGACAATGTTTTTCTCCTGGGAGGCAGGCACAGTGCTTCATTGTGGCCCCAGAATTCCCAGTAGGGAGGGTTTGTGGGCCAGGAGTGTGAGGACGGAAGTCTGAAAACACAAGCTAGTGTGAGGATTGGAGCCAAGGGCAGAGCAGGCCCACTCTGCAGAGGCTGAATCAAAATCTCCTGCATCTGAAGTCAGGCTGAGGATCAGACGTTGGCTGAGGCTGGAGTATGTGTCCATGATGGCACCTTCATGAAGTGGGGGCCTCATGAGGCCAAGGAAGTTTTCCCACGCTGAGTTTGGAGGTTGCCCCAAACCACAAGGTTTCCTTCTGCGGGACATTCGAGTCCTGTTGCATGGCTCCAGGACATACCATATGGAAGGACTGGAGAGCAGGGTTCGAAGGATGGATCCCTGTACAGCATGCCTCGCATTCCCATTGGCTATTAGCGACAAGATATGTTTGATCTGCTGCCTCTGGAACACGCGACCCAGGGGGCTGAGTTGAAATGGCCTCTCCTGAGGATGCGTCATAATGTGCATTTGGGTCCATGGAGACCTTGGAATGTGCTGGTTGTTCAGTGGCCCTGCGGAACTCTCCTACCTGAAGTGTTTGATACATCCCAGTAAGAAAGCTGCCCATGTGGAGATGAGAGAGGTTTGGTTTGGTGTCTCAGAAAAGCCCCATGTGCTGGTCTACGAAAACAGTCCTCTGAGAACGGAAACATGGAAACCAAAGCTAAGGTTCAGATTAGGGCCTGGGGGCCTGTCCATTTCAACCTTCTGTCTCTGGGGACACTGTCTGAGAGTCTAAGTGGAGATAGTTGCTCCGCTGGTGTCAGAGAGCCCCTCTTAGTCCAGGGGGGCCTACCCTATTGATGGCCTCAGGGGCCTTGGAGCTTTTCCCTAACCTGTAGTGTTGTGGTCAATGGATTGGGCACACTTTCCTTGGAGAGGGCAGGCACAATCTTTCGCTGTGGCCCTAGAGGCCCTAGCCTGGAGGTGTGTGGGTCCAGGCTGTGGGCACAGAAGTCTGAATACACAAACTCAGCTTAGGAGTGGCGCCTAGGGTAGGCAGGCCGGATGTACAGCCCGAGAGGGAGCTCCTGGACCTCTGAAACAAGGGCGAGTGGGAGGCGTTCCTTCAGGCTTTTGTCTCTGGATGTTGTGTACGGGATAGCCGTGGATTGGAGCGGTGGCCTCAGGTACTGTGGACGAGTATCCCTCTCTGGGGATTTGTCCCAGCTCCCAAGAGTTTGGGGTCATTTTGTGGGAAGGGTGGAGTCGTGTTGTCTGGCTCATGGGTCTCTCCAAGAAAGGGATTCCAGAGCAGAGCTCCAGGTACGGGCGGGGCAACTGGAAAATTCAAACCGTGGTGAGGATTGGGTGCATAGGGGCTTGGCAAGCCCCATATGTGGGCTCTTGGTCCAGGCCCTGACAGGCCTTTCTTTGACATGGGGCTCATGCTGAGGATCACAGTGTGAATTTGTGCCCAAGCAGCACTCAAGTTTGGGCGTGGCATCAGGGGCCATGAAGGTTTCTCCCACCCTGAAGGTGTGACTCCATGCCAAGAGCAAGCTTGACAGCCATGGGGAAGGAGGAGTTCTGTTTTGTGCTTGCTATACCCAGCTGTGTGGAGAATTGATATAATGTCTAGGTTCAGATATCTGAAAACCAAGGTTAGGATGAGGTGACGGCATAAGACCATGGCGTGTCCGAAGTGCTGGGTGTGCGGCCAGCTGTCTCCTTGTCTGTCTGGACGTCTGGCTTCAGGCTGTGTCAGGCAGAGCATGAGTGCCCAGAGCAGCCTATCCAGTTCGGGTACCGTCGAAACCCGAGCAGGTTGATCCTCATCTGGGTTTTCTGGAGAGCCCCACAGGGAAACGTTTTTCTTCCGTTGGGCAGACACTGGGCTGGGTTTTGGTTCCGGAGTTCCTAGTCCGGAGGGCTTGTTTGCCAGGAGTGTGAGGAAGGAAGTCTGAAAACACAAGCTAGCGTGAGGTTTGGGACCGAGGTCACGGCATGCCCACTCTGCAGAGGCTGCATCGGGATCTCCTGCACTGAGGTCATGTCAACTATGAGACGTGCCTCAGGCTAGAGTTCTTGTCCAGCATGGCCTCTTCCTGAAGGGTGTGGGGGCTTCATGAGGCCAGAAAGTTTTGCCTACGATGGGATTTGTGAACTGCTCCAAAACTGAAGGTTACCTTCTGCACGACAGTCGAGTCCTATTGGATGGTTCCAAGAGGCCCCATATGGAAAGACTCGAGAGCAGGTGTCTAAGCATGGATGCCTGGGAACGCCACCTCATATTCCCACTCTTTAGTCAGGACAAGGCAGGCTCAATCTGCGGGCTCCTGGGTTCCTGAAGATGAGTCCTACTGTGGCTTGGTGGCCTGGGAGACCTTGGAATGTGGAGGTGGCTCAGGGACTCTGCAGGATTCTCCAACATGAGGTGTTTGACACGGCTCCAACAAGGAAACTTCCCATGTGGAGACGAAAGGAGTTCTGTTCCGTGCCTCAGGAAAGCCCCATACCCTGTTCTTCGAACCAAAGCCTCTGAGGAGTGACACCTGGAAACCAAAGTAAGAGTTGAGACTACGGCCTAAAGGCCTGTCCGGCTCAACCTTCTATCTCTGTTGTCATCTGTGTGCATGCATTCATGGATGTAGCTGCTCAGCTTGTGTCCGAATGCCCCTGTGAGTCCAGTGAGGCTCCCAGTAGTGGGATGTCCTCGGAGGCCTTGAGGTTTCTCATATTCTGGAGGTGTGTGGCCAAAGGAATGGACACAGTTTCCCAGGAGAGAGCAGGCACAGTCCTGTGGTATGGCTCCAGAGGACCCAGCCTAGAGGCTCTGTTTGCCAGGGCTGTGGGGACAGATGTCTGAAAAAGCAAACTTGGCTCAGCTAGGGGCCAATGTAATGGCAGGCCTGATCTCTAGTCCGTGAGGGGAGATCCTCTGGAAATCAAAGTAGGGCAAGTGGGAGGCAGTCACTCAGGATTTTGTCTCTGCGTGTTGCGTTTACAGTGTCCGGTCAGGGTAGGGGTTGTCTCAGAGGCCGAGGAAGAGCCTTCCTCTCAGGGGATTGTCCAAGCTCCCAAGTGTTTGTGTTCATTCTGTGGGAATGAAGAGTACTGTTTTCTGCCACAGGGGACCCCCCAGGAGAGGGACTCTAGAGCACAGCAGTGGGTTCCCTCAACTGGAATACACACCATCTAGTTAGTCCTGGGTGCCTATGGGCATGGCAAGCCACATATGCGGGCTCTTGGTCCAGTCACTGAGAGGCGTTACTTGAATAAGGTACTCACGCTGAGGGTCACAATGTGTGTTTGTGCCCAAGGCGGCCCTCACGCTTGGGCGTGGCCTCATGGGCCATGCCGTTTTCTCCTACACTGAAGGTTTGACTCACTGCCAGCAGCAAGGTTTCTTGCCAGGGGGAAGGAGGGGTTCTGACTTGTGCATCAGGTTCCCCCCTGTGCAGGGATTGGAGATAAGGTCTAGGTTCCGATGACTGAAAACCCAGGTTGGGAATGGATGGTGGCCTAAGGCAGTGGCGGGTCCAATGTGCTGGGTGTGCAGCCAGCTGTGTCGGTGTCTGTTGGAAGGTCTGGGCTCAGGCTATTTGCGACAGAGCATCACTGTTTAAGGTAGCCTAGGCAATTGGGGTGTTGCCGAGGGCCAAGCAGTTTGATCCTCATTTGGGGTTTCTGGGCAGCGCCATAGACAATGTTTTTCTCCTGGGAGGCAGGCACAGTGCTTCATTGTGGCCCCAGAATTCCCAGTAGGGAGGGTTTGTGGGCCAGGAGTGTGAGGACGGAAGTCTGAAAACACAAGCTAGTGTGAGGATTGGAGCCAAGGGCAGAGCAGGCCCACTCTGCAGAGGCTGAATCAAAATCTCCTGCATCTGAAGTCAGGCTGAGGATCAGACGTTGGCTGAGGCTGGAGTATGTGTCCATGATGGCACCTTCATGAAGTGGGGGCCTCATGAGGCCAAGGAAGTTTTCCCACGCTGAGTTTGGAGGTTGCCCCAAACCACAAGGTTTCCTTCTGCGGGACATTCGAGTCCTGTTGCATGGCTCCAGGACATACCATATGGAAGGACTGGAGAGCAGGGTTCGAAGGATGGATCCCTGTACAGCATGCCTCGCATTCCCATTGGCTATTAGCGACAAGATATGTTTGATCTGCTGCCTCTGGAACACGCGACCCAGGGGGCTGAGTTGAAATGGCCTCTCCTGAGGATGTGTCATAATGTGCGTTTGGGTCCATGGAGACCTTGGAATGTGCTGGTTGTTCAGTGGCCCTGCGGAACTCTCCTACCTGAAGTGTTTGATACATCCCAGTAAGAAAGCTGCCCATGTGGAGATGAGAGAGGTTTGGTTTGGTGCCTCAGAAAAGCCCCATGTGCTGGTCTACGAAAACAGTCCTCTGAGAACGGAAACATGGAAACCAAAGCTAAGGTTCAGATTAGGGCCTGGGGGCCTGTCCATTTCAACCTTCTGTCTCTGGGGACACTGTCTGAGAGTCTAAGTGGAGATAGTTGCTCCGCTGGTGTCAGAGAGCCCCTCTTAGTCCAGGGGGGCCTACCCTATTGATGGCCTCAGGGGCCTTGGAGCTTTTCCCTAACCTGTAGTGTTGTGGTCAATGGATTGGGCACACTTTCCTTGGAGAGGGCAGGCACAATCTTTCGCTGTGGCCCTAGAGGCCCTAGCCTGGAGGTGTGTGGGTCCAGGCTGTGGGCACAGAAGTCTGAATACACAAACTCAGCTTAGGAGTGGCGCCTAGGGTAGGCAGGCCGGATGTACAGCCCGAGAGGGAGCTCCTGGACCTCTGAAACAAGGGCGAGTGGGAGGCGTTCCTTCAGGCTTTTGTCTCTGGATGTTGTGTCCGGGATAGCCGTGGATTGGAGCGGTGGCCTCAGGTACTGTGGACGAGTATCCCTCTCTGGGGATTTGTCCCAGCTCCCAAGAGTTTGGGGTCATTTTGTGGGAAGGGTGGAGTCGTGTTGTCTGGCTCATGGGTCTCTCCAAGAAAGGGATTCCAGAGCAGAGCTCCAGGTACGGGCGGGGCAACTGGAAAATTCAAACCGTGGTGAGGATTGGGTGCATAGGGGCTTGGCAAGCCCCATATGTGGGCTCTTGGTCCAGGCCCTGACAGGCCTTTCTTTGACATGGGGCTCATGCTGAGGATCACAGTGTGAATTTGTGCCCAAGCAGCACTCAAGTTTGGGCGTGGCATCAGGGGCCATGAAGGTTTCTCCCACCCTGAAGGTGTGACTCCATGCCAAGAGCAAGCTTGACAGCCATGGGGAAGGAGGAGTTCTGTTTTGTGCTTGCTATACCCAGCTGTGTGGAGAATTGATATAATGTCTAGGTTCAGATATCTGAAAACCAAGGTTAGGATGAGGTGACGGCATAAGACCATGGCGTGTCCGAAGTGCTGGGTGTGCGGCCAGCTGTCTCCTTGTCTGTCTGGACGTCTGGCTTCAGGCTGTGTCAGGCAGAGCATGAGTGCCCAGAGCAGCCTATCCAGTTCGGGTACCGTCGAAACCCGAGCAGGTTGATCCTCATCTGGGTTTTCTGGAGAGCCCCACAGGGAAACGTTTTTCTTCCGTTGGGCAGACACTGGGCTGGGTTTTGGTTCCGGAGTTCCTAGTCCGGAGGGCTTGTTTGCCAGGAGTGTGAGGAAGGAAGTCTGAAAACACAAGCTAGCGTGAGGTTTGGGACCGAGGTCACGGCATGCCCACTCTGCAGAGGCTGCATCGGGATCTCCTGCACTGAGGTCATGTCAACTATGAGACGTGCCTCAGGCTAGAGTTCTTGTCCAGCATGGCCTCTTCCTGAAGGGTGTGGGGGCTTCATGAGGCCAGAAAGTTTTGCCTACGATGGGATTTGTGAACTGCTCCAAAACTGAAGGTTACCTTCTGCACGACAGTCGAGTCCTATTGGATGGTTCCAAGAGGCCCCATATGGAAAGACTCGAGAGCAGGTGTCTAAGCATGGATGCCTGGGAACGCCACCTCATATTCCCACTCTTTAGTCAGGACAAGGCAGGCTCAATCTGCGGGCTCCTGGGTTCCTGAAGATGAGTCCTACTGTGGCTTGGTGGCCTGGGAGACCTTGGAATGTGGAGGTGGCTCAGGGACTCTGCAGGATTCTCCAACATGAGGTGTTTGACACGGCTCCAACAAGGAAACTTCCCATGTGGAGACGAAAGGAGTTCTGTTCCGTGCCTCAGGAAAGCCCCATACCCTGTTCTTCGAACCAAAGCCTCTGAGGAGTGACACCTGGAAACCAAAGTAAGAGTTGAGACTACGGCCTAAAGGCCTGTCCGGCTCAACCTTCTATCTCTGTTGTCATCTGTGTGCATGCATTCATGGATGTAGCTGCTCAGCTTGTGTCCGAATGCCCCTGTGAGTCCAGTGAGGCTCCCAGTAGTGGGATGTCCTCGGAGGCCTTGAGGTTTCTCATATTCTGGAGGTGTGTGGCCAAAGGAATGGACACAGTTTCCCAGGAGAGAGCAGGCACAGTCCTGTGGTATGGCTCCAGAGGACCCAGCCTAGAGGCTCTGTTTGCCAGGGCTGTGGGGACAGATGTCTGAAAAAGCAAACTTGGCTCAGCTAGGGGCCAATGTAATGGCAGGCCTGATCTCTAGTCCGTGAGGGGAGATCCTCTGGAAATCAAAGTAGGGCAAGTGGGAGGCAGTCACTCAGGATTTTGTCTCTGGGTGTTGCGTTTACAGTGTCCGGTCAGGGTAGGGGTTGTCTCAGAGGCCGAGGAAGAGCCTTCCTCTCAGGGGATTGTCCAAGCTCCCAAGTGTTTGTGTTCATTCTGTGGGAATGAAGAGTACTGTTTTCTGCCACAGGGGACCCCCCAGGAGAGGGACTCTAGAGCACAGCAGTGGGTTCCCTCAACTGGAATACACACCATCTAGTTAGTCCTGGGTGCCTATGGGCATGGCAAGCCACATATGCGGGCTCTTGGTCCAGTCACTGAGAGGCGTTACTTGAATAAGGTACTCACGCTGAGGGTCACAATGTGTGTTTGTGCCCAAGGCGGCCCTCACGCTTGGGCGTGGCCTCATGGGCCATGCCGTTTTCTCCTACACTGAAGGTTTGACTCACTGCCAGCAGCAAGGTTTCTTGCCAGGGGGAAGGAGGGGTTCTGACTTGTGCATCAGGTTCCCCCCTGTGCAGGGATTGGAGATAAGGTCTAGGTTCCGATGACTGAAAACCCAGGTTGGGAATGGATGGTGGCCTAAGGCAGTGGCGGGTCCAATGTGCTGGGTGTGCAGCCAGCTGTGTCGGTGTCTGTTGGAAGGTCTGGGCTCAGGCTATTTGCGACAGAGCATCACTGTTTAAGGTAGCCTAGGCAATTGGGGTGTTGCCGAGGGCCAAGCAGTTTGATCCTCATTTGGGGTTTCTGGGCAGCGCCATAGACAATGTTTTTCTCCTGGGAGGCAGGCACAGTGCTTCATTGTGGCCCCAGAATTCCCAGTAGGGAGGGTTTGTGGGCCAGGAGTGTGAGGACGGAAGTCTGAAAACACAAGCTAGTGTGAGGATTGGAGCCAAGGGCAGAGCAGGCCCACTCTGCAGAGGCTGAATCAAAATCTCCTGCATCTGAAGTCAGGCTGAGGATCAGACGTTGGCTGAGGCTGGAGTATGTGTCCATGATGGCACCTTCATGAAGTGGGGGCCTCATGAGGCCAAGGAAGTTTTCCCACGCTGAGTTTGGAGGTTGCCCCAAACCACAAGGTTTCCTTCTGCGGGACATTCGAGTCCTGTTGCATGGCTCCAGGACATACCATATGGAAGGACTGGAGAGCAGGGTTCGAAGGATGGATCCCTGTACAGCATGCCTCGCATTCCCATTGGCTATTAGCGACAAGATATGTTTGATCTGCTGCCTCTGGAACACGCGACCCAGGGGGCTGAGTTGAAATGGCCTCTCCTGAGGATGCGTCATAATGTGCGTTTGGGTCCATGGAGACCTTGGAATGTGCTGGTTGTTCAGTGGCCCTGCGGAACTCTCCTACCTGAAGTGTTTGATACATCCCAGTAAGAAAGCTGCCCATGTGGAGATGAGAGAGGTTTGGTTTGGTGCCTCAGAAAAGCCCCATGTGCTGGTCTACGAAAACAGTCCTCTGAGAACGGAAACATGGAAACCAAAGCTAAGGTTCAGATTAGGGCCTGGGGGCCTGTCCATTTCAACCTTCTGTCTCTGGGGACACTGTCTGAGAGTCTAAGTGGAGATAGTTGCTCCGCTGGTGTCAGAGAGCCCCTCTTAGTCCAGGGGGGCCTACCCTATTGATGGCCTCAGGGGCCTTGGAGCTTTTCCCTAACCTGTAGTGTTGTGGTCAATGGATTGGGCACACTTTCCTTGGAGAGGGCAGGCACAATCTTTCGCTGTGGCCCTAGAGGCCCTAGCCTGGAGGTGTGTGGGTCCAGGCTGTGGGCACAGAAGTCTGAATACACAAACTCAGCTTAGGAGTGGCGCCTAGGGTAGGCAGGCCGGATGTACAGCCCGAGAGGGAGCTCCTGGACCTCTGAAACAAGGGCGAGTGGGAGGCGTTCCTTCAGGCTTTTGTCTCTGGATGTTGTGTCCGGGATAGCCGTGGATTGGAGCGGTGGCCTCAGGTACTGTGGACGAGTATCCCTCTCTGGGGATTTGTCCCAGCTCCCAAGAGTTTGGGGTCATTTTGTGGGAAGGGTGGAGTCGTGTTGTCTGGCTCATGGGTCTCTCCAAGAAAGGGATTCCAGAGCAGAGCTCCAGGTACGAGCGGGGCGACTGGAAAATTCAAACCGTGGTGAGGATTGGGTGCATAGGGGCTTGGCAAGCCCCATATGTGGGCTCTTGGTCCAGGCCCTGACAGGCCTTTCTTTGACATGGGGCTCATGCTGAGGATCACAGTGTGAATTTGTGCCCAAGCAGCACTCAAGTTTGGGCGTGGCATCAGGGGCCATGAAGGTTTCTCCCACCCTGAAGGTGTGACTCCATGCCAAGAGCAAGCTTGACAGCCATGGGGAAGGAGGAGTTCTGTTTTGTGCTTGCTATACCCAGCTGTGTGGAGAATTGATATAATGTCTAGGTTCAGATATCTGAAAACCAAGGTTAGGAAGACGTGACGGCATAAGACCATGGCGTGTCCAAAGTGCTGGGTGTGCGGCCAGCTGTCTCCTTGTCTGTCTGGACGTCTGGCTTCAGGCTGTGTCAGGCAGAGCATGAGTGCCCAGAGCAGCCTATCCAGTTCGGGTACCGTCGAGGCCCGAGCAGGTTGATCCTCATCTGGGTTTTCTGGAGAGCCCCACAGGGAAACGTTTTTCTTCCGTTGGGCAGACACTGGGCTGGGTTTTGGTTCCGGAGTTCCTAGTCGGGAGGGCTTGTTTGCCAGGAGTGTGAGGAAGGAAGTCTGAAAACACAAGCTAGCGTGAGGTTTGGGACCGAGGTCACGGCATGCCCACTCTGCAGAGGCTGAATCGGGATCTCCTGCACTGAGGTCATGTCAACTATGAGACGTGCCTCAGGCTAGAGTTCTTGTCCAGCATGGCCTCTTCCTGAAGGGTGTGGGGGCTTCATGAGGCCAGAATGTTTTGCCTACGATGGGATTTGTGAACTGCTCCAAAACTGAAGGTTACCTTCTGCACGACAGTCGAGTCCTATTGGATGGTTCCAAGAGGCCCCATATGGAAAGACTCGAGAGCAGGTGTCTAAGAATGGATGCCTGGGAACGCCCCCTCATATTCCCACTCTTTAGTCAGGACAAGGCAGGCTCAATCTGAGGGCTCCTGGGTTCCTGAAGATGAGTCCTACTGTGGCTTGGTGGCCTGGGAGACCTTGGAATGTGGAGGTGGCTCAGGGACTCTGCAGGATTCTCCAACATGAGGTGTTTGACACGGCTCCAACAAGGAAACTTCCCATGTGGAGACGAGAGGAGTTCTGTTCCGTGCCTCAGGAAAGCCCCATACCCTGTTCTTCGAACCAAAGCCTCTGAGGAGTGACACCTGGAAACCAAAGTAAGAGTTGAGACTACGGCCTAAAGGCCTGTCCGGCTCAACCTTCTATCTCTGTTGTCATCTGTGTGCATGCATTCATGGATGTAGCTGCTCAGCTTGTGTCCGAATGCCCCTGTGAGTCCAGTGAGGCTCCCAGTAGTGGGATGTCCTCGGAGGCCTTGAGGTTTCTCATATTCTGGAGGTGTGTGGCCAAAGGAATGGACACAGTTTCCCAGGAGAGAGCAGGCACGGTCCTGTGGTATGGCTCCAGAGGACCCAGCCTAGAGGCTCTGTTTGCCAGGGCTGTGGGGACAGATGTCTGAAAAAGCAAACTTGGGCTCAGCTAGGGGCCAATGTAATGGCAGGCCTGATCTCTAGTCCGTGAGGGGAGATCCTCTGGAAATCAAAGTAGGGCAAGTGGGAGGCAGTCACTCAGGATTTTGTCTCTGGGTGTTGCGTTTACAGTGTCCGGTCAGGGTAGGGGTTGTCTCAGAGGCCGAGGAAGAGCCTTCCTCTCAGGGGATTGTCCAAGCTCCCAAGTGTTTGTGTTCATTCTGTGGGAATGAAGAGTACTGTTTTCTGCCACAGGGGACCCCCCAGGAGAGGACTCTAGAGCACAGCAGTGGGTTCCCTCAACTGGAATACACACCATCTAGTTAGTCCTGGGTGCCTATGGGCATGGCAAGCCACATATGCGGGCTCTTGGTCCAGTCACTGAGAGGCGTTACTTGAATAAGGTACTCACGCTGAGGGTCACAATGTGTGTTTGTGCCCAAGGCGGCCCTCACGCTTGGGCGTGGCCTCATGGGCCATGCCGTTTTCTCCTACACTGAAGGTTTGACTCACTGCCAGCAGCAAGGTTTCTTGCCAGGGGGAAGGAGGGGTTCTGACTTGTGCATCAGGTTCCCCCCTGTGCAGGGATTGGAGATAAGGTCTAGGTTCCGATGACTGAAAACCCAGGTTGGGAATGGATGGTGGCCTAAGGCAGTGGCGGGTCCAATGTGCTGGGTGTGCAGCCAGCTGTGTCGGTGTCTGTTGGAAGGTCTGGGCTCAGGCTATTTGCGACAGAGCATCACTGTTTAAGGTAGCCTAGGCAATTGGGGTGTTGCCGAGGGCCAAGCAGTTTGATCCTCATTTGGGGTTTCTGGGCAGCGCCATAGACAATGTTTTTCTCCTGGGAGGCAGACACAGTGCTTCATTGTGGCCCCAGAATTCCCAGTAGGGAGGGTTTGTGGGCCAGGAGTGTGAGGACGGAAGTCTGAAAACACAAGCTAGTGTGAGGATTGGAGCCAAGGGCAGAGCAGGCCCACTCTGCAGAGGCTGAATCAAAATCTCCTGCATCTGAAGTCAGGCTGAGGATCAGACGTTGGCTGAGGCTGGAGTATGTGTCCATGATGGCACCTTCATGAAGTGGGGGCCTCATGAGGCCAAGGAAGTTTTCCCACGCTGAGTTTGGAGGTTGCCCCAAACCACAAGGTTTCCTTCTGCGGGACATTCGAGTCCTGTTGCATGGCTCCAGGACATACCATATGGAAGGACTGGAGAGCAGGGTTCGAAGGATGGATCCCTGTACAGCATGCCTCGCATTCCCATTGGCTATTAGCGACAAGATATGTTTGATCTGCTGCCTCTGGAACACGCGACCCAGGGGGCTGAGTTGAAATGGCCTCTCCTGAGGATGCGTCATAATGTGCGTTTGGGTCCATGGAGACCTTGGAATGTGCTGGTTGTTCAGTGGCCCTGCGGAACTCTCCTACCTGAAGTGTTTGATACATCCCAGTAAGAAAGCTGCCCATGTGGAGATGAGAGAGGTTTGGTTTGGTGTCTCAGAAAAGCCCCATGTGCTGGTCTACAAAAACAGTCCTCTGAGAACGGAAACATGGAAACCAAAGCTAAGGTTCAGATTAGGGCCTGGGGGCCTGTCCATTTCAACCTTCTGTCTCTGGGGACACTGTCTGAGAGTCTAAGTGGAGATAGTTGCTCCGCTGGTGTCAGAGAGCCCCTCTTAGTCCAGGGGGGCCTACCCTATTGATGGCCTCAGGGGCCTTGGAGCTTTTCCCTAACCTGTAGTGTTGTGGTCAATGGATTGGGCACACTTTCCTTGGAGAGGGCAGGCACAATCTTTCGCTGTGGCCCTAGAGGCCCTAGCCTGGAGGTGTGTGGGTCCAGGCTGTGGGCACAGAAGTCTGAATACACAAACTCAGCTTAGGAGTGGCGCCTAGGGTAGGCAGGCCGGATGTACAGCCCGAGAGGGAGCTCCTGGACCTCTGAAACAAGGGCGAGTGGGAGGCGTTCCTTCAGGCTTTTGTCTCTGGATGTTGTGTCCGGGATAGCCGTGGATTGGAGCGGTGGCCTCAGGTACTGTGGACGAGTATCCCTCTCTGGGGATTTGTCCCAGCTCCCAAGAGTTTGGGGTCATTTTGTGGGAAGGGTGGAGTCGTGTTGTCTGGCTCATGGGTCTCTCCAAGAAAGGGATTCCAGAGCAGAGCTCCAGGTACGGGCGGGGCGACTGGAAAATTCAAACCGTGGTGAGGATTGGGTGCATAGGGGCTTGGAAAGCCCCATATGTGGGCTCTTGGTCCAGGCCCTGACAGGCCTTTCTTTGACATGGGGCTCATGCTGAGGATCACAGTGTGAATTTGTGCCCAAGCAGCACTCAAGTTTGGGCGTGGCATCAGGGGCCATGAAGGTTTCTCCCACCCTGAAGGTGTGACTCCATGCCAAGAGCAAGCTTGACAGCCATGGGGAAGGAGGAGTTCTGTTTTGTGCTTGCTATACCCAGCTGTGTGGAGAATTGATATAATGTCTAGGTTCAGATATCTGAAAACCAAGGTTAGGATGAGGTGACGGCATAAGACCATGGCGTGTCCGAAGTGCTGGGTTTGCGGCCAGCTGTCTCCTTGTCTGTCTGGACGTCTGGCTTCAGGCTGTGTCAGGCAGAGCATGAGTGCCCAGAGCAGCCTATCCAGTTCGGGTACCGTCGAAACCCGAGCAGGTTGATCCTCATCTGGGTTTTCTGGAGAGCCCCACAGGGAAACGTTTTTCTTCCGTTGGGCAGACACTGGGCTGGGTTTTGGTTCCGGAGTTCCTAGTCCGGAGGGCTTGTTTGCCAGGAGTGTGAGGAAGGAAGTCTGAAAACACAAGCTAGCGTGAGGTTTGGGACCGAGGTCACGGCATGCCCACTCTGCAGAGGCTGAATCGGGATCTCCTGCACTGAGGTCATGTCAACTATGAGACGTGCCTCAGGCTAGAGTTCTTGTCCAGCATGGCCTCTTCCTGAAGGGTGTGGGGGCTTCATGAGGCCAGAAAGTTTTGCCTACGATGGGATTTGTGAACTGCTCCAAAACTGAAGGTTACCTTCTGCACGACAGTCGAGTCCTATTGGATGGTTCCAAGAGGCCCCATATGGAAAGACTCGAGAGCAGGTGTCTAAGCATGGATGCCTGGGAACGCCACCTCATATTCCCACTCTTTAGTCAGGACAAGGCAGGCTCAATCTGCGGGCTCCTGGGTTCCTGAAGATGAGTCCTACTGTGGCTTGGTGGCCTGGGAGACCTTGGAATGTGGAGGTGGCTCAGGGACTCTGCAGGATTCTCCAACATGAGGTGTTTGACACGGCTCCAACAAGGAAACTTCCCATGTGGAGACGAAAGGAGTTCTGTTCCGTGCCTCAGGAAAGCCCCATACCCTGTTCTTCGAAGCAAAGCCTCTGAGGAGTGACACCTGGAAACCAAAGTAAGAGTTGAGACTACGGCCTAAAGGCCTGTCCGGCTCAACCTTCTATCTCTGTTGTCATCTGTGTGCATGCATTCATGGATGTAGCTGCTCAGCTTGTGTCCGAATGCGCCTGTGAGTCCAGTGAGGCTCCCAGTAGTGGGATGTCCTCGGAGGCCTTGAGGTTTCTCATATTCTGGAGGTGTGTGGCCAAAGGAATGGACACAGTTTCCCAGGAGAGAGCAGGCACGGTCCTGTGGTATGGCTCCAGAGGACCCAGCCTAGAGGCTCTGTTTGCCAGGGCTGTGGGGACAGATGTCTGAAAAAGCAAACTTGGCTCAGCTAGGGGCCAATGTAATGGCAGGCCTGATCTCTAGTCCGTGAGGGGAGATCCTCTGGAAATCAAAGTAGGGCAAGTGGGAGGCAGTCACTCAGGATTTTGTCTCTGGGTGTTGCGTTTACAGTGTCCGGTCAGGGTAGGGGTTGTCTCAGAGGCCGAGGAAGAGCCTTCCTCTCAGGGGATTGTCCAAGCTCCCAAGTGTTTGTGTTCATTCTGTGGGAATGAAGAGTACTGTTTTCTGCCACAGGGGACCCCCCAGGAGAGGGACTCTAGAGCACAGCAGTGGGTTCCCTCAACTGGAATACACACCATCTAGTTAGTCCTGGGTGCCTATGGGCATGGCAAGCCACATATGCGGGCTCTTGGTCCAGTCACTGAGAGGCGTTACTTGAATAAGGTACTCACGCTGAGGGTCACAATGTGTGTTTGTGCCCAAGGCGGCCCTCACGCTTGGGCGTGGCCTCATGGGCCATGCCGTTTTCTCCTACACTGAAGGTTTGACTCACTGCCAGCAGCAAGGTTTCTTGCCAGGGGGAAGGAGGGGTTCTGACTTGTGCATCAGGTTCCCCCCTGTGCAGGGATTGGAGATAAGGTCTAGGTTCCGATGACTGAAAACCCAGGTTGGGAATGGATGGTGGCCTAAGGCAGTGGCGGGTCCAATGTGCTGGGTGTGCAGCCAGCTGTGTCGGTGTCTGTTGGAAGGTCTGGGCTCAGGCTATTTGCGACAGAGCATCACTGTTTAAGGTAGCCTAGGCAATTGGGGTGTTGCCGAGGGCCAAGCAGTTTGATCCTCATTTGGGGTTTCTGGGCAGCGCCATAGACAATGTTTTTCTCCTGGGAGGCAGGCACAGTGCTTCATTGTGGCCCCAGAATTCCCAGTAGGGAGGGTTTGTGGGCCAGGAGTGTGAGGACGGAAGTCTGAAAACACAAGCTAGTGTGAGGATTGGAGCCAAGGGCAGAGCAGGCCCACTCTGCAGAGGCTGAATCAAAATCTCCTGCATCTGAAGTCAGGCTGAGGATCAGACGTTGGCTGAGGCTGGAGTATGTGTCCATGATGGCACCTTCATGAAGTGGGGGCCTCATGAGGCCAAGGAAGTTTTCCCACGCTGAGTTTGGAGGTTGCCCCAAACCACAAGGTTTCCTTCTGCGGGACATTCGAGTCCTGTTGCATGGCTCCAGGACATACCATATGGAAGGACTGGAGAGCAGGGTTCGAAGGATGGATCCCTGTACAGCATGCCTCGCATTCCCATTGGCTATTAGCGACAAGATATGTTTGATCTGCTGCCTCTGGAACACGCGACCCAGGGGGCTGAGTTGAAATGGCCTCTCCTGAGGATGCGTCATAATGTGCATTTGGGTCCATGGAGACCTTGGAATGTGCTGGTTGTTCAGTGGCCCTGCGGAACTCTCCTACCTGAAGTGTTTGATACATCCCAGTAAGAAAGCTGCCCATGTGGAGATGAGAGAGGTTTGGTTTGGTGTCTCAGAAAAGCCCCATGTGCTGGTCTACGAAAACAGTCCTCTGAGAACGGAAACATGGAAACCAAAGCTAAGGTTCAGATTAGGGCCTGGGGGCCTGTCCATTTCAACCTTCTGTCTCTGGGGACACTGTCTGAGAGTCTAAGTGGAGATAGTTGCTCCGCTGGTGTCAGAGAGCCCCTCTTAGTCCAGGGGGGCCTACCCTATTGATGGCCTCAGGGGCCTTGGAGCTTTTCCCTAACCTGTAGTGTTGTGGTCAATGGATTGGGCACACTTTCCTTGGAGAGGGCAGGCACAATCTTTCGCTGTGGCCCTAGAGGCCCTAGCCTGGAGGTGTGTGGGTCCAGGCTGTGGGCACAGAAGTCTGAATACACAAACTCAGCTTAGGAGTGGCGCCTAGGGTAGGCAGGCCGGATGTACAGCCCGAGAGGGAGCTCCTGGACCTCTGAAACAAGGGCGAGTGGGAGGCGTTCCTTCAGGCTTTTGTCTCTGGATGTTGTGTACGGGATAGCCGTGGATTGGAGCGGTGGCCTCAGGTACTGTGGACGAGTATCCCTCTCTGGGGATTTGTCCCAGCTCCCAAGAGTTTGGGGTCATTTTGTGGGAAGGGTGGAGTCGTGTTGTCTGGCTCATGGGTCTCTCCAAGAAAGGGATTCCAGAGCAGAGCTCCAGGTACGGGCGGGGCAACTGGAAAATTCAAACCGTGGTGAGGATTGGGTGCATAGGGGCTTGGCAAGCCCCATATGTGGGCTCTTGGTCCAGGCCCTGACAGGCCTTTCTTTGACATGGGGCTCATGCTGAGGATCACAGTGTGAATTTGTGCCCAAGCAGCACTCAAGTTTGGGCGTGGCATCAGGGGCCATGAAGGTTTCTCCCACCCTGAAGGTGTGACTCCATGCCAAGAGCAAGCTTGACAGCCATGGGGAAGGAGGAGTTCTGTTTTGTGCTTGCTATACCCAGCTGTGTGGAGAATTGATATAATGTCTAGGTTCAGATATCTGAAAACCAAGGTTAGGATGAGGTGACGGCATAAGACCATGGCGTGTCCGAAGTGCTGGGTGTGCGGCCAGCTGTCTCCTTGTCTGTCTGGACGTCTGGCTTCAGGCTGTGTCAGGCAGAGCATGAGTGCCCAGAGCAGCCTATCCAGTTCGGGTACCGTCGAAACCCGAGCAGGTTGATCCTCATCTGGGTTTTCTGGAGAGCCCCACAGGGAAACGTTTTTCTTCCGTTGGGCAGACACTGGGCTGGGTTTTGGTTCCGGAGTTCCTAGTCCGGAGGGCTTGTTTGCCAGGAGTGTGAGGAAGGAAGTCTGAAAACACAAGCTAGCGTGAGGTTTGGGACCGAGGTCACGGCATGCCCACTCTGCAGAGGCTGCATCGGGATCTCCTGCACTGAGGTCATGTCAACTATGAGACGTGCCTCAGGCTAGAGTTCTTGTCCAGCATGGCCTCTTCCTGAAGGGTGTGGGGGCTTCATGAGGCCAGAAAGTTTTGCCTACGATGGGATTTGTGAACTGCTCCAAAACTGAAGGTTACCTTCTGCACGACAGTCGAGTCCTATTGGATGGTTCCAAGAGGCCCCATATGGAAAGACTCGAGAGCAGGTGTCTAAGCATGGATGCCTGGGAACGCCACCTCATATTCCCACTCTTTAGTCAGGACAAGGCAGGCTCAATCTGCGGGCTCCTGGGTTCCTGAAGATGAGTCCTACTGTGGCTTGGTGGCCTGGGAGACCTTGGAATGTGGAGGTGGCTCAGGGACTCTGCAGGATTCTCCAACATGAGGTGTTTGACACGGCTCCAACAAGGAAACTTCCCATGTGGAGACGAAAGGAGTTCTGTTCCGTGCCTCAGGAAAGCCCCATACCCTGTTCTTCGAACCAAAGCCTCTGAGGAGTGACACCTGGAAACCAAAGTAAGAGTTGAGACTACGGCCTAAAGGCCTGTCCGGCTCAACCTTCTATCTCTGTTGTCATCTGTGTGCATGCATTCATGGATGTAGCTGCTCAGCTTGTGTCCGAATGCCCCTGTGAGTCCAGTGAGGCTCCCAGTAGTGGGATGTCCTCGGAGGCCTTGAGGTTTCTCATATTCTGGAGGTGTGTGGCCAAAGGAATGGACACAGTTTCCCAGGAGAGAGCAGGCACAGTCCTGTGGTATGGCTCCAGAGGACCCAGCCTAGAGGCTCTGTTTGCCAGGGCTGTGGGGACAGATGTCTGAAAAAGCAAACTTGGCTCAGCTAGGGGCCAATGTAATGGCAGGCCTGATCTCTAGTCCGTGAGGGGAGATCCTCTGGAAATCAAAGTAGGGCAAGTGGGAGGCAGTCACTCAGGATTTTGTCTCTGCGTGTTGCGTTTACAGTGTCCGGTCAGGGTAGGGGTTGTCTCAGAGGCCGAGGAAGAGCCTTCCTCTCAGGGGATTGTCCAAGCTCCCAAGTGTTTGTGTTCATTCTGTGGGAATGAAGAGTACTGTTTTCTGCCACAGGGGACCCCCCAGGAGAGGGACTCTAGAGCACAGCAGTGGGTTCCCTCAACTGGAATACACACCATCTAGTTAGTCCTGGGTGCCTATGGGCATGGCAAGCCACATATGCGGGCTCTTGGTCCAGTCACTGAGAGGCGTTACTTGAATAAGGTACTCACGCTGAGGGTCACAATGTGTGTTTGTGCCCAAGGCGGCCCTCACGCTTGGGCGTGGCCTCATGGGCCATGCCGTTTTCTCCTACACTGAAGGTTTGACTCACTGCCAGCAGCAAGGTTTCTTGCCAGGGGGAAGGAGGGGTTCTGACTTGTGCATCAGGTTCCCCCCTGTGCAGGGATTGGAGATAAGGTCTAGGTTCCGATGACTGAAAACCCAGGTTGGGAATGGATGGTGGCCTAAGGCAGTGGCGGGTCCAATGTGCTGGGTGTGCAGCCAGCTGTGTCGGTGTCTGTTGGAAGGTCTGGGCTCAGGCTATTTGCGACAGAGCATCACTGTTTAAGGTAGCCTAGGCAATTGGGGTGTTGCCGAGGGCCAAGCAGTTTGATCCTCATTTGGGGTTTCTGGGCAGCGCCATAGACAATGTTTTTCTCCTGGGAGGCAGGCACAGTGCTTCATTGTGGCCCCAGAATTCCCAGTAGGGAGGGTTTGTGGGCCAGGAGTGTGAGGACGGAAGTCTGAAAACACAAGCTAGTGTGAGGATTGGAGCCAAGGGCAGAGCAGGCCCACTCTGCAGAGGCTGAATCAAAATCTCCTGCATCTGAAGTCAGGCTGAGGATCAGACGTTGGCTGAGGCTGGAGTATGTGTCCATGATGGCACCTTCATGAAGTGGGGGCCTCATGAGGCCAAGGAAGTTTTCCCACGCTGAGTTTGGAGGTTGCCCCAAACCACAAGGTTTCCTTCTGCGGGACATTCGAGTCCTGTTGCATGGCTCCAGGACATACCATATGGAAGGACTGGAGAGCAGGGTTCGAAGGATGGATCCCTGTACAGCATGCCTCGCATTCCCATTGGCTATTAGCGACAAGATATGTTTGATCTGCTGCCTCTGGAACACGCGACCCAGGGGGCTGAGTTGAAATGGCCTCTCCTGAGGATGCGTCATAATGTGCGTTTGGGTCCATGGAGACCTTGGAATGTGCTGGTTGTTCAGTGGCCCTGCGGAACTCTCCTACCTGAAGTGTTTGATACATCCCAGTAAGAAAGCTGCCCATGTGGAGATGAGAGAGGTTTGGTTTGGTGCCTCAGAAAAGCCCCATGTGCTGGTCTACGAAAACAGTCCTCTGAGAACGGAAACATGGAAACCAAAGCTAAGGTTCAGATTAGGGCCTGGGGGCCTGTCCATTTCAACCTTCTGTCTCTGGGGACACTGTCTGAGAGTCTAAGTGGAGATAGTTGCTCCGCTGGTGTCAGAGAGCCCCTCTTAGTCCAGGGGGGCCTACCCTATTGATGGCCTCAGGGGCCTTGGAGCTTTTCCCTAACCTGTAGTGTTGTGGTCAATGGATTGGGCACACTTTCCTTGGAGAGGGCAGGCACAATCTTTCGCTGTGGCCCTAGAGGCCCTAGCCTGGAGGTGTGTGGGTCCAGGCTGTGGGCACAGAAGTCTGAATACACAAACTCAGCTTAGGAGTGGCGCCTAGGGTAGGCAGGCCGGATGTACAGCCCGAGAGGGAGCTCCTGGACCTCTGAAACAAGGGCGAGTGGGAGGCGTTCCTTCAGGCTTTTGTCTCTGGATGTTGTGTCCGGGATAGCCGTGGATTGGAGCGGTGGCCTCAGGTACTGTGGACGAGTATCCCTCTCTGGGGATTTGTCCCAGCTCCCAAGAGTTTGGGGTCATTTTGTGGGAAGGGTGGAGTCGTGTTGTCTGGCTCATGGGTCTCTCCAAGAAAGGGATTCCAGAGCAGAGCTCCAGGTACGAGCGGGGCGACTGGAAAATTCAAACCGTGGTGAGGATTGGGTGCATAGGGGCTTGGCAAGCCCCATATGTGGGCTCTTGGTCCAGGCCCTGACAGGCCTTTCTTTGACATGGGGCTCATGCTGAGGATCACAGTGTGAATTTGTGCCCAAGCAGCACTCAAGTTTGGGCGTGGCATCAGGGGCCATGAAGGTTTCTCCCACCCTGAAGGTGTGACTCCATGCCAAGAGCAAGCTTGACAGCCATGGGGAAGGAGGAGTTCTGTTTTGTGCTTGCTATACCCAGCTGTGTGGAGAATTGATATAATGTCTAGGTTCAGATATCTGAAAACCAAGGTTAGGAAGACGTGACGGCATAAGACCATGGCGTGTCCAAAGTGCTGGGTGTGCGGCCAGCTGTCTCCTTGTCTGTCTGGACGTCTGGCTTCAGGCTGTGTCAGGCAGAGCATGAGTGCCCAGAGCAGCCTATCCAGTTCGGGTACCGTCGAGGCCCGAGCAGGTTGATCCTCATCTGGGTTTTCTGGAGAGCCCCACAGGGAAACGTTTTTCTTCCGTTGGGCAGACACTGGGCTGGGTTTTGGTTCCGGAGTTCCTAGTCGGGAGGGCTTGTTTGCCAGGAGTGTGAGGAAGGAAGTCTGAAAACACAAGCTAGCGTGAGGTTTGGGACCGAGGTCACGGCATGCCCACTCTGCAGAGGCTGAATCGGGATCTCCTGCACTGAGGTCATGTCAACTATGAGACGTGCCTCAGGCTAGAGTTCTTGTCCAGCATGGCCTCTTCCTGAAGGGTGTGGGGGCTTCATGAGGCCAGAATGTTTTGCCTACGATGGGATTTGTGAACTGCTCCAAAACTGAAGGTTACCTTCTGCACGACAGTCGAGTCCTATTGGATGGTTCCAAGAGGCCCCATATGGAAAGACTCGAGAGCAGGTGTCTAAGAATGGATGCCTGGGAACGCCCCCTCATATTCCCACTCTTTAGTCAGGACAAGGCAGGCTCAATCTGAGGGCTCCTGGGTTCCTGAAGATGAGTCCTACTGTGGCTTGGTGGCCTGGGAGACCTTGGAATGTGGAGGTGGCTCAGGGACTCTGCAGGATTCTCCAACATGAGGTGTTTGACACGGCTCCAACAAGGAAACTTCCCATGTGGAGACGAGAGGAGTTCTGTTCCGTGCCTCAGGAAAGCCCCATACCCTGTTCTTCGAACCAAAGCCTCTGAGGAGTGACACCTGGAAACCAAAGTAAGAGTTGAGACTACGGCCTAAAGGCCTGTCCGGCTCAACCTTCTATCTCTGTTGTCATCTGTGTGCATGCATTCATGGATGTAGCTGCTCAGCTTGTGTCCGAATGCCCCTGTGAGTCCAGTGAGGCTCCCAGTAGTGGGATGTCCTCGGAGGCCTTGAGGTTTCTCATATTCTGGAGGTGTGTGGCCAAAGGAATGGACACAGTTTCCCAGGAGAGAGCAGGCACGGTCCTGTGGTATGGCTCCAGAGGACCCAGCCTAGAGGCTCTGTTTGCCAGGGCTGTGGGGACAGATGTCTGAAAAAGCAAACTTGGCTCAGCTAGGGGCCAATGTAATGGCAGGCCTGATCTCTAGTCCGTGAGGGGAGATCCTCTGGAAATCAAAGTAGGGCAAGTGGGAGGCAGTCACTCAGGATTTTGTCTCTGGGTGTTGCGTTTACAGTGTCCGGTCAGGGTAGGGGTTGTCTCAGAGGCCGAGGAAGAGCCTTCCTCTCAGGGGATTGTCCAAGCTCCCAAGTGTTTGTGTTCATTCTGTGGGAATGAAGAGTACTGTTTTCTGCCACAGGGGACCCCCCAGGAGAGGGACTCTAGAGCACAGCAGTGGGTTCCCTCAACTGGAATACACACCATCTAGTTAGTCCTGGGTGCCTATGGGCATGGCAAGCCACATATGCGGGCTCTTGGTCCAGTCACTGAGAGGCGTTACTTGAATAAGGTACTCACGCTGAGGGTCACAATGTGTGTTTGTGCCCAAGGCGGCCCTCACGCTTGGGCGTGGCCTCATGGGCCATGCCGTTTTCTCCTACACTGAAGGTTTGACTCACTGCCAGCAGCAAGGTTTCTTGCCAGGGGGAAGGAGGGGTTCTGACTTGTGCATCAGGTTCCCCCCTGTGCAGGGATTGGAGATAAGGTCTAGGTTCCGATGACTGAAAACCCAGGTTGGGAATGGATGGTGGCCTAAGGCAGTGGCGGGTCCAATGTGCTGGGTGTGCAGCCAGCTGTGTCGGTGTCTGTTGGAAGGTCTGGGCTCAGGCTATTTGCGACAGAGCATCACTGTTTAAGGTAGCCTAGGCAATTGGGGTGTTGCCGAGGGCCAAGCAGTTTGATCCTCATTTGGGGTTTCTGGGCAGCGCCATAGACAATGTTTTTCTCCTGGGAGGCAGACACAGTGCTTCATTGTGGCCCCAGAATTCCCAGTAGGGAGGGTTTGTGGGCCAGGAGTGTGAGGACGGAAGTCTGAAAACACAAGCTAGTGTGAGGATTGGAGCCAAGGGCAGAGCAGGCCCACTCTGCAGAGGCTGAATCAAAATCTCCTGCATCTGAAGTCAGGCTGAGGATCAGACGTTGGCTGAGGCTGGAGTATGTGTCCATGATGGCACCTTCATGAAGTGGGGGCCTCATGAGGCCAAGGAAGTTTTCCCACGCTGAGTTTGGAGGTTGCCCCAAACCACAAGGTTTCCTTCTGCGGGACATTCGAGTCCTGTTGCATGGCTCCAGGACATACCATATGGAAGGACTGGAGAGCAGGGTTCGAAGGATGGATCCCTGTACAGCATGCCTCGCATTCCCATTGGCTATTAGCGACAAGATATGTTTGATCTGCTGCCTCTGGAACACGCGACCCAGGGGGCTGAGTTGAAATGGCCTCTCCTGAGGATGCGTCATAATGTGCGTTTGGGTCCATGGAGACCTTGGAATGTGCTGGTTGTTCAGTGGCCCTGCGGAACTCTCCTACCTGAAGTGTTTGATACATCCCAGTAAGAAAGCTGCCCATGTGGAGATGAGAGAGGTTTGGTTTGGTGTCTCAGAAAAGCCCCATGTGCTGGTCTACAAAAACAGTCCTCTGAGAACGGAAACATGGAAACCAAAGCTAAGGTTCAGATTAGGGCCTGGGGGCCTGTCCATTTCAACCTTCTGTCTCTGGGGACACTGTCTGAGAGTCTAAGTGGAGATAGTTGCTCCGCTGGTGTCAGAGAGCCCCTCTTAGTCCAGGGGGGCCTACCCTATTGATGGCCTCAGGGGCCTTGGAGCTTTTCCCTAACCTGTAGTGTTGTGGTCAATGGATTGGGCACACTTTCCTTGGAGAGGGCAGGCACAATCTTTCGCTGTGGCCCTAGAGGCCCTAGCCTGGAGGTGTGTGGGTCCAGGCTGTGGGCACAGAAGTCTGAATACACAAACTCAGCTTAGGAGTGGCGCCTAGGGTAGGCAGGCCGGATGTACAGCCCGAGAGGGAGCTCCTGGACCTCTGAAACAAGGGCGAGTGGGAGGCGTTCCTTCAGGCTTTTGTCTCTGGATGTTGTGTCCGGGATAGCCGTGGATTGGAGCGGTGGCCTCAGGTACTGTGGACGAGTATCCCTCTCTGGGGATTTGTCCCAGCTCCCAAGAGTTTGGGGTCATTTTGTGGGAAGGGTGGAGTCGTGTTGTCTGGCTCATGGGTCTCTCCAAGAAAGGGATTCCAGAGCAGACCTCCAGGTACGGGCGGGGCAACTGGAAAATTCAAACCGTGGTGAGGATTGGGTGCATAGGGGCTTGGCAAGCCCCATATGTGGGCTCTTGGTCCAGGCCCTGACAGGCCTTTCTTTGACATGGGGCTCATGCTGAGGATCACAGTGTGAATTTGTGCCCAAGCAGCACTCAAGTTTGGGCGTGGCATCAGGGGCCATGAAGGTTTCTCCCACCCTGAAGGTGTGACTCCATGCCAAGAGCAAGCTTGACAGCCATGGGGAAGGAGGAGTTCTGTTTTGTGCTTGCTATACCCAGCTGTGTGGAGAATTGATATAATGTCTAGGTTCAGATATCTGAAAACCAAGGTTAGGATGAGGTGACGGCATAAGACCATGGCGTGTCCGAAGTGCTGGGTTTGTGGCCAGCTGTCTCCTTGTCTGTCTGGACGTCTGGCTTCAGGCTGTGTCAGGCAGAGCATGAGTGCCCAGAGCAGCCTATCCAGTTCGGGTACCGTCGAAACCCGAGCAGGTTGATCCTCATCTGGGTTTTCTGGAGAGCCCCACAGGGAAACGTTTTTCTTCCGTTGGGCAGACACTGGGCTGGGTTTTGGTTCCGGAGTTCCTAGTCCGGAGGGCTTGTTTGCCAGGAGTGTGAGGAAGGAAGTCTGAAAACACAAGCTAGCGTGAGGTTTGGGACCGAGGTCACGGCATGCCCACTCTGCAGAGGCTGAATCGGGATCTCCTGCACTGAGGTCATGTCAACTATGAGACGTGCCTCAGGCTAGAGTTCTTGTCCAGCATGGCCTCTTCCTGAAGGGTGTGGGGGCTTCATGAGGCCAGAAAGTTTTGCCTACGATGGGATTTGTGAACTGCTCCAAAACTGAAGGTTACCTTCTGCACGACAGTCGAGTCCTATTGGATGGTTCCAAGAGGCCCCATATGGAAAGACTCGAGAGCAGGTGTCTAAGCATGGATGCCTGGGAACGCCACCTCATATTCCCACTCTTTAGTCAGGACAAGGCAGGCTCAATCTGCGGGCTCCTGGGTTCCTGAAGATGAGTCCTACTGTGGCTTGGTGGCCTGGGAGACCTTGGAATGTGGAGGTGGCTCAGGGACTCTGCAGGATTCTCCAACATGAGGTGTTTGACACGGCTCCAACAAGGAAACTTCCCATGTGGAGACGAAAGGAGTTCTGTTCCGTGCCTCAGGAAAGCCCCATACCCTGTTCTTCGAAGCAAAGCCTCTGAGGAGTGACACCTGGAAACCAAAGTAAGAGTTGAGACTACGGCCTAAAGGCCTGTCCGGCTCAACCTTCTATCTCTGTTGTCATCTGTGTGCATGCATTCATGGATGTAGCTGCTCAGCTTGTGTCCGAATGCGCCTGTGAGTCCAGTGAGGCTCCCAGTAGTGGGATGTCCTCGGAGGCCTTGAGGTTTCTCATATTCTGGAGGTGTGTGGCCAAAGGAATGGACACAGTTTCCCAGGAGAGAGCAGGCACGGTCCTGTGGTATGGCTCCAGAGGACCCAGCCTAGAGGCTCTGTTTGCCAGGGCTGTGGGGACAGATGTCTGAAAAAGCAAACTTGGCTCAGCTAGGGGCCAATGTAATGGCAGGCCTGATCTCTAGTCCGTGAGGGGAGATCCTCTGGAAATCAAAGTAGGGCAAGTGGGAGGCAGTCACTCAGGATTTTGTCTCTGGGTGTTGCGTTTACAGTGTCCGGTCAGGGTAGGGGTTGTCTCAGAGGCCGAGGAAGAGCCTTCCTCTCAGGGGATTGTCCAAGCTCCCAAGTGTTTGTGTTCATTCTGTGGGAATGAAGAGTACTGTTTTCTGCCACAGGGGACCCCCCAGGAGAGGGACTCTAGAGCACAGCAGTGGGTTCCCTCAACTGGAATACACACCATCTAGTTAGTCCTGGGTGCCTATGGGCATGGCAAGCCACATATGCGGGCTCTTGGTCCAGTCACTGAGAGGCGTTACTTGAATAAGGTACTCACGCTGAGGGTCACAATGTGTGTTTGTGCCCAAGGCGGCCCTCACGCTTGGGCGTGGCCTCATGGGCCATGCCGTTTTCTCCTACACTGAAGGTTTGACTCACTGCCAGCAGCAAGGTTTCTTGCCAGGGGGAAGGAGGGGTTCTGACTTGTGCATCAGGTTCCCCCCTGTGCAGGGATTGGAGATAAGGTCTAGGTTCCGATGACTGAAAACCCAGGTTGGGAATGGATGGTGGCCTAAGGCAGTGGCGGGTCCAATGTGCTGGGTGTGCAGCCAGCTGTGTCGGTGTCTGTTGGAAGGTCTGGGCTCAGGCTATTTGCGACAGAGCATCACTGTTTAAGGTAGCCTAGGCAATTGGGGTGTTGCCGAGGGCCAAGCAGTTTGATCCTCATTTGGGGTTTCTGGGCAGCGCCATAGACAATGTTTTTCTCCTGGGAGGCAGGCACAGTGCTTCATTGTGGCCCCAGAATTCCCAGTAGGGAGGGTTTGTGGGCCAGGAGTGTGAGGACGGAAGTCTGAAAACACAAGCTAGTGTGAGGATTGGAGCCAAGGGCAGAGCAGGCCCACTCTGCAGAGGCTGAATCAAAATCTCCTGCATCTGAAGTCAGGCTGAGGATCAGACGTTGGCTGAGGCTGGAGTATGTGTCCATGATGGCACCTTCATGAAGTGGGGGCCTCATGAGGCCAAGGAAGTTTTCCCACGCTGAGTTTGGAGGTTGCCCCAAACCACAAGGTTTCCTTCTGCGGGACATTCGAGTCCTGTTGCATGGCTCCAGGACATACCATATGGAAGGACTGGAGAGCAGGGTTCGAAGGATGGATCCCTGTACAGCATGCCTCGCATTCCCATTGGCTATTAGCGACAAGATATGTTTGATCTGCTGCCTCTGGAACACGCGACCCAGGGGGCTGAGTTGAAATGGCCTCTCCTGAGGATGCGTCATAATGTGCGTTTGGGTCCATGGAGACCTTGGAATGTGCTGGTTGTTCAGTGGCCCTGCGGAACTCTCCTACCTGAAGTGTTTGATACATCCCAGTAAGAAAGCTGCCCATGTGGAGATGAGAGAGGTTTGGTTTGGTGTCTCAGAAAAGCCCCATGTGCTGGTCTACGAAAACAGTCCTCTGAGAACGGAAACATGGAAACCAAAGCTAAGGTTCAGATTAGGGCTTGGGGGCCTGTCCATTTCAACCTTCTGTCTCTGGGGACACTGTCTGAGAGTCTAAGTGGAGATAGTTGCTCCGCTGGTGTCAGAGAGCCCCTCTTAGTCCAGGGGGGCCTACCCTATTGATGGCCTCAGGGGCCTTGGAGCTTTTCCCTAACCTGTAGTGTTGTGGTCAATGGATTGGGCACACTTTCCTTGGAGAGGGCAGGCACAATCTTTCGCTGTGGCCCTAGAGGCCCTAGCCTGGAGGTGTGTGGGTCCAGGCTGTGGGCACAGAAGTCTGAATACACAAACTCAGCTTAGGAGTGGCGCCTAGGGTAGGCAGGCCGGATGTACAGCCCGAGAGGGAGCTCCTGGACCTCTGAAACAAGGGCGAGTGGGAGGCGTTCCTTCAGGCTTTTGTCTCTGGATGTTGTGTCCGGGATAGCCGTGGATTGGAGCGGTGGCCTCAGGTACTGTGGACGAGTATCCCTCTCTGGGGATTTGTCCCAGCTCCCAAGAGTTTGGGGTCATTTTGTGGGAAGGGTGGAGTCGTGTTGTCTGGCTCATGGGTCTCTCCAAGAAAGGGATTCCAGAGCAGACCTCCAGGTACGGGCGGGGCAACTGGAAAATTCAAACCGTGGTGAGGATTGGGTGCATAGGGGCTTGGCAAGCCCCATATGTGGGCTCTTGGTCCAGGCCCTGACAGGCCTTTCTTTGACATGGGGCTCATGCTGAGGATCACAGTGTGAATTTGTGCCCAAGCAGCACTCAAGTTTGGGCGTGGCATCAGGGGCCATGAAGGTTTCTCCCACCCTGAAGGTGTGACTCCATGCCAAGAGCAAGCTTGACAGCCATGGGGAAGGAGGAGTTCTGTTTTGTGCTTGCTATACCCAGCTGTGTGGAGAATTGATATAATGTCTAGGTTCAGATATCTGAAAACCAAGGTTAGGATGAGGTGACGGCATAAGACCATGGCGTGTCCGAAGTGCTGGGTGTGCGGCCAGCTGTCTCCTTGTCTGTCTGGACGTCTGGCTTCAGGCTGTGTCAGGCAGAGCATGAGTGCCCAGAGCAGCCTATCCAGTTCGGGTACCGTCGAAACCCGAGCAGGTTGATCCTCATCTGGGTTTTCTGGAGAGCCCCACAGGGAAACGTTTTTCTTCCGTTGGGCAGACACTGGGCTGGGTTTTGGTTCCGGAGTTCCTAGTCCGGAGGGCTTGTTTCCCAGGAGTGTGAGGAAGGAAGTCTGAAAACACAAGCTAGCGTGAGGTTTGGGACCGAGGTCACGGCATGCCCACTCTGCAGAGGCTGAATCGGGATCTCCTGCACTGAGGTCATGTCAACTATGAGACGTGCCTCAGGCTAGAGTTCTTGTCCAGCATGGCCTCTTCCTGAAGGGTGTGGGGGCTTCATGAGGCCAGAAAGTTTTGCCTACGATGGGATTTGTGAACTGCTCCAAAACTGAAGGTTACCTTCTGCACGACAGTCGAGTCCTATTGGATGGTTCCAAGAGGCCCATATGGAAAGACTCGAGAGCAGGTGTCTAAGCATGGATGCCTGGGAACGCCACCTCATATTCCCACTCTTTAGTCAGGACAAGGCAGGCTCAATCTGCGGGCTCCTGGGTTCCTGAAGATGAGTCCTACTGTGGCTTGGTGGCCTGGGAGACCTTGGAATGTGGAGGTGGCTCAGGGACTCTGCAGGATTCTCCAACATGAGGTGTTTGACACGGCTCCAACAAGGAAACTTCCCATGTGGAGACGAAAGGAGTTCTGTTCCGTGCCTCAGGAAAGCCCCATACCCTGTTCTTCGAACCAAAGCCTCTGAGGAGTGACACCTGGAAACCAAAGTAAGAGTTGAGACTACGGCCTAAAGGCCTGTCCGGCTCAACCTTCTATCTCTGTTGTCATCTGTGTGCATGCATTCATGGATGTAGCTGCTCAGCTTGTGTTCGAATGCCCCTGTGAGTCCAGTGAGGCTCCCAGTAGTGGGATGTCCTCGGAGGCCTTGAGGTTTCTCATATTCTGGAGGTGTGTGGCCAAAGGAATGGACACAGTTTCCCAGGAGAGAGCAGGCACGGTCCTGTGGTATGGCTCCAGAGGACCCAGCCTAGAGGCTCTGTTTGCCAGGGCTGTGGGGACAGATGTCTGAAAAAGCAAACTTGGCTCAGCTAGGGGCCAATGTAATGGCAGGCCTGATCTCTAGTCCGTGAGGGGAGATCCTCTGGAAATCAAAGTAGGGCAAGTGGGATGCAGTCACTCAGGATTTTGTCTCTGGGTGTTGCGTTTACAGTGTCCGGTCAGGGTAGGGGTTGTCTCAGAGGCCGAGGAAGAGCCTTCCTCTCAGGGGATTGTCCAAGCTCCCGAGTGTTTGTGTTCATTCTGTGGGAATGAAGAGTACTGTTTTCTGCCACAGGGGACCCCCCAGGAGAGGGACTCTAGAGCACAGCAGTGGGTTCCCTCAACTGGAATACACACCATCTAGTTAGTCCTGGGTGCCTATGGGCATGGCAAGCCACATATGCGGGCTCTTGGTCCAGTCACTGAGAGGCGTTACTTGAATAAGGTACTCACGCTGAGGGTCACAATGTGTGTTTGTGCCCAAGGCGGCCCTCACGCTTGGGCGTGGCCTCATGGGCCATGCCGTTTTCTCCTACACTGAAGGTTTGACTCACTGCCAGCAGCAAGGTTTCTTGCCAGGGGGAAGGAGGGGTTCTGACTTGTGCATCAGGTTCCCCCCTGTGAAGGGATTGGAGATAAGGTCTAGGTTCCGATGACTGAAAACCCAGGTTGGGAATGGATGGTGGCCTAAGGCAGTGGCGGGTCCAATGTGCTGGGTGTGCAGCCAGCTGTGTCGGTGTCTGTTGGAAGGTCTGGGCTCAGGCTATTTGCGACAGAGCATCACTGTTTAAGGTAGCCTAGGCAATTGGGGTGTTGCCGAGGGCCAAGCAGTTTGATCCTCATTTGGGGTTTCTGGGCAGCGCCATAGACAATGTTTTTCTCCTGGGAGGCAGGCACAGTGCTTCATTGTGGCCCCAGAATTCCCAGTAGGGAGGGTTTGTGGGCCAGGAGTGTGAGGACGGAAGTCTGAAAACACAAGCTAGTGTGAGGATTGGAGCCAAGGGCAGAGCAGGCCCACTCTGCAGAGGCTGAATCAAAATCTCCTGCATCTGAAGTCAGGCTGAGGATCAGACGTTGGCTGAGGCTGGAGTATGTGTCCATGATGGCACCTTCATGAAGTGGGGGCCTCATGAGGCCAAGGAAGTTTTCCCACGCTGAGTTTGGAGGTTGCCCCAAACCACAAGGTTTCCTTCTGCGGGACATTCGAGTCCTGTTGCATGGCTCCAGGACATACCATATGGAAGGACTGGAGAGCAGGGTTCGAAGGATGGATCCCTGTACAGCATGCCTCGCATTCCCATTGGCTATTAGCGACAAGATATGTTTGATCTGCTGCCTCTGGAACACGCGACCCAGGGGGCTGAGTTGAAATGGCCTCTCCTGAGGATGCGTCATAATGTGCATTTGGGTCCATGGAGACCTTGGAATGTGCTGGTTGTTCAGTGGCCCTGCGGAACTCTCCTACCTGAAGTGTTTGATACATCCCAGTAAGAAAGCTGCCCATGTGGAGATGAGAGAGGTTTGGTTTGGTGTCTCAGAAAAGCCCCATGTGCTGGTCTACGAAAACAGTCCTCTGAGAACGGAAACATGGAAACCAAAGCTAAGGTTCAGATTAGGGCCTGGGGGCCTGTCCATTTCAACCTTCTGTCTCTGGGGACACTGTCTGAGAGTCTAAGTGGAGATAGTTGCTCCGCTGGTGTCAGAGAGCCCCTCTTAGTCCAGGGGGGCCTACCCTATTGATGGCCTCAGGGGCCTTGGAGCTTTTCCCTAACCTGTAGTGTTGTGGTCAATGGATTGGGCACACTTTCCTTGGAGAGGGCAGGCACAATCTTTCGCTGTGGCCCTAGAGGCCCTAGCCTGGAGGTGTGTGGGTCCAGGCTGTGGGCACAGAAGTCTGAATACACAAACTCAGCTTAGGAGTGGCGCCTAGGGTAGGCAGGCCGGATGTACAGCCCGAGAGGGAGCTCCTGGACCTCTGAAACAAGGGCGAGTGGGAGGCGTTCCTTCAGGCTTTTGTCTCTGGATGTTGTGTACGGGATAGCCGTGGATTGGAGCGGTGGCCTCAGGTACTGTGGACGAGTATCCCTCTCTGGGGATTTGTCCCAGCTCCCAAGAGTTTGGGGTCATTTTGTGGGAAGGGTGGAGTCGTGTTGTCTGGCTCATGGGTCTCTCCAAGAAAGGGATTCCAGAGCAGAGCTCCAGGTACGGGCGGGGCAACTGGAAAATTCAAACCGTGGTGAGGATTGGGTGCATAGGGGCTTGGCAAGCCCCATATGTGGGCTCTTGGTCCAGGCCCTGACAGGCCTTTCTTTGACATGGGGCTCATGCTGAGGATCACAGTGTGAATTTGTGCCCAAGCAGCACTCAAGTTTGGGCGTGGCATCAGGGGCCATGAAGGTTTCTCCCACCCTGAAGGTGTGACTCCATGCCAAGAGCAAGCTTGACAGCCATGGGGAAGGAGGAGTTCTGTTTTGTGCTTGCTATACCCAGCTGTGTGGAGAATTGATATAATGTCTAGGTTCAGATATCTGAAAACCAAGGTTAGGATGAGGTGACGGCATAAGACCATGGCGTGTCCGAAGTGCTGGGTGTGCGGCCAGCTGTCTCCTTGTCTGTCTGGACGTCTGGCTTCAGGCTGTGTCAGGCAGAGCATGAGTGCCCAGAGCAGCCTATCCAGTTCGGGTACCGTCGAAACCCGAGCAGGTTGATCCTCATCTGGGTTTTCTGGAGAGCCCCACAGGGAAACGTTTTTCTTCCGTTGGGCAGACACTGGGCTGGGTTTTGGTTCCGGAGTTCCTAGTCCGGAGGGCTTGTTTGCCAGGAGTGTGAGGAAGGAAGTCTGAAAACACAAGCTAGCGTGAGGTTTGGGACCGAGGTCACGGCATGCCCACTCTGCAGAGGCTGCATCGGGATCTCCTGCACTGAGGTCATGTCAACTATGAGACGTGCCTCAGGCTAGAGTTCTTGTCCAGCATGGCCTCTTCCTGAAGGGTGTGGGGGCTTCATGAGGCCAGAAAGTTTTGCCTACGATGGGATTTGTGAACTGCTCCAAAACTGAAGGTTACCTTCTGCACGACAGTCGAGTCCTATTGGATGGTTCCAAGAGGCCCCATATGGAAAGACTCGAGAGCAGGTGTCTAAGCATGGATGCCTGGGAACGCCACCTCATATTCCCACTCTTTAGTCAGGACAAGGCAGGCTCAATCTGCGGGCTCCTGGGTTCCTGAAGATGAGTCCTACTGTGGCTTGGTGGCCTGGGAGACCTTGGAATGTGGAGGTGGCTCAGGGACTCTGCAGGATTCTCCAACATGAGGTGTTTGACACGGCTCCAACAAGGAAACTTCCCATGTGGAGACGAAAGGAGTTCTGTTCCGTGCCTCAGGAAAGCCCCATACCCTGTTCTTCGAACCAAAGCCTCTGAGGAGTGACACCTGGAAACCAAAGTAAGAGTTGAGACTACGGCCTAAAGGCCTGTCCGGCTCAACCTTCTATCTCTGTTGTCATCTGTGTGCATGCATTCATGGATGTAGCTGCTCAGCTTGTGTCCGAATGCCCCTGTGAGTCCAGTGAGGCTCCCAGTAGTGGGATGTCCTCGGAGGCCTTGAGGTTTCTCATATTCTGGAGGTGTGTGGCCAAAGGAATGGACACAGTTTCCCAGGAGAGAGCAGGCACAGTCCTGTGGTATGGCTCCAGAGGACCCAGCCTAGAGGCTCTGTTTGCCAGGGCTGTGGGGACAGATGTCTGAAAAAGCAAACTTGGCTCAGCTAGGGGCCAATGTAATGGCAGGCCTGATCTCTAGTCCGTGAGGGGAGATCCTCTGGAAATCAAAGTAGGGCAAGTGGGAGGCAGTCACTCAGGATTTTGTCTCTGCGTGTTGCGTTTACAGTGTCCGGTCAGGGTAGGGGTTGTCTCAGAGGCCGAGGAAGAGCCTTCCTCTCAGGGGATTGTCCAAGCTCCCAAGTGTTTGTGTTCATTCTGTGGGAATGAAGAGTACTGTTTTCTGCCACAGGGGACCCCCCAGGAGAGGGACTCTAGAGCACAGCAGTGGGTTCCCTCAACTGGAATACACACCATCTAGTTAGTCCTGGGTGCCTATGGGCATGGCAAGCCACATATGCGGGCTCTTGGTCCAGTCACTGAGAGGCGTTACTTGAATAAGGTACTCACGCTGAGGGTCACAATGTGTGTTTGTGCCCAAGGCGGCCCTCACGCTTGGGCGTGGCCTCATGGGCCATGCCGTTTTCTCCTACACTGAAGGTTTGACTCACTGCCAGCAGCAAGGTTTCTTGCCAGGGGGAAGGAGGGGTTCTGACTTGTGCATCAGGTTCCCCCCTGTGCAGGGATTGGAGATAAGGTCTAGGTTCCGATGACTGAAAACCCAGGTTGGGAATGGATGGTGGCCTAAGGCAGTGGCGGGTCCAATGTGCTGGGTGTGCAGCCAGCTGTGTCGGTGTCTGTTGGAAGGTCTGGGCTCAGGCTATTTGCGACAGAGCATCACTGTTTAAGGTAGCCTAGGCAATTGGGGTGTTGCCGAGGGCCAAGCAGTTTGATCCTCATTTGGGGTTTCTGGGCAGCGCCATAGACAATGTTTTTCTCCTGGGAGGCAGGCACAGTGCTTCATTGTGGCCCCAGAATTCCCAGTAGGGAGGGTTTGTGGGCCAGGAGTGTGAGGACGGAAGTCTGAAAACACAAGCTAGTGTGAGGATTGGAGCCAAGGGCAGAGCAGGCCCACTCTGCAGAGGCTGAATCAAAATCTCCTGCATCTGAAGTCAGGCTGAGGATCAGACGTTGGCTGAGGCTGGAGTATGTGTCCATGATGGCACCTTCATGAAGTGGGGGCCTCATGAGGCCAAGGAAGTTTTCCCACGCTGAGTTTGGAGGTTGCCCCAAACCACAAGGTTTCCTTCTGCGGGACATTCGAGTCCTGTTGCATGGCTCCAGGACATACCATATGGAAGGACTGGAGAGCAGGGTTCGAAGGATGGATCCCTGTACAGCATGCCTCGCATTCCCATTGGCTATTAGCGACAAGATATGTTTGATCTGCTGCCTCTGGAACACGCGACCCAGGGGGCTGAGTTGAAATGGCCTCTCCTGAGGATGCGTCATAATGTGCGTTTGGGTCCATGGAGACCTTGGAATGTGCTGGTTGTTCAGTGGCCCTGCGGAACTCTCCTACCTGAAGTGTTTGATACATCCCAGTAAGAAAGCTGCCCATGTGGAGATGAGAGAGGTTTGGTTTGGTGCCTCAGAAAAGCCCCATGTGCTGGTCTACGAAAACAGTCCTCTGAGAACGGAAACATGGAAACCAAAGCTAAGGTTCAGATTAGGGCCTGGGGGCCTGTCCATTTCAACCTTCTGTCTCTGGGGACACTGTCTGAGAGTCTAAGTGGAGATAGTTGCTCCGCTGGTGTCAGAGAGCCCCTCTTAGTCCAGGGGGGCCTACCCTATTGATGGCCTCAGGGGCCTTGGAGCTTTTCCCTAACCTGTAGTGTTGTGGTCAATGGATTGGGCACACTTTCCTTGGAGAGGGCAGGCACAATCTTTCGCTGTGGCCCTAGAGGCCCTAGCCTGGAGGTGTGTGGGTCCAGGCTGTGGGCACAGAAGTCTGAATACACAAACTCAGCTTAGGAGTGGCGCCTAGGGTAGGCAGGCCGGATGTACAGCCCGAGAGGGAGCTCCTGGACCTCTGAAACAAGGGCGAGTGGGAGGCGTTCCTTCAGGCTTTTGTCTCTGGATGTTGTGTCCGGGATAGCCGTGGATTGGAGCGGTGGCCTCAGGTACTGTGGACGAGTATCCCTCTCTGGGGATTTGTCCCAGCTCCCAAGAGTTTGGGGTCATTTTGTGGGAAGGGTGGAGTCGTGTTGTCTGGCTCATGGGTCTCTCCAAGAAAGGGATTCCAGAGCAGAGCTCCAGGTACGGGCGGGGCAACTGGAAAATTCAAACCGTGGTGAGGATTGGGTGCATAGGGGCTTGGCAAGCCCCATATGTGGGCTCTTGGTCCAGGCCCTGACAGGCCTTTCTTTGACATGGGGCTCATGCTGAGGATCACAGTGTGAATTTGTGCCCAAGCAGCACTCAAGTTTGGGCGTGGCATCAGGGGCCATGAAGGTTTCTCCCACCCTGAAGGTGTGACTCCATGCCAAGAGCAAGCTTGACAGCCATGGGGAAGGAGGAGTTCTGTTTTGTGCTTGCTATACCCAGCTGTGTGGAGAATTGATATAATGTCTAGGTTCAGATATCTGAAAACCAAGGTTAGGATGAGGTGACGGCATAAGACCATGGCGTGTCCGAAGTGCTGGGTGTGCGGCCAGCTCTCTCCTTGTCTGTCTGGACGTCTGGCTTCAGGCTGTGTCAGGCAGAGCATGAGTGCCCAGAGCAGCCTATCCAGTTCGGGTACCGTCGAAACCCGAGCAGGTTGATCCTCATCTGGGTTTTCTGGAGAGCCCCACAGGGAAACGTTTTTCTTCCGTTGGGCAGACACTGGGCTGGGTTTTGGTTCCGGAGTTCCTAGTCCGGAGGGCTTGTTTGCCAGGAGTGTGAGGAAGGAAGTCTGAAAACACAAGCTAGCGTGAGGTTTGGGACCGAGGTCACGGCATGCCCACTCTGCAGAGGCTGCATCGGGATCTCCTGCACTGAGGTCATGTCAACTATGAGACGTGCCTCAGGCTAGAGTTCTTGTCCAGCATGGCCTCTTCCTGAAGGGTGTGGGGGCTTCATGAGGCCAGAAAGTTTTGCCTACGATGGGATTTGTGAACTGCTCCAAAACTGAAGGTTACCTTCTGCACGACAGTCGAGTCCTATTGGATGGTTCCAAGAGGCCCCATATGGAAAGACTCGAGAGCAGGTGTCTAAGCATGGATGCCTGGGAACGCCACCTCATATTCCCACTCTTTAGTCAGGACAAGGCAGGCTCAATCTGCGGGCTCCTGGGTTCCTGAAGATGAGTCCTACTGTGGCTTGGTGGCCTGGGAGACCTTGGAATGTGGAGGTGGCTCAGGGACTCTGCAGGATTCTCCAACATGAGGTGTTTGACACGGCTCCAACAAGGAAACTTCCCATGTGGAGACGAAAGGAGTTCTGTTCCGTGCCTCAGGAAAGCCCCATACCCTGTTCTTCGAACCAAAGCCTCTGAGGAGTGACACCTGGAAACCAAAGTAAGAGTTGAGACTACGGCCTAAAGGCCTGTCCGGCTCAACCTTCTATCTCTGTTGTCATCTGTGTGCATGCATTCATGGATGTAGCTGCTCAGCTTGTGTCCGAATGCCCCTGTGAGTCCAGTGAGGCTCCCAGTAGTGGGATGTCCTCGGAGGCCTTGAGGTTTCTCATATTCTGGAGGTGTGTGGCCAAAGGAATGGACACAGTTTCCCAGGAGAGAGCAGGCACAGTCCTGTGGTATGGCTCCAGAGGACCCAGCCTAGAGGCTCTGTTTGCCAGGGCTGTGGGGACAGATGTCTGAAAAAGCAAACTTGGCTCAGCTAGGGGCCAATGTAATGGCAGGCCTGATCTCTAGTCCGTGAGGGGAGATCCTCTGGAAATCAAAGTAGGGCAAGTGGGAGGCAGTCACTCAGGATTTTGTCTCTGGGTGTTGCGTTTACAGTGTCCGGTCAGGGTAGGGGTTGTCTCAGAGGCCGAGGAAGAGCCTTCCTCTCAGGGGATTGTCCAAGCTCCCAAGTGTTTGTGTTCATTCTGTGGGAATGAAGAGTACTGTTTTCTGCCACAGGGGACCCCCCAGGAGAGGGACTCTAGAGCACAGCAGTGGGTTCCCTCAACTGGAATACACACCATCTAGTTAGTCCTGGGTGCCTATGGGCATGGCAAGCCACATATGCGGGCTCTTGGTCCAGTCACTGAGAGGCGTTACTTGAATAAGGTACTCACGCTGAGGGTCACAATGTGTGTTTGTGCCCAAGGCGGCCCTCACGCTTGGGCGTGGCCTCATGGGCCATGCCGTTTTCTCCTACACTGAAGGTTTGACTCACTGCCAGCAGCAAGGTTTCTTGCCAGGGGGAAGGAGGGGTTCTGACTTGTGCATCAGGTTCCCCCCTGTGCAGGGATTGGAGATAAGGTCTAGGTTCCGATGACTGAAAACCCAGGTTGGGAATGGATGGTGGCCTAAGGCAGTGGCGGGTCCAATGTGCTGGGTGTGCAGCCAGCTGTGTCGGTGTCTGTTGGAAGGTCTGGGCTCAGGCTATTTGCGACAGAGCATCACTGTTTAAGGTAGCCTAGGCAATTGGGGTGTTGCCGAGGGCCAAGCAGTTTGATCCTCATTTGGGGTTTCTGGGCAGCGCCATAGACAATGTTTTTCTCCTGGGAGGCAGGCACAGTGCTTCATTGTGGCCCCAGAATTCCCAGTAGGGAGGGTTTGTGGGCCAGGAGTGTGAGGACGGAAGTCTGAAAACACAAGCTAGTGTGAGGATTGGAGCCAAGGGCAGAGCAGGCCCACTCTGCAGAGGCTGAATCAAAATCTCCTGCATCTGAAGTCAGGCTGAGGATCAGACGTTGGCTGAGGCTGGAGTATGTGTCCATGATGGCACCTTCATGAAGTGGGGGCCTCATGAGGCCAAGGAAGTTTTCCCACGCTGAGTTTGGAGGTTGCCCCAAACCACAAGGTTTCCTTCTGCGGGACATTCGAGTCCTGTTGCATGGCTCCAGGACATACCATATGGAAGGACTGGAGAGCAGGGTTCGAAGGATGGATCCCTGTACAGCATGCCTCGCATTCCCATTGGCTATTAGCGACAAGATATGTTTGATCTGCTGCCTCTGGAACACGCGACCCAGGGGGCTGAGTTGAAATGGCCTCTCCTGAGGATGCGTCATAATGTGCGTTTGGGTCCATGGAGACCTTGGAATGTGCTGGTTGTTCAGTGGCCCTGCGGAACTCTCCTACCTGAAGTGTTTGATACATCCCAGTAAGAAAGCTGCCCATGTGGAGATGAGAGAGGTTTGGTTTGGTGCCTCAGAAAAGCCCCATGTGCTGGTCTACGAAAACAGTCCTCTGAGAACGGAAACATGGAAACCAAAGCTAAGGTTCAGATTAGGGCCTGGGGGCCTGTCCATTTCAACCTTCTGTCTCTGGGGACACTGTCTGAGAGTCTAAGTGGAGATAGTTGCTCCGCTGGTGTCAGAGAGCCCCTCTTAGTCCAGGGGGGCCTACCCTATTGATGGCCTCAGGGGCCTTGGAGCTTTTCCCTAACCTGTAGTGTTGTGGTCAATGGATTGGGCACACTTTCCTTGGAGAGGGCAGGCACAATCTTTCGCTGTGGCCCTAGAGGCCCTAGCCTGGAGGTGTGTGGGTCCAGGCTGTGGGCACAGAAGTCTGAATACACAAACTCAGCTTAGGAGTGGCGCCTAGGGTAGGCAGGCCGGATGTACAGCCCGAGAGGGAGCTCCTGGACCTCTGAAACAAGGGCGAGTGGGAGGCGTTCCTTCAGGCTTTTGTCTCTGGATGTTGTGTCCGGGATAGCCGTGGATTGGAGCGGTGGCCTCAGGTACTGTGGACGAGTATCCCTCTCTGGGGATTTGTCCCAGCTCCCAAGAGTTTGGGGTCATTTTGTGGGAAGGGTGGAGTCGTGTTGTCTGGCTCATGGGTCTCTCCAAGAAAGGGATTCCAGAGCAGAGCTCCAGGTACGGGCGGGGCAACTGGAAAATTCAAACCGTGGTGAGGATTGGGTGCATAGGGGCTTGGCAAGCCCCATATGTGGGCTCTTGGTCCAGGCCCTGACAGGCCTTTCTTTGACATGGGGCTCATGCTGAGGATCACAGTGTGAATTTGTGCCCAAGCAGCACTCAAGTTTGGGCGTGGCATCAGGGGCCATGAAGGTTTCTCCCACCCTGAAGGTGTGACTCCATGCCAAGAGCAAGCTTGACAGCCATGGGGAAGGAGGAGTTCTGTTTTGTGCTTGCTATACCCAGCTGTGTGGAGAATTGATATAATGTCTAGGTTCAGATATCTGAAAACCAAGGTTAGGATGAGGTGACGGCATAAGACCATGGCGTGTCCGAAGTGCTGGGTGTGCGGCCAGCTGTCTCCTTGTCTGTCTGGACGTCTGGCTTCAGGCTGTGTCAGGCAGAGCATGAGTGCCCAGAGCAGCCTATCCAGTTCGGGTACCGTCGAAACCCGAGCAGGTTGATCCTCATCTGGGTTTTCTGGAGAGCCCCACAGGGAAACGTTTTTCTTCCGTTGGGCAGACACTGGGCTGGGTTTTGGTTCCGGAGTTCCTAGTCCGGAGGGCTTGTTTGCCAGGAGTGTGAGGAAGGAAGTCTGAAAACACAAGCTAGCGTGAGGTTTGGGACCGAGGTCACGGCATGCCCACTCTGCAGAGGCTGCATCGGGATCTCCTGCACTGAGGTCATGTCAACTATGAGACGTGCCTCAGGCTAGAGTTCTTGTCCAGCATGGCCTCTTCCTGAAGGGTGTGGGGGCTTCATGAGGCCAGAAAGTTTTGCCTACGATGGGATTTGTGAACTGCTCCAAAACTGAAGGTTACCTTCTGCACGACAGTCGAGTCCTATTGGATGGTTCCAAGAGGCCCCATATGGAAAGACTCGAGAGCAGGTGTCTAAGCATGGATGCCTGGGAACGCCACCTCATATTCCCACTCTTTAGTCAGGACAAGGCAGGCTCAATCTGCGGGCTCCTGGGTTCCTGAAGATGAGTCCTACTGTGGCTTGGTGGCCTGGGAGACCTTGGAATGTGGAGGTGGCTCAGGGACTCTGCAGGATTCTCCAACATGAGGTGTTTGACACGGCTCCAACAAGGAAACTTCCCATGTGGAGACGAAAGGAGTTCTGTTCCGTGCCTCAGGAAAGCCCCATACCCTGTTCTTCGAACCAAAGCCTCTGAGGAGTGACACCTGGAAACCAAAGTAAGAGTTGAGACTACGGCCTAAAGGCCTGTCCGGCTCAACCTTCTATCTCTGTTGTCATCTGTGTGCATGCATTCATGGATGTAGCTGCTCAGCTTGTGTCCGAATGCCCCTGTGAGTCCAGTGAGGCTCCCAGTAGTGGGATGTCCTCGGAGGCCTTGAGGTTTCTCATATGCTGGAGGTGTGTGGCCAAAGGAATGGACACATTTTCCCAGGAGAGAGCAGGCACGGTCCTGTGGTATGGCTCCAGAGGACCCAGCCTAGAGGCTCTGTTTGCCAGGGCTGTGGGGACAGATGTCTGAAAAAGCAAACTTGGCTCAGCTAGGGGCCAATGTAATGGCAGGCCTGATCTCTAGTCCGTGAGGGGAGATCCTCTGGAAATCAAAGTAGGGCAAGTGGGAGGCAGTCACTCAGGATTTTGTCTCTGGGTGTTGCGTTTACAGTGTCCGGTCAGGGTAGGGGTTGTCTCAGAGGCCGAGGAAGAGCCTTCCTCTCAGGGGATTGTCCAAGCTCCCAAGTGTTTGTGTTCATTCTGTGGGAATGAAGAGTACTGTTTTCTGCCACAGGAGACCCCCCAGGAGAGGGACTCTAGAGCACAGTAGTGGGTTCCCTCAACTGGAATACACACCATCTAGTTAGTCCTGGGTGCCTATGGGCATGGCAAGCCACATATGCGGGCTCTTGGTCCAGTCACTGAGAGGCGTTACTTGAATAAGGTACTCACGCTGAGGGTCACAATGTGTGTTTGTGACCATGGCGGCCCTCACGCTTGGGCGTGGCCTCATGGGCCATGCCGTTTTCTCCTACACTGAAGGTTTGACTCACTGCCAGCAGCAAGGTTTCTTGCCAGGGGGAAGGAGGGGTTCTGACTTGTGCATCAGGTTCCCCCCTGTGCAGGGATTAGAGATAAGGTCTAGGTTCCGATGACTGAAAACCCACGTTGGGAATGGATGGTGGCCTAAGGCAGTGGCAGGTCCAATGTGCTGGGTGTGCAGCCAGCTGTGTCGGTGTCTGTTGGAAGGTCTGGGCTCAGGCTATTCGCGACAGAGCATCACTGTTTAAGGTAGCCTATGCAATTGGGGTGTTGCCGAGGGCCAAGCAGTTTGATCCTCATTTGGGGTTTCTGGGCAGCGTCATAGACAATGTTTTTCTCTTGGGAGGCAGGCACAGTGCTTCATTGTGGCCCCCGAATTCCCAGTAGGGAGGGTTTGTGGGCCAGGAGTGTGAGGACGGAAGTCTGAAAACACAAGCTAGTGTGAGGATTGGAACCAAGGGCAGAGCAGGCCCACTCTGCAGAGGCTGAATCAAAATCTCCTGCATCTGAAGTCAGGCTGAGGATCAGACGTTGGCTGAGGCTGGAGTATGTGTCCATGATGGCACCTTCATGAAGTGGGGGCCTCATGAGGCCAAGGAAGTTTTCCCACTCTGAGTTTGGAGGTTGCCCCAAACCACAAGGTTTCCTTCTGCGGGACATTCGAGTCCTGTTGCATGGCTCCAGGACATACCATATGGAAGGACTGGAGAGCAGGGTTCGAAGGATGGATCCCTGTACAGCATGCCTCGCATTCCCATTGGCTATTAGCGACAAGATATGTTTGATCTGCTGCCTCTGGAACACGCGACCCAGGGGGCTGAATTGAAATGGCCTCTCCTGAGGATGCGTCATAATGTGCGTTTGGGTCCATGGAGACCTTGGAATGTGCTGGTTGTTCAGTGGCCCTGCGGAACTCTCCTACCTGAAGTGTTTGATACATCCCAGTAAGAAAGCTGCCCATGTGGAGATGAGAGATGTTTGGTTTGGTGCCTCAGAAAAGCCCCATGTGCTGGTCTACGAAAACAGTCCTCTGAGAACGGAAACATGGAAACCAAACCTAAGGTTCAGATTAGGGCCTGGGGGCCTGTCCATTTCAACCTTCTGTCTCTGGGGACACTGTCTGAGAGTCTAAGTGGAGATAGTTGCTCCGCTGGTGTCAAAGAGCCCCTCTTAGTCCAGGGGGGGCTACCCTATTGATGGCCTCAGGGGCCTTGGAGCTTTTCCCTAACCTGTAGTGTTGTGGTCAATGGATTGGGCACACTTTCCTTGGAGAGGGCAGGCACAATCTTTCGCTGTGGCCCTAGAGGCCCTAGCCTGGAGGTGTGTGGGTCCAGGCTGTGGGCACAGAAGTCTGAATACACAAACTCAGCTTAGGAGTGGCGCCTAGGGTATGGCAGGCCGGATGTACAGCCCGAGAGGGAGCTCCTGGGCCTCTGAAACAAGGGCGAGTGGGAGGCGTTCCTTCAGGCTTTTGTCTCTGGATGTTGTGTCCGGGATAGCCGTGGATTGGAGCGGTGGCCTCAGGTACTGTGGACGAGTATCCCTCTCTGGGGATTTGTCCCAGCTCCCAAGAGTTTGGGGTCATTTTGTGGGAAGGGTGGAGTCGTGTTGTCTGGCTCATGGGTCTCTCCAAGAAAGGGATTCCAGAGCAGAGCTCCAGGTACGGGCGGGGCAACTGGAAAATTCAAACCGTGGTGAGGATTGGGTGCATAGGGGCTTGGCAAGCCCCATATGTGGGCTCTTGGTCCAGGCCCTGACAGGCCTTTCTTTGACATGGGGCTCATGCTGAGGGTCACAGTGTGAATTTGTTCCCAATCAGCACTCACGTTTGGGCGTGGCATCAGGGGCCATGAAGGTTTCTCCCACCCTGAAGGTGTGACTCCATGCCAAGAGCAAGCTTGACAGCCATGGGGAAGCAGGACTTCTGTTTTGTGCTTGCGATACCCAGCTGTGTGGAGAATTGATATGATGTCTAGGTTCAGATATCTGAAAACCAAGGTTAGGAAGAGGTGACGGCATAAGACCATGGCGTGTCCGAAGTGCTGGGTGTGCGGCCAGCTGTCTCCTTGTCTGTCTGGACGTCTGGCTTCAGGCTGTGTCAGACAGAGCATGAGTGCCCAGAGCAGCCTATCCAGTTCGGGTACCGTCGAGGCCCGAGCAGGTTGATCCTCATCTGGGTTTTCTGGAGAGCCCCACAGGGAAACGTTTTTCTTCCGTTGGGCAGACACTGGGCTGGGTTTTGGTTCTGGAGTTCCTAGTCCAGAGGGCTTGTTTGCCAGGAGTGTGAGGAAGGAAGTCTGAAAACACAAGCTAGCGTGTGGTTTGGGACCGAGGGCACGGCAGGCCCACTCTGCAGAGGCTGAATCGAGATCTCCTGAACTGAGGTCATGTCAACTATGAGACGTGCCTCAGGCTAGAGTTTTTGTCCAGCATGGCCTCTTCCTGAAGGTTGTGGGGGCTTCATGAAGCCAGGGAGGTTTGCCTACCATGGGATTTGTGAACTACTCCAAACCTCAAGATTTCCTTCTTCACGACAGTCGAGTCCTATTGGATGGTTCCAAAAGGCCCCATACGGAAAGACTCGAGGGCAGGTGTCTAAGCATGGATGCCTGGGAACGCCACCTCATATTCCCACTCTTTAGTCAGGACAAGGCAGGCTCAATCTGCAGGCTCCTGGGTGAGCTACCTAGAGGGGAGAGTTGAAATGGACTCTCCTGAAGATGAGTTCTACTGTGGCTTTGTGGCCTGGGAGACCTTGGAATGTGGAGGTGGCTCAGGGACTCTGCAGGGTTTTCCAAACTGAGGTGTTTGACACAGCTCCAACAAGGAATCTTCCCATGTGGAGACGAGAGGAGTTCTGTTCAGTGCCTCAGGAAAGCCCCATATCCTGTTCTTCGAAACAAAGCCTCTGAGGAGTAACACCTGGAACCAAAGCAAGAGTTGAGATTAGGGCCTAAGGGCCTGTCCGGCTCAACCTTCTATCTCTGTTGACATCTGTGTGCATGCCTTCGTGGAGGTAGCTGCTCAGCTTGTGTCCGAATGTCCCTGTGTGTCCAGGCAGGCTCCCAGTAGTGGGATGTCCTCGGGGGCCTTGAGTTTTCTCATATTCTGGAGGTGTGTGGCAAAGGAATGGAAACAGTTTCCCAGGAGAGAGCAGGCACGGTCCTGTGGTATGGCTCCAGAGGACCCAGCCTAGAGGCTCTGTTTGCCAGGGCTGTGGGGACTGATGTCTGAAAGAGCAAACTTGGCTCAGGTAGGGGCCATTGTAATGGCAGGCCTGATCTCCAGTCCGTGAGGGGACATCCTCTGGATATCAAAGGAGGGCAAGTGGGAGGCAGTCGCTCAGGCTTTTGTCTCTGGGTGTTGCGTTCACAGTGTCCGGTCACGGTAGGGGTTGCCTCAGGGTCCGAGGAAGGGCCTTCCTCTCGGGGGATTGTCCAAGCTCCCAAGTGTTTGGGTTCATTCTGTGGGAAGTGAAGAGTACTGTTTTCTGCCACAAAGGACCTCCCAGGAGAGGGACTCTAGAGCACAGCAGTGGGTTCCCTCAACTGGAATACACACCATCTATTTAGTCCTGGGTGACTATGGGCATGGCAAGGACTATATGCAGGATCTTCGTCCCGAACCTGACATGCCTTTCTTTGTCATGGGGCTCATGCTAGGGTCACAGTGTGCATTTGTGCCCAAGCAGCACTCATGTTTGGGCGTGGCATCAGGGGCCATGAAGGGTTCCCCACGTGAAGGTGTGACTCCATGCGAAGAACAAGCATTACAGCCATGTGGAAGGCAGAGTTCTGATTGTGATTCCGATACTCAAACTCAGCTTTGGGGACATCGGTATGGCAGGCCCAATCTACAAACCATGAGAAGAACTCATGAAGATTTGAATATAGAGTGAGTCTGAGGCGCTTGCTCAGGCATTTGTCTCTGCAATTTGTATCAGCGATCTCCGTGGAATGTCGGGGATGCCTCATGGGCCATGGACGAATCTACCTCTATGATGATTTCGCCGGATTCCCAATTATTTTTCGTCAATCTGTGGGATGGGAAGCATCCTTTCAGTTTTGTTACCTCAGGTGTCCCACGAAAAGAGGGATTCCAAAGCAAAGCCGTGGGGAAGACTGAAGGGACCACCTGAACTATGGTTAAAAATTGGGTCCTAGGGGCATGGCAAGCCCAATATGCTATCTCTTCATCCAGCCACTGAGAGGCCTTACTTGAGGACTTTGGTCAGGCTGAGGGTCACAATGTGTGTTTGTGAGCAATGTAGCCTGCGAGCATGGAGGGGCCTCATGGGCAACACTGGATTCAACTACACTGAATGTTGGACAACATGCCAACCACAAGGTTTCTTGCCATGGGGAAGGAGTTCTGATTTCTGCATCAGGATCAACCCTGGGCAGTGATTGGAGATAAGGTCTAGAATCTAAAGCCTGAAAACCGAGGTTGGGAAGAGATGACAACCTAAGGCCATGGCGGCTCGATGTGCTCAGTGTGCAGCAAGCTGTCTGGTTGGGGCCAGGAAGTCCAGGCTCAGGCTGTGTCAGAAAGGGCATTAGTGCCGTGGTCAGCCTATATGTTCGGGGTACAGCCAAGGTAGGTGCAGGTTGATCCTCACTTGGGGTTACTGGGTAGCCCCAGAGGACAATGTTTTTCTTCTAGAGGGCAGGCAGAGTGCTGCATTGTAGTTCTGGATTGCCAAACTGGAGGGCTTGTGGGCCAGTAGTCTGAGGACAGAAGTCTGAGAACACAAGCTCGGCTTAGGTTTCTGGTTGAGGACATGGCACGCAGAATCTACAGACCGGAATCGAGATCTCGTGCATCTGAAGTCAGGGCGAGGATCAGACGATCGCTCAGGTTGGAGTTTCTGTCCCTTATGGCCCCTTCATGAAGGGGGAGCATCACAAGGCCATGGGGGTTGTCCCACGATGGGATTTGTGAGAAGCTCCAAACTGCAAAGTGTCTTCTACAGGATAATTGAGACCTGTTGATTGGCTCCAGGCCAATGATTCTGAGCAGGGTTCTAAGGATGGATCGCTGGGTAGCCCACCTCGCATTCCAATTGTCTCCTAGCAACAAGACAGGTTAGATCCTCTGGATCTGGGGGAGCAACGGAAGAGGCTGAGTTGAAATGGACTCTCCTGGGGTTGGGTCCTAGCGTGCTTTGGTGTGTATCGAGACCTTGGAATGAAGCGGTGGCACTGGGGCCCTGACGGGTTCTCCAAAACAGAGGCTTTGACAGAGCTCCAACGTGCTAGTTTCCCATGTGTAGATGAGATGTTTTCTGATGGGTGAGTCAAGAAACAGCTATATGCTGCTTTTGAAATCCAGGCCTCTGAGGAGAGATGCCTGGAAACCAAAGCAATGGATCTGATTAGTGCCTAGGGGTCTGTTCTTTCCTTTTTACCTCTGGGGACATCTGTCTATGGGTCTGAGTGCAGGTAGGTGCACAGATGGGCTCAGATTGCCCCTGTTTTTCCTGGGAAGCCAGCCCTAGTAAGATGGATCAGGTATTGGGTGTTTATTCTATTAGAAGGGTTGTGGCCATTGGAAATGGCAAACACATTTCCCTTACAGAGGGCAAGTACAGTCCTCAGGCTTGGCTCCAGGGGCCTGATCCTGTAGGTTGTGTAGGCCAGGGCTGTTTGGACAGTTGTCTGAAAACACAACCTCGGCTTATGTTTCCGGTCATAGTTATGGCAGGACTGATCTACAGACCATGAGGAGAACTCATCGGGATTTGAAAAAGAGCAAGTGTGAGGCTCTTGCTCAAGTTTTTGTCTCTGGATATCGTGTCACTCTCGGTGGTGAAATTTCTGGGTGACTTCATGGGAAATGGATGAGTCTTACTCTCTGGTGGTTTGGCCCCGTCCAAAGAGTTTGGGGTCATTCTGTGGGATGGAAAACGTCCGTTTTGTTGTTTTTGTTGTTTTCTTTTTTAACCTCAGGTGTCCCAACAAATGAGGGATTCCAGAGTAGAGCCCTGGGGAGGGGCGACTGGACAATCAGAAATCTGGTTAAAAATTAGGGCCTAGGGACATGTCAAGACCAATATGACATCTAATAGTCCAGCCACTGAGAGGACTTACTAGAGGAGAAGACTCATGCTGAGGGTCACAATGCGTGTTTATGACCCCGTCGCACTCAAGAATGGGCGGGGCCTCAGAGTGAATGCTGGTTTCTTCTACTCTGACCATTGGACAATGTGCCAACCACAAGGTTTCTTGCCATGGGTAAGGCGGAGTTCTGATTTCTGCATCACACTCAAACCTGGGCAGTGATAGGCCATAAGGTCTCGGTTCTGAAGCCTGAAAACTGAAGTAGGGAAGAGATGAAGACCTAAGGCCATGGCGGGTCTTATGTGCTCAGTGTGCTGTCAGCTTTCTGGGGGTTGGTCTGAGGTCCGCGCTCAGGTTGTGTCCGACAATGGTTTAGTGCCCACGTTAGACTATATAATTTGGGTAAAGTCGAGTGCTGTGTAGGTTTATTCTCATTTAAGGTGCCTGGGCAGCTCATGAAGCAATAATTTTTTTCTACAGGGCAGGCAGAGTGCTGCACTGTGGGTCCAGAATTGCCAAACTTGAGGGCTTCGGGGCCAGGGGTGTGAGGACGGAAGTCTGAGAAGACAAGCTAGACTTGGTTTCAGGGCGAGGGCATGGCAGGTACCCCCTTCAGATCTGAACCAATATCTCATGCATCTGAAGTCAGGCGAGGATCAGACGTTGGCTCAAGTTGAAGTTTCTGTGCATGACGGCCGCTTCATGAAGGGAGCGGAATCTCGAGGCCATTGAGGTTTTCCCACGTTGGGAGTTGTGGGATGCCCCCTTCAAGGATTCCTTCTGCGGAACAATTGAGACCTGTTGGACAGCTCCAGGACATCCCATACAGAATGACTCCAGAGCACCCTTCGAGGATGGATGCCTGGGAAGCCCGCCTCGCATTCCAATTGTCTCCTAGCAACAAGACAGTTTAGATCTGATGGCTCTGCGGGAGCAACCGGGGTGGCTGAGTTGAAATGGACTTTCCTGAGGATCGGTCCTAATTGGTTTTTATGTCCATGAGGGCCTTGGAATGGGGCGACGGCACCGGGACCATGAAGTACTCTCCTAAGCTTTTGAAATAGCTCCCATGCACAGGTTTCCTTGTGGAGACGAGATGAGTTCTGATGGGTGCCTCAGGAAAACCCCTATGCTCGAATTGGAATCAGGCTTTTGAGGAGACATGCCTGTAAACCAAAGCAATGGATCCTGTTATGGCCTAGGGTCCTGTCTGGTTCAATCTTCTTCTCTGGGAACATCCATCTATGGTATGAGTGGAGGTCGATTCAGCTGGTGTCAGACAGCCCTTGTTTCTTCCGGGCGACCTACACTATCGGGATGGCCTCAGGGACTTTGGAGGTTTCTCCTAATTTGTACGATTTTGGACCATGGAATGGGCAGAATTCCCATGGATTGGTAGGCACAGTCCTAATGTGTGGCTCCAGGCGCCCAGCCTGGAGGGTGTGTGACCCAAGACTTTGAGGACAGAAGTCTGAAAACACAAACTCACCTTAGGTTTGGGGACGTAGGTATGGCAGGCCCTATCTACAAACCATGAGAAGAACTCTTCAGGAAATGAAGAAAGTGCGAGTCTGAGGCGTTTGCTCAGGCTTTTGTCTCTGGATTTTGTATCAGCGATGACCGTGGAATGTCGGGGAGGCCTCATGGGCCATGGACGAATCTTCCTCTCTGAGGATTTGGCCCGATTCCCAATTGCTTTTCGTCAATCTGTGGGATGGGAGGTCTCCTTTCAGGTTTGTTACCTCAGGTGTACCACCAAAAGAGGAATTCCAAAGCAAAGCCGTGGGGAAGACTGAAGGGACAACCCGAACTCTGGTTAAAAATTGGGGCCTACGGGCATGGCAAGCCCAATATGCTATCTCTTCATCCAGCCACTGAGTGGCCTTACTTGAGGACTGGGCTCAGCCTGAGGGTCACAATGTGTGTTTGTGAACAATGTGGCCTGCGAGCATGGGCGGGGCCTCATGGGCAACACTGGTTTCAACTACACTAAACGTTGGACAACTAGCCAACCACAAGGTTTCTTGCAATGGGGAAGGAGTTCTGATTTCTGCATCACCTTCAACCCTGGGCAGTGATTGGAGATAAGGTCTAGGTTCTAAATCCTGAAAACTGAGGTTGGGAAGAGATGACGACCTAAGGCCATGGCGGCTCGATGTGCTCAGTGTGGGGACAGCTGTCTGGGAGGGGCCAGGGGTTCCAGGATCAGGCTGTGTCAGAAAGGGCATTAATGCCCTGGTCAGCCTATGTATTTGGGGTACAGCCAAGGTCGGTGCAGGTTGATCCTCATTTGGGATGACTGGGTAGCCCCAGAGGACAATGTTTTTCTTCTGGAGGGCCGGTAGAGTGCTGCATTGTAGTTCTGGATTGCCAAACTGTAGGGCTTGTGGGCCAGTAGTCTGACGACAAAAGTCTGAGAACACAAGCTAGGCTTAGGTTTCTCGGTGAGGCCATGGAAGGCACAATCTACAGACCTGAATCGAGGTCTCGTGCATCTGAAGTCAGGGCGAAGATCAGACGATCGCTCAGGGTGGAGTTTCTGTCCCTGATGGCTCCTTCATGAATGGGGGGGGGGCATCACGAGGCCATGGGTGTTTTCCCAAGATGGGAGTTGTGAGAAGCTCCAAACTGCAGAGAGTCTTCTGCAGGACAATTGAGACCTCTTGTTTGGCTCCAGGCCAATGATTCTGAGCAGGGTTCTAAGGATGGATGGCTGGGTAGCCCACCTCGCATTCCAATTGTCTCCTCGCAACAAGACAGGTTAGATCTCCTGGATCTGTGGGGAGCAACCGAGGACGCTGAGTTGAAATGGACACCCCTGGGCATGGGTCCTAACGTGCTTTTGTGTCTATGGAGACCTTGAAATGAAGCGGTGGCACTGGGGCCCTAAACGGTTTCCTAAACAGAGGCTTTGACACAGCTCCAACGTGCAAGTTTCCCATGTGTAGATGAGATGTTTTCTGATGGGTGAGTCAAGAAACAGCTATATGCTGCTTTTGAAATCCAGGCCTCTGAGGAGAGATGCCTGGAAACCAAAGCAATGGATCTGATTAGTGCCTAGGGGCCTGTTCTTTCCTTTTTACCTCTGGGGACATCTGTCTATGGGTCTGAGTGCAGGTAGGTGCTCAGTTGGGCTCAGATTGCCCCTGTTTTTCCTGGGAAGCCACCACTATTGAGATGGATCAGGGACATTGGAGGTTTATCCTATTAGAAGGGTTGTGGATATTGGAATGGGCACACACAATTCCCTTGGAGAGGGCAAGTACAGTCCTCAGGTTTGGCTCCAGGGGCCTGAGCCTGTAGGTTGTGTAGGCCAGGGCTGTTTGGACAATTGTCTGAAAACACAAACTCGGCTTATGTTTCGGGTCATAGGTATGGCAGGACTGATTTACAGGCCATGAGGAGAACTCTTCGGGATTTGAAAGAAGGGCGAGTGTGAGGCTCCTGCTCAAGTTTTTTTCTCTGGATATCGTGTCACTCATGGTCGTGGAATTTCTGGGTGACTTCATGGGACATGGACGTGTCTTACTCTCTGGTGGTTTGGCCCCATCCAAATAGTTTGGGGTCATTCTGTGGGCTGGAAGAAGTCCGTTTTTTTTTTGTTGTTGTTATTGTTGTTGTTGCTGTTGTTTTTTTCTTTTTTAACCTCAGGTGTCCCACCGAATGAGGGATTCCAGAGTAGAGCCCTGGGGAGGGGCGACTGGACAATCAGAAATCTGGTTAAAAATTGGGGCCTAGGGACATGTCAAGCCCATTATGACATCTAATGGTCCAGCAACTGAGAGGACTTACTAGAGGACAGGACTCATGCTGAGGGTCACAATACGTGTGTATGCCCTAGTCGCACTCAAGAATGGGCGGGGCCTCAGGGTGAATGCTTGTTTCTCCTACAGTGAAGGTTGGACAACGTGCCAACCACAAGGGTTCTTGCCATGGGTAAGGCTGAGTTCTGATTTCTGCATCACACTCACCCCTGGGCAGTGATTGGAGATAAGGTCTCGGTTCTGAAGCCTGAAAACTGAGATAGGGAAGAGATGATGACCTAAGGCCATGGCGGGTTTTATGTGCTCAGTGTGCGGTCAACTTTCTGGGTGTTGGTCAGGAGGTCCGGGCTCAGGTTGTGTTCGACCGTGCATTAGTGCCCAGGTTAGACTATATAATTTGGGTAAAGTCGAGTGCTGTGTAGGTTTACCCTCATTTAAGGTGCCTGGGCAGCTCATGAGGCAATAATTTTTTTTCTAGAGGGCAGGCAGAGTGCTGCATTGTGGGTCCGGAATTGCCAAACTTGAGGGCTTCGGGGCCAGGAGTGTGAGGACGGACGTCTTAGAAGACAAGCTAGACTTGGGTTTCAGGGCAAGGGCACGGCAGGTACCCCCTGCAGATCTGAACAAATATCTCATGCATCTGAAGTCAGGGCGAGGATCAGACGTTGTCTCAGGTTGGAGTTTCTGAGCATGAAGTCTGCTTCATGAAGGGAGCGGGATCTCGAGGCCATTGAGGTTTTCCCACGTTGGGAGTTGTGGGATGCCCCCTTCAAGGATTCCTTCTGCGAGACAATTGAGACCTGTTGGACAGCTCCAGGACATCCCATATGGAATGACTCCAGAGCACCGTTCGCGGATGGATGCCTGGGAAGCCCGCCTCGCATTCCAATTGTCTCCTAGCAACAAGACAGTTTAGATCTGATGGCTCTACGGGAGCAACCGGGGCGGCTGAGTTTAAATGGACTTTCGTGAGGATGGGTCCTAATGTGTTTTTGTGTCCATGAGGGCCTTGGAATGGGGCGGTGGCACCGGGACCCTGAAGTACTCTCCTAAGCTTTGGACATGGCTCCCATGCACAGGTTTCCTTCTGGAGGTGAGATGAGTTCTAATGGGTGCCTAAGGAAACCCCTATGCTCGTATTGGAATCAGGCTTTTGAGGACACATGCCTGTAACCCAAAGCAATGGATCCTATTATGGCCTAGGTTCCTGTCTGGTTCAATCTTCTTCTCTGGGGACATCCATCTATGGTATGAGTGGAGGTCGATTATCAGCTAGCGTTAGACAGCCCTTGTTTGTTCCGGGCGACCTACACTATTGGGATGGCCTCAGGGACTTTGGAGGTTTCTCCTAATTTGTACGATTTTGGACCATGGAAAGGGCAGAATTCCCATGGATTGGTAGGCACAGTCCTAATGTGTGCCTCCAGGGGCCCAGCCTGGATGGTGTGGGGCCCAAGACTTTGAGGACAGAATTCTGAAAACACAAACTCAGCTTAGGTTTGGGGACGTAGGTATGGCAGGCCCGATCTACAAACCATGAGAAGAACTCTTCAGGATATGGAGAAAGTGCGAATCTGAGGCGCTTGCTCAGGTTTTTGTCTCTGGATTTTGTATCAGCGATGGCCGTGGTATGTAGGGGAGGCCTCATGGGCCATGGACGAATCTTCCTCTCTGAGGATTTGGCCCGATTCCCAATTGCTTTTCGTCAATCTGTGGGATGGGAGGTCTCCTTTCAGGTTTGTTACCTCAGGTGTCCCAACAAAAGAGGAATAACAAAGCCAAGCCGTGGGGAAGACTGAAGGGACAACCCGAACTATGGTTAAAAATTGGGTGTTAGGGGCATGGCAAGCCCAATATGCTATCTCTTCATCCAGTCACTGAGTGGCCTTACTTGAGGACTGGGCTCAGCCTGAGGGTCACAATGTGTGTTTGTGACCAATGTGGCCCATGAGCATGGGCGGGGCCTCATGGGCCACACTGGTTTCAACTACACTGAACGTTGGACAACATGCCAACCACAAGGTTTCTTGCCATGGGGAAGGAGTTCTGATTTCTGCATCACCTTCAACCCTGGGCAGTGATTGGAGATATGGCCTAGGTTCTGAAACCTTAAACCCGAGGTTGGGAAGAGATGATGACCTAAGGCCATGGCGGCTCGATGTGCTCAGTGTGCGGCCAGCTGTCTGGGAGGGGCCAGGGGGTCCAGGCTCAGGCTGTGTCAGAAAGGGCATTAGTGCCCTGGTCAGCCTATGTATTTGGGGTACAGCCAAGGACGGTGAGGTTGATCCTCATTTGGGGTTACTGGGTAGCCCCAGAGGACAATGTTTTTCTTCTGGAGGGTCGGCAGAGTGCTGCATTGTAGTTCTGAATAGCCAAACTGGAGGGCTTGTGGGCCAGTAGTCTGACGACAAAAGTCTGAGAACACAAGCTAGGCTTAGGTTTCTGGGTGAGGCCATGGCACGCACAATCTACAGACCTGAATCGAGATCTCGTGCATCTGAAGTCAGGGCGAGGATCAGATGATCGCTCAGGTTGGAGTTTCTGACCCTAATCGCCCCTTCATGAATGGGGCTGGCATCACGAGGCCATGGGTGTTTTCCCACGATGGGAGTTGTGAGAAGCTCCAAACTGCAGAGAGTCTTCTGCAGGACAATTGGGACCTGTTGTTTGGCTCCAGGCCAATGATTCTGAGCAGGGTTCTAAGGATGGATGGCTGGGTAGCCCACCTCGCATTCCAATTGTCTCCTCGCAACAAGACAGGTTAGATCTCCTGGATCTGTGGGGAGCAACCGAGGACGCTGTGTTGAAATGGACACCCCTGGGGATGGGTCCTAACGTGCTTTTGTGTCTATGGAGACCTTGGAATGAAACGGTGGCACTGTGGCCCTAAATGGTTCTCCTAAACAGAGGCTTTGACACAGCTCCAACGTGCAAGTTTCCCATGTGTAGATGAGATGTTTTCTGATGGGTGAGTCAAGAAACAGCTATATGCTGCTTTTGAAATCCAGGCCTCTGAGGAGAGATGCCTGGAAACCAAAGCAATGGATCTGATTAGTGCCTAGGGGCCGGTTCTTTCCTTCATACCTCTGGGGACATCTGTCTATAGGTCTGAGTGCAGGTAGGTGCTCAGTTGGGCTCAGATTGCCCCTGTTTTTCCTGGGAAGCCACCACTATTGAGATGGATCAGGGACTTTGGAGGTTTATCCTATTAGAATGGTTGTGGCCATTGGAATGGGCACACACAATTCCCTTGGAGAGGGCAAGTACAGTCCTCAGGTTTGGCTCCAGGGGCCTGAGCCTGTAGGTTGTGTAGGCCAGGGCTATTTGGACAGTTGTCAGAAAACTCAAACTCGGCTTATGTTTCGGGTAATAGGTATGGCAGGACTGATCTACAGACCATGAGGAGAACTCTTCGGGATTTGAAAGAAGGGCTAGTATGAGGCTCCTGCTCAAGTTTTTGTCTCTGGATATTGTGTCACTCATGGTCGTGGAATTTCTGGGTGACTTCATGGGAAATGGACTAGTCTTACTCTCTGGTGGTTTGGACCCGTCCAAAGAGTTTTGGGTCATTCTGTGGGCTGGAAGAAATCCGTTTTGTTTTTTTTTATGTTTTCTTTTTTAACCTAAGGTGTCCCACCAAATGAGGGATTCCCTAGTAGAGCCCTGGGGAGGGTCGACTGGACAATCAGAAATCTGGTTAAAAATTGGGGCCTAGAAACATGTCAAGCCCATTATGACATCTAATGGTCCAGCAACTGAGAGTACTTACTAGAGGACAGGACTCATGCTGAGGGTCACAATGCGTGTGTATGCCCTCGTCGCACTCAAGGATGGGCGTGGCCTTAGGTGAATGCTGGTTTCTCCTACAGTGAAGGTTGGACAACGTGCCAACCACAAGGGTTCTTGCCATGGGTAAGGAGGAGTTCTGATTTCTGCATCACACTCACCCCTGGGCAGTGATTGGAGATAAGGTCTCGGGTCTGAAGCCTGAAAACTGAGGTAGGGAAGAGATGATGACCTTAGGCCATGGCGGGTTTTATGTGCTCAGTGTTTGGTCAGCTTTCTGGTGTTGGTCAGGAGGTCTGGTCTCAGGTTCTGTTTGACAGTGCATTAGTGCCCAGGTTAGACTATATAATTTGGTAAAGTCGAGTGCTGTGTAGGTTTACCCTCATTTAAGGTGCCTGGGCAGCTCATGAGGCAATAATTTTTTTTCTAGAGGGCAGGCAGAGTGCTGCATTGTGGGTCCGGAATTGCCAAACTTGAGGGCTTCGGGGCCAGGAGTGTGAGGACGGAAGTCTGAGAAGACAAGCTAGACTTGGGTTTCAGGGCGAGGGCACGGCAGGTACCCCCTGCAGATCTGAACCAATATCTCATGCATCTGAAATCAGGGCGAGGATCAGACGTTGGCTCAGGTTGGAGTTTCTGAGCATGATGGCCGCTTCATGAAGGGAGCGGAATCTCGAGGCCGTTGAGGTTTTCCCACGTTGGGAGTTGTGGGATGCCCCCTTCAAGGATTCCTTCTGCGGGACAATTGAGACCTGTTGGACAGCTCCAGGACATCCCATATGGAATGACTCCAGAGCACCGTTCGCGGATGGATCCCTGGGAAGCCCGCCTCGCATTCCAATTGATTCCTAGCAACAAGACAGTTTAGATCTGATGGCTCTTCGGGAGCAACCGGGGTGGCTGAGTTGAAATGGACTTTCCTGAGTATGGGTCCTAATGTGTTTTTGTGTCCATGAGGGCCTTGGAATGGGGCGGTGGCACAGGGACCCTGAAGTACTCTCCTAAGCTTTGGACATGGCTCCCATGCACAGGTTTCCTTGTGGAGACGAGATGAGTTCTGATGGGTGCCTCAGGAAAAACCCTATGCTCGTATTGGAATCAGGCTTTTGAGGACACATGCCTGTAACCCAAAGCAATGGATCCTATTATGGCCTAGGGTCCTGTCTGGTACAATTTTCTTCTCTGGGGACATCCATCTATGGTATGAGTGGAGGTCGATTATCAGCTGGTTTCAGACAGCCCTTGTTTGTTCCGGGCGACCTACACTATTGGGATGGCCTCAGGGACTTTGGAGGTTTCTCCTAATTTGTACGATTTTGGACCATGGAATGGGCAGAATTCCCATGGATTGGTAGGCACAGTCCTAATGTGTGGCTCCAGGGGTTCAGGCTGGAGGGTGTGTGGCCCCAGACTTTGAGGACAGAATTCTGAAAACACAAACTCAGCTTAGGTTTGGGGACGTAGGTATGGCAGGCCCGATCTACAAACCATGAGAAGAACTCTTTAGGATATGAAGCAAGTGCGAGTCTGAGGCGCTTGCTCTGGCTTTGTCTCTGGATTTTGTATCATCAATGGCCGTGGAATGTCGGGGAGGCCTCATGGGCCATGGACGAATCTTCATAACTGAGGATTTGGCCCGATTCCCAATTGCTTTTCGTCAATCTGTGGGATCGGAGGACTCATTTCAGTTTTGTTACCTCAGGTGTCCCACCAAAAGTAAAATTCCAAAGCCAAGCCGTGGGGAAGACTGAAGGGACAACCCGAACTATGGTTAAAAATTGGGGCCTAGGGTCATGGCAAGCCCAATATGCTATCTCTTCATCCAGCCACTGAGTGGCCTTACTTGAGGACTGGGCTCAGCCTGAGGGTCACAATGTGTGTTTGTGACCAATGTGGCCCGCGAGCATGGGCGGGGCCTCATGGGCCACACTGGATTCAACTACACTGAACGTTGGACAACATGCCAACCACAAGGTTTCTTGCCATGGGGAAGGAGTTCTGATTTCTGCATCACCTTCAACCCAGGGCAGTGATTGGAGATAAGGTCTAGGTTCTGAAAACTGAAAACCGAGGTTGGGAAGAGATGATGACCTAAGGCCATGGCGGCTCGATGTGATCAGTGTGCGGCCAGCTGTCTGGGAGGAGCCAGGGGGTCCAGGCTCAGGCTGTGTCAGAAAGGGCATTAGTGCCCTGGTCAGACTATGTATTTGGGGTAAAGCCAAGGTCGGTGCAGGTTGATCCTCATTTGGGGTTACTGGTTAGCCCCAGAGGACAATGTTTTTCTTCTGCAGAGCCAGCAGAGTGCTGCATTGTAGTTCTGGATTGTCAAACTGGAGGGCTTGTGGGCAAGTAGTCTGACGACAAAAGTCTGAGAACACAAGCTAGGCTTAGGTTTCTGGGTGAGGCCATGGCACGCACAATCTACAGACCTGAATCGAGATCTCGTGCATCTGAAGTCAGGGCGAATATCAGACGATCGCTCAGGGTGGAGTTTCTGTCCCTGATGGCTCCTTCATGAATGGGGGGGGGGCATCACGAGGCCACGGGTGTTTTCTCACGATGGGAGTTGTGAGAAGCTCCAAACTGCAGAGAGTCTTCTGCAGGACAATTGAGACCTGTTGTTTGGCTCCAGGCCAATGATTCTGAGCAGGGTTCTAAGGATGGATGGCTGGGTAGCCCACCTCGCATTCCAATTGTCTCCTCGCAACAAGACAGGTTAGATCTCCTGGATCTGTGGGGAGCAACCGAGGACGCTGAGTTGAAATGGACACCCCTGGGGATGGGTCCTAACGTGCTTTTGTGTCTATGGAGACCTTGAAATGCAGCGGTGGCACTGGGGCCCTAAACGGTTCTCCTAAACAAAGGCTTTGACACAGCTCCAACGTGCAAGTTTCCCATGTGTAGATGAGATGTTTTCTGATGGGTGAGTCAAGAAACAGCTATATGCTGCTTTTGAAATCCAGGCCTCTGAGGAGAGATGCCTGGAAACCAAAGCAATGGATCTGATTAGTGCCTAGGGGCCTGTTCTTTCCTTTTTACCTCTGGGGACATCTGTCTATGGGTCTGAGTGCAGGTAGGTGCTCAGTTGGGCTCAGATTGCCCCTGTTTTTCCTGGGAAGCCACCACTATTGAGATGGATCAGGGACATTGGAGGTTTATCCTATTAGAAGGGTTGTGGCCATTGGAATGGGCACACACAATTCCTTTGGAGAGGGCAAGTACAGTCCTCAGGTTTGGCTCCAGGGGCCTGTGCCTGTAGGTTGTGTAGGCCAGGGCTGTTTGGACAGTTGTCTGAAAACACAAACTCGGCTTATGTTTCGGGTCATAGGTATGGCAGGACTGATTTACAGGCCATGAGGAGAACACTTTGGGATTTGAAAGAAGGGCGAGTGTGAGGCTCCTGCTCAAGTTTTTGTCTCTGGATATCGTGTCACTCATGGTCGTGGAATTTCTGGGTGACTTCATGGGAAATGGACGTGTCTTACTCTCTGGTGGTTTGGCCCCGTCCAAAGAGTTTGGGGTCATTCTGTGGGCTGGAATAAGTTCGTTTTTTTGTTGTTGTTGTTGTTGTTTTTTTCTTTTTTAACCTCAGGTGTCCCACCAAATGAGGGATTCCAGAGTAGAGCCCTGGGGAGGGGCGACTGGACAATCAGAAATCTGGTTAAAAATTGGGGCCTAGGGACATGTCAAGCCCATTATGACATCTAATGATCCAGCCATTGAGAGGACTTACTAGAGGACAGAACTCGTGCTTAGGGTCACAATGCGTGTGTATGCCCTCGTCGCACTCAAGAATGGGCGGGGCCTCAGGGTGAATGCTGGTTTCTCCTACACTGAACGTTGGACAACGTGCCAACCACAGGGTTCTTGCCATGGGTAAGGAGGAGTTCTGATTTCTGCATCACACTCACCCCTGGGCAGTGATTGGAGATAAGGTCTCGGTTCTGAAGCCTGAAAACTGAGGTAGGGAAGAGATGATGACCTAAGGCCATGGCGCGTTTTATGTGCTCAGTGTGCGGTCAGCTTTCTGGGTGTTGGTCAGGAGGTCCTGGCTCAGGTTGTGTTCGACAGTGCATTAGTGCCCAGGTTAGACTATATAATTTGGGTAAAGTCGAGTTCTGTGTAGGTTTACCCTCATTTAAGGTGCCTGGGCAGCTCATGAGGCAATAATTTTTTTTCTAGAGGGCAGGCAGAGTGCTGCATTGTGGGTCCGGAATTGCCAAACTTGAGGGCTTCGGGGCCAGGAGTGTGAGGACGGAAGTCTGAGAAGACAAGCTAGACTTGGGTTTCAGGGCGAGGGCACGTCAGGTACCCCCTGCAGATCTGAACCAATATCTCATGCATCTGAAGTCAGGGCGAGGATCAGACGTTGGCTCAGGTTGGAGTTTCTGAGCATGACGGCCGCTTCATGAATGGAGCGGAATCTGGAGGCCATTGAGGTTTTCCCACGTTGGGAGTTGTGGGATGCCCCCTTCAAGGATTCCTTCTGCGGGACAATTGAGACCTGTTGGACAGCTCCAGGACTTCCCATATGGAATGACTCCAGAGCACCGTTCGCGGATGGATGCCTGGGAAGCCCGCCTCGCATTCCAATTGTCTCCTAGCAACAAGACAGTTTAGATCTGATGGCTCTTCGGGAGCAACCGGGGTGGCTGAGTTGAAATGGACTTTCCAGAGGATGGGTCCTAATGTGTTTTTGTGTCCATGAGTGCCTTGGTATGGGGCGGTGGCACCGGGACCCTGAAGTACTCTCCTAAGCTTTGGACATGGCTCCCATGCACAGGTTTCCTTGTGGAGACGAGATGAGTTCTGATGGGTGCCTCAGGAAAACCCCTATGCTCGTATTGGAATCAGGCTTTTGAGGACACATGCCTGTAACCCAAAGCAATGGATCCTATTATGGCCTAGGGTCCTGTCTGGTTCAATCTTCTTCTCTGGGGACATCCATCTATGGTATGAATGGAGGTCGATTATCAGCTGGTGTCAGACAGCCCTTGTTTGTTCCAGGCGACCTACACTATTGGGATGGCCTCAGGGACTTTTGAGATTTCTCCTAATTTGTACGATTTTGGACCATGGAATGGGCAGAATTCCCATGGATTGGTAGGCACAGTCCTAATGTGTGGCTCCAGGGGTTCAGGCTGGAGGGTGTGTGGCCCCAGACTTTGAGGACAGAATTCTGAAAACACAAACTCAGCTTAGGTTTGGGGACGTAGGTATGGCAGGCCCGATCTACAAACCATGAGAAGAACTCTTTAGGATATGAAGCAAGTGCGAGTCTGAGGCGCTTGCTCTGGCTTTGTCTCTGGATTTTGTATCATCAATGGCCGTGGAATGTCGGGGAGGCCTCATGGGCCATGGACGAATCTTCATAACTGAGGATTTGGCCCGATTCCCAATTGCTTTTCGTCAATCTGTGGGATCGGAGGACTCATTTCAGTTTTGTTACCTCAGGTGTCCCACCAAAAGTAAAATTCCAAAGCCAAGCCGTGGGGAAGACTGAAGGGACAACCCGAACTATGGTTAAAAATTGGGGCCTAGGGTCATGGCAAGCCCAATATGCTATCTCTTCATCCAGCCACTGAGTGGCCTTACTTGAGGACTGGGCTCAGCCTGAGGGTCACAATGTGTGTTTGTGACCAATGTGGCCCGCGAGCATGGGCGGGGCCTCATGGGCCACACTGGATTCAACTACACTGAACGTTGGACAACATGCCAACCACAAGGTTTCTTGCCATGGGGAAGGAGTTCTGATTTCTGCATCACCTTCAACCCAGGGCAGTGATTGGAGATAAGGTCTAGGTTCTGAAAACTGAAAACCGAGGTTGGGAAGAGATGATGACCTAAGGCCATGGCGGCTCGATGTGATCAGTGTGCGGCCAGCTGTCTGGGAGGAGCCAGGGGGTCCAGGCTCAGGCTGTGTCAGAAAGGGCATTAGTGCCCTGGTCAGACTATGTATTTGGGGTAAAGCCAAGGTCGGTGCAGGTTGATCCTCATTTGGGGTTACTGGTTAGCCCCAGAGGACAATGTTTTTCTTCTGCAGAGCCGGCAGAGTGCTGCATTGTAGTTCTGGATTGTCAAACTGGAGGGCTTGTGGGCAAGTAGTCTGACGACAAAAGTCTGAGAACACAAGCTAGGCTTAGGTTTCTGGGTGAGGCCATGGCACGCACAATCTACAGACCTGAATCGAGATCTCGTGCATCTGAAGTCAGGGCGAATATCAGACGATCGCTCAGGGTGGAGTTTCTGTCCCTGATGGCTCCTTCATGAATGGGGGGGGGGCATCACGAGGCCACGGGTGTTTTCTCACGATGGGAGTTGTGAGAAGCTCCAAACTGCAGAGAGTCTTCTGCAGGACAATTGAGACCTGTTGTTTGGCTCCAGGCCAATGATTCTGAGCAGGGTTCTAAGGATGGATGGCTGGGTAGCCCACCTCGCATTCCAATTGTCTCCTCGCAACAAGACAGGTTAGATCTCCTGGATCTGTGGGGAGCAACCGAGGACGCTGAGTTGAAATGGACACCCCTGGGGATGGGTCCTAACGTGCTTTTGTGTCTATGGAGACCTTGAAATGCAGCGGTGGCACTGGGGCCCTAAACGGTTCTCCTAAACAAAGGCTTTGACACAGCTCCAACGTGCAAGTTTCCCATGTGTAGATGAGATGTTTTCTGATGGGTGAGTCAAGAAACAGCTATATGCTGCTTTTGAAATCCAGGCCTCTGAGGAGAGATGCCTGGAAACCAAAGCAATGGATCTGATTAGTGCCTAGGGGCCTGTTCTTTCCTTTTTACCTCTGGGGACATCTGTCTATGGGTCTGAGTGCAGGTAGGTGCTCAGTTGGGCTCAGATTGCCCCTGTTTTTCCTGGGAAGCCACCACTATTGAGATGGATCAGGGACATTGGAGGTTTATCCTATTAGAAGGGTTGTGGCCATTGGAATGGGCACACACAATTCCTTTGGAGAGGGCAAGTACAGTCCTCAGGTTTGGCTCCAGGGGCCTGTGCCTGTAGGTTGTGTAGGCCAGGGCTGTTTGGACAGTTGTCTGAAAACACAAACTCGGCTTATGTTTCGGGTCATAGGTATGGCAGGACTGATTTACAGGCCATGAGGAGAACACTTTGGGATTTGAAAGAAGGGCGAGTGTGAGGCTCCTGCTCAAGTTTTTGTCTCTGGATATCGTGTCACTCATGGTCGTGGAATTTCTGGGTGACTTCATGGGAAATGGACGTGTCTTACTCTCTGGTGGTTTGGCCCCGTCCAAAGAGTTTGGGGTCATTCTGTGGGCTGGAATAAGTTCGTTTTTTTGTTGTTGTTGTTGTTGTTTTTTTCTTTTTTAACCTCAGGTGTCCCACCAAATGAGGGATTCCAGAGTAGAGCCCTGGGGAGGGGCGACTGGACAATCAGAAATCTGGTTAAAAATTGGGGCCTAGGGACATGTCAAGCCCATTATGACATCTAATGGTCCAGCCACTGAGAGGACTTACTAGAGGACAGAACTCGTGCTGAGGGTCACAATGCGTGTGTATGCCCTCGTCGCACTCAAGAATGGGCGGGGCCTCAGGGTGAATGCTGGTTTCTCCTACACTGAACGTTGGACAACGTGCCAACCACAGGGTTCTTGCCATGGGTAAGGAGGAGTTCTGATTTCTGCATCACACTCACCCCTGGGCAGTGATTGGAGATAAGGTCTCGGTTCTGAAGCCTGAAAACTGAGGTAGGGAAGAGATGATGACCTAAGGCCATGGCGCGTTTTATGTGCTCAGTGTGCGGTCAGCTTTCTGGGTGTTGGTCAGGAGGTCCTGGCTCAGGTTGTGTTCGACAGTGCATTAGTGCCCAGGTTAGACTATATAATTTGGGTAAAGTCGAGTTCTGTGTAGGTTTACCCTCATTTAAGGTGCCTGGGCAGCTCATGAGGCAATAATTTTTTTTCTAGAGGGCAGGCAGAGTGCTGCATTGTGGGTCCGGAATTGCCAAACTTGAGGGCTTCGGGGCCAGGAGTGTGAGGACGGAAGTCTGAGAAGACAAGCTAGACTTGGGTTTCAGGGCGAGGGCACGTCAGGTACCCCCTGCAGATCTGAACCAATATCTCATGCATCTGAAGTCAGGGCGAGGATCAGACGTTGGCTCAGGTTGGAGTTTCTGAGCATGACGGCCGCTTCATGAAGGGAGCGGAATCTGGAGGCCATTGAGGTTTTCCCACGTTGGGAGTTGTGGGATGCCCCCTAAAAGGATTCCTTCTGCGGGACAATTGAGACCTGTTGGACAGCTCCAGGACATCCCATATGGAATGACTCCAGAGCACCGTTCGCGGATGGATGCCTGGGAAGCCCGCCTCGCATTCCAATTGTCTCCTAGCAACAAGACAGTTTAGATCTGATGGCTCTGCGGGAGCAACCGGGGTGGCTGAGTTGAAATGGACTTTCCTGAGGATGGGTCCTAATGTGTTTTTGTGTCCATGAGGGCCTTGGTATGGGGCGGTGGCACCGGGACCCTGAAGTACTCTCCTAAGCTTTGGACATGGCTCCCATGCACAGGTTTCCTTGTGGAGACGAGATGAGTTCTGATGGGTGCCTCAGGAAAACCCCTATGCTCGTATTGGAATCAGGCTTTTGAGGACACATGCCTGTTAACCCAAAGCAATGGATCCTATTATGGCCTAGGGTCCTGTCTGGTTCAATCTTCTTCTCTGGGGACATCCATCTATGGTATGAATGGAGGTCGATTATCAGCTGGTGTCAGACAGCCCTTGTTTGTTCCAGGCGACCTACACTATTGGGATGGCCTCAGGGACTTTTGAGATTTCTCCTAATTTGTACGATTTTGGACCATGGAATGGGCAGAATTCCCATGGATTTTGTAGGCACAGTCCTAATGTGTGGCTCCAGGGGTTCAGGCTGGAGGGTGTGTGGCCCCAGACTTTGAGGACAGTAGTCTGAAAACACAAACTCAGCTTAGGTTTGGGGACGTAGGTATGGCAGGCCCGATCGACAAACCATGCGAAGAACTCTTCAGGATATAAAGAAAGTGCGACTCTGAGGTGCTTACTCAGGCTTTTGTCTCGGGATTTTGTATCAGTGAAGGTCGTGGAATGACGGGGAGGCCTCATGGGCCATGGACGAATCATCCTCTCTGAGGATTTTGCCCGATTCGCAATTGCTTTTTGTCAATCTGTGGGATGGGAGGACTCATTTCAGTTTTGTTACCTCAGGTGTCCCACCAAAAGAGGAATTCCAAAGCCAAGCCGTGGGGAAGACTGAAGGGACAACCCGAACTATGGTTAAAAATTGGGGCCTAGGGGCATGGCAAGCCCAATATGCTATCTCTTCATCCAGCCACTGAGTGGCCTTACTTGAGGACTGGGCTCAGCCTGAGCGTTACAATGTGTGTTTGGGACCAATGTGGCCCGTGAGCATGGGCGGGGCCTCATGGGCCACACTGGTTTCAACTACACTGAACGTTGGACAACATGCCAACCACAAGGTTTCTTGAAATGGGGAAGGAGTTCTGATTTCTGCAACACCTTCAACCCTGGGCAGTGACTGGAGATAAGGTCTAGGTTCTGAAACCTGAAAACAGATGTTGGGAAGAAATGACGACCTAAGGCCTTGGAGGCTCGATGTGCTCAGTGTGCGGCCAGCTGTCTGGGAGGTGCCAGGGCGTCCAGGCTCAGGCTGTGTCAGAAAGGGCATTAGTGCCCTGGTCAGCCTATGTATTTGGGGTACAGCCATGGTCGGAGCAAGTTGATCCTCATTTGGGGTTACTGGGTAGCCCCAGAAGACTATGTTTTTCTTCTGAAGAGCCGGCAGAGTGCTGCATTGTAGTTCTGGATTGCCAAACTGGAGGGCTTGTGGGCCAGTAGTCTGACGACAAAAGTCTGAGAACACAAGCTAGGCTTAGGTTTCTGGGTGAGGCCATGGCACGCACAATCTACAGACCTGAATCAAGATCTCGTGCATCTGAAGTCAGGGCGAGGATCAGACGATCGCTCAGGTTGGAGTTTCTGTCCCTGATGGCCCCTTCATGAATGGGCGGGGGCATCACGAGGCCATGGGGATTTTCCCACGATGGGAGTTCTGAGAAGCTCCAAACTGCAGAGAGTCTTCTGCAGGACAATTGAGACCTGTTGTTTGGCTCCAGGCCAATGATTCTGAGCAGGGTTCTAAGGATGGAAAGCTGGGTAGCCCACCTCGCATTCCAATTGTCTCCTCGCAACAAGACAGGTTAGATCTCCTGGATCTGTGGGGAGCAACCGAGGACGCTGAGTTGAAATGGACACCCCTGGGGATGGGTCCTAATGTGCTTTTGTGTCTATGGAGACCTTGGAATGAAGCGGTGGCACTGGGGCCCTAACGGGTTCTCCTAAACAGAGGCTTTGACACAGCTCCAACGTGCAAGTTTCCCATGTGTAGATGAGATGTTTTCTGATGGGTGAGTCAAGAAACAGCTATATGCTGCTTTTGAAATCCAGGCCTCTGAGGAGAGATGCCTGGAAACCAAAGCAATGGATCTGATTAGTGCCTAGGGGCCTGTTCTTTCCTTTTTACCTCTGGGGACATCTGTCTATGGGTCTGAGTGCAGGTAGGTGCTCAGTTGGGCTCAGATTGCCCCTGTTTTTCCTGGGAAGCCACCACTATTGAGATGGATCAGGGACTTTGGAGGTTTATCCTATTAGAAGGGTTGTGGCCATTGGAATGGGCACACACAATTCCCTTGGAGAGGGCAAGTACAGTCCTCAGGTTTGGCTCCAGGGGCCTGAGCCTGTAGGTTGTGTAGGCCTGGGCTGTTTGGACAGTTGTCTGAAAACACACACCCACCAGGCTAGTCCCCCTGGAACCACACTTCAGGATTGTTCCTTCCCTCTCAAAGGGAATTCTTCATATTCTATTGGCCACAACCATATAAATCAGGAGAAATCTCCAATGTCCCTGGGACCATACCAATTTTGTAGGCCGCTTGGAACAAACAGGGGTGATCTGACACTAGCTGAGCAACTAGCTCCACACCAACTCGGAGACAGATGTCCCCAGAGAAGAACATTGAACAGGACAGGCCCCTAGGCCCTAATCAGATCCATTGTTTTGGTTTCCAGGCATCTCTTCTCAGAGGCCTGGTTTCCAATACCAGCCTATGGGGTTTCCAGTGGCCCCTTCAGAGCAAGTATTGTCTGCACATTGGAAACTTGCTCGTGGAGCTATGTCAGAACCTCAGAGGCCTGGTTTTCAATACCACCATATGGGGGTTTCCTGACTCATCAGTCAGAACAAATGTCTTCTCCACATGGGAAACGTGCTCTTTCAAGCCGTGTCAAAACCTCCGGCTAGGAAAATCCTTCAGGGCCCCGGTGCCACCACCTCATTCCAAGGTCTCCATGGACACAATCCCACATTAGGACCCATCTGCAGGAGAGTCTATTTCAACTCAGTGCCCTTGGGTGCTCCCCTAGAGCCAGCAGATCGAACCTATCTTGTCACTAGGAGACAATTGGAATGTGAGGCGGGCTGGCTAGGCATCCATCTGTAGAAAACTACTCTGAAATAATTCCATATGGGACGTCCTGGAGCCATCCAACAGGTCACAGCTGTCCTGCAGAAGGAATCCTTGCGCTTTGGAGCACCTCACAACTCCCATTATGGGAAAAGCTCTGTGGCCTCGTGGTGCACTGTCCCCTTCATGAAAGAGCCATCTTGGACAGAAACTCCAACCTGAGACAACGTCTAATCCTTGACCTGACTTCAGATGCACGAAATCTTGATTCAACTCTGCAGAGTGTGCCTGCCGAAACCCCGCCCCGAAGCAAAACCTAGCTATTGTTCTCAGACTTCGTCCTCACACTCCGAGCCCACCAGCCCTCCAGTTAGGGAATTCTGGAGAGACACAATGCAGCACTCTGACTGCCCTCCAGAAGAGAAACGTTGTCCTATGGGGCTAACCAGAAACACCAAATGAGGATCAACCTGCATGCCACTTGACTCTACCCCAATTATACAGTTTCGCTTCGGCGTTAATGCCCTGTCTTGCACAGCCTGAGGTCTGAATTCCCAACCGACACCCAGACAGCTGGCTGTACACTGAGCACATCAGACCCGCCATGGCTTTAGGTCATCATCTCTTCCCAACCTTGGTTTTCAGGCTTCAGAACCTAGACCTTATATATACTCACTACCCAGGGGTGAACGTGATGCAGAAATGAAACTCCTTCTTCCTCAAGGCAAGAAACCTTGTGGTTGGCATGTTTTCCAACGTTCAGTGTAGGAGAATCCAGTGTAGCCCATGAGTCCCCGCCCATGCTTGAGAACCGCAATGGGCACAAACACATTGGGACCCTCAGTGTGAGCCCTGTCCTCAAGTAAAGCCTCTCAGGGGCTGGACCAAGAACCCGCATTGCCATCCCTAGTCCCCCAATATTAATGAGAGGTTGAGAGGTCTAGTCACCCCTATTCAGGTCTCTGCACTGGAACCCCTGAGGAAAAAAATATCGAAGGGTCTCCTCCATCCCCTGAATGAGCCCCAAAACTTGGGATCTGACCAAATCTTAAAAGAGAAAGAATCATCCATGGCCAAAGAGGCCATCCCGTCATTCCATGGCCACCATTGACACAAAATCTAGAGACAAAAGCCTGGAGATATGCCTCACACTTGCCCTTTGTTCATAGCCTGAAAAATTCTCCTCACGGACTATAGATCAGGCCTGTCATACCTACGTCCCCAAACCTAAGCTGAATTTGGGTTTTCAGATTTCTGTCCCCACTGTCCTGGCCCACACACCCTCCAGGCTGGGGCCCCTGGAGCCATGCCTCAGGACTGTGCCTGCCTTCTCCAAGCAAATTCTGCCCATTCCATTGGCCACAACCCTAAAGATTAGGAGAACACTCCAACGTACCTGAGGCCATCCCAATAGTGTTGGCCACTCAGGGCAAACAGGGTGATCTGTCCCAAGATGAGCAACTACCTCAACTCAGACCCATAGACAGATAACCCCAGAGAAGAAGATTGAACCGGACAGGCACCTAGGACCTATGCAGATCCATTGCTTTTGATTCCTGGCATCTCTCCTCAGAGGCCTGTTTTCCAATACCAGCATATGTGTTTTTCTGGAGGTACCAGTCTGAACAAATCTCATTTCCACATGGGAAACATGCATTTTGGAGCTGTGTCACAACCTCCAGTTAAGGGAAACCTTCAGGTCCCAGCAGCCAACACCCCATTCCAAGGTCTCCATGGACACAAACCCACATTATGACCCATCGGCAGGCGAGTCCATTTCAACACATCCCCTTTGGTTGCTCCCCAAAAGAAGCAGATCGAACCTGCCTTGTCACTAGGAGACAATAGTAATGTGAGGCAGGCACTCCAGGAATCCATCCTTAGAACCCTGCACTGCCGTGGTTCCGCATGGGACGTCCTGGAGCAATCTGACCGGTCTCGACTGTCCCGTAGAAGGAATCCTTGCCGATTGGAGCAACATACAATGCCAATCGTGGGAAAGTCTCCATAGCCCCATGATGCCCCCCACCATCATGAAGGGGCCATCCTGAACAGAAACTTCAACCTGAGCCTACGTCTGATCCTCGCCCTGACTTCAGATGCATGAGATTTAGATTTAGCTCTACAGAGTGTGCCTGCCATGATCTTGACCCAAAGCCTAAGCCTAGCTTGTGTTCTCACACTTCCTTCCTCACAATTCTGGCCCACAAGCCCTCCAGTGTGAGAATTCCGTCGCCACAATGCAGCACTCTTCCTTCCCTCCAGAAGAAAAACGTTGCCCCTGGGGCTACCCAGAAACGCCAAATGAGGATCAACCTGCATGCCACTCAACTTTACTCCAATTATACAGTCTAAGCTTGGCACTAATGCCCTGTCTGACACAGCCTGAGCCTGGACCTCCTGGATGACACCCAGAAAGGTGGTGTCACACCTAAGGACTGTGCCAGTGCTCTCCAAGGGAAGTCTGCCCGTTTCATTTGCCACACCCTTACAGATTAGGAGAAACCTCCAATTCCCAAGACCAGTCCAATAGTGTTGGCCTCCCCCAACAAACATGGGTGATCTGACACAAGCTGAGCAGTGACCTCCATTCTGAATCTTAGACAGAGACACTCAGAGGAGAATATTGAAAAGGACAGGCCCCTAGACCGTAATCAGATCCATTGCTTTGGATTCCAGGCATTGTTCCCCAGATGCTTGGTTTCCAATACCAGGTTGTGGGGGTTTCAGAACAAATCTCGTCTCTACATGGGAAACTTGCTCTTTGGAGCTGCATCAAAACCTCAGGTTAGGAGAATTCTTCAGGGCAACAGAGCCACTGCCCCATTCCAAGGGATCCATGGACACAAATCCACATCGACTGATCCTCATGAGATTCCATTTCAATTCAGCCCCCTCGGTTGTTCCCCCAGTGACAGCAGATCAAATCCTCCTTTTCACTAGGACACAATTGGAATGCAAGTTGGACTGCCCAGGCATCCATCATTAGAACTGTGCTTTGGAGCATTTCTTATGGGACGTCCTTGATCCATCCAAAAAGTCGTGACTGTCCCGCTGACGGAATCCTTGTGGTTTGGAGCATCACACACTCACAAAGTTGGAAATCTTCCATGGTTTCCTGATGCCCCCCCCCACCTTCATGAAGGGGACATCATGTACAGAAACTCCAACCTAAGCCAACATCTGATCCTCGCCCTGACTTCAGATGCACGAGATCTCATTTCAGGTCTGTAGAGTGTGCCTGCCATGTCACCACTGCGAATTCAAAGCTGAACTTGTGTTCTCAGACTTCTGTCCTAAAACACCTGGCCCACAAGCCCTGAAGTTGGCAATTCTGGAGCCAGAATGCAGCACTCTGCCTGCCCTGCAGAAGAAAATCTTTGCCCTATGGGGCCAACCAGAAACCCCAAATGAGGACCAACCTTCACATCACTCGACTGTACCCCAATTATACAGTCTAGCCTGGGGACTAATGCCCTGCCTGACACAGCCTGAGCCCAGACCTCATGATGGACACAGACATCTGGCCGAACACTAAGTGCATTGGACCCACCATGGCCTTAGGTTGTCATCTCTTACCAACCTCGGTTTTCAGGCTTCAGAATCTAGACCTTATCTCTACTCACTGCCATGCCGTGTACGTGATGCAGAAATCAGAACTCCTCCTTCCCCGTGACCAGAAACCCTGTGGTTGGCATGTTGTCCAACGTGCAGTGTAGGAGAAACCAGCATGGCCCATGAGGCCCCAGACATGCTTGAGGGCTGCGATGGGCACAAACACACATTAGGATCCTAAGCATGATCCCTGGCCTCAAGTAAATCCTCTCCGGGGATGGACCAAGAGCCCACATATGGAGATTACCATGCCCCTACTCCCCAGGCCTTAACCAGTGCTTGAGAAGTCTAGTCACCCCTACTCAGATCTCTTCTCTAGAATCCCTCCTTGGTGGGACACATGAGGTTAAAAAAAAAAATAGAGAAAGGACTCCTACCGTCCAAAGAATGACCGCAAACACTTGGAATTGGGCCAAATTCACAGAGAGAAATACTCGTCCATGGCTGATGAGGCCATCCTGACATTCCACGGCCACCATTGACACAAAATCCGGAGACAAAAGCCTGAACAAAGCGCCCTTTGTTCAAAGCCTGAAAAATTCTCACGGTCTGTAGATCGGGCCTGCCATACCTATGTCCCCAAACCTAAGCCAAGTTTGTGTTTTCAGAATTCTGTCTCCATTGTCCTGGCCCACACACCCTCAAGGCTTGGCCCCATGGAGCCACACCTCAGGACTGTGCCTGCCCTCTCCATGGGAATTCTGCTCATTCCTTTGGCACAACCTGACAGATTAGGAGCAACATCCGAAGTCCCCGAGGCCACCCCAATATTGTAGGATGTCCGGGACAAACAGGGACCATCTGCCACAAGCTGAGCCACTACCTCCAATCAGACCTGTAGATAGATATCCATAGAAAAGAAGATTGAACAGGACAGGCACCTAGGCCCTAAACGGATCCATTGCTTTTGTTTTCACGTATCTCTCCTCAGAGGCCTGGATTCCAATACCAGCACATGGGGGTTTCTGGAGCTACCAATCAGAACAAATCGCATGCCACATGGGAATCATGCTATATGGAACTGTGTCAAAACCTCCAGTTAGGAGAAAATTTCACGTCACTGGAGCCACCGCCCCATTCCAATGTCTCAATGGACACAATCCCACATTATGACCCATCCTCAGGAGAGTAGATTTCAACTCAAACCTGGCGGTTGCTCACCCAGTGCCAGCAGATCAAACCTGCTTTGTCACTAGGAGACAATTGGAATGCGAGTTCGTTGCCCAGGTATCCGTTGTTAGAACTCTGCTCTGGAGAAATTCCTAATGGGGTGTCCTTGATCCATTCAACAGGTCTCAACTGTCCTGCAGAAGGAATCCTTGTGGTTTGCAGCATCACACACTCGCACCGTGGGAAAACCTCCATGGCCTCGTGATGCCTCCACCTTCAGGTAGAGGACATCATGGACAGAAACTCCCGTCTGATCCTCGCCCTGACTTCAGATGCATGAGATCTCAATTCAGCTCTGCAGAGTGTGCCTGCCTTGCCCTCGCCCAAAACCTAAGCCAGCTCACGTTCTCAGACTTCCGTCCTCACACTCCTGGCCCACAAGCCTTCCACTTTGGGAATTCTGGAGACAAAATGCAGCACTCTGCCTGCCCTCCAGAAGAGAGACTTTGCCCTAGGGGTCTACCCAGAAACATCAAATGAGGATCAACCTGCAATTCTCTAGACTGTACCCCAATTATACAGTCTAGCCTGGGCACTAATGCCCTGTCTGACACAGCCTGACCCCAGACCTCGTGACCGACACCCAGACACCTGGCCTCACACTGAACACAACGAACATGCCATGGCCTTAGGTCATCATCTCTTCCCAACCTTGTTCTTCAGGCTTCAGAACCTAGACATTATCTCCACTCACAACTAAGTGATGTACGTGATGCAGAAATCAGAACTTCACCTTCCCCATGACCAGAAACCTTGTGGTTGGCATGTTGTCCAACGTTCAGTATATGAGAACCCAGCATGGCCCATGAGGCCTCAGACATGCTTGAGGGCTGCGATGGGCACAAACACACATTAGGACCCTAAGCATGAACCCTGGCCTCAAGTAAAGCCTCTCCGGGGCTGGACCAAGAGCCTGCATATGGGACTTGCCATGCCCCTACTCCCCCAATCCTAGCCAGAGCTTGAGAAGTCTAGTCAACCTTATTCAGAGCTCTTTCCTGGAATCCCTCTTTGGTGTGAAACATAAGGTAAAAAAAAAAAAAAAAAAACAAGATAAAGAAAAAAAAAAAGTAAGGACTCCTACCATCCAAAGAATGACCCCAAACACTTGGAATCTGGCCAAATCCACAGAGAGAAATACTCGTCCATGGTCGATGAGGCCAGCCTACATTCCATGGCCACCATTGACACAAAATCCGGAGACAAAAACCTGAAAAAGCGCCACACACTTGCCCTTTGTTCAGAGCCCCCAAAATTCTCAAGGTCTGTAGATCGGGCCTGCCATACCTATGTCCCCAAACCTAAGCCGAGTTTGTGTTTTCAGACTTCTGTCTCCATTGTCCTCACCCACACATTCTAAAGGCTGGGCCCCATGGAGCCACACCTCAGGACTGTGCCTGCCCTCTCCAAGGGAATTCTGCTCATTCATGTGGCACAACCTGACAGATTAGGAGAATCATCCAAAATCTCTGAGGCCATCCCAATAGTGTAGGATGTCCTGGACATACAGGGACCCTCTGGCACAAGCTGAGCCACTACCTCCAATCAGAACCTTAGACAGATATCCATAGAAAAGAATATTGAACAAGACAGGCACCTAGGCCCTAATTGGATCCATTGCTTTTGTTTTCAGGCATCTCTCCTCAGAGGCCTGGATTCCAATACCAGCATAAGGGGGTTTCCAGAGCTACCTATCAGAAAAAATCTCGTCTCCACATGGGAATCTTGCTCTATGGAGCTGTGTCATAACCTCCAGTTAGGAGAAAACTTCAGGTCACTGGAGCCACTGCCCCATTTGAATATCTCCATGGACACAATCCCAAATTATGACCCATCCTCAGGAGAGTCCATTTCAACTAAACCCCCTCGGTTGCTACTCCAGAGCCAGCAGATTGAACCTGCCTTGTCGCTAGGAGACAATTGAAATGCGAGTTGGGCTCTTCAGGCATCCATCCTTAGAACCCTGCTCTTGCGTCGTTCCTTATGGGACATCCTTGAGCCATCCAACAGGTCTCGACTGTCCCACAGGAGTCCTTGTGCATGGACCACCTAACAACTCATATCATGGAAAGCTTCCAAGGTCACATGATGCCCCCAATCTTCATGAAGGCAGATCATGGAAAGAAACTCCAACCTGAGCCAACAGCTGATCTTCGCCTTGACTTCAGATGCACGAGATCTTGATTCAGCTCTTCAGAGTGTACCTGCTGTGCCCTCACCCCAAAACCTAAGCGTAGCTAGTGTTCTCCGACTTCCGTCCTCACTCTCCTGGACCACACGCCCTCTATTTTGGGATTTCCGATGACACAGTGCTGCACTCTGCCTGCCCTCTAGAAAAAAAATATTGCCCTATGGGTCTACCCAGAAACCTCAAATGAGGATAAACCTGCACGTCACTCAACTGTACACCAATTATATAGTCTAGCCTGTGCACTAATGCCCTGTCCGACAGAACCTGAGGCCTGAATTCCCAACCGACACCCAGACAGCTTGCAGTACACTGAGAACATCTGAACCGCCATGGCCTTAGGTCGCCATCTCTTTCCAACGTCGGTTTTTAGGCTACAGAATCCTAGACCTTATCTCTACTCACTTCCCATGGGTGAACGTGATGCAGAAATCAGAACTCCTCCTTCCCTCTCGCCAGAATCTTGTGGTTGGCATCTTGTCCAACGTTCAGTGGAGGACCCCTGTAGGGCCTACAGGGGTAGTAGTAGGGCCCCTGAGGGTAGTGTAGGGTCCCTGAGGCCCTGCCTATGCTTAAGAGCTGCGGTGGGCTCAAACACACATTGGGACCCTCAGTTTGAGCCCTGTCCTCAAGTAAAGCCTCTCAGTGGCTGGACCATGAGCCCGCATATGGGGCCTGCCATGCCCCAAGTCACCCAATCTTAACCAGAGGTAGAGACATCTAGTCACCCCTACTCAGGGCTCTGCTCTGGAAACCCTCTTTGGTGGGACATTTGAGGTAAATAAACACAGTAAGGACTCCTCCCACTCACAGAATGACCCCAATCACTTGGGATTGGGCCATCCCAAGTGATTGGGGTCCAGAGAGAAAGACTCGTCCATGGCCCATGAGGCCAGCCCGACATTCCATGGCCACTATTGACAGAAAATCCAGAGACATAAGCTTCAGCAAGTGTTCACACTCACCCTTAGGTCATAGCCCAAAAAATTCTCCTCATAGTCTGTAGATTGGGCCTGCCATACCTACGTCCCCAAACCTAAGCCGAGTTTGTATTTTCAGACTTCTATCCTGACATCCCTGTCCCACACACCCTCCAGACTGAGGCCCCTGGAGCCACACCTCAGGACTGTGCCTGCCCTCTCCAAGGAAATTCTTCCCATTCCATTGGCCACAACCCTACAGATAAGGAGAAACCTCCAAAGTCCCAGAGGCCATTCCAATAGTGTAGGCCACCCAGGACAAAGAGGGGCGATCTCTCACAAACTGAGCAACGACGTCAACTCACCCGTAGACAGATAACCCAAGAGAAGAAGATTAAACTGGACTGGCCCCTAGAATGTAATTTGTTCCATTGCTTTTTTTTTCTAAGCATCTCTCCTCAGAGGCCTGTTTTACAATACCAGCATATGGGGGATTCCAGAGATACCAATCAGAACAAATCTTGTCTTCACATGGGAAACTTATCCTTTGGAGCACTGTAAAAGCCTCCAGTTAGGAGAAACCTTCAGGTAGCCGGAGCAACCGCCCTATTCCAAGGTCTCCATGGACACATACCCGCATTATGACCATTCGGCAGGAGAGTACATTTCAACTCAGCCCCGTCGATTACTCCCCCAGAGGCAGAATATCAAACCTGCCTTGTCGCTAGGAGACAACTGGAATGAAAAGCAGACTCTCTAGGCATCCATCCATGGAATCCTGCTCTGGCGCCGTTCCATATGGGATGTCCTGGAGCCTTCCAACAGGTCTTGACTGTCCCACAGAAGGAATCCTTGCAGATTGGAGCATCTCACAACTCCTATCGTGGGAAAACCTACATGGCCTCATGAGAGGCTCCCCTTTATAAAGGGGCCATCATGGACAGAAACTCCAACCTGAGCCAACTTCTGATGCATTGCTTTGGTTTCTAGGTATCTCTCCTCAGAGGCCTGGTTTCCAATATCAGAATATGGGGGCTTCCTAAGGAAACAATCAGAACAGATCTCATCTCCACATGGGAAACTTGCTCTTTGGAGCTGTGTCAATACCTCAGGTTAGGAGGATCCTTCAGGGCGCTGGCACCATGGCCCAATCCCAAGGTCTCCAAGGACACAAACTTACATTATGAACCATTCTCAGGAGAGTCCATTTCAAATCAGCCCACTCTGCTGCTCACCCAGAGCCAGCAGATCAAACCTTCCTTGTCACTAGGAGACAGTTAGAATGGGAGGAGGGCTGCCCAGGCATCCATCCTTAGAACCCTGCTCTGGAGAACTTCTTTATGGGATGTCTTGAATCCAACCAACCTGTCTTGACTGTCTCGCAGAATGAATCCTTGTGGTTTGAAGCATCACACAATAACACTGTGAGAAAACCTCCATATCCTCATGATGACCCACACCTTCATAAATGGGCCATCATGGACAGAAACTCCATCCTAAGCCAAAGTCTGATCCTCGCCCTGAATTCAGAAGCATGAGATCTCGATTCAGCACTTGAGAGTGTGCCTGCTGGGCCCTCGCCTTGAAACCTAAGCCTATCTTGTGTTCTCAGACTTCCGTCCTCAGAATCCTGGCCACACCCCTCCAGTTTGGAAATTCTGGAGACACAATGCAGCACTCTGCCTGGTCTCCAGAAGAAAAATGTTGCCCTATAGGGCTAACCAGAAACGCCAAATGAGTAACAACCTGCATGCTACTCGACCATACCCCAATTATACAGTCTAGCCTGTGCACTAAAGCCCTGTCTGACACAGCCTGAGGGCAGACTTCCAGTCCAACACCAGGACAGCTGGCCGTACACTGAGCATATCATACCCACAATGGCTTTAGGCCATCATCTCTACCCAACCTCAATTTTCACCTTCAGAACCTAGACCTTATCTACACTCACTGCTCAGGAGTGAACGTGATGCAAGAATCAGAACTTCTCCTTCGCCATGGCAAGAAACCTTGGGGTTGGCATGTTGTCCAACGTTCATTGTAGGAGAAAGCAGCATGGACTATGAGGTCCCACCTATCCCTGAGGGCCACAATTTGCACAAACACATATTGTGACCCTCAGCGTGAGCCCTATCCTCATGTGAAGCCTCTTAGTGACTGGAACAACAGCCCACATATGGGGCTTGCCAAGCCCCTAGTCACCCAATCTCAACCAGAGTTCGAGATGTCTAGTCACCCGACTCAGGGCTCTGCTCTGGAATCCCTCTTTGGTGGGACACCTGAGGTAAAAAAAAAAAAATACAGAAAGGACTTTTCCCATCCACAGAATGATCCCAACCCCTTGGGATCAGGCCAAATCACCAGAGAAAGAATTGTCCATGGCCCTTGAGGACACCCCGACATTCCACGGCCACCGTTGACACAAAATCCAGAGACAAAAGCCTGAGCAAGCGCCACATACTCGCCCTTTGTTCATAGCCCGGAAAATTCTCACGTTCTGTAGATCGAGCCTTCATACATACATCCCCAAACCTAAGCTGAGTTTGTATTTTCAGACTTCTGTCCCCACAGGCCTGGCCCACACACCATCCAAGCTGGGGCCCCTGGAGCCACCCCTCAGGACTGTGGCTTCCCTCTCCAGGGGAATTCTGCCATTTCCATTGGCCACAACCTTATAGATTAGGAGAAACCTCCAAACTCCCCGAGGCCATCCGAATAGTGTTGGCTGCCCAGGACAAACAGGGATGATCTTTCACAAGTTAGGAAACTACCTCCACTCAGACCCAGAGACAGATATCCCCATAGAATAATATTGAACTGGACAGGCACTTAGGCCCTAATCAGATCCATTGCTTTTGTTTCCAGGCATCTCTCCTCAGAGGCCTGGTTTCCAATACCAGCATAGGGGGATTACTGAGGCACTCATCAGAAAAATCTCGTCTCCACATAGGAAATGTACTCTTTGGAGCTCTATAAAAACCTCTGTTTAGGAGAATCTTTCAGGGCCCCGGATCAAGCGCCCCATTCCAGGGTCTCCATGGACTTAAAACCACATTATGATCTATCCTCGGGAGCGTCCATGTCAACTCAACCCCCTTTGTTTCTCCCCCAGGGCCCGCAGATCAAACCTGCTTTGTCGCTAGGAGACAACTAGAATGGGAGGTGGGCTGCCTAGGCATCAATCCTTAGAACCCTACTCTGGAGTCATTCCATATGGGACATCCTAGATCCATCCAACAGGTCTCAAGTGTCCCACAGAAGGAATCTTTGCAGTCTGGAGCATCTCAGAACTCCCATTGTGGGAAAATCTACATGGCCTCTTGAGACGCTCCACTTTATAAAGGGGCCATCATGGACAGAAACTCCAACCTGAGCAAACGTCTGATATTCGCCCTGACTTCAGGTGCATGAGATCATGATTCAGCTCTGCAGAGTGTGCCTTCTGTGCCCTCACCCCCAAAACTAAGCCTAGCTTGTGTTCTCAGACTACAGTCCTCACACCCCTGGCCCAAAATCCCTACAGTTTGGCAATACTGGGGCCACAATGCAGCACTCTGCCTGCCCTCCCAGAGAAAAAACGTTGCCTTATGGAACTACCTAGAGACCCGTATGAGGATCAATTGAACGCCACTCGACTGCACCCCAAATATTCAGTCTACCCTGTCTAATGCCTTGTCTGACACAGCATGAGCCCACACCTCCAGACCTACGCTCAACAGCTGGCCGCACACTGAGCTCATTGGACCCAACAGGTCCTTAGGTCTTCATCTCTTCCCAACCTCGGTTTTCGGGTTTCAGAACCTAGACCTAAACTCCAAACACTGTCCAGGGGTAAACGTGATGCAGAAGTCACGACTCTTCCTTCGCCATGGCCAGAAACCTTGTGGTTGGCATATTCTCCAACGTTCAGTGTCGGAGAATCCAGCGTGGCCCATGAGGCCCTTCCCATGCTTGAGGGCCTTGTTGGCACAAATAGGCATTGTGACCCTCAGCATGAGCCCTGTCCTCAAGGAAGGCCTCTCAGTGTCTGAATCAAGAGCCCACATATTGGACATGCCATGCCCCTAGGCCCCCAAACTAAAACATGGGTGGGGTTGCCCAGTTGTCCCTCCCGAGGACTCTGCTCTTTAATCCCTCCTTTATTGGGACACATGAGGTACAAAAAATAAAATAAAATAAAATAAAAAACAGAAAGGACTCCTCCCATCCCACAGAACATACACAAACTCTTGGGATTGGGTCAAATCCTCAGAGAAGGAAAGCCGTCCACAACCCATGAGGCAACGCCAGCATTCCACCCACATTGTTGACACAAATCCAGAGACAAAATCTGAGCAATCACCTCAAACTCACACTTTTTCATATCCTGAAGTGTTATCACGGTCTGTAGATTGGGCGTGCCATAACTATGTCCCCAATCCTAAGCGGAGTTTGTGTTTTCAGATTTTTGCTCCACAGGCCTGGCCCACACACCCTCAAAGTTGGGCCCCTAGAGCCAAACTCAGAACTTTGCCTGCCCTCTCCAGGGGATTTCTGCCCATTCCATTGACCACAACCCTATAGATTAGGAGAAACTCAAAAGTCCCGAGGCCATTCCAATATTATAGGTCACCCAGGAAAACAGGGGCGATCTGACACAATCTGAGCAACTACCTCACCTCAGATACTTAGACACGTATCCCCAGCAAAGAGATTGAACCGGACAGGCACCTAGGCTCTAATCATATCCATAGCTTTTGTTTCCAGTCATCTCTCCTCAGAGGCCTGGTTTCCAATACCAGCATATGGGAGATTCCTTAGGCACTCATCAATTCACAATTCTCTTCTTTACATAGGAAACATACTCTTTAGAGCTCCATCAAAACCTCCGGTTATGAACATCCCTCAAGAACCCAGATCAAGACCCCATTCCAAGGTCTCCATGGACACAAATGCACATTATGACCCATCCTCAACTCACCCATTTCAACACACCCGATTCGGTTGCTCCACTAGATCAGGCAGATCGAACTTGCCTTGGCTCTATGAGACACCTGGAATGGGAGGCAGGCTGCCCAGGCATCCATCCTTAGAACCCTGCTCTGGATAACTTCCTTATGGGATGTCCTGGAGCCATCCACCGGTCTCACCTGTCCCACAGAAGGAATCATTGCGGTTTGGAGCATCTCACAATTCAAATCGTGGGAAAAACTCCATGTCCTCGTGACACCCTCCCATTCATGAAGGGGCCATCATGGACAGAAACTCCGACCTAAGCCAACGTCTGATCCTAGCTCTGTCTTCAGGTATACGGGATCTCGAATCATCTCTGCAGAGGGTGCCTGCCGTCCCTTCACCCCAAAATCTAAGTCTGGCTTGTGTTCTCAGAATTTTTTACTCACACCCCTGGCCCACAAGCCTTCCAGTTTGGGAATTCTGGAGCCAGTATGTGACACTGTGTCTTCCCTCCAGAAGAAAAACGTTGCCCTCTGGGGCTACCCAGTAACCACAAATGAGTACCATCCTGCACGAAACTCGACTGCACCCCAATGATACAGTCTAGCCTGGGCACTAATTCCCTGTCTGCCACAGCCTGAGCCTGCACCTCCCAACCCACACTCAACAGCAGGCCGAACACTGAGCACATCAGACACACCATGGCCTTAGGGCTTCATCTCTTCCCAACCTCAGTTTTCAGGCTTCAGAACCTAGACCTTAAATCCAATCATAGTCCAGGAGTGAAAGTGTGGCAGAAATTAGAACTCCTTCTTCCCCATGGCCAGAAAACTTGTGGTTGCCATATTGTGCAACGTTCAGTGTAGGAGAAACCAGCATGGTACATTAGGCCACCCCCTGACTTGAGGGGCTCCTTGGGCACAAAAACACATTGTGAAACTCAGTGTGAGACCTATCCTCAAGGAAGGCCTCTCAGTGTCTGGACCAAGAGCCCACATATGGGGCTTGCCATGTTCTTAGGTCCCAATGTTAACCAGAGGTCTGGTTGTCCAGTTGCCCCAACCCACGACTCTGCTCTGGAATCCCTCTTTTGGTGATCCAACTGAGGTAAAAAAAAAAAAAAAAAAAAAAAAAAAAAAAAACAGAAAGGCCTCCTCCCTTCCCACAGAATGAACCCAAACTCTTGGGATCAGGTCAAATCCCCAGAAAGGGAGCCTCATCGATGGCCCATGAGGACACCCCGACATTCCATGGCAATCGGTGACACATTTCCAGAAAAAAAAAAAAAAAGCATGAGCAAGCATCTCACATCGCCCTTTGTTCATATCCCGAAGAGTTCTCCTCACGGTCTATAGATCGGGCCGGCCATACCTACATCCCCCAACCTAAGTGGAGTTTCTGTTTTCAGACTTTTGTCCAAATAGCCCTGGACCACACACGCTCCACACTTGGGTCCCTGGAGCCACACCTCAGGACTGTGCTTCCCTTTCAAGGGAATTCTTCCCATTCCATTGGCCACAACCTTGCAAATGAGAAAAAACCTCCAAAGTCACCGAGGCCATCCCATTAGTGTAGGCCGCCCAGGACAAACAGGGGTGATCTCAAACCAGCTGAGCAACTACCTCCACTCAGACAACAGATGTCCCCAGAGAAGAATATTGAACCGGTCAGGCCCCTAGGCCCTAATCATATCCATTGCTTTGGTTTCCAGGCATCTCTCCTCAGAGGCCTCGTTTCCAATACCAGCATATGGTGGTTTCCTGAGGCACCATTAAAACAAATCTCGTCTCCCCATGGAAAACTTGCTCATTGGAGCTTTGTCATAACCTCTGGTTAGGAGAATCCTTCAGGGCCCTGGTGCCACTGCCCCATACCAAGGTCTCCATGGACTCAAACCAACATTAAGACCATCCTCAGGAAGGTCCATTTAAACTCAGCCCCCTCAGTTGCTACCCCAAGACAGCAGATCAAACGTTTATTGTTGCTAGGAGACAATTGGAATGTGAGGCTGGCTGCCCAGGCATCCATACTTAGAACGCTTTTCTGGAAAAATACCTTATAAGACGTCCTGGAGCCATCCAACAAATCTTAATTGTCCCACAGAAGGAATCCTTGCGGTTTGGAGCATCTCACAACTCCAATAGTGGGAAAACCACCATGGCATCATAATGCCCCCCCTTCCTGAGGGGCCCACATGGGCAGAAACTCAAACCTGAGCCAAAGTCTGAACCTCGACCTGACTTCAGACGCATGAGATCTCAATTCCGCTCTGCAGAGTGTGCCTGCCATGTCCTTGCCCTGAAACCTAAGCCTAGCTTGTGTTCTCAGACTTCTGTCCTCACTCTCCTGGCCCACAATCCCTCCAGTTTGGGAATTCCGAAGCCACAATGCAGCACTCTGCCCGCCCTCCAGAAGAAATACTTTGCCCTATGGTGCTAATAAGAAACACCAAATGATTTTCTAATGCATGCCACTCGATTTTAAAGCAATTATACAGCCCACCCTGTATACTAATGCCCTGTCTGGCACAGCCTGAGACAAGACATCCCAAACGACACCCAGACAGCTGGCCCCAACCTGGACACATAGGACCCGCTATTGCTGTAGGTCGTCATCTCTTCCCAACATCGGTTTTCAGGTTTCAGAACCTAGACCTTATCTCCAATCACTGCCCAAGGGTGAACGTGATGCAGAAATTAGAATTCCTCCTTCCCCATGGCCGGAAACCTTGTGGTTGGCATGTTGTCCAACGTTCAATGTGGGAAAACCTACATTGTCCGAAAGGACACGCCAGTGCTTGAGGGCCGCCTAGGGCACAGACATGCATTTTGACCTGCAGCGTGAGTCCCGTATTAAAGTAACGCCTCTCAGTGGCTGGACCAAGATCCTGCATATGGGGCTTGTCATATCCATAGGCCCCCAAACTTAACCAGAGGGCGAGTATTCCAGTTGTCAGTACCCACTGCTATGCTCTAGAATCCCTCTACTGGGGGAACACATGAAGCAGAAAACAGGACACTTCCCTTCCCACAGAATGACCCCAAACTCTTGGGGGCTGGACAAACTACCAGAGAGGGAGACTTCTACGACCCATGAGGCAACTCCTACATTAAACGGCCATTGTGGACAAAACATCCAGAGACAAAAGCCTGAGCGACTGCCTCCCTCTCACCCTTCTTTCATATCCAGAGGAGCTCCCCTCATGGACTGTAGATCAGGCCTGCCGTAACCTCGGCCCCAAACCTGAGCTGAGTTAGGGTTTTTGGATGTCTGTCTGCACAGCCATGGCCCACACGGCCTCCAGGATGGGGTCTCTGGAGCCACACCACAGAACTGTGCCTGCTCTCTCCTAAGAAACTGCCCATTCCATTGGCCACAACTCTACAAAATAGTAGAAACCTCAAGGTCCCCAAGGACATCCCACTACCGCAAGCCGCACTGGACAAATAGGGGCATTATGACACAAGCTGAGCAACTACTATCTCCATGCAGACACACTGACAGATATCCGCAGAGACAGAAGATTGAACCAGACAGGCCCCTAGGCCCTATTATGAACTCTTGCTTTGGTGTCCAGGTATCACTCCTCAGAGGCCTGGGTTCGAACACCAGCATACGGGCTTTCCTGAGGCACTAGACAGAAGACTTCTCATCTCCACATGGGAAGCTTCCTTGTTGGAGATGTGTCAAGCCCTTCGGGTTGGAGAATCCTGCAGAGTCCCTTAGCTACTGCCACATTCCAAGGTCTCCATGGCCACCAACCCACATTATGACTCATCCTCAGGAGAGTCCATTTAAACTCAGCCATCTGGGTAGCTCACCCAAGAGCCCGCAGATTAAGCGTGCCTTGTCTCGACCGGGCAATGGGAAGGTGAGTTGGCGTGTCTCGGCATCCATGCTTAGGCCTCTGCTCTCGAGTCTTTCTGTATGGGGCATCCTGGAACCATCCAATAGTACTCGACTGTCCTGAAGAAGGAAACTTTGAAGTTGGGAGCAGCTCACAACTCCCAGCGTAGGGAAACATCCCTGGCCTCATGACGCCCCCACCCCCTTCAGGAAGGGGCCGTCATGGACACAAACTCCAGCTTGAGGCAACATCTGATACTCGCCCTGACCTCACCTGCAGGAGATCTCGATTCAGCCTCTGCAGAGTGGGCCTGCCATGCTCTTGGCCCCAAAACTTGTGCTAGCTTGTGTTTTCAGACTTCCTTCCTCACAAACCTGGCCACACCCCTCCAGTTTGGCAATTCTGGAGACACAATGCAGCACTCTGCCTGCCCTCCAGAAGAAAAATGTTGCCCTATAGGGCTAACCGGAAACGCCAAATGAGTAACAACCTGCATGCCACTCGACCATACACCAATTATACAGTCTAGCCTGTGCACTAAAGCCCTGTCTGACACAGCCTGAGGGCAGACCTCCATCCAACACCCAGAAAGCTGGCCGTACACAGAGCATATCACACCCACAATGGCTTTAGGCCATCATCTCTAACCAACCTCAGTTTTCACCTTCAGAACCTAGACCTTATCTCCACTCACTGCTCAGGAATGAATGTGATGCAAGAATCAGAACTTCTCCTTCGGCTTGGCAAGTAACCTAGTGGTTGGCATGTTGTCCAATGTTCATTGTAGGAGAAAGCAGCATGGACTATGAGGCACCACCTATCCCTGAGGGCCACAATTTGCCCAAACACACATTGTGACCCTCAGCGTGAGCCCTATCCTCATGTAAAGCCTCTTAGTGACTGGAACAACAGCCCACATATGGGGCTTGCCAAACCCCTAGTCCCCCAATCTCAACCAGAGTTCGAGATGAGTAGTCACCCCTACTCAGGGCTCTACTCTGGAATCCCATTTTGGTGGGACACCTGAGGTAAAAAAAAAAAACAACAAAAAACATATATATATATATATATATATATATATATATATATATATACACAGAAAGGACTCTTCCAATCCACAGAATGATCCCAACCCCTTGGGATCAGGCCATATCACCAGAAAGAATTGTCCATGGCCCTTAAGGACATCCCGACATTCCACGGCCACCGTTGACACAAAATCCAGAGACAAAAGCCTGAGCAATCGCCACATACTCGCCCTTTGTTCATAGCCCGGAAAATTCTCACGTTCTGTAGATCGAGCCTTCATACATACATCCCCAAACCTAAGCTGAGTTTGTGTTTTCAGACTTCTGTCCCCACAGGCCTGGCCCACACACCATCCAAGCTGGGGCCCCTGGAGACACACCTCAGGACTGTGGCTTCCCTCTCCAGGGGAATTCTGCCATTTCCATTGTCCACAACCCTATAGATTAGGAGAATCCTCCGAACTCCCCGAGGCCATCCGAATAGTGTTGGCTGCCCAGGACACACTGGGATGATCTTTCACAACTTAGGAAACTACCTCCACTCAGACCCAGAGACAGATATCCCCATAGAATAAGATTGAACTGGACAGGCACTTAGGCCCTAATCAGATCCATTGCTTTTGATTCCAGTCATCTCTCCTCAGAGGCCTGGTTTCCAATACCAGCATATGGGAGATTCCTTAGGCACTCATCAAAACAATTCTCCTCTCTACATAGGAAACATACTCTTTAGAACTCCATCAAAACCTCCTGTTATGAACATCCCTCAAGGCCCCGGTTCAAGCACCCCATTCCAAGGTCTACATGGACACAAATGCACATTATGACCCATCCTCAACTCACCCATTTCAACACACCCGCCTCGGATGCTCCCGTAGATCCAGCAGATCGAACTTGCCTTGGCTCTATGAGACACCCGGAATGGGAGGCAGGCTGCCCAGGCATCCATCCTTAGAACCCTGCTCTGGATAACTTCCTTATGGGATGTCCTGGAGCCATCCAACAGGTCTCGACTGTCCCACAGAAGGAATCATTGCGGTTTGGAGCATCTCACAATTCCCATCGTGGGAAAACCTCCATGTCCTCGTGACACCGTCCCCTTCATGAAGGGGCCGTCATGGACAGAAACTTCGACCTAAGCCAACGTCTGATCCTAGCTCTGTCTTCAGGTGTACAGGATATCAAATCATCTCAGCAGAGGGTGCCTGCCGTCCCCTCACCCCGAAATCTAAGTCTGGCTTGTGTTCTCAGAATTTTTTCCTCACACTCCTGGCCCACAAGCCTTCCAGTTTGGGAATTCTGGAGCCACTATGTGGCACTGTGTCTTCCCTCCAGAAGAACAACGTTGCCCTCTGGGGCTACCCAGTAACCACAAATGAGTACCATCCTGCACGAAACTCGACTGCACCCCAATGATACAGTCTAGCCTGGGCACTAATTCCCTGTCTGCCACAGCCTGAGCCTGCACCTCCCAACCCACACTCAACAGCTGGCCGAACACTGAGCACATCAGACACACCATGGCCTTAGGTCTTCATCTCTTCCCAACCTCAGTTTTCAGGCTTCAGAACCTAGACCTTAAATCCAATCACAGTCCAGGAGTGAAAGTGTGGCAGAAATTAGAACTCCTTCTTCCCCATGGCCAGAAAACTTGTGGTTGCCATATTGTGCAACGTTCAGTGTAGGAGAAACCAGCATGGTACATTAGGCCACGCCCTGACTTGAGGGGCTCCTTGGGCACAAAAACACATTGTGAAACTCAGTGTGAGACCTATCCTCAAGGAAAGCCTCTCAGTGTCTGGACCAAGAGCCCACATATGGGGCTTGCCATGTTCTTAGGTCCCAATGTTAACCAGAGGTCTGGTTGTCCAGTTGCCCCAACCCACGACTTTGCTCTGGAATCCCTCTTTTGGTGGTCCACCTGAGGTAAAAAAAAAAAAAAACAAATACAAAAACAAAAAAAATAAACAAAAAAACAGAAAGGCCTCCTCCCTTCCCACAGAATGACCTCAAACTCTTGGGATCAGGTCAAATCCCCAGAAAGGGAGCCTCATCGATGGCCCATGAGGACACCCCGACATTCCATGGCAATCGGTGACACATTTCCAGAAAAAAAAAAAAAAAAAGCATGAGCAAGCATCTCACATCGCCCTTTGTTCATATCCCGAAGAGTTCTCCTCACGGTCTATAGATCGGGCCGGCCATACCTACATCCCCCAACCTAAGTGGAGTTTGTGTTTTCAGACTTTTGTCCAAATAGCCCTGGACCACACACGCTCCACACTTGGGTCCTTGGAGCCACACCTCAGGACTGTGCTTCCCTTTCAAGGGAATTCTTCCCATTCCATTGGCCACAACCTTGCAAATGAGGAAAAACCTCCAAAGTCACCGAGGCCATCCCATTAGTGTAGGCCGCCCAGGACAAACAGGGGTGATCTCAAACCAGCTGAGCAACTACCTCCACTCAGACAACAGATGTCCCCAGAGAAGAATATTGAACCGGACAGGCCCCTAGGCCCTAATCAGATCCATTGCTTTGGTTTCCAGGCATCTCTCCTCAGAGGCCTCGTTTCCAATACCAGCATATGGTGGTTTCCTGAGGCACCATTAAAAACAAATCTCGTCTCCCCATGGAAAACTTGCTCATTGGAGCTTTGTTATAACCTCTGGTTAGGAGAATCCTTCAGGGCCCTGGTGCCACTGCCCCATACCAAGGTCTCCATGGACTCAAACCAACGTTAAGACCATTCTCAGGAAAGTCCATTTCAACTCAGCCCCCTCTGTTACTACCCCAAGACAGCAGATCAAACCTTGCTTGTTGCTAGGAGACAATTGGAATGTGAGGCTGGCTACCCTGGCATCCATACTTAGAACCCTGTTCTGGAAAAATACCTTATAAGACGTCCTGGAGCCATCCAACAAATCTTAATTGTCCCACAGAAGGAATCCTTGTGGTTTGGAGCATCTCACAATTCCAATAGTGGGAAAACCCCCATGGCCTCATAATGCCCCCCCTTCCTGAAGGGGCCCACATGGACAGAAACTCAAACCTGAGCCAAAGTCTGAAGCTGGACCTGACTTCAGACGCATGAAATCTCAATTCAGCTCTGCAGAGTGTGCCTGCCATGTCCTTGCCCCGAAACCTAAGCCTAGCTTGTGTTCTCAGACTTCCGTCCTCACTCTCCTGGCCCACAAGCCCTCCAGTTTGGGAATTCCGAAGCCACAATGCAGCACTCTGCCTGCCCTCCAGAAGAAAAACTTTGCCCTATGCTGCTAATAAGAAACCCCAAATGATTTTCTAATGCATGCCACTCGATTGTAAAGCAATTATACAGCCCACCCTGTATTCTAATGCCCTGTCTGGCACAGCCTGAGACAAGACATCCCAAACGACACCCAGACAGCTGGCCCCAACCTGGACACATAGGACCCGCTATGGCTGTATGTCGTCATCTCTTCCCAACCTCGGTTTTCAGGTTTCAGAACCTAGACCTTATCTCCAATCACTGCCCAGGGGTGAACGTGATGCAGAAATTAGAATTCCTCCTTCCCCATGGCCAGAAACCTTGTGGTTGACATGTTGTCCAACGTTCTATGTGGGAAAACCTACATTGTCCGAAAGGCCACGCCAGTGCTTGAGGGCCGCCTAGGGCACAGACATGCATTGTGACCTGCAGCGTGAGTCCCGTATTAAAGTAACGCCTCTCAGTGGCTGGACCAAGATCCTGCATATGGGGCTTGTCATATCCATAGGCCCCCAGCCTTAACCAGAGGGCGAGTATTCCAGTTGTCAGTACCCACTGCTATGCTCTAGAATCCCTCTACTGAGGGGACACATGAGACAGAAAACCGGACACTTCCCTTCCCACAGAATGACCCCAAACACTTGGCGGCTGGACAAACTACCAGAGAGGGAGACTTCTACGACCCATGAGGCAACTCCTACATTAAACGGACATTGTGGACAAAACATCCAGAGACAAAAGCCTGAGCGACTGCCTCCCTCTCACCCTTCTTTCATATCCAGAGGAGCTCCCCTCATGGGCTGTAGATCAGGCCTGCTGTAACCTCGGCCCCAAACCTGAGCTGAGTTAGGGTTTTTGGATGTCTGTCTGCACAGCCATGGCCCACACAGCCTCCAGGCTGGGGTCTCTGGAGCCACACCACAGAACTGTGCCTGCTCTCTCCTAAGAAACTGCCCATTCCATTGGCCACAACTCTACAAAATAGTAGAAACCTCAAGGTCCCCAAGGACATCCCACTACCTCAAGCCGCACTGGACAAATAGGGGCATTATGACACAAGCTGAGCAACTACTACCTCCATGCAGACACACAGACAGATATCCGCAGAGACAGAAGATTGAACCAGACAGGCCCCTAGGCCCTATTATGAACTCTTGCTTTGGTGTCAAGATATCACTCCTCAGAGGCCTGGGTTCGAAGACCAGCATACGGGGCTTTCCTGAGGCACCAGACAGAAGACCTCTCATCTCCACTTGGGAAGCTTCCTTGTTGGAGTTGTGTCAAGCCCTTCGGGTTGGAGAATCCTGCAGAGTCCCTTAGCTACTGCCACATTCCAAGGTCTCCATGGCCACCAACCCACATTATGACTCATCCTCAGGAGAGTCCATTTAAACTCAGCCTTCTGGGTAGCTCACCCAAGAGCCCGCAGATTGAGCCTGCCTTCTCTCGACCAGGCAATGGGAAGGTGAGTTGGCGTTTCTCGGCATCCATGCTTAGGCCCCTGCTCTCGAGTCTTTCTGTATGGAGCATCCTGGAACCATCCAATAGTACTCGACTGTCCTGAAGAAGGAAACTTTGAAGTTTGGAGCAGCTCACAACTCCCAGCGTAGGGAAACATCCCTGGCCTCATGACGTCCCCACCCCCTTCAGGAAGGGGCCGTCATGGACACAAACTCCAGCTTGAGGCAACATCTGATACTCGCCCTGACCTCACCTGCAGGAGATCTCGATTCAGCCTCTGCAGAGTGGGCCTGCCATGCTCTTGGCCCCAAAACTCGTGCTAGCTTGTGTTTTCAGACTTCCTTCCTCACAATCCTGGCCACACCCCTCCAGTTTGGCAATTCCGGAGACGCAATGCAGCACTCTGCCTGCCCTCCAGAAGAAAAATGTTGCCCTATAGGGCTAACCGGAAACGCCAAATGAGTAACAACCTGCATGCCACTCGACCATACCCCAATTATACAGTCTAGCCTGTGCACTAAAGCCCTGTCTGACACAGCCTGAGGGCAGACCTCCAGTCCAACACCCAGAAAGCTGGCCGTACACAGAGCATATCACACCCGCAATGGCTTTAGGCCATCATCTCTACCCAACCTCAGTTTTCACCTTCAGAACCTAGACCTTATCTCCACTCACTGCTCTGGAATGAATGTGATGCAAGAATCAGAACTTCTCCTTCGCCTTGGCAAGTAACCTAGTGGTTGGCATGTTGTCCAATGTTTATTGTAGGAGAAAGCAGCATGGACTATGAGGCCCCACCTAACCCTGAGGGCCACAATATGCACAAACACACATTGTGACCCTCAGCGTGAGCCCTATCCTCATGTAAAGCCTCTTAGTGACTGGAACAACAGCCCACATATGGGGCTTGCCAAGCCTCTAGTCCCCCAATCTCAACCAGAGTTCGAGATGACTAGTCACCCCTACTCAGGGCTCTACTCTGGAATCCCATTTTGGTGGGACACCTGAGGTAAAAAAAAAAAAAAATACAGAAAGGACTCTTCCCATCCACAGAATGATCCCAACCCCTTGGGATCAGGCCATATCACCAGAGAAAGAATTGTCCATGGCCCTTGAGGACATCCCGACATTCCACGGCCACCGTTGACACAAAATCCAGAGACAAAAGCCTGAGCAATCGCCACATACTCGCCCTTTGTTCATAGCCCGGAAAATTCTCACGTTCTGTAGATCGAGCCTTCATACATACATCCCCAAACCTAAGCTGAGTTTGTGTTTTCAGACTTCTGTCCCCACAGGCCTGGCCCACACACCATCCAAGCTGGGGCCCCTGGAGACACACCTCAGGACTGTGGCTTCCCTCTCCAGGGGAATTCTGCCATTTCCATTGTCCACAACCCAATAGATTAGGAGAATCCTCCGAACTCCCCGAGGCCATCCGAATAGTGTTGGCTGCCCAGGACACACTGGGATGATCTTTCACAACTTAGGAAACTACCTCCACTCAGACCCAGAGACAGATATCCCCATAGAATAAGATTGAACTGGACAGGCACTTAGGCCCTAATCAGATCCATTGCTTTTGATTCCAGTCATCTCTCCTCAGAGGCCTGGTTTCCAATACCAGCATATGGGAGATTCCTTAGGCACTCATCAAAACAATTCTCCTCTCTACATAGGAAACATACTCTTTAGAACTCCATCAAAACCTCCTGTTATGAACATCCCTCAAGGCCCCGGTTCAAGCACCCCATTCCAAGGTCTACATGGACACAAATGCACATTATGACCCATCCTCAACTCACCCATTTCAACACACCCGCCTCGGATGCTCCCGTAGATCCAGCAGATCGAACTTGCCTTGGCTCTATGGGACACCCGGAATGGGAGGCAGGCTGCCCAGGCATCCATCCTTAGAACCCTGCTCTGGATAACTTCCTTATGGGATGTCCTGGAGCCATCCAACAGGTCTCGACTGTCCCACAGAAGGAATCATTGCGGTTTGGAGCATCTCACAATTCCCATCGTGGGAAAACCTCCATGTCCTCGTGACACCGTCCCCTTCATGAAGGGGCCGTCATGGACAGAAACTTCGACCTAAGCCAACGTCTGATCCTAGCTCTGTCTTCAGGTATACAGGATATCAAATCATCTCTGCAGAGGGTGCCTGCCGTCCCCTCACCCCGAAATCTAAGTCTGGCTTGTGTTCTCAGAATTTTTTCCTCACACTCCTGGCCCACAAGCCTTCCAGTTTGGGAATTCTGGAGCCACTATGTGGCACTGTGTCTTTTCTCCAGAAGAAAAACGTTGCCCTCTGGGGCTACCCAGTAACCACAAATGAGTACCATCCTGCACGAAACTCGACTGCACCCCAATGATACAGTCTAGCCTGGGCACTAATTCCCTGTCTGCCACAGCCTGAGCCTGCACCTCCCAACCCACACTCAACAGCTGGCCGAACACTGAGCACATCAGACACACCATGGCCTTAGGTCTTCATCTCTTCCCAACCTCAGTTTTCAGGCTTCAGAACCTAGACCTTAAATCCAATCACAGTCCAGGAGTGAAAGTGTGGCAGAAATTAGAACTCCTTCTTCCCCATGGCCAGAAAACTTGTGGTTGCCATATTGTGCAACGTTCAGTGTAGGAGAAACCAGCATGGTACATTAGGCCACGCCCTGACTTGAGGGGCTCCTTGGGCACAAAAACACATTGTGAAACTCAGTGTGAGACCTATCCTCAAGGAAAGCCTCTCAGTGTCTGGACCAAGAGCCCACATATGGGGCTTGCCATGTTCTTAGGTCCCAATGTTAACCAGAGGTCTGGTTGTCCAGTTGCCCCAACCCACGACTCTGCTCTGGAATCCCTCTTTTGGTGGTCCACCTGAGGTAAAAAAAAAAAAACAAAAACAAAAACAAAAAAAATAAACAAAAAAACAGAAAGGCCTCCTCCCTTCCCACAGAATGACCTCAAACTCTTGGGATCAGGTCAAATCCCCAGAAAGGGAGCCTCATCGATGGCCCATGAGGACACCCCGACATTCCATGGCAATCGGTGACACATTTCCAGAAAAAAAAAAAAAAGCATGAGCAAGCATCTCACATCGCCCTTTGTTCATATCCCGAAGAGTTCTCCTCACGGTCTATAGATCGGGCCGGCCATACCTACATCCCCCAACCTAAGTGGAGTTTGTGTTTTCAGACTTTTGTCCAAATAGCCCTGGACCACACACGCTCCACACTTGGGTCCTTGGAGCCACACCTCAGGACTGTGCTTCCCTTTCAAGGGAATTCTTCCCATTCCATTGGCCACAACCTTGCAAATGAGGAAAAACCTCCAAAGTCACCGAGGCCATCCCAATAGTGTAGGCCGCCCAGGACAAACAGGGGTGATCTCAAACCAGCTGAGCAACTACCTCCACTCAGACAACAGATGTCCCCAGAGAAGAATATTGAACCGGACAGGCCCCTAGGCCCTAATCAGATCCATTGCTTTGGTTTCCAGGCATCTCTCCTCAGAGGCCTCGTTTCCAATACCAGCATATGGTGGTTTCCTGAGGCACCATTAAAAACAAATCTCGTCTCCCCATGGAAAACTTGCTCATTGGAGCTTTGTCATAACCTCTGGTTAGGAGAATCCTTCAGGGCCCTGGTGCCACTGCCCCATACCAAGGTCTCCATGGACTCAAACCAACGTTAAGACCATTCTCAGGAAAGTCCATTTCAACTCAGCCCCCTCTGTTACTACCCCAAGACAGCAGATCAAACCTTGCTTGTTGCTAGGAGACAATTGGAATGTGAGGCTGGCTACCCTGGCATCCATACTTAGAACCCTGTTCTGGAAAAATACCTTATAAGACGTCCTGGAGCCATCCAACAAATCTTAATTGTCCCACAGAAGGAATCCTTGTGGTTTGGAGCATCTCACAACTCCAATAGTGGGAAAACCCCCATGGCCTCATAATGCCCCCCCTTCCTGAAGGGGCCCACATGGACAGAAACTCAAACCTGAGCCGAAGTCTGAAGCTGGACCTGACTTCAGACGCATGAAATCTCAATTCAGCTCTGCAGAGTGTGCCTGCCATGTCCTTGCCCCGAAACCTAAGCCTAGCTTGTGTTCTCAGACTTCCGTCCTCACTCTCCTGGCCCACAAGCCCTCCAGTTTGGGAATTCCGAAGCCACAATGCAGCACTCTGCCTGTCCTCCAGAAGAAAAACTTTGCCCTATGCTGCTAATAAGAAACCCCAAATGATTTTCTAATGCATGCCACTCGATTGTAAAGCAATTATACAGCCCACCCTGTATTCTAATGCCCTGTCTGGCACAGCCTGAGACAAGACATCCCAAACGACACCCAGACAGCTGGCCCCAACCTGGACACATAGGACCCGCTATGGCTGTATGTCGTCATCTCTTCCCAACCTCGGTTTTCAGGTTTCAGAACCTAGACCTTATCTCCAATCACTGCCCAGGGGTGAACGTGATGCAGAAATTAGAATTCCTCCTTCCCCATGGCCAGAAACCTTGTGGTTGACATGTTGTCCAACGTTCTATGTGGGAAAACCTACATTGTCCGAAAGGCCACGCCAGTGCTTGAGGGCCGCCTAGGGCACAGACATGCATTGTGACCTGCAGCGTGAGTCCCGTATTAAAGTAACGCCTCTCAGTGGCTGGACCAAGATCCTGCATATGGGGCTTGTCATATCCATAGGCCCCCAGCCTTAACCAGAGGGCGAGTATTCCAGTTGTCAGTACCCACTGCTATGCTCTAGAATCCCTCTACTGAGGGGACACATGAGGCAGAAAACCGGACACTTCCCTTCCCACAGAATGACCCCAAACACTTGGCGGCTGGACAAACTACCAGAGAGGGAGACTTCTACGACCCATGAGGCAACTCCTACATTAAACGGACATTGTGGACAAAACATCCAGAGACAAAAGCCTGAGCGACTGCCTCCCTCTCACCCTTCTTTCATATCCAGAGGAGCTCCCCTCATGGGCTGTAGATCAGGCCTGCCGTAACCTCGGCCCCAAACCTGAGCTGAGTTAGGGTTTTTGGATGTCTGTCTGCACAGCCATGGCCCACACAGCCTCCAGGCTGGGGTCTCTGGAGCCACACCACAGAACTGTGCCTGCTCTCTCCTAAGAAACTGCCCATTCCATTGGCCACAACTCTACAAAATAGTAGAAACCTCAAGGTCCCCAAGGACATCCCACTACCGCAAGCCGCACTGGACAAATAGGGGCATTATGACACAAGCTGAGCAACTACTACCTCCATGCAGACACACAGACAGATATCCGCAGAGACAGAAGATTGAACCAGACAGGCCCCTAGGCCCTATTATGAACTCTTGCTTTGGTGTCAAGGTATCACTCCTCAGAGGCCTGGGTTCGAAGACCAGCATACGGGGCTTTCCTGAGGCACCAGACAGAAGACCTCTCATCTCCACATGGGAAGCTTCCTTGTTGGAGTTGTGTCAAGCCCTTCGGGTTGGAGAATCCTGCAGAGTCCCTTAGCTACTGCCACATTCCAAGGTCTCCATGGCCACCAACCCACATTATGACTCATCCTCAGGAGAGTCCATTTAAACTCAGCCTTCTGGGTAGCTCACCCAAGAGCCCACAGATTGAGCGTGCCTTCTCTCGACCAGGCAATGGGAAGGTGAGTTGGCGTTTCTCGGCATCCATGCTTAGGCCCCTGCTCTCGAGTCTTTCTGTATGGGGCATCCTGGAACCATCCAATAGTACTCGACTGTCCTGAAGAAGGAAACTTTGAAGTTTGGAGCAGCTCACAACTCCCAGCGTAGGGAAACATCCCTGGCCTCATGACGTCCCCACCCCCTTCAGGAAGGGGCCGTCATGGACACAAACTCCACCTTGAGGCAACATCTGATACTCGCCCTGACCTCACCTGCAGTAGATCTCGATTCAGCCTCTGCAGAGTGGGCCTGCCATGCTCTTGGCCCCAAAACTCGTGCTAGCTTGTGTTTTCAGACTTCCTTCCTCACAATCCTGGCCACACCCCTCCAGTTTGGCAATTCCGGAGACGCAATGCAGCACTCTGCCTGCCCTCCAGAAGAAAAATGTTGCCCTATAGGGCTAACCGGAAACGCCAAATGAGTAACAACCTGCATGCCACTCGACCATACCCCAATTATACAGTCTAGCCTGTGCACTAAAGCCCTGTCTGACACAGCCTGAGGGCAGACCTCCAGTCCAACACCCAGAAAGCTGGCCGTACACAGAGCATATCACACCCGCAATGGCTTTAGGCCATCATCTCTACCCAACCTCAGTTTTCACCTTCAGAACCTAGACCTTATCTCCACTCACTGCTCTGGAATGAATGTGATGCAAGAATCAGAACTTCTCCTTCGCCTTGGCAAGTAACCTAGTGGTTGGCATGTTGTCCAATGTTTATTGTAGGAGAAAGCAGCATGGACTATGAGGCCCCACCTAACCCTGAGGGCCACAATATGCACAAACACACATTGTGACCCTCAACGTGAGCCCTATCCTCATGTAAAGCCTCTTAATGACTGGAACAACAGCCCACATATGGGGCTTGCCAAGCCTCTAGTCCCCCAATCTCAACCAGAGTTCGAGATGACTAGTCACCCCTACTCAGGGCTCTACTCTGGAATCCCATTTTGGTGGGACACCTGAGGTAAAAAAAAAAAATACAGAAAGGACTCTTCCCATCCACAGAATGATCCCAACCCCTTGGGATCAGGCCATATCACCAGAGAAAGAATTGTCCATGGCCCTTGAGGACATCCCGACATTCCACGGCCACCGTTGACACAAAATCCAGAGACAAAAGCCTGAGCAATCGCCACATACTCGCCCTTTGTTCATAGCCCGGAAAATTCTCACGTTCTGTAGATCGAGCCTTCATACATACATCCCCAAACCTAAGCTGAGTTTGTGTTTTCAGACTTCTGTCCCCACAGGCCTGGCCCACACACCATCCAAGCTGGGGCCCCTGGAGCCACACCTCAGGACTGTGGCTTCCCTCTCCAGGGGAATTCTGCCATTTCCATTGTCCACAACCCAATAGATTAGGAGAATCCTCCGAACTCCCCGAGGCCATCCGAATAGTGTTGGCTGCCCAGGACACACTGGGATGATCTTTCACAACTTAGGAAACTACCTCCACTCAGACCCAGAGACAGATATCCCCATAGAATAAGATTGAACTGGACAGGCACTTAGGCCCTAATCAGATCCATTGCTTTTGATTCCAGTCATCTCTCCTCAGAGGCCTGGTTTCCAATACCAGCATATGGGAGATTCCTTAGGCACTCATCAAAACAATTCTCCTCTCTACATAGGAAACATACTCTTTAGAACTCCATCAAAACCTCCTGTTATGAACATCCCTCAAGGCCCCGGTTCAAGCACCCCATTCCAAGGTCTACATGGACACAAATGCACATTATGACCCATCCTCAACTCACCCATTTCAACACACCCGCCTCGGATGCTCCCGTAGATCCAGCAGATCGAACTTGCCTTGGCTCTATGAGACACCCGGAATGGGAGGCAGGCTGCCCAGGCATCCATCCTTAGAACCCTGCTCTGGATAACTTCCTTATGGGATGTCCTGGAGCCATCCAACAGGTCTCGACTGTCCCACAGAAGGAATCATTGCGGTTTGGAGCATCTCACAATTCCCATCGTGGGAAAACCTCCATGTCCTCGTGACACCGTCCCCTTCATGAAGGGGCCGTCATGGACAGAAACTTCGACCTAAGCCAACGTCTGATCCTAGCTCTGTCTTCAGGTATACAGGATATCAAATCATCTCTGCAGAGGGTGCCTGCCGTCCCCTCACCCCGAAATCTAAGTCTGGCTTGTGTTCTCAGAATTTTTTCCTCACACTCCTGGCCCACAAGCCTTCCAGTTTGGGAATTCTGGAGCCACTATGTGGCACTGTGTCTTCCCTCCAGAAGAAAAACGTTGCCCTCTGGGGCTACCCAGTAACCACAAATGAGTACCATCCTGCACGAAACTCGACTGCACCCCAATGATACAGTCTAGCCTGGGCACTAATTCCCTGTCTGCCACAGCCTGAGCCTGCACCTCCCAACCCACACTCAACAGCTGGCCGAACACTGAGCACATCAGACACACCATGGCCTTAGGTCTTCATCTCTTCCCAACCTCAGTTTTCAGGCTTCAGAACCTAGACCTTAAATCCAATCACAGTCCAGGAGTGAAAGTGTGGCAGAAATTAGAACTCCTTCTTCCCCATGGCCAGAAAACTTGTGGTTGCCATATTGTGCAACGTTCAGTGTAGGAGAAACCAGCATGGTACATTAGGCCACGCCCTGACTTGAGGGGCTCCTTGGGCACAAAAACACATTGTGAAACTCAGTGTGAGACCTATCCTCAAGGAAAGCCTCTCAGTGTCTGGACCAAGAGCCCACATATGGGGCTTGCCATGTTCTTAGGTCCCAATGTTAACCAGAGGTCTGGTTGTCCAGTTGCCCCAACCCACGACTCTGCTCTGGAATCCCTCTTTTGGTGGTCCACCTGAGGTAAAAAACAAAAACAAAAACAAAAACAAAAAAAATAAAGAAAAAAACAGAAAGGCCTCCTCCCTTCCCACAGAATGACCTCAAACTCTTGGGATCAGGTCAAATCCCCAGAAAGGGAGCCTCATCGATGGCCCATGAGGACACCCCGACATTCCATGGCAATCGGTGACACATTTCCAGAAAAAAAAAAAAAAAAGCATGAGCAAGCATCTCACATCGCCCTTTGTTCATATCCCGAAGAGTTCTCCTCACGGTCTATAGATCGGGCCGGCCATACCTACATCCCCCAACCTAAGTGGAGTTTGTGTTTTCAGACTTTTGTCCAAATAGCCCTGGACCACACACGCTCCACACTTGGGTCCTTGGAGCCACACCTCAGGACTGTGCTTCCCTTTCAAGGGAATTCTTCCCATTCCATTGGCCACAACCTTGCAAATGAGGAAAAACCTCCAAAGTCACCGAGGCCATCCCAATAGTGTAGGCCGCCCAGGACAAACAGGGGTGATCTCAAACCAGCTGAGCAACTACCTCCACTCAGACAACAGATGTCCCCAGAGAAGAATATTGAACCGGACAGGCCCCTAGGCCCTAATCAGATCCATTGCTTTGGTTTCCAGGCATCTCTCCTCAGAGGCCTCGTTTCCAATACCAGCATATGGTGGTTTCCTGAGGCACCATTAAAAACAAATCTCGTCTCCCCATGGAAAACTTGCTCATTGGAGCTTTGTCATAACCTCTGGTTAGGAGAATCCTTCAGGGCCCTGGTGCCACTGCCCCATACCAAGGTCTCCATGGACTCAAACCAACGTTAAGACCATTCTCAGGAAAGTCCATTTCAACTCAGCCCCCTCTGTTACTACCCCAAGACAGCAGATCAAACCTTGCTTGTTGCTAGGAGACAATTGGAATGTGAGGCTGGCTACCCTGGCATCCATACTTAGAACCCTGTTCTGGAAAAATACCTTATAAGACGTCCTGGAGCCATCCAACAAATCTTAATTGTCCCACAGAAGGAATCCTTGTGGTGTGGAGCATCTCACAACTCCAATAGTGGGAAAACCCCCATGGCCTCATAATGCCCCCCCTTCCTGAAGGGGCCCACATGGACAGAAACTCAAACCTGAGCCAAAGTCTGAAGCTGGACCTGACTTCAGACGCATGAAATCTCAATTCAGCTCTGCAGAGTGTGCCTGCCATGTCCTTGCCCCGAAACCTAAGCCTAGCTTGTGTTCTCAGACTTCCGTCCTCACTCTCCTGGCCCACAAGCCCTCCAGTTTGGGAATTCCGAAGCCACAATGCAGCACTCTGCCTGCCCTCCAGAAGAAAAACTTTGCCCTATGCTGCTAATAAGAAACCCCAAATGATTTTCTAATGCATGCCACTCGATTGTAAAGCAATTATACAGCCCACCCTGTATTCTAATGCCCTGTCTGGCACAGCCTGAGACAAGACATCCCAAACGACACCCAGACAGCTGGCCCCAACCTGGACACATAGGACCCGCTATGGCTGTATGTCGTCATCTCTTCCCAACCTCGGTTTTCAGGTTTCAGAACCTAGACCTTATCTCCAATCACTGCCCAGGGGTGAACGTGATGCAGAAATTAGAATTCCTCCTTCCCCATGGCCAGAAACCTTGTGGTTGACATGTTGTCCAACGTTCTATGTGGGAAAACCTACATTGTCCGAAAGGCCACGCCAGTGCTTGAGGGCCGCCTAGGGCACAGACATGCATTGTGACCTGCAGCGTGAGTCCCGTATTAAAGTAACGCCTCTCAGTGGCTGGACCAAGATCCTGCATATGGGGCTTGTCATATCCATAGGCCCCCAGCCTTAACCAGAGGGCGAGTATTCCAGTTGTCAGTACCCACTGCTATGCTCTAGAATCCCTCTACTGAGGGGACACATGAGGCAGAAAACCGGACACTTCCCTTCCCACAGAATGACCCCAAACACTTGGCGGCTGGACAAACTACCAGAGAGGGAGACTTCTACGACCCATGAGGCAACTCCTACATTAAACGGCCACTGTGGACAAAACATCCAGAGACAAAAGCCTGAGCGACTGCCTCCCTCTCACCCTTCTTTCATATCCAGAGGAGCTCCCCTCATGGGCTGTAGATCAGGCCTGCCGTAACCTCGGCCCCAAACCTGAGCTGAGTTAGGGTTTTTGGATGTCTGTCTGCACAGCCATGGCCCACACAGCCTCCAGGCTGGGGTCTCTGGAGCCACACCACAGAACTGTGCCTGCTCTCTCCTAAGAAACTGCCCATTCCATTGGCCACAACTCTACAAAATAGTAGAAACCTCAAGGTCCCCAAGGACATCCCACTACCGCAAGCCGCACTGGACAAATAGGGGCATTATGACACAAGCTGAGCAACTACTACCTCCATGCAGACACACAGACAGATATCCGCAGAGACAGAAGATTGAACCAGACAGGCCCCTAGGCCCTATTATGAACTCTTGCTTTGGTGTCAAGGTATCACTCCTCAGAGGCCTGGGTTCGAAGACCAGCATACGGGGCTTTCCTGAGGCACCAGACAGAAGACCTCTCATCTCCACATGGGAAGCTTCCTTGTTGGAGTTGTGTCAAGCCCTTCGGGTTGGAGAATCCTGCAGAGTCCCTTAGCTACTGCCACATTCCAAGGTCTCCATGGCCACCAACCCACATTATGACTCATCCTCAGGAGAGTCCATTTAAACTCAGCCTTCTGGGTAGCTCACCCAAGAGCCCGCAGATTGAGCCTGCCTTCTCTCGACCAGGCAATGGGAAGGTGAGTTGGCGTTTCTCGGCATCCATGCTTAGGCCCCTGCTCTCGAGTCTTTCTGTATGGGGCATCCTGGAACCATCCAATAGTACTCAACTGTCCTGAAGAAGGAAACTTTGAAGTTTGGAGCAGCTCACAACTCCCAGCGTAGGGAAACATCCCTGGCCTCATGACGTCCCCACCCCCTTCAGGAAGGGGCCGTCATGGACACAAACTCCAGCTTGAGGCAACATCTGATACTCGCCCTGACCTCACCTGCAGGAGATCTCGATTCAGCCTCTGCAGAGTGGGCCTGCCATGCTCTTGGCCCCAAAACTCGTGCTAGCTTGTGTTTTCAGACTTCCTTCCTCACAATCCTGGCCACACCCCTCCAGTTTGGCAATTCCGGAGACGCAATGCAGCACTCTGCCTGCCCTCCAGAAGAAAAATGTTGCCCTATAGGGCTAACCGGAAACGCCAAATGAGTAACAACCTGCATGCCATTCGACCATACCCCAATTATACAGTCTAGCCTGTGCACTAAAGCCCTGTCTGACACAGCCTGAGGGCAGACCTCCAGTCCGACACCCAGAAAGCTGGCCGTACACAGAGCATATCACACCCGCAATGGCTTTAGGCCATCATCTCTACCCAACCTCAGTTTTCACCTTCAGAACCTAGACCTTATCTCCACTCACTGCTCTGGAATGAATGTGATGCAAGAATCAGAACTTCTCCTTCGCCTTGGCAAGTAACCTAGTGGTTGGCATGTTGTCCAATGTTTATTGTAGGAGAAAGCAGCATGGACTATGAGGCCCCACCTAACCCTGAGGGCCACAATATGCACAAACACACATTGTGACCCTCAACGTGAGCCCTATCCTCATGTAAAGCCTCTTAATGACTGGAACAACAGCCCACATATGGGGCTTGCCAAGCCTCTAGTCCCCCAATCTCAACCAGAGTTCGAGATGACTAGTCACCCCTACTCAGGGCTCTACTCTGGAATCCCATTTTGGTGGGACACCTGAGGTAAAAAAAAAAAATACAGAAAGGACTCTTCCCATCCACAGAATGATCCCAACCCCTTGGGATCAGGCCATATCACCAGAGAAAGAATTGTCCATGGCCCTTGAGGACATCCCGACATTCCACGGCCACCGTTGACACAAAATCCAGAGACAAAAGCCTGAGCAATCGCCACATACTCGCCCTTTGTTCATAGCCCGGAAAATTCTCACGTTCTGTAGATCGAGCCTTCATACATACATCCCCAAACCTAAGCTGAGTTTGTGTTTTCAGACTTCTGTCCCCACAGGCCTGGCCCACACACCATCCAAGCTGGGGCCCCTGGAGCCACACCTCAGGACTGTGGCTTCCCTCTCCAGGGGAATTCTGCCATTTCCATTGTCCACAACCCAATAGATTAGGAGAATCCTCCGAACTCCCCGAGGCCATCCGAATAGTGTTGGCTGCCCAGGACACACTGGGATGATCTTTCACAACTTAGGAAACTACCTCCACTCAGACCCAGAGACAGATATCCCCATAGAATAAGATTGAACTGGACAGGCACTTAGGCCCTAATCAGATCCATTGCTTTTGATTCCAGTCATCTCTCCTCAGAGGCCTGGTTTCCAATACCAGCATATGGGAGATTCCTTAGGCACTCATCAAAACAATTCTCCTCTCTACATAGGAAACATACTCTTTAGAACTCCATCAAAACCTCCTGTTATGAACATCCCTCAAGGCCCCGGTTCAAGCACCCCATTCCAAGGTCTACATGGACACAAATGCACATTATAACCCATCCTCAACTCACCCATTTCAACACACCCGCCTCGGATGCTCCCGTAGATCCAGCAGATCGAACTTGCCTTGGCTCTATGAGACACCCGGAATGGGAGGCAGGCTGCCCAGGCATCCATCCTTAGAACCCTGCTCTGGATAACTTCCTTATGGGATGTCCGAGAGCCATCCAACAGGTCTCGACTGTCCCACAGAAGGAATCATTGCGGTTTGGAGCATCTCACAATTCCCATCGTGGGAAAACCTCCATGTCCTCGTGACACCGTCCCCTTCATGAAGGGGCCGTCATGGACAGAAACTTCGACCTAAGCCAACGTCTGATCCTAGCTCTGTCTTCAGGTATACAGGATATCAAATCATCTCTGCAGAGGGTGCCTGCCGTCCCCTCACCCCGAAATCTAAGTCTGGCTTGTGTTCTCAGAATTTTTTCCTCACACTCCTGGCCCACAAGCCTTCCAGTTTGGGAATTCTGGAGCCACTATGTGGCACTGTGTCTTCCCTCCAGAAGAAAAACGTTGCCCTCTGGGGCTACCCAGTAACCACAAATGAGTACCATCCTGCACGAAACTCGACTGCACCCCAATGATACAGTCTAGCCTGGGCACTAATTCCCTGTCTGCCACAGCCTGAGCCTGCACCTCCCAACCCACACTCAACAGCTGGCCGAACACTGAGCACATCAGACACACCATGGCCTTAGGTCTTCATCTCTTCCCAACCTCAGTTTTCAGGCTTCAGAACCTAGACCTTAACTCCAATCACAGTCCAGGAGTGAAAGTGTGGCAGAAATTAGAACTCCTTCTTCCCCATGGCCAGAAAACTTGTGGTTGCCATATTGTGCAACGTTCAGTGTAGGAGAAACCAGCATGGTACATTAGGCCACGCCCTGACTTGAGGGGCTCCTTGGGCACAAAAACACATTGTGAAACTCAGTGTGAGACCTATCCTCAAGGAAAGCCTCTCAGTGTCTGGACCAAGAGCCCACATATGGGGCTTGCCATGTTCTTAGGTCCCAATGTTAACCAGAGGTCTGGTTGTCCAGTTGCCCCAACCCACGACTCTGCTCTGGAATCCCTCTTTTGGTGGTCCACCTGAGGTAAAAAAACAAAAACAAAAACAAAAAAAAATAAACAAAAAAACAGAAAGGCCTCCTCCCTTCCCACAGAATGACCTCAAACTCTTGGGATCAGGTCAAATCCCCAGAAAGGGAGCCTCATCGATGGCCCATGAGGACACCCCGACATTCCATGGCAATCGGTGACACATTTCCAGAAAAAAAAAAAAAAAGCATGAGCAAGCATCTCACATCGCCCTTTGTTCATATCCCGAAGAGTTCTCCTCACGGTCTATAGATCGGGCCGTCCATACCTACATCCCCCAACCTAAGTGGAGTTTGTGTTTTCAGACTTTTGTCCAAATAGCCCTGGACCACACACGCTCCACACTTGGGTCCCTGGAGCCACAACTCAGGACTGTGCTTCCCTTTCAAGGGAATTCTTCCCATTCCATTGGCCACAACCTTGCAAATGAGGAAAAACCTCCAAAGTCACCGAGGCCATCCCAATAGTGTAGGCCGCCCAGGACAAACAGGGGTGATCTCAAACCAGCTGAGCAACTACCTCCACTCAGACAACAGATGTCCCCAGAGAAGAATATTGAACCGGACAGGCCCCTAGGCCCTAATCAGATCCATTGCTTTGGTTTCCAGGCATCTCTCCTCAGAGGCCTCGTTTCCAATACCAGCATATGGTGGTTTCCTGAGGCACCATTAAAAAAAAATCTCGTCTCCCCATGGAAAACTTGCTCATTGGAGCTTTGTTATAACCTCTGGTTAGGAGAATCCTTCAGGGCCCTGGTGCCACTGCCCCATACCAAGGTCTCCATGGACTCAAACCAACGTTAAGACCATTCTCAGGAAAGTCCATTTCAACTCAGCCCCCTCTGTTACTACCCCAAGACAGCAGATCAAACCTTGCTTGTTGCTAGGAGACAATTGGAATGTGAGGCTGGCTACCCTGGCATCCATTCTTAGAACCCTGTTCTGGAAAAATACCTTATAAGACGTCCTGGAGCCATCCAACAAATCTTAATTGTCCCACAGAAGGAATCCTTGTGGTGTGGAGCATCTCACAACTCCAATAGTGGGAAAACCCCCATGGCCTCATAATGCCCCCCCTTCCTGAAGGGGCCCACATGGACAGAAACTCAAACCTGAGCCAAAGTCTGAAGCTGGACCTGACTTCAGACGCATGAAATCTCAATTCAGCTCTGCAGAGTGTGCCTGCCATGTCCTTGCCCCGAAACCTAAGCCTAGCTTGTGTTCTCAGACTTCCGTCCTCACTCTCCTGGCCCACAAGCCCTCCAGTTTGGGAATTCCGAAGCCACAATGCAGCACTCTGCCTGCCCTCCAGAAGAAAAACTTTGCCCTATGCTGCTAATAAGAAACCCCAAATGATTTTCTAATGCATGCCACTCGATTGTAAAGCAATTATACAGCCCACCCTGTATTCTAATGCCCTGTCTGGCACAGCCTGAGACAAGACATCCCAAACGACACCCAGACAGCTGGCCCCAACCTGGACACATAGGACCCGCTATGGCTGTATGTCGTCATCTCTTCCCAACCTCGGTTTTCAGGTTTCAGAACCTAGACCTTATCTCCAATCACTGCCCAGGGGTGAACGTGATGCAGAAATTAGAATTCCTCCTTCCCCATGGCCAGAAACCTTGTGGTTGACATGTTGTCCAACGTTCTATGTGGGAAAACCTACATTGTCCGAAAGGCCACGCCAGTGCTTGAGGGCCGCCTAGGGCACAGACATGCATTGTGACCTGCAGCGTGAGTCCCGTATTAAAGTAACGCCTCTCAGTGGCTGGACCAAGATCCTGCATATGGGGCTTGTCATATCCATAGGCCCCCAGCCTTAACCAGAGGGCGAGTATTCCAGTTGTCAGTACCCACTGCTATGCTCTAGAATCCCTCTACTGAGGGGACACATGAGGCAGAAAACCGGACACTTCCCTTCCCACAGAATGACCCCAAACACTTGGCGGCTGGACAAACTACCAGAGAGGGAGACTTCTACGACCCATGAGGCAACTCCTACATTAAACGGACATTGTGGACAAAACATCCAGAGACAAAAGCCTGAGCGACTGCCTCCCTCTCACCCTTCTTTCATATCCAGAGGAGCTCCCCTCATGGGCTGTAGATCAGGCCTGCCGTAACCTCGGCCCCAAACCTGAGCTGAGTTAGGGTTTTTGGATGTCTGTCTGCACAGCCATGGCCCACACAGCCTCCAGGCTGGGGTCTCTGGAGCCACACCACAGAACTGTGCCTGCTCTCTCCTAAGAAACTGCCCATTCCATTGGCCACAACTCTACAAAATAGTAGAAACCTCAAGGTCCCCAAGGACATCCCACTACCGCAAGCCGCACTGGACAAATAGGGGCATTATGACACAAGCTGAGCAACTACTACCTCCATGCAGACACACAGACAGATATCCGCAGAGACAGAAGATTGAACCAGACAGGCCCCTAGGCCCTATTATGAACTCTTGCTTTGGTGTCAAGGTATCACTCCTCAGAGGCCTGGGTTCGAAGACCAGCATACGGGGCTTTCCTGAGGCACCAGACAGAAGACCTCTCATCTCCACATGGGAAGCTTCCTTGTTGGAGTTGTGTCAAGCCCTTCGGGTTGGAGAATCCTGCAGAGTCCCTTAGCTACTGCCACATTCCAAGGTCTCCATGGCCACCAACCCACATTATGACTCATCCTCAGGAGAGTCCATTTAAACTCAGCCTTCTGGGTAGCTCACCCAAGAGCCCACAGATTGAGCGTGCCTTCTCTCGACCAGGCAATGGGAAGGTGAGTTGGCGTTTCTCGGCATCCATGCTTAGGCCCCTGCTCTCGAGTCTTTCTGTATGGGGCATCCTGGAACCATCCAATAGTACTCAACTGTCCTGAAGAAGGAAACTTTGAAGTTTGGAGCAGCTCACAACTCCCAGCGTAGGGAAACATCCCTGGCCTCATGACGTCCCCACCCCCTTCAGGAAGGGGCCGTCATGGACACAAACTCCACCTTGAGGCAACATCTGATACTCGCCCTGACCTCACCTGCAGGAGATCTCGATTCAGCCTCTGCAGAGTGGGCCTGCCATGCTCTTGGCCCCAAAACTCGTGCTAGCTTGTGTTTTCAGACTTCCTTCCTCACAATCCTGGCCACACCCCTCCAGTTTGGCAATTCCGGAGACGCAATGCAGCACTCTGCCTGCCCTCCAGAAGAAAAATGTTGCCCTATAGGGCTAACCGGAAACGCCAAATGAGTAACAACCTGCATGCCACTCGACCATACCCCAATTATACAGTCTAGCCTGTGCACTAAAGCCCTGTCTGACACAGCCTGAGGGCAGACCTCCAGTCCAACACCCAGAAAGCTGGCCGTACACAGAGCATATCACACCCGCAATGGCTTTAGGCCATCATCTCTACCCAACCTCAGTTTTCACCTTCAGAACCTAGACCTTATCTCCACTCACTACTCTGGAATGAATGTGATGCAAGAATCAGAACTTCTCCTTCGCCTTGGCAAGTAACCTAGTGGTTGGCATGTTGTCCAATGTTTATTGTAGGAGAAAGCAGCATGGACTATGAGGCCCCACCTAACCCTGAGGGCCACAATATGCACAAACACACATTGTGACCCTCAGCGTGAGCCCTATCCTCATGTAAAGCCTCTTAGTGACTGGAACAACAGCCCACATATGGGGCTTGCCAAGCCTCTAGTCCCCCAATCTCAACCAGAGTTCGAGATGACTAGTCACCCCTACTCAGGGCTCTACTCTGGAATCCCATTTTGGTGGGACACCTGAGGTAAAAAAAAAAAAAATACAGAAAGGACTCTTCCCATCCACAGAATGATCCCAACCCCTTGGGATCAGGCCATATCACCAGAGAAAGAATTGTCCATGGCCCTTGAGGACATCCCGACATTCCACGGCCACCGTTGACACAAAATCCAGAGACAAAAGCCTGAGCAATCGCCACATACTCGCCCTTTGTTCATAGCCCGGAAAATTCTCACGTTCTGTAGATCGAGCCTTCATACATACATCCCCAAACCTAAGCTGAGTTTGTGTTTTCAGACTTCTGTCCCCACAGGCCTGGCCCACACACCATCCAAGCTGGGGCCCCTGGAGCCACACCTCAGGACTGTGGCTTCCCTCTCCAGGGGAATTCTGCCATTTCCATTGTCCACAACCCAATAGATTAGGAGAATCCTCCGAACTCCCCGAGGCCATCCGAATAGTGTTGGCTGCCCAGGACACACTGGGATGATCTTTCACAACTTAGGAAACTACCTCCACTCAGACCCAGAGACAGATATCCCCATAGAATAAGATTGAACTGGACAGGCACTTAGGCCCTAATCAGATCCATTGCTTTTGATTCCAGTCATCTCTCCTCAGAGGCCTGGTTTCCAATACCAGCATATGGGAGATTCCTTAGGCACTCATCAAAACAATTCTCCTCTCTACATAGGAAACATACTCTTTAGAACTCCATCAAAACCTCCTGTTATGAACATCCCTCAAGGCCCCGGTTCAAGCACCCCATTCCAAGGTCTACATGGACACAAATGCACATTATGACCCATCCTCAACTCACCCATTTCAACACACCCGCCTCGGATGCTCCCATAGATCCAGCAGATCGAACTTGCCTTGGCTCTATGAGACACCCGGAATGGGAGGCAGGCTGCCCAGGCATCCATCCTTAGAACCCTGCTCTGGATAACTTCCTTATGGGATGTCCTGGAGCCATCCAACAGGTCTCGACTGTCCCACAGAAGGAATCATTGCGGTTTGGAGCATCTCACAATTCCCATCGTGGGAAAACCTCCATGTCCTCGTGACACCGTCCCCTTCATGAAGGGGCCGTCATGGACAGAAACTTCGACCTAAGCCAACGTCTGATCCTAGCTCTGTCTTCAGGTATACAGGATATCAAATCATCTCTGCAGAGGGTGCCTGCCGTCCCCTCACCCCGAAATCTAAGTCTGGCTTGTGTTCTCAGAATTTTTTCCTCACACTCCTGGCCCACAAGCCTTCCAGTTTGGGAATTCTGGAGCTACTATGTGGCACTGTGTCTTCCCTCCAGAAGAAAAACGTTGCCCTCTGGGGCTACCCAGTAACCACAAATGAGTACCATCCTGCACGAAACTCGACTGCACCCCAATGATACAGTCTAGCCTGGGCACTAATTCCCTGTCTGCCACAGCCTGAGCCTGCACCTCCCAACCCACACTCAACAGCTGGCCGAACACTGAGCACATCAGACACACCATGGCCTTAGGTCTTCATCTCTTCCCAACCTCAGTTTTCAGGCTTCAGAACCTAGACCTTAACTCCAATCACAGTCCAGGAGTGAAAGTGTGGCAGAAATTAGAACTCCTTCTTCCCCATGGCCAGAAAACTTGTGGTTGCCATATTGTGCAACGTTCAGTGTAGGAGAAACCAGCATGGTACATTAGGCCACGCCCTGACTTGAGGGGCTCCTTGGGCACAAAAACACATTGTGAAACTCAGTGTGAGACCTATCCTCAAGGAAAGCCTCTCAGTGTCTGGACCAAGAGCCCACATATGGGGCTTGCCATGTTCTTAGGTCCCAATGTTAACCAGAGGTCTGGTTGTCCAGTTGCCCCAACCCACGACTCTGCTCTGGAATCCCTCTTTTGGTGGTCCACCTGAGGTAAAAAAAAAAAACAAAAACAAAAACAAAAAAAATAAAGAAAAAAACAGAAAGGCCTCCTCCCTTCCCACAGAATGACCTCAAACTCTTGGGATCAGGTCAAATCCCCAGAAAGGGAGCCTCATCGATGGCCCATGAGGACACCCCGACATTCCATGGCAATCGGTGACACATTTCCAGAAAAAAAAAAAAAAAAAGCATGAGCAAGCATCTCACATCGCCCTTTGTTCATATCCCGAAGAGTTCTCCTCACGGTCTATAGATCGGGCCGGCCATACCTACATCCCCCAACCTAAGTGGAGTTTGTGTTTTCAGACTTTTGTCCAAATAGCCCTGGACCACACACGCTCCACACTTGGGTCCTTGGAGCCACACCTCAGGACTGTGCTTCCCTTTCAAGGGAATTCTTCCCATTCCATTGGCCACAACCTTGCAAATGAGGAAAAACCTCCAAAGTCACCGAGGCCATCCCAATAGTGTAGGCCGCCCAGGACAAACAGGGGTGATCTCAAACCAGCTGAGCAACTACCTCCACTCAGACAACAGATGTCCCCAGAGAAGAATATTGAACCGGACAGGCCCCTAGGCCCTAATCAGATCCATTGCTTTGGTTTCCAGGCATCTCTCCTCAGAGGCCTCGTTTCCAATACCAGCATATGGTGGTTTCCTGAGGCACCATTAAAAACAAATCTCGTCTCCCCATGGAAAACTTGCTCATTGGAGCTTTGTCATAACCTCTGGTTAGGAGAATCCTTCAGGGCCCTGGTGCCACTGCCCCATACCAAGGTCTCCATGGACTCAAACCAACGTTAAGACCATTCTCAGGAAAGTCCATTTCAACTCAGCCCCCTCTGTTACTACCCCAAGACAGCAGATCAAACCTTGCTTGTTGCTAGGAGACAATTGGAATGTGAGGCTGGCTACCCTGGCATCCATACTTAGAACCCTGTTCTGGAAAAATACCTTATAAGACGTCCTGGAGCCATCCAACAAATCTTAATTGTCCCACAGAAGGAATCCTTGTGGTGTGGAGCATCTCACAACTCCAATAGTGGGAAAACCCCCATGGCCTCATAATGCCCCCCCTTCCTGAAGGGGCCCACATGGACAGAAACTCAAACCTGAGCCAAAGTCTGAAGCTGGACCTGACTTCAGACGCATGAAATCTCAATTCAGCTCTGCAGAGTGTGCCTGCCATGTCCTTGCCCCGAAACCTAAGCCTAGCTTGTGTTCTCAGACTTCCGTCCTCACTCTCCTGGCCCACAAGCCCTCCAGTTTGGGAATTCCGAAGCCACAATGCAGCACTCTGCCTGCCCTCCAGAAGAAAAACTTTGCCCTATGCTGCTAATAAGAAACCCCAAATGATTTTCTAATGCATGCCACTCGATTGTAAAGCAATTATACAGCCCACCCTGTATTCTAATGCCCTGTCTGGCACAGCCTGAGACAAGACATCCCAAACGACACCCAGACAGCTGGCCCCAACCTGGACACATAGGACCCGCTATGGCTGTATGTCGTCATCTCTTCCCAACCTCGGTTTTCAGGTTTCAGAACCTAGACCTTATCTCCAATCACTGCCCAGGGGTGAACGTGATGCAGAAATTAGAATTCCTCCTTCCCCATGGCCAGAAACCTTGTGGTTGACATGTTGTCCAACGTTCTATGTGGGAAAACCTACATTGTACGAAAGGCCACGCCAGTGCTTGAGGGCCGCCTAGGGCACAGACATGCATTGTGACCTGCAGCGTGAGTCCCGTATTAAAGTAACGCCTCTCAGTGGCTGGACCAAGATCCTGCATATGGGGCTTGTCATATCCATAGGCCCCCAGCCTTAACCAGAGGGCGAGTATTCCAGTTGTCAGTACCCACTGCTATGCTCTAGAATCCCTCTACTGAGGGGACACATGAGGCAGAAAACCGGACACTTCCCTTCCCACAGAATGACCCCAAACACTTGGCGTCTGGACAAACTACCAGAGAGGGAGACTTCTACGACCCATGAGGCAACTCCTACATTAAACGGCCACTGTGGACAAAACATCCAGAGACAAAAGCCTGAGCGACTGCCTCCCTCTCACCCTTCTTTCATATCCAGAGGAGCTCCCCTCATGGGCTGTAGATCAGGCCTGCCGTAACCTCGGCCCCAAACCTGAGCTGAGTTAGGGTTTTTGGATGTCTGTCTGCACAGCCATGGCCCACACAGCCTCCAGGCTGGGGTCTCTGGAGCCACACCACAGAACTGTGCCTGCTCTCTCCTAAGAAACTGCCCATTCCATTGGCCACAACTCTACAAAATAGTAGAAACCTCAAGGTCCCCAAGGACATCCCACTACCGCAAGCCGCACTGGACAAATAGGGGCATTATGACACAAGCTGAGCAACTACTACCTCCATGCAGACACACAGACAGATATCCGCAGAGACAGAAGATTGAACCAGACAGGCCCCTAGGCCCTATTATGAACTCTTGCTTTGGTGTCAAGGTATCACTCCTCAGAGGCCTGGGTTCGAAGACCAGCATACGGGGCTTTCCTGAGGCACCAGACAGAAGACCTCTCATCTCCACATGGGAAGCTTCCTTGTTGGAGTTGTGTCAAGCCCTTCGGGTTGGAGAATCCTGCAGAGTCCCTTAGCTACTGCCACATTCCAAGGTCTCCATGGCCACCAACCCACATTATGACTCATCCTCAGGAGAGTCCATTTAAACTCAGCCTTCTGGGTAGCTCACCCAAGAGCCCGCAGATTGAGCCTGCCTTCTCTCGACCAGGCAATGGGAAGGTGAGTTGGCGTTTCTCGGCATCCATGCTTAGGCCCCTGCTCTCGAGTCTTTCTGTATGGGGCATCCTGGAACCATCCAATAGTACTCAACTGTCCTGAAGAAGGAAACTTTGAAGTTTGGAGCAGCTCACAACTCCCAGCGTAGGGAAACATCCCTGGCCTCATGACGTCCCCACCCCCTTCAGGAAGGGGCCGTCATGGACACAAACTCCAGCTTGAGGCAACATCTGATACTCGCCCTGACCTCACCTGCAGGAGATCTCGATTCAGCCTCTGCAGAGTGGGCCTGCCATGCTCTTGGCCCCAAAACTCGTGCTAGCTTGTGTTTTCAGACTTCCTTCCTCACAATCCTGGCCACACCCCTCCAGTTTGGCAATTCCGGAGACGCAATGCAGCACTCTGCCTGCCCTCCAGAAGAAAAATGTTGCCCTATAGGGCTAACCGGAAACGCCAAATGAGTAACAACCTGCATGCCATTCGACCATACCCCAATTATACAGTCTAGCCTGTGCACTAAAGCCCTGTCTGACACAGCCTGAGGGCAGACCTCCAGTCCGACACCCAGAAAGCTGGCCGTACACAGAGCATATCACACCCGCAATGGCTTTAGGCCATCATCTCTACCCAACCTCAGTTTTCACCTTCAGAACCTAGACCTTATCTCCACTCACTGCTCTGGAATGAATGTGATGCAAGAATCAGAACTTCTCCTTCGCCTTGGCAAGTAACCTAGTGGTTGGCATGTTGTCCAATGTTTATTGTAGGAGAAAGCAGCATGGACTATGAGGCCCCACCTAACCCTGAGGGCCACAATATGCACAAACACACATTGTGACCCTCAACGTGAGCCCTATCCTCATGTAAAGCCTCTTAATGACTGGAACAACAGCCCACATATGGGGCTTGCCAAGCCTCTAGTCCCCCAATCTCAACCAGAGTTCGAGATGACTAGTCACCCCTACTCAGGGCTCTACTCTGGAATCCCATTTTGGTGGGACACCTGAGGTAAAAAAAAAAAAATACAGAAAGGACTCTTCCCATCCACAGAATGATCCCAACCCCTTGGGATCAGGCCATATCACCAGAGAAAGAATTGTCCATGGCCCTTGAGGACATCCCGACATTCCACGGCCACCGTTGACACAAAATCCAGAGACAAAAGCCTGAGCAATCGCCACATACTCGCCCTTTGTTCATAGCCCGGAAAATTCTCACGTTCTGTAGATCGAGCCTTCATACATACATCCCCAAACCTAAGCTGAGTTTGTGTTTTCAGACTTCTGTCCCCACAGGCCTGGCCCACACACCATCCAAGCTGGGGCCCCTGGAGCCACACCTCAGGACTGTGGCTTCCCTCTCCAGGGGAATTCTGCCATTTCCATTGTCCACAACCCAATAGATTAGGAGAATCCTCCGAACTCCCCGAGGCCATCCGAATAGTGTTGGCTGCCCAGGACACACTGGGATGATCTTTCACAACTTAGGAAACTACCTCCACTCAGACCCAGAGACAGATATCCCCATAGAATAAGATTGAACTGGACAGGCACTTAGGCCCTAATCAGATCCATTGCTTTTGATTCCAGTCATCTCTCCTCAGAGGCCTGGTTTCCAATACCAGCATATGGGAGATTCCTTAGGCACTCATCAAAACAATTCTCCTCTCTACATAGGAAACATACTCTTTAGAACTCCATCAAAACCTCCTGTTATGAACATCCCTCAAGGCCCCGGTTCAAGCACCCCATTCCAAGGTCTACATGGACACAAATGCACATTATGACCCATCCTCAACTCACCCATTTCAACACACCCGCCTCGGATGCTCCCGTAGATCCAGCAGATCGAACTTGCCTTGGCTCTATGAGACACCCGGAATGGGAGGCAGGCTGCCCAGGCATCCATCCTTAGAACCCTGCTCTGGATAACTTCCTTATGGGATGTCCTGGAGCCATCCAACAGGTCTCGACTGTCCCACAGAAGGAATCATTGCGGTTTGGAGCATCTCACAATTCCCATCGTGGGAAAACCTCCATGTCCTCGTGACACCGTCCCCTTCATGAAGGGGCCGTCATGGACAGAAACTTCGACCTAAGCCAACGTCTGATCCTAGCTCTGTCTTCAGGTATACAGGATATCAAATCATCTCTGCAGAGGGTGCCTGCCGTCCCCTCACCCCGAAATCTAAGTCTGGCTTGTGTTCTCAGAATTTTTTCCTCACACTCCTGGCCCACAAGCTTTCCAGTTTGGGAATTCTGGAGCCACTATGTGGCACTGTGTCTTCCCTCCAGAAGAAAAACGTTGCCCTCTGGGGCTACCCAGTAACCACAAATGAGTACCATCCTGCACGAAACTCGACTGCACCCCAATGATACAGTCTAGCCTGGGCACTAATTCCCTGTCTGCCACAGCCTGAGCCTGCACCTCCCAACCCACACTCAACAGCTGGCCGAACACTGAGCACATCAGACACACCATGGCCTTAGGTCTTCATCTCTTCCCAACCTCAGTTTTCAGGCTTCAGAACCTAGACCTTAACTCCAATCACAGTCCAGGAGTGAAAGTGTGGCAGAAATTAGAACTCCTTCTTCCCCATGGCCAGAAAACTTGTGGTTGCCATATTGTGCAACGTTCAGTGTAGGAGAAACCAGCATGGTACATTAGGCCACGCCCTGACTTGAGGGGCTCCTTGGGCACAAAAACACATTGTGAAACTCAGTGTGAGACCTATCCTCAAGGAAAGCCTCTCAGTGTCTGGACCAAGAGCCCACATATGGGGCTTGCCATGTTCTTAGGTCCCAATGTTAACCAGAGGTCTGGTTGTCCAGTTGCCCCAACCCACGACTCTGCTCTGGAATCCCTCTTTTGGTGGTCCACCTGAGGTAAAAAAACAAAAACAAAAACAAAAACAAAAAAAAATAAACAAAAAAACAGAAAGGCCTCCTCCCTTCCCACAGAATGACCTCAAACTCTTGGGATCAGGTCAAATCCCCAGAAAGGGAGCCTCATCGATGGCCCATGAGGACACCCCGACATTCCATGGCAATCGGTGACACATTTCCAGAAAAAAAAAAAAAAAGCATGAGCAAGCATCTCACATCGCCCTTTGTTCATATCCCGAAGAGTTCTCCTCACGGTCTATAGATCGGGCCGGCCATACCTACATCCCCCAACCTAAGTGGAGTTTGTGTTTTCAGACTTTTGTCCAAATAGCCCTGGACCACACACGCTCCACACTTGGGTCCCTGGAGCCACAACTCAGGACTGTGCTTCCCTTTCAAGGGAATTCTTCCCATTCCATTGGCCACAACCTTGCAAATGAGGAAAAACCTCCAAAGTCACCGAGGCCATCCCAATAGTGTAGGCCGCCCAGGACAAACAGGGGTGATCTCAAACCAGCTGAGCAACTACCTCCACTCAGACAACAGATGTCCCCAGAGAAGAATATTGAACCGGACAGGCCCCTAGGCCCTAATCAGATCCATTGCTTTGGTTTCCAGGCATCTCTCCTCAGAGGCCTCGTTTCCAATACCAGCATATGGTGGTTTCCTGAGGCACCATTAAAAACAAATCTCGTCTCCCCATGGAAAACTTGCTCATTGGAGCTTTGTCATAACCTCTGGTTAGGAGAATCCTTCAGGGCCCTGGTGCCACTGCCCCATACCAAGGTCTCCATGGACTCAAACCAACGTTAAGACCATTCTCAGGAAAGTCCATTTCAACTCAGCCCCCTCTGTTACTACCCCAAGACAGCAGATCAAACCTTGCTTGTTGCTAGGAGACAATTGGAATGTGAGGCTGGCTACCCTGGCATCCATACTTAGAACCCTGTTCTGGAAAAATACCTTATAAGACGTCCTGGAGCCATCCAACAAATCTTAATTGTCCCACAGAAGGAATCCTTGTGGTGTGGAGCATCTCACAACTCCAATAGTGGGAAAACCCCCATGGCCTCATAATGCCCCCCCTTCCTGAAGGGGCCCACATGGACAGAAACTCAAACCTGAGCCAAAGTCTGAAGCTGGACCTGACTTCAGACGCATGAAATCTCAATTCAGCTCTGCAGAGTGTGCCTGCCATGTCCTTGCCCCGAAACCTAAGCCTAGCTTGTGTTCTCAGACTTCCGTCCTCACTCTCCTGGCCCACAAGCCCTCCAGTTTGGGAATTCCGAAGCCACAATGCAGCACTCTGCCTGCCCTCCAGAAGAAAAACTTTGCCCTATGCTGCTAATAAGAAACCCCAAATGATTTTCTAATGCATGCCACTCGATTGTAAAGCAATTATACAGCCCACCCTGTATTCTAATGCCCTGTCTGGCACAGCCTGAGACAAGACATCCCAAACGACACCCAGACAGCTGGCCCCAACCTGGACACATAGGACCCGCTATGGCTGTATGTCGTCATCTCTTCCCAACCTCGGTTTTCAGGTTTCAGAACCTAGACCTTATCTCCAATCACTGCCCAGGGGTGAACGTGATGCAGAAATTAGAATTCCTCCTTCCCCATGGCCAGAAACCTTGTGGTTGACATGTTGTCCAACGTTCTATGTGGGAAAACCTACATTGTCCGAAAGGCCACGCCAGTGCTTGAGGGCCGCCTAGGGCACAGACATGCATTGTGACCTGCAGCGTGAGTCCCGTATTAAAGTAACGCCTCTCAGTGGCTGGACCAAGATCCTGCATATGGGGCTTGTCATATCCATAGGCCCCCAGCCTTAACCAGAGGGCGAGTATTCCAGTTGTCAGTACCCACTGCTATGCTCTAGAATCCCTCTACTGAGGGGACACATGAGGCAGAAAACCGGACACTTCCCTTCCCACAGAATGACCCCAAACACTTGGCGGCTGGACAAACTACCAGAGAGGGAGACTTCTACGACCCATGAGGCAACTCCTACATTAAACGGACATTGTGGACAAAACATCCAGAGACAAAAGCCTGAGCGACTGCCTCCCTCTCACCCTTCTTTCATATCCAGAGGAGCTCCCCTCATGGGCTGTAGATCAGGCCTGCCGTAACCTCGGCCCCAAACCTGAGCTGAGTTAGGGTTTTTGGATGTCTGTCTGCACAGCCATGGCCCACACAGCCTCCAGGCTGGGGTCTCTGGAGCCACACCACAGAACTGTGCCTGCTCTCTCCTAAGAAACTGCCCATTCCATTGGCCACAACTCTACAAAATAGTAGAAACCTCAAGGTCCCCAAGGACATCCCACTACCGCAAGCCGCACTGGACAAATAGGGGCATTATGACACAAGCTGAGCAACTACTACCTCCATGCAGACACACAGACAGATATCCGCAGAGACAGAAGATTGAACCAGACAGGCCCCTAGGCCCTATTATGAACTCTTGCTTTGGTGTCAAGGTATCACTCCTCAGAGGCCTGGGTTCGAAGACCAGCATACGGGGCTTTCCTGAGGCACCAGACAGAAGACCTCTCATCTCCACATGGGAAGCTTCCTTGTTGGAGTTGTGTCAAGCCCTTCGGGTTGGAGAATCCTGCAGAGTCCCTTAGCTACTGCCACATTCCAAGGTCTCCATGGCCACCAACCCACATTATGACTCATCCTCAGGAGAGTCCATTTAAACTCAGCCTTCTGGGTAGCTCACCCAAGAGCCCACAGATTGAGCGTGCCTTCTCTCGACCAGGCAATGGGAAGGTGAGTTGGCGTTTCTCGGCATCCATGCTTAGGCCCCTGCTCTCGAGTCTTTCTGTATGGGGCATCCTGGAACCATCCAATAGTACTCAACTGTCCTGAAGAAGGAAACTTTGAAGTTTGGAGCAGCTCACAACTCCCAGCGTAGGGAAACATCCCTGGCCTCATGACGTCCCCACCCCCTTCAGGAAGGGGCCGTCATGGACACAAACTCCAGCTTGAGGCAACATCTGATACTCGCCCTGACCTCACCTGCAGGAGATCTCGATTCAGCCTCTGCAGAGTGGGCCTGCCATGCTCTTGGCCCCAAAACTCGTGCTAGCTTGTGTTTTCAGACTTCCTTCCTCACAATCCTGGCCACACCCCTCCAGTTTGGCAATTCCGGAGACGCAATGCAGCACTCTGCCTGCCCTCCAGAAGAAAAATGTTGCCCTATAGGGCTAACCGGAAACGCCAAATGAGTAACAACCTGCATGCCACTCGACCATACCCCAATTATACAGTCTAGCCTGTGCACTAAAGCCCTGTCTGACACAGCCTGAGGGCAGACCTCCAGTCCAACACCCAGAAAGCTGGCCGTACACAGAGCATATCACACCCGCAATGGCTTTAGGCCATCATCTCTACCCAACCTCAGTTTTCACCTTCAGAACCTAGACCTTATCTCCACTCACTGCTCTGGAATGAATGTGATGCAAGAATCAGAACTTCTCCTTCGCCTTGGCAAGTAACCTAGTGGTTGGCATGTTGTCCAATGTTTATTGTAGGAGAAAGCAGCATGGACTATGAGGCCCCACCTAACCCTGAGGGCCACAATATGCACAAACACACATTGTGACCCTCAGCGTGAGCCCTATCCTCATGTAAAGCCTCTTAGTGACTGGAACAACAGCCCACATATGGGGCTTGCCAAGCCTCTAGTCCCCCAATCTCAACCAGAGTTCGAGATGACTAGTCACCCCTACTCAGGGCTCTACTCTGGAATCCCATTTTGGTGGGACACCTGAGGTAAAAAAAAAAAAAATACAGAAAGGACTCTTCCCATCCACAGAATGATCCCAACCCCTTGGGATCAGGCCATATCACCAGAGAAAGAATTGTCCATGGCCCTTGAGGACATCCCGACATTCCACGGCCACCGTTGACACAAAATCCAGAGACAAAAGCCTGAGCAATCGCCACATACTCGCCCTTTGTTCATAGCCCGGAAAATTCTCACGTTCTGTAGATCGAGCCTTCATACATACATCCCCAAACCTAAGCTGAGTTTGTGTTTTCAGACTTCTGTCCCCACAGGCCTGGCCCACACACCATCCAAGCTGGGGCCCCTGGAGCCACACCTCAGGACTGTGGCTTCCCTCTCCAGGGGAATTCTGCCATTTCCATTGTCCACAACCCAATAGATTAGGAGAATCCTCCGAACTCCCCGAGGCCATCCGAATAGTGTTGGCTGCCCAGGACACACTGGGATGATCTTTCACAACTTAGGAAACTACCTCCACTCAGACCCAGAGACAGATATCCCCATAGAATAAGATTGAACTGGACAGGCACTTAGGCCCTAATCAGATCCATTGCTTTTGATTCCAGTCATCTCTCCTCAGAGGCCTGGTTTCCAATACCAGCATATGGGAGATTCCTTAGGCACTCATCAAAACAATTCTCCTCTCTACATAGGAAACATACTCTTTAGAACTCCATCAAAACCTCCTGTTATGAACATCCCTCAAGGCCCCGGTTCAAGCACCCCATTCCAAGGTCTACATGGACACAAATGCACATTATGACCCATCCTCAACTCACCCATTTCAACACACCCGCCTCGGATGCTCCCATAGATCCAGCAGATCGAACTTGCCTTGGCTCTATGAGACACCCGGAATGGGAGGCAGGCTGCCCAGGCATCCATCCTTAGAACCCTGCTCTGGATAACTTCCTTATGGGATGTCCTGGAGCCATCCAACAGGTCTCGACTGTCCCACAGAAGGAATCATTGCGGTTTGGAGCATCTCACAATTCCCATCGTGGGAAAACCTCCATGTCCTCGTGACACCGTCCCCTTCATGAAGGGGCCGTCATGGACAGAAACTTCGACCTAAGCCAACGTCTGATCCTAGCTCTGTCTTCAGGTATACAGGATATCAAATCATCTCTGCAGAGGGTGCCTGCCGTCCCCTCACCCCGAAATCTAAGTCTGGCTTGTGTTCTCAGAATTTTTTCCTCACACTCCTGGCCCACAAGCCTTCCAGTTTGGGAATTCTGGAGCTACTATGTGGCACTGTGTCTTCCCTCCAGAAGAAAAACGTTGCCCTCTGGGGCTACCCAGTAACCACAAATGAGTACCATCCTGCACGAAACTCGACTGCACCCCAATGATACAGTCTAGCCTGGGCACTAATTCCCTGTCTGCCACAGCCTGAGCCTGCACCTCCCAACCCACACTCAACAGCTGGCCGAACACTGAGCACATCAGACACACCATGGCCTTAGGTCTTCATCTCTTCCCAACCTCAGTTTTCAGGCTTCAGAACCTAGACCTTAACTCCAATCACAGTCCAGGAGTGAAAGTGTGGCAGAAATTAGAACTCCTTCTTCCCCATGGCCAGAAAACTTGTGGTTGCCATATTGTGCAACGTTCAGTGTAGGAGAAACCAGCATGGTACATTAGGCCACGCCCTGACTTGAGGGGCTCCTTGGGCACAAAAACACATTGTGAAACTCAGTGTGAGACCTATCCTCAAGGAAAGCCTCTCAGTGTCTGGACCAAGAGCCCACATATGGGGCTTGCCATGTTCTTAGGTCCCAATGTTAACCAGAGGTCTGGTTGTCCAGTTGCCCCAACCCACGACTCTGCTCTGGAATCCCTCTTTTGGTGGTCCACCTGAGGTAAAAAAAAAAAACAAAAACAAAAACAAAAAAAATAAAGAAAAAAACAGAAAGGCCTCCTCCCTTCCCACAGAATGACCTCAAACTCTTGGGATCAGGTCAAATCCCCAGAAAGGGAGCCTCATCGATGGCCCATGAGGACACCCCGACATTCCATGGCAATCGGTGACACATTTCCAGAAAAAAAAAAAAAAAAGCATGAGCAAGCATCTCACATCGCCCTTTGTTCATATCCCGAAGAGTTCTCCTCACGGTCTATAGATCGGGCCGGCCATACCTACATCCCCCAACCTAAGTGGAGTTTGTGTTTTCAGACTTTTGTCCAAATAGCCCTGGACCACACACGCTCCACACTTGGGTCCTTGGAGCCACACCTCAGGACTGTGCTTCCCTTTCAAGGGAATTCTTCCCATTCCATTGGCCACAACCTTGCAAATGAGGAAAAACCTCCAAAGTCACCGAGGCCATCCCAATAGTGTAGGCCGCCCAGGACAAACAGGGGTGATCTCAAACCAGCTGAGCAACTACCTCCACTCAGACAACAGATGTCCCCAGAGAAGAATATTGAACCGGACAGGCCCCTAGGCCCTAATCAAATCCATTGCTTTGGTTTCCAGGCATCTCTCCTCAGAGGCCTCGTTTCCAATACCAGCATATGGTGGTTTCCTGAGGCACCATTAAAAACAAATCTCGTCTCCCCATGGAAAACTTGCTCATTGGAGCTTCGTCATAACCTCTGGTTAGGAGAATCCTTCAGGGCCCTGGTGCCACTGCCCCATACCAAGGTCTCCATGGACTCAAACCAACGTTAAGACCATTCTCAGGAAAGTCCATTTCAACTCAGCCCCCTCTGTTACTACCCCAAGACAGCAGATCAAACCTTGCTTGTTGCTAGGAGACAATTGGAATGTGAGGCTGGCTACCCTGGCATCCATACTTAGAACCCTGTTCTGGAAAAATACCTTATAAGACGTCCTGGAGCCATCCAACAAATCTTAATTGTCCCACAGAAGGAATCCTTGTGGTGTGGAGCATCTCACAACTCCAATAGTGGGAAAACCCCCATGGCCTCATAATGCCCCCCCTTCCTGAAGGGGCCCACATGGACAGAAACTCAAACCTGAGCCAAAGTCTGAAGCTGGACCTGACTTCAGACGCATGAAATCTCAATTCAGCTCTGCAGAGTGTGCCTGCCATGTCCTTGCCCCGAAACCTAAGCCTAGCTTGTGTTCTCAGACTTCCGTCCTCACTCTCCTGGCCCACAAGCCCTCCAGTTTGGGAATTCCGAAGCCACAATGCAGCACTCTGCCTGCCCTCCAGAAGAAAAACTTTGCCCTATGCTGCTAATAAGAAACCCCAAATGATTTTCTAATGCATGCCACTCGATTGTAAAGCAATTATACAGCCCACCCTGTATTCTAATGCCCTGTCTGGCACAGCCTGAGACAAGACATCCCAAACGACACCCAGACAGCTGGCCCCAACCTGGACACATAGGACCCGCTATGGCTGTATGTCGTCATCTCTTCCCAACCTCGGTTTTCAGGTTTCAGAACCTAGACCTTATCTCCAATCACTGCCCAGGGGTGAACGTGATGCAGAAATTAGAATTCCTCCTTCCCCATGGCCAGAAACCTTGTGGTTGACATGTTGTCCAACGTTCTATGTGGGAAAACCTACATTGTCCGAAAGGCCACGCCAGTGCTTGAGGGCCGCCTAGGGCACAGACATGCATTGTGACCTGCAGCGTGAGTCCCGTATTAAAGTAACGCCTCTCAGTGGCTGGACCAAGATCCTGCATATGGGGCTTGTCATATCCATAGGCCCCCAGCCTTAACCAGAGGGCGAGTATTCCAGTTGTCAGTACCCACTGCTATGCTCTAGAATCCCTCTACTGAGGGGACACATGAGGCAGAAAACCGGACACTTCCCTTCCCACAGAATGACCCCAAACACTTGGCGGCTGGACAAACTACCAGAGAGGGAGACTTCTACGACCCATGAGGCAACTCCTACATTAAACGGACACTGTGGACAAAACATCCAGAGACAAAAGCCTGAGCGACTGCCTCCCTCTCACCCTTCTTTCATATCCAGAGGAGCTCCCCTCATGGGCTGTAGATCAGGCCTGCCGTAACCTCGGCCCCAAACCTGAGCTGAGTTAGGGTTTTTGGATGTCTGTCTGCACAGCCATGGCCCACACAGCCTCCAGGCTGGGGTCTCTGGAGCCACACCACAGAACTGTGCCTGCTCTCTCCTAAGAAACTGCCCATTCCATTGGCCACAACTCTACAAAATAGTAGAAACCTCAAGGTCCCCAAGGACATCCCACTACCGCAAGCCGCACTGGACAAATAGGGGCATTATGACACAAGCTGAGCAACTACTACCTCCATGCAGACACACAGACAGATATCCGCAGAGACAGAAGATTGAACCAGACAGGCCCCTAGGCCCTATTATGAACTCTTGCTTTGGTGTCAAGGTATCACTCCTCAGAGGCCTGGGTTCGAAGACCAGCATACGGGGCTTTCCTGAGGCACCAGACAGAAGACCTCTCATCTCCACATGGGAAGCTTCCTTGTTGGAGTTGTGTCAAGCCCTTCGGGTTGGAGAATCCTGCAGAGTCCCTTAGCTACTGCCACATTCCAAGGTCTCCATGGCCACCAACCCACATTATGACTCATCCTCAGGAGAGTCCATTTAAACTCAGCCTTCTGGGTAGCTCACCCAAGAGCCCGCAGATTGAGCCTGCCTTCTCTCGACCAGGCAATGGGAAGGTGAGTTGGCGTTTCTCGGCATCCATGCTTAGGCCCCTGCTCTCGAGTCTTTCTGTATGGGGCATCCTGGAACCATCCAATAGTACTCAACTGTCCTGAAGAAGGAAACTTTGAAGTTTGGAGCAGCTCACAAGTCCCAGCGTAGGGAAACATCCCTGGCCTCATGACGTCCCCACCCCCTTCAGGAAGGGGCCGTCATGGACACAAACTCCAGCTTGAGGCAACATCTGATACTCGCCCTGACCTCACCTGCAGGAGATCTCGATTCAGCCTCTGCAGAGTGGGCCTGCCATGCTCTTGGCCCCAAAACTCGTGCTAGCTTGTGTTTTCAGACTTCCTTCCTCACAATCCTGGCCACACCCCTCCAGTTTGGCAATTCCGGAGACGCAATGCAGCACTCTGCCTGCCCTCCAGAAGAAAAATGTTGCCCTATAGGGCTAACCGGAAACGCCAAATGAGTAACAACCTGCATGCCACTCGACCATACCCCAATTATACAGTCTAGCCTGTGCACTAAAGCCCTGTCTGACACAGCCTGAGGGCAGACCTCCAGTCCAACACCCAGAAAGCTGGCCGTACACAGAGCATATCACACCCGCAATGGCTTTAGGCCATCATCTCTACCCAACCTCAGTTTTCACCTTCAGAACCTAGACCTTATCTCCACTCACTGCTCTGGAATGAATGTGATGCAAGAATCAGAACTTCTCCTTCGCCTTGGCAAGTAACCTAGTGGTTGGCATGTTGTCCAATGTTTATTGTAGGAGAAAGCAGCATGGACTATGAGGCCCCACCTAACCCTGAGGGCCACAATATGCACAAACACACATTGTGACCCTCAGCGTGAGCCCTATCCTCATGTAAAGCCTCTTAGTGACTGGAACAACAGCCCACATATGGGGTTTGCCAAGCCTCTAGTCCCCCAATCTCAACCAGAGTTCGAGATGACTAGTCACCCCTACTCAGGGCTCTGCTCTAGAATCCCATTTTGGTGGGACACCTGAGGTAAAAAAAAAAAAATACAGAAAGGACTCTTCCCATCCACAGAATGATCCCAACCCCTTGGGATCAGGCCATATCACCAGAGAAAGAATTGTCCATGGCCCTTGAGGACATCCCGACATTCCACGGCCACCGTTGACACAAAATCCAGAGACAAAAGCCTGAGCAATCGCCACATACTCGCCCTTTGTTCATAGCCCGGAAAATTCTCACGTTCTGTAGATCAAGCCTTCATACATACATCCCCAAACCTAAGCTGAGTTTGTGTTTTCAGACTTCTGTCCCCACAGGCCTGGCCCACACACCATCCAAGCTGGGGCCCCTGGAGCCACACCTCAGGACTGTGGCTTCCCTCTCCAGGGGAATTCTGCCATTTCCATTGTCCACAACCCAATAGATTAGGAGAATCCTCCGAACTCCCCGAGGCCATCCGAATAGTGTTGGCTGCCCAGGACACACTGGGATGATCTTTCACAACTTAGGAAACTACCTCCACTCAGACCCAGAGACAGATATCCCCATAGAATAAGATTGAACTGGACAGGCACTTAGGCCCTAATCAGATCCATTGCTTTTGATTCCAGTCATCTCTCCTCAGAGGCCTGGTTTCCAATACCAGCATATGGGAGATTCCTTAGGCACTCATCAAAACAATTCTCCTCTCTACATAGGAAACATACTCTTTAGAACTCCATCAAAACCTCCTGTTATGAACATCCCTCAAGGCCCCGGTTCAAGCACCCCATTCCAAGGTCTACATGGACACAAATGCACATTATGACCCATCCTCAACTCACCCATTTCAACACACCCGCCTCGGATGCTCCCGTAGATCCAGCAGATCGAACTTGCCTTGGCTCTATGAGACACCCGGAATGGGAGGCAGGCTGCCCAGGCATCCATCCTTAGAACCCTGCTCTGGATAACTTCCTTATGGGATGTCCTGGAGCCATCCAACAGGTCTCGACTGTCCCACAGAAGGAATCATTGCGGTTTGGAGCATCTCACAATTCCCATCGTGGGAAAACCTCCATGTCCTCGTGACACCGTCCCCTTCATGAAGGGGCCGTCATGGACAGAAACTTCGACCTAAGCCAACGTCTGATCCTAGCTCTGTCTTCAGGTATACAGGATATCAAATCATCTCTGCAGAGGGTGCCTGCCGTCCCCTCACCCCGAAATCTAAGTCTGGCTTGTGTTCTCAGAATTTTTTCCTCACACTCCTGGCCCACAAGCCTTCCAGTTTGGGAATTCTGGAGCCACTATGTGGCACTGTGTCTTCCCTCCAGAAGAAAAACGTTGCCCTCTGGGGCTACCCAGTAACCACAAATGAGTACCATCCTGCACGAAACTCGACTGCACCCCAATGATACAGTCTAGCCTGGGCACTAATTCCCTGTCTGCCACAGCCTGAGCCTGCACCTCCCAACCCACACTCAACAGCTGGCCGAACACTGAGCACATCAGACACACCATGGCCTTAGGTCTTCATCTCTTCCCAACCTCAGTTTTCAGGCTTCAGAACCTAGACCTTAAATCCAATCACAGTCCAGGAGTGAAAGTGTGGCAGAAATTAGAACTCCTTCTTCCCCATGGCCAGAAAACTTGTGGTTGCCATATTGTGCAACGTTCAGTGTAGGAAAAACCAGCATGGTACATTAGGCCACGCCCTGACTTGAGGGGCTCCTTGGGCACAAAAACACATTGTGAAACTCAGTGTGAGACCTATCCTCAAGGAAAGCCTCTCAGTGTCTGGACCAAGAGCCCACATATGGGCCTTGCCATGTTCTTAGGTCCCAATGTTAACCAGAGGTCTGGTTGTCCAGTTGCCCCAACCCACGACTCTGCTCTGGAATCCCTCTTTTGGTGGTCCACCTGAGGTAAAAAAACAAAAACAAAAACAAAAACAAAAAAAAATAAACAAAAAAACAGAAAGGCCTCCTCCCTTCCCACAGAATGACCTCAAACTCTTGGGATCAGGTCAAATCCCCAGAAAGGGAGCCTCATCGATGGCCCATGAGGACACCCCGACATTCCATGGCAATCGGTGACACATTTCCAGAAAAAAAAAAAAAAAGCATGAGCAAGCATCTCACATCGCCCTTTGTTCATATCCCGAAGAGTTCTCCTCACGGTCTATAGATCGGGCCGGCCATACCTACATCCCCCAACCTAAGTGGAGTTTGTGTTTTCAGACTTTTGTCCAAATAGCCCTGGACCACACACGCTCCACACTTGGGTCCTTGGAGCCACACCTCAGGACTGTGCTTCCCTTTCAAGGGAATTCTTCCCATTCCATTGGCCACAACCTTGCAAATGAGGAAAAACCTCCAAAGTCACCGAGGCCATCCCAATAGTGTAGGCCGCCCAGGACAAACAGGGGTGATCTCAAACCAGCTGAGCAACTACCTCCACTCAGACAACAGATGTCCCCAGAGAAGAATATTGAACCGGACAGGCCCCTAGGCCCTAATCAGATCCATTGCTTTGGTTTCCAGGCATCTCTCCTCAGAGGCCTCGTTTCCAATACCAGCATATGGTGGTTTCCTGAGGCACCATTAAAAACAAATCTCGTCTCCCCATGGAAAACTTGCTCATTGGAGCTTTGTCATAACCTCTGGTTAGGAGAATCCTTCAGGGCCCTGGTGCCACTGCCCCATACCAAGGTCTCCATGGACTCAAACCAACGTTAAGACCATTCTCAGGAAAGTCCATTTCAACTCAGCCCCCTCTGTTACTACCCCAAGACAGCAGATCAAACCTTGCTTGTTGCTAGGAGACAATTGGAATGTGAGGCTGGCTACCCTGGCATCCATACTTAGAACCCTGTTCTGGAAAAATACCTTATAAGACGTCCTGGAGCCATCCAACAAATCTTAATTGTCCCACAGAAGGAATCCTTGTGGTGTGGAGCATCTCACAACTCCAATAGTGGGAAAACCCCCATGGCCTCATAATGCCCCCCCTTCCTGAAGGGGCCCACATGGACAGAAACTCAAACCTGAGCCAAAGTCTGAAGCTGGACCTGACTTCAGACGCATGAAATCTCAATTCAGCTCTGCAGAGTGTGCCTGCCATGTCCTTGCCCCGAAACCTAAGCCTAGCTTGTGTTCTCAGACTTCCGTCCTCACTCTCCTGGCCCACAAGCCCTCCAGTTTGGGAATTCCGAAGCCACAATGCAGCACTCTGCCTGCCCTCCAGAAGAAAAACTTTGCCCTATGCTGCTAATAAGAAACCCCAAATGATTTTCTAATGCATGCCACTCGATTGTAAAGCAATTATACAGCCCACCCTGTATTCTAATGCCCTGTCTGGCACAGCCTGAGACAAGACATCCCAAACGACACCCAGACAGCTGGCCCCAACCTGGACACATAGGAGCCGCTATGGCTGTAGGTCGTCATCTCTTCCCAACCTCGGTTTTCAGGCTTCAGAACCTAGACCTTATCTCCAATCACTGCCCAGGGGTGAACGTGATGCAGAAATTAGAATTCCTCCTTCCCCATGGCCAGAAACCTTGTGGTTGACATGTTGTCCAACGTTCTATGTGGGAAAACCTACATTGTCCGAAAGGCCACGCCAGTGCTTGAGGGCCGCCTAGGGCACAGACATGCATTGTGACCTGCAGCGTGAGTCCCGTATTAAAGTAATGCCTCTCAGTGGCTGGACCAAGATCCTGCATATGGGGCTTGTCATATCCATAGGCCCCCAGCCTTAACCAGAGGGCGAGTATTCCAGTTGTCAGTACCCACTGCTATGCTCTAGAATCCCTCTACTGAGGGGACACATGAGGCAGAAAACCGGACACTTCCCTTCCCACAGAATGACCCCAAACACTTGGCGGCTGGACAAACTACCAGAGAGGGAGACTGCTACGACCCATGAGGCAACTCCTACATTAAACGGACATTGTGGACAAAACATCCAGAGACAAAAGCCTGAGCGACTGCCTCCCTCTCACCCTTCTTTCATATCCAGAGGAGCTCCCCTCATGGGCTGTAGATCAGGCCTGCCGTAACCTCGGCCCCAAACCTGAGCTGAGTTAGGGTTTTTGGATGTCTGTCTGCACAGCCATGGCCCACACAGCCTCCAGGCTGGGGTCTCTGGAGCCACACCACAGAACTGTGCCTGCTCTCTCCTAAGAAACTGCCCATTCCATTGGCCACAACTCTACAAAATAGTAGAAACCTCAAGGTCCCCAAGGACATCCCACTACCGCAAGCCGCACTGGACAAATAGGGGCATTATGACACAAGCTGAGCAACTACTACCTCCATGCAGACACACAGACAGATATCCGCAGAGACAGAAGATTGAACCAGACAGGCCCCTAGGCCCTATTATGAACTCTTGCTTTGGTGTCAAGGTATCACTCCTCAGAGGCCTGGGTTCGAAGACCAGCATACGGGGCTTTCCTGAGGCACCAGACAGAAGACCTCTCATCTCCACATGGGAAGCTTCCTTGTTGGAGTTGTGTCAAGCCCTTCGGGTTGGAGAATCCTGCAGAGTCCCTTAGCTACTGCCACATTCCAAGGTCTCCATGGCCACCAACCCACATTATGACTCATCCTCAGGAGAGTCCATTTAAACTCAGCCTTCTGGGTAGCTCACCCAAGAGCCCACAGATTGAGCGTGCCTTCTCTCGACCAGGCAATGGGAAGGTGAGTTGGCGTTTCTCGGCATCCATGCTTAGGCCCCTGCTCTCGAGTCTTTCTGTATGGGGCATCCTGGAACCATCCAATAGTACTCGACTGTCCTGAAGAAGGAAACTTTGAAGTTTGGAGCAGCTCACAACTCCCAGCGTAGGGAAACATCCCTGGCCTCATGACGTCCCCACCCCCTTCAGGAAGGGGCCGTCATGGACACAAACTCCAGCTTGAGGCAACATCTGATACTCGCCCTGACCTCACCTGCAGGAGATCTCGATTCAGCCTCTGCAGAGTGGGCCTGCCATGCTCTTGGCCCCAAAACTCGTGCTAGCTTGTGTTTTCAGACTTCCTTCCTCACAATCCTGGCCACACCCCTCCAGTTTGGCAATTCCGGAGACGCAATGCAGCACTCTGCCTGCCCTCCAGAAGAAAAATGTTGCCCTATAGGGCTAACCGGAAACGCCAAATGAGTAACAACCTGCATGCCACTCGACCATACCCCAATTATACAGTCTAGCCTGTGCACTAAAGCCCTGTCTGACACAGCCTGAGGGCAGACCTCCAGTCCAACACCCAGAAAGCTGGCCGTACACAGAGCATATCACACCCGCAATGGCTTTAGGCCATCATCTCTACCCAACCTCAGTTTTCACCTTCAGAACCTAGACCTTATCTCCACTCACTGCTCTGGAATGAATGTGATGCAAGAATCAGAACTTCTCCTTCGCCTTGGCAAGTAACCTAGTGGTTGGCATGTTGTCCAATGTTTATTGTAGGAGAAAGCAGCATGGACTATGAGGCCCCACCTAACCCTGAGGGCCACAATATGCACAAACACACATTGTGACCCTCAGCGTGAGCCCTATCCTCATGTAAAGCCTCTTAGTGACTGGAACAACAGCCCACATATGGGGTTTGCCAAGCCTCTAGTCCCCCAATCTCAACCAGAGTTCGAGATGACTAGTCACCCCTACTCAGGGCTCTGCTCTAGAATCCCATTTTGGTGGGACACCTGAGGTAAAAAAAAAAAAATACAGAAAGGACTCTTCCCATCCACAGAATGATCCCAACCCCTTGGGATCAGGCCATATCACCAGAGAAAGAATTGTCCATGGCCCTTGAGGACATCCCGACATTCCACGGCCACCGTTGACACAAAATCCAGAGACAAAAGCCTGAGCAATCGCCACATACTCGCCCTTTGTTCATAGCCCGGAAAATTCTCACGTTCTGTAGATCGAGCCTTCATACATACATCCCCAAACCTAAGCTGAGTTTGTGTTTTCAGACTTCTGTCCCCACAGGCCTGGCCCACACACCATCCAAGCTGGGGCCCCTGGAGCCACACCTCAGGACTGTGGCTTCCCTCTCCAGGGGAATTCTGCCATTTCCATTGTCCACAACCCAATAGATTAGGAGAATCCTCCGAACTCCCCGAGGCCATCCGAATAGTGTTGGCTGCCCAGGACACACTGGGATGATCTTTCACAACTTAGGAAACTACCTCCACTCAGACCCAGAGACAGATATCCCCATAGAATAAGATTGAACTGGACAGGCACTTAGGCCCTAATCAGATCCATTGCTTTTGATTCCAGTCATCTCTCCTCAGAGGCCTGGTTTCCAATACCAGCATATGGGAGATTCCTTAGGCACTCATCAAAACAATTCTCCTCTCTACATAGGAAACATACTCTTTAGAACTCCATCAAAACCTCCTGTTATGAACATCCCTCAAGGCCCCGGTTCAAGCACCCCATTCCAAGGTCTACATGGACACAAATGCACATTATGACCCATCCTCAACTCACCCATTTCAACACACCCGCCTCGGATGCTCCCGTAGATCCAGCAGATCGAACTTGCCTTGGCTCTATGAGACACCCGGAATGGGAGGCAGGCTGCCCAGGCATCCATCCTTAGAACCCTGCTCTGGATAACTTCCTTATGGGATGTCCTGGAGCCATCCAACAGGTCTCGACTGTCCCACAGAAGGAATCATTGCGGTTTGGAGCATCTCACAATTCCCATCGTGGGAAAACCTCCATGTCCTCGTGACACCGTCCCCTTCATGAAGGGGCCGTCATGGACAGAAACTTCGACCTAAGCCAACGTCTGATCCTAGCTCTGTCTTCAGGTATACAGGATATCAAATCATCTCTGCAGAGGGTGCCTGCCGTCCCCTCACCCCGAAATCTAAGTCTGGCTTGTGTTCTCAGAATTTTTTCCTCACACTCCTGGCCCACAAGCCTTCCAGTTTGGGAATTCTGGAGCCACTATGTGGCACTGTGTCTTCCCTCCAGAAGAAAAACGTTGCCCTCTGGGGCTACCCAGTAACCACAAATGAGTACCATCCTGCACGAAACTCGACTGCACCCCAATGATACAGTCTAGCCTGGGCACTAATTCCCTGTCTGCCACAGCCTGAGCCTGCACCTCCCAACCCACACTCAACAGCTGGCCGAACACTGAGCACATCAGACACACCATGGCCTTAGGTCTTCATCTCTTCCCAACCTCAGTTTTCAGGCTTCAGAACCTAGACCTTAAATCCAATCACAGTCCAGGAGTGAAAGTGTGGCAGAAATTAGAACTCCTTCTTCCCCATGGCCAGAAAACTTGTGGTTGCCATATTGTGCAACGTTCAGTGTAGGAGAAACCAGCATGGTACATTAGGCCACGCCCTGACTTGAGGGGCTCCTTGGGCACAAAAACACATTGTGAAACTCAGTGTGAGACCTATCCTCAAGGAAAGCCTCTCAGTGTCTGGACCAAGAGCCCACATATGGGGCTTGCCATGTTCTTAGGTCCCAATGTTAACCAGAGGTCTGGTTGTCCAGTTGCCCCAACCCACGACTCTGCTCTGGAATCCCTCTTTTGGTGGTCCACCTGAGGTAAAAAAACAAAAACAAAAAAAAATAAACAAAAAAACAGAAAGGCCTCCTCCCTTCCCACAGAATGACCTCAAACTCTTGGGATCAGGTCAAATCCCCAGAAAGGGAGCCTCATCGATGGCCCATGAGGACACCCCGACATTCCATGGCAATCGGTGACACATTTCCAGAAAAAAAAAAAAAAAAGCATGAGCAAGCATCTCACATCGCCCTTTGTTCATATCCCGAAGAGTTCTCCTCACGGTCTATAGATCGGGCCGGCCATACCTACATCCCCCAACCTAAGTGGAGTTTGTGTTTTCAGACTTTTGTCCAAATAGCCCTGGACCACACACGCTCCACACTTGGGTCCTTGGAGCCACACCTCAGGACTGTGCTTCCCTTTCAAGGGAATTCTTCCCATTCCATTGGCCACAACCTTGCAAATGAGGAAAAACCTCCAAAGTCACCGAGGCCATCCCAATAGTGTAGGCCGCCCAGGACAAACAGGGGTGATCTCAAACCAGCTGAGCAACTACCTCCACTCAGACAACAGATGTCCCCAGAGAAGAATATTGAACCGGACAGGCCCCTAGGCCCTAATCAGATCCATTGCTTTGGTTTCCAGGCATCTCTCCTCAGAGGCCTCGTTTCCAATACCAGCATATGGTGGTTTCCTGAGGCACCATTAAAAACAAATCTCGTCTCCCCATGGAAAACTTGCTCATTGGAGCTTTGTCATAACCTCTGGTTAGGAGAATCCTTCAGGGCCCTGGTGCCACTGCCCCATACCAAGGTCTCCATGGACTCAAACCAACGTTAAGACCATTCTCAGGAAAGTCCATTTCAACTCAGCCCCCTCTGTTACTACCCCAAGACAGCAGATCAAACCTTGCTTGTTGCTAGGAGACAATTGGAATGTGAGGCTGGCTACCCTGGCATCCATACTTAGAACCCTGTTCTGGAAAAATACCTTATAAGACGTCCTGGAGCCATCCAACAAATCTTAATTGTCCCACAGAAGGAATCCTTGTGGTGTGGAGCATCTCACAACTCCAATAGTGGGAAAACCCCCATGGCCTCATAATGCCCCCCCTTCCTGAAGGGGCCCACATGGACAGAAACTCAAACCTGAGCCAAAGTCTGAAGCTGGACCTGACTTCAGACGCATGAAATCTCAATTCAGCTCTGCAGAGTGTGCCTGCCATGTCCTTGCCCCGAAACCTAAGCCTAGCTTGTGTTCTCAGACTTCCGTCCTCACTCTCCTGGCCCACAAGCCCTCCAGTTTGGGAATTCCGAAGCCACAATGCAGCACTCTGCCTGCCCTCCAGAAGAAAAACTTTGCCCTATGCTGCTAATAAGAAACCCCAAATGATTTTCTAATGCATGCCACTCGATTGTAAAGCAATTATACAGCCCACCCTGTATTCTAATGCCCTGTCTGGCACAGCCTGAGACAAGACATCCCAAACGACACCCAGACAGCTGGCCCCAACCTGGACACATAGGAGCCGCTATGGCTGTAGGTCGTCATCTCTTCCCAACCTCGGTTTTCAGGCTTCAGAACCTAGACCTTATCTCCAATCACTGCCCAGGGGTGAACGTGATGCAGAAATTAGAATTCCTCCTTCCCCATGGCCAGAAACCTTGTGGTTGACATGTTGTCCAACGTTCTATGTGGGAAAACCTACATTGTCCGAAAGGCCACGCCAGTGCTTGAGGGCCGCCTAGGGCACAGACATGCATTGTGACCTGCAGCGTGAGTCCCGTATTAAAGTAATGCCTCTCAGTGGCTGGACCAAGATCCTGCATATGGGGCTTGTCATATCCATAGGCCCCCAGCCTTAACCAGAGGGCGAGTATTCCAGTTGTCAGTACCCACTGCTATGCTCTAGAATCCCTCTACTGAGGGGACACATGAGGCAGAAAACCGGACACTTCCCTTCCCACAGAATGACCCCAAACACTTGGCGGCTGGACAAACTACCAGAGAGGGAGACTGCTACGACCCATGAGGCAACTCCTACATTAAACGGACATTGTGGACAAAACATCCAGAGACAAAAGCCTGAGCGACTGCCTCCCTCTCACCCTTCTTTCATATCCAGAGGAGCTCCCCTCATGGGCTGTAGATCAGGCCTGCCGTAACCTCGGCCCCAAACCTGAGCTGAGTTAGGGTTTTTGGATGTCTGTCTGCACAGCCATGGCCCACACAGCCTCCAGGCTGGGGTCTCTGGAGCCACACCACAGAACTGTGCCTGCTCTCTCCTAAGAAACTGCCCATTCCATTGGCCACAACTCTACAAAATAGTAGAAACCTCAAGGTCCCCAAGGACATCCCACTACCGCAAGCCGCACTGGACAAATAGGGGCATTATGACACAAGCTGAGCAACTACTACCTCCATGCAGACACACAGACAGATATCCGCAGAGACAGAAGATTGAACCAGACAGGCCCCTAGGCCCTATTATGAACTCTTGCTTTGGTGTCAAGGTATCACTCCTCAGAGGCCTGGGTTCGAAGACCAGCATACGGGGCTTTCCTGAGGCACCAGACAGAAGACCTCTCATCTCCACATGGGAAGCTTCCTTGTTGGAGTTGTGTCAAGCCCTTCGGGTTGGAGAATCCTGCAGAGTCCCTTAGCTACTGCCACATTCCAAGGTCTCCATGGCCACCAACCCACATTATGACTCATCCTCAGGAGAGTCCATTTAAACTCAGCCTTCTGGGTAGCTCACCCAAGAGCCCACAGATTGAGCGTGCCTTCTCTCGACCAGGCAATGGGAAGGTGAGTTGGCGTTTCTCGGCATCCATGCTTAGGCCCCTGCTCTCGAGTCTTTCTGTATGGGGCATCCTGGAACCATCCAATAGTACTCGACTGTCCTGAAGAAGGAAACTTTGAAGTTTGGAGCAGCTCACAACTCCCAGCGTAGGGAAACATCCCTGGCCTCATGACGTCCCCACCCCCTTCAGGAAGGGGCCGTCATGGACACAAACTCCAGCTTGAGGCAACATCTGATACTCGCCCTGACCTCACCTGCAGGAGATCTCGATTCAGCCTCTGCAGAGTGGGCCTGCCATGCTCTTGGCCCCAAAACTCGTGCTAGCTTGTGTTTTCAGACTTCCTTCCTCACAATCCTGGCCACACCCCTCCAGTTTGGCAATTCCGGAGACGCAATGCAGCACTCTGCCTGCCCTCCAGAAGAAAAATGTTGCCCTATAGGGCTAACCGGAAACGCCAAATGAGTAACAACCTGCATGCCACTCGACCATACCCCAATTATACAGTCTAGCCTGTGCACTAAAGCCCTGTCTGACACAGCCTGAGGGCAGACCTCCAGTCCAACACCCAGAAAGCTGGCCGTACACAGAGCATATCACACCCGCAATGGCTTTAGGCCATCATCTCTACCCAACCTCAGTTTTCACCTTCAGAACCTAGACCTTATCTCCACTCACTGCTCTGGAATGAATGTGATGCAAGAATCAGAACTTCTCCTTCGCCTTGGCAAGTAACCTAGTGGTTGGCATGTTGTCCAATGTTTATTGTAGGAGAAAGCAGCATGGACTATGAGGCCCCACCTAACCCTGAGGGCCACAATATGCACAAACACACATTGTGACCCTCAGCGTGAGCCCTATCCTCATGTAAAGCCTCTTAGTGACTGGAACAACAGCCCACATATGGGGTTTGCCAAGCCTCTAGTCCCCCAATCTCAACCAGAGTTCGAGATGACTAGTCACCCCTACTCAGGGCTCTGCTCTAGAATCCCATTTTGGTGGGACACCTGAGGTAAAAAAAAAAAAAATACAGAAAGGACTCTTCCCATCCACAGAATGATCCCAACCCCTTGGGATCAGGCCATATCACCAGAGAAAGAATTGTCCATGGCCCTTGAGGACATCCCGACATTCCACGGCCACCGTTGACACAAAATCCAGAGACAAAAGCCTGAGCAATCGCCACATACTCGCCCTTTGTTCATAGCCCGGAAAATTCTCACGTTCTGTAGATCGAGCCTTCATACATACATCCCCAAACCTAAGCTGAGTTTGTGTTTTCAGACTTCTGTCCCCACAGGCCTGGCCCACACACCATCCAAGCTGGGGCCCCTGGAGCCACACCTCAGGACTGTGGCTTCCCTCTCCAGGGGAATTCTGCCATTTCCATTGTCCACAACCCAATAGATTAGGAGAATCCTCCGAACTCCCCGAGGCCATCCGAATAGTGTTGGCTGCCCAGGACACACTGGGATGATCTTTCACAACTTAGGAAACTACCTCCACTCAGACCCAGAGACAGATATCCCCATAGAATAAGATTGAACTGGACAGGCACTTAGGCCCTAATCAGATCCATTGCTTTTGATTCCAGTCATCTCTCCTCAGAGGCCTGGTTTCCAATACCAGCATATGGGAGATTCCTTAGGCAGTCATCAAAACAATTCTCCTCTCTACATAGGAAACATACTCTTTAGAACTCCATCAAAACCTCCTGTTATGAACATCCCTCAAGGCCCCGGTTCAAGCACCCCATTCCAAGGTCTACATGGACACAAATGCACATTATGACCCATCCTCAACTCACCCATTTCAACACACCCGCCTCGGATGCTCCCGTAGATCCAGCAGATCGAACTTGCCTTGGCTCTATGAGACACCCGGAATGGGAGGCAGGCTGCCCAGGCATCCATCCTTAGAACCCTGCTCTGGATAACTTCCTTATGGGATGTCCGAGAGCCATCCAACAGGTCTCGACTGTCCCACAGAAGGAATCATTGCGGTTTGGAGCATCTCACAATTCCCATCGTGGGAAAACCTCCATGTCCTCGTGACACCGTCCCCTTCATGAAGGGGCCGTCATGGACAGAAACTTCGACCTAAGCCAACGTCTGATCCTAGCTCTGTCTTCAGGTATACAGGATATCAAATCATCTCTGCAGAGGGTGCCTGCCGTCCCCTCACCCCGAAATCTAAGTCTGGCTTGTGTTCTCAGAATTTTTTCCTCACACTCCTGGCCCACAAGCCTTCCAGTTTGGGAATTCTGGAGCCACTATGTGGCACTGTGTCTTCCCTCCAGAAGAAAAACGTTGCCCTCTGGGGCTACCCAGTAACCACAAATGAGTACCATCCTGCACGAAACTCGACTGCACCCCAATGATACAGTCTAGCCTGGGCACTAATTCCCTGTCTGCCACAGCCTGAGCCTGCACCTCCCAACCCACACTCAACAGCTGGCCGAACACTGAGCACATCAGACACACCATGGCCTTAGGTCTTCATCTCTTCCCAACCTCAGTTTTCAGGCTTCAGAACCTAGACCTTAAATCCAATCACAGTCCAGGAGTGAAAGTGTGGCAGAAATTAGAACTCCTTCTTCCCCATGGCCAGAAAACTTGTGGTTGCCATATTGTGCAACGTTCAGTGTAGGAGAAACCAGCATGGTACATTAGGCCATGCCCTGACTTGAGGGGCTCCTTGGGCACAAAAACACATGGTGAAACTCAGTGTGAGACCTATCCTCAAGGAAGGCCTCTCAGTGTCTGGACCAAGAGCCCACATATGGGGCTTGCCATGTTCTTAGGTCCCAATGTTAACCAGAGGTCTGGTTGTCCAGTTGCCCCAACCCACGACACTGCTCTGGAATCCCTCTTTTGGTGGTCCACCTGAGGTAAAAAAACAAAAACAAAAACAAAAACAAAAAAAAATAAACAAAAAAACAGAAAGGCCTCCTCCCTTCCCACAGAATGACCTCAAACTCTTGGGATCAGGTCAAATCCCCAGAAAGGGAGCCTCATCGATGGCCCATGAGGACACCCCGACATTCCATGGCAATCGGTGACACATTTCCAGAAAAAAAAAAAAAAAAGCATGAGCAAGCATCTCACATCGCCCTTTGTTCATATCCCGAAGAGTTCTCCTCACGGTCTATAGATCGGGCCGGCCATACCTACATCCCCCAACCTAAGTGGAGTTTGTCCAAATAGCCCTGGACCACACACGCTCCACACTTGGGTCCCTGGAGCCACACCTCAGGACTGTGCTTCCCTTTCAAGGGAATTCTTCCCATTCCATTGGCCACAACCTTGCAAATGAGGAAAAACCTCCAAAGTCACCGAGGCCATCCCAATAGTGTAGGCCGCCCAGGACAAACAGGGGTGATCTCAAACCAGCTGAGCAACTACCTCCACTCAGACAACAGATGTCCCCAGAGAAGAATATTGAACCGGACAGGCCCCTAGGCCCTAATCAGATCCATTGCTTTGGTTTCCAGGCATCTCTCCTCAGAGGCCTCGTTTCCAATACCAGCATATGGTGGTTTCCTGAGGCACCATTAAAAACAAATCTCGTCTCCCCATGGAAAACTTGCTCATTGGAGCTTTGTCATAACCTCTGGTTAGGAGAATCCTTCAGGGCCCTGGTGCCACTGCCCCATACCAAGGTCTCCATGGACTCAAACCAACGTTAAGACCATTCTCAGGAAAGTCCATTTCAACTCAGCCCCCTCTGTTACTACCCCAAGACAGCAGATCAAACCTTGCTTGTTGCTAGGAGACAATTGGAATGTGAGGCTGGCTACCCTGGCATCCATACTTAGAACCCTGTTCTGGAAAAATACCTTATAAGACGTCCTGGAGCCATCCAACAAATCTTAATTGTCCCACAGAAGGAATCCTTGTGGTGTGGAGCATCTCACAACTCCAATAGTGGGAAAACCCCCATGGCCTCATAATGCCCCCCCTTCCTGAAGGGGCCCACATGGACAGAAACTCAAACCTGAGCCAAAGTCTGAAGCTGGACCTGACTTCAGACGCATGAAATCTCAATTCAGCTCTGCAGAGTGTGCCTGCCATGTCCTTGCCCCGAAACCTAAGCCTAGCTTGTGTTCTCAGACTTCCGTCCTCACTCTCCTGGCCCACAAGCCCTCCAGTTTGGGAATTCCGAAGCCACAATGCAGCACTCTGCCTGCCCTCCAGAAGAAAAACTTTGCCCTATGCTGCTAATAAGAAACCCCAAATGATTTTCTAATGCATGCCACTCGATTGTAAAGCAATTATACAGCCCACCCTGTATTCTAATGCCCTGTCTGGCACAGCCTGAGACAAGACATCCCAAACGACACCCAGACAGCTGGCCCCAACCTGGACACATAGGAGCCGCTATGGCTGTAGGTCGTCATCTCTTCCCAACCTCGGTTTTCAGGCTTCAGAACCTAGACCTTATCTCCAATCACTGCCCAGGGGTGAACGTGATGCAGAAATTAGAATTCCTCCTTCCCCATGGCCAGAAACCTTGTGGTTGACATGTTGTCCAACGTTCTATGTGGGAAAACCTACATTGTCCGAAAGGCCACGCCAGTGCTTGAGGGCCGCCTAGGGCACAGACATGCATTGTGACCTGCAGCGTGAGTCCCGTATTAAAGAAACGCCTCTCAGTGGCTGGACCAAGATCCTGCATATGGGGCTTGTCATATCCATAGGCCCCCAGCCTTAACCAGAGGGCGAGTATTCCAGTTGTCAGTACCCACTGCTATGCTCTAGAATCCCTCTACTGAGGGGACACATGAGGCAGAAAACCGGACACTTCCCTTCCCACAGAATGACCCCAAACACTTGGCGGCTGGACAAACTACCAGAGAGGGAGACTGCTACGACCCATGAGGCAACTCCTACATTAAACGGACATTGTGGACAAAACATCCAGAGACAAAAGCCTGAGCGACTGCCTCCCTCTCACCCTTCTTTCATATCCAGAGGAGCTCCCCTCATGGGCTGTAGATCAGGCCTGCCGTAACCTCGGCCCCAAACCTGAGCTGAGTTAGGGTTTTTGGATGTCTGTCTGCACAGCCATGGCCCACACAGCCTCCAGGCTGGGGTCTCTGGAGCCACACCACAGAACTGTGCCTGCTCTCTCCTAAGAAACTGCCCATTCCATTGGCCACAACTCTACAAAATAGTAGAAACCTCAAGGTCCCCAAGGACATCCCACTACCGCAAGCCGCACTGGACAAATAGGGGCATTATGACACAAGCTGAGCAACTACTACCTCCATGCAGACACACAGACAGATATCCGCAGAGACAGAAGATTGAACCAGACAGGCCCCTAGGCCCTATTATGAACTCTTGCTTTGGTGTCAAGGTATCACTCCTCAGAGGCCTGGGTTCGAAGACCAGCATACGGGGCTTTCCTGAGGCACCAGACAGAAGACCTCTCATCTCCACATGGGAAGCTTCCTTGTTGGAGTTGTGTCAAGCCCTTCGGGTTGGAGAATCCTGCAGAGTCCCTTAGCTACTGCCACATTCCAAGGTCTCCATGGCCACCAACCCACATTATGACTCATCCTCAGGAGAGTCCATTTAAACTCAGCCTTCTGGGTAGCTCACCCAAGAGCCCACAGATTGAGCGTGCCTTCTCTCGACCAGGCAATGGGAAGGTGAGTTGGCGTTTCTCGGCATCCATGCTTAGGCCCCTGCTCTCGAGTCTTTCTGTATGGGGCATCCTGGAACCATCCAATAGTACTCGACTGTCCTGAAGAAGGAAACTTTGAAGTTTGGAGCAGCTCACAACTCCCAGCGTAGGGAAACATCCCTGGCCTCATGACGTCCCCACCCCCTTCAGGAAGGGGCCGTCATGGACACAAACTCCAGCTTGAGGCAACATCTGATACTCGCCCTGACCTCACCTGCAGGAGATCTCGATTCAGCCTCTGCAGAGTGGGCCTGCCATGCTCTTGGCCCCAAAACTCGTGCAAGCTTGTGTTTTCAGACTTCCTTCCTCACAATCCTGGCCACACCCCTCCAGTTTGGCAATTCCGGAGACGCAATGCAGCACTCTGCCTGCCCTCCAGAAGAAAAATGTTGCCCTATAGGGCTAACCGGAAACGCCAAATGAGTAACAACCTGCATGCCACTCGACCATACCCCAATTATACAGTCTAGCCTGTGCACTAAAGCCCTGTCTGACACAGCCTGAGGGCAGACCTCCAGTCCAACACCCAGAAAGCTGGCCGTACACAGAGCATATCACACCCGCAATGGCTTTAGGCCATCATCTCTACCCAACCTCAGTTTTCACCTTCAGAACCTAGACCTTATCTCCACTCACTGCTCTGGAATGAATGTGATGCAAGAATCAGAACTTCTCCTTCGCCTTGGCAAGTAACCTAGTGGTTGGCATGTTGTCCAATGTTTATTGTAGGAGAAAGCAGCATGGACTATGAGGCCCCACCTAACCCTGAGGGCCACAATATGCACAAACACACATTGTGACCCTCAGCGTGAGCCCTATCCTCATGTAAAGCCTCTTAGTGACTGGAACAACAGCCCACATATGGGGCTTGCCAAGCCTCTAGTCCCCCAATCTCAACCAGAGTTCGAGATGTCTAGTCACCCCTACTCAGGGCTCTGCTCTAGAATCCCATTTTGGTGGGACACCTGAGTTAAAAAAAAAAAATACAGAAAGGACTCTTCCCATCCACAGAATGATCCCAACCCCTTGGGATCAGGCCATATCACCAGAGAAAGAATTGTCCATGGCCCTTGAGGACATCCCGACATTCCACGGCCACCGTTGACACAAAATCCAGAGACAAAAGCCTGAGCAATCGCCACATACTCGCCCTTTGTTCATAGCCCGGAAAATTCTCACGTTCTGTAGATCGAGCCTTCATACATACATCCCCAAACCTAAGCTGAGTTTGTGTTTTCAGACTTCTGTCCCCACAGGCCTGGCCCACACACCATCCAAGCTGGGGCCCCTGGAGCCACACCTCAGGACTGTGGCTTCCCTCTCCAGGGGAATTCTGCCATTTCCATTGTCCACAACCCAATAGATTAGGAGAATCCTCCGAACTCCCCGAGGCCATCCGAATAGTGTTGGCTGCCCAGGACACACTGGGATGATCTTTCACAACTTAGGAAACTACCTCCACTCAGACCCAGAGACAGATATCCCCATAGAATAAGATTGAACTGGACAGGCACTTAGGCCCTAATCAGATCCATTGCTTTTGATTCCAGTCATCTCTCCTCAGAGGCCTGGTTTCCAATACCAGCATATGGGAGATTCCTTAGGCACTCATCAAAACAATTCTCCTCTCTACATAGGAAACATACTCTTTAGAAATCCATCAAAACCTCCTGTTATGAACATCCCTCAAGGCCCCGGTTCAAGCACCCCATTCCAAGGTCTACATGGACACAAATGCACATTATGACCCATCCTCAACTCACCCATTTCAACACACCCGCCTCGGATGCTCCCGTAGATCCAGCAGATCGAACTTGCCTTGGCTCTATGAGACACCCGGAATGGGAGGCAGGCTGCCCAGGCATCCATCCTTAGAACCCTGCTCTGGATAACTTCCTTATGGGATGTCCTGGAGCCATCCAACAGGTCTCGACTGTCCCACAGAAGGAATCATTGCGGTTTGGAGCATCTCACAATTCCCATCGTGGGAAAACCTCCATGTCCTCGTGACACCGTCCCCTTCATGAAGGGGCCGTCATGGACAGAAACTTCGACCTAAGCCAACGTCTGATCCTAGCTCTGTCTTCAGGTATACAGGATATCAAATCATCTCTGCAGAGGGTGCCTGCCGTCCCCTCACCCCGAAATCTAAGTCTGGCTTGTGTTCTCAGAATTTTTTCCTCACACTCCTGGCCCACAAGCCTTCCAGTTTGGGAATTCTGGAGCCACTATGTGGCACTGTGTCTTCCCTCCAGAAGAAAAACGTTGCCCTCTGGGGCTACCCAGTAACCACAAATGAGTACCATCCTGCACGAAACTCGACTGCACCCCAATGATACAGTCTAGCCTGGGCACTAATTCCCTGTCTGCCACAGCCTGAGCCTGCACCTCCCAACCCACACTCAACAGCTGGCCGAACACTGAGCACATCAGACACACCATGGCCTTAGGTCTTCATCTCTTCCCAACCTCAGTTTTCAGGCTTCAGAACCTAGACCTTAAATCCAATCACAGTCCAGGAGTGAAAGTGTGGCAGAAATTAGAACTCCTTCTTCCCCATGGCCAGAAAACTTGTGGTTGCCATATTGTGCAACGTTCAGTGTAGGAGAAACCAGCATGGTACATTAGGCCACGCCCTGACTTGAGGGGCTCCTTGGGCACAAAAACACATTGTGAAACTCAGTGTGAGACCTATCCTCAAGGAAAGCCTCTCAGTGTCTGGACCAAGAGCCCACATATGGGGCTTGCCATGTTCTTAGGTCCCAATGTTAACCAGAGGTCTGGTTGTCCAGTTGCCCCAACCCACGACTCTGCTCTGGAATCCCTCTTTTGGTGGTCCACCTGAGGTAAAAAAACAAAAACAAAAACAAAAACAAAAAAAAAATAAACAAAAAAACAGAAAGGCCTCCTCCCTTCCCACAGAATGACCTCAAACTCTTGGGATCAGGTCAAATCCCCAGAAAGGGAGCCTCATCGATGGCCCATGAGGACACCCCGACATTCCATGGCAATCGGTGACACATTTCCAGAAAAAAAAAAAAAAAAGCATGAGCAAGCATCTCACATCGCCCTTTGTTCATATCCCGAAGAGTTCTCCTCACGGTCTATAGATCGGGCCGGCCATACCTACATCCCCCAACCTAAGTGGAGTTTGTGTTTTCAGACTTTTGTCCAAATAGCCCTGGACCACACACGCTCCACACTTGGGTCCTTGGAGCCACACCTCAGGACTGTGCTTCCCTTTCAAGGGAATTCTTCCCATTCCATTGGCCACAACCTTGCAAATGAGGAAAAACCTCCAAAGTCACCGAGGCCATCCCAATAGTGTAGGCCGCCCAGGACAAACAGGGGTGATCTCAAACCAGCTGAGCAACTACCTCCACTCAGACAACAGATGTCCCCAGAGAAGAATATTGAACCGGACAGGCCCCTAGGCCCTAATCAGATCCATTGCTTTGGTTTCCAGGCATCTCTCCTCAGAGGCCTCGTTTCCAATACCAGCATATGGTGGTTTCCTGAGGCACCATTAAAAACAAATCTCGTCTCCCCATGGAAAACTTGCTCATTGGAGCTTTGTCATAACCTCTGGTTAGGAGAATCCTTCAGGGCCCTGGTGCCACTGCCCCATACCAAGGTCTCCATGGACTCAAACCAACGTTAAGACCATTCTCAGGAAAGTCCATTTCAACTCAGCCCCCTCTGTTACTACCCCAAGACAGCAGATCAAACCTTGCTTGTTGCTAGGAGACAATTGGAATGTGAGGCTGGCTACCCTGGCATCCATACTTAGAACCCTGTTCTGGAAAAATACCTTATAAGACGTCCTGGAGCCATCCAACAAATCTTAATTGTCCCACAGAAGGAATCCTTGTGGTGTGGAGCATCTCACAACTCCAATAGTGGGAAAACCCCCATGGCCTCATAATGCCCCCCCTTCCTGAAGGGGCCCACATGGACAGAAACTCAAACCTGAGCCAAAGTCTGAAGCTGGACCTGACTTCAGACGCATGAAATCTCAATTCAGCTCTGCAGAGTGTGCCTGCCATGTCCTTGCCCCGAAACCTAAGCCTAGCTTGTGTTCTCAGACTTCCGTCCTCACTCTCCTGGCCCACAAGCCCTCCAGTTTGGGAATTCCGAAGCCACAATGCAGCACTCTGCCTGCCCTCCAGAAGAAAAACTTTGCCCTATGCTGCTAATAAGAAACCCCAAATGATTTTCTAATGCATGCCACGCGATTGTAAAGCAATTATACAGCCCACCCTGTATTCTAATGCCCTGTCTGGCACAGCCTGAGACAAGACATCCCAAACGACACCCAGACAGCTGGCCCCAACCTGGACACATAGGAGCCGCTATGGCTGTAGGTCGTCATCTCTTCCCAACCTCGGTTTTCAGGCTTCAGAACCTAGACCTTATCTCCAATCACTGCCCAGGGGTGAACGTGATGCAGAAATTAGAATTCCTCCTTCCCCATGGCCAGAAACCTTGTGGTTGACATGTTGTCCAACGTTCTATGTGGGAAAACCTACATTGTCCGAAAGGCCACGCCAGTGCTTGAGGGCCGCCTAGGGCACAGACATGCATTGTGACCTGCAGCGTGAGTCCCGTATTAAAGTAATGCCTCTCAGTGGCTGGACCAAGATCCTGCATATGGGGCTTGTCATATCCATAGGCCCCCAGCCTTAACCAGAGGGCGAGTATTCCAGTTGTCAGTACCCACTGCTATGCTCTAGAATCCCTCTACTGAGGGGACACATGAGGCAGAAAACCGGACACTTCCCTTCCCACAGAATGACCCCAAACACTTGGCGGCTGGACAAACTACCAGAGAGGGAGACTTCTACGACCCATGAGGCAACTCCTACATTAAACGGACATTGTGGACAAAACATCCAGAGACAAAAGCCTGAGCGACTGCCTCCCTCTCACCCTTCTTTCATATCCAGAGGAGCTCCCCTCATGGGCTGTAGATCAGGCCTGCCGTAACCTCGGCCCCAAACCTGAGCTGAGTTAGGGTTTTTGGATGTCTGTCTGCACAGCCATGGCCCACACAGCCTCCAGGCTGGGGTCTCTGGAGCCACACCACAGAACTGTGCCTGCTCTCTCCTAAGAAACTGCCCATTCCATTGGCCACAACTCTACAAAATAGTAGAAACCTCAAGGTCCCCAAGGACATCCCACTACCGCAAGCCGCACTGGACAAATAGGGGCATTATGACACAAGCTGAGCAACTACTACCTCCATGCAGACACACAGACAGATATCCGCAGAGACAGAAGATTGAACCAGACAGGCCCCTAGGCCCTATTATGAACTCTTGCTTTGGTGTCAAGGTATCACTCCTCAGAGGCCTGGGTTCGAAGACCAGCATACGGGGCTTTCCTGAGGCACCAGACAGAAGACCTCTCATCTCCACATGGGAAGCTTCCTTGTTGGAGTTGTGTCAAGCCCTTCGGGTTGGAGAATCCTGCAGAGTCCCTTAGCTACTGCCACATTCCAAGGTCTCCATGGCCACCAACCCACATTATGACTCATCCTCAGGAGAGTCCATTTAAACTCAGCCTTCTGGGTAGCTCACCCAAGAGCCCACAGATTGAGCGTGCATTCTCTCGACCAGGCAATGGGAAGGTGAGTTGGCGTTTCTCGGCATCCATGCTTAGGCCCCTGCTCTCGAGTCTTTCTGTATGGAGCATCCTGGAACCATCCAATAGTACTCGACTGTCCTGAAGAAGGAAACTTTGAAGTTTGGAGCAGCTCACAACTCCCAGCGTAGGGAAACATCCCTGGCCTCATGACGTCCCCACCCCCTTCAGGAAGGGGCCGTCATGGACACAAACTCCAGCTTGAGGCAACATCTGATACTCGCCCTGACCTCACCTGCAGGAGATCTCGATTCAGCCTCTGCAGAGTGGGCCTGCCATGCTCTTGGCCCCAAAACTCGTGCTAGCTTGTGTTTTCAGACTTCCTTCCTCACAATCCTGGCCACACCCCTCCAGTTTGGCAATTCCGGAGACGCAATGCAGCACTCTGCCTGCCCTCCAGAAGAAAAATGTTGCCCTATAGGGCTAACCGGAAACGCCAAATGAGTAACAACCTGCATGCCACTCGACCATACCCCAATTATACAGTCTAGCCTGTGCACTAAAGCCCTGTCTGACACAGCCTGAGGGCAGACCTCCAGTCCAACACCCAGAAAGCTGGCCGTACACAGAGCATATCACACCCGCAATGGCTTTAGGCCATCATCTCTACCCAACCTCAGTTTTCACCTTCAGAACCTAGACCTTATCTCCACTCACTGCTCTGGAATGAATGTGATGCAAGAATCAGAACTTCTCCTTCGCCTTGGCAAGTAACCTAGTGGTTGGCATGTTGTCCAATGTTTATTGTAGGAGAAAGCAGCATGGACTATGAGGCCCCACCTAACCCTGAGGGCCACAATATGCACAAACACACATTGTGACCCTCAGCGTGAGCCCTATCCTCATGTAAAGCCTCTTAGTGACTGGAACAACAGCCCACATATGGGGTTTGCCAAGCCTCTAGTCCCCCAATCTCAACCAGAGTTCGAGATGACTAGTCACCCCTACTCAGGGCTCTGCTCTAGAATCCCATTTTGGTGGGACACCTGAGGTAAAAAAAAAAAAAATACAGAAAGGACTCTTCCCATCCACAGAATGATCCCAACCCCTTGGGATCAGGCCATATCACCAGAGAAAGAATTGTCCATGGCCCTTGAGGACATCCCGACATTCCACGGCCACCGTTGACACAAAATCCAGAGACAAAAGCCTGAGCAATCGCCACATACTCGCCCTTTGTTCATAGCCCGGAAAATTCTCACGTTCTGTAGATCGAGCCTTCATACATACATCCCCAAACCTAAGCTGAGTTTGTGTTTTCAGACTTCTGTCCCCACAGGCCTGGCCCACACACCATCCAAGCTGGGGCCCCTGGAGCCACACCTCAGGACTGTGGCTTCCCTCTCCAGGGGAATTCTGCCATTTCCATTGTCCACAACCCAATAGATTAGGAGAATCCTCCGAACTCCCCGAGGCCATCCGAATAGTGTTGGCTGCCCAGGACACACTGGGATGATCTTTCACAACTTAGGAAACTACCTCCACTCAGACCCAGAGACAGATATCCCCATAGAATAAGATTGAACTGGACAGGCACTTAGGCCCTAATCAGATCCATTGCTTTTGATTCCAGTCATCTCTCCTCAGAGGCCTGGTTTCCAATACCAGCATATGGGAGATTCCTTAGGCAGTCATCAAAACAATTCTCCTCTCTACATAGGAAACATACTCTTTAGAACTCCATCAAAACCTCCTGTTATGAACATCCCTCAAGGCCCCGGTTCAAGCACCCCATTCCAAGGTCTACATGGACACAAATGCACATTATGACCCATCCTCAACTCACCCATTTCAACACACCCGCCTCGGATGCTCCCGTAGATCCAGCAGATCGAACTTGCCTTGGCTCTATGAGACACCCGGAATGGGAGGCAGGCTGCCCAGGCATCCATCCTTAGAACCCTGCTCTGGATAACTTCCTTATGGGATGTCCGAGAGCCATCCAACAGGTCTCGACTGTCCCACAGAAGGAATCATTGCGGTTTGGAGCATCTCACAATTCCCATCGTGGGAAAACCTCCATGTCCTCGTGACACCGTCCCCTTCATGAAGGGGCCGTCATGGACAGAAACTTCGACCTAAGCCAACGTCTGATCCTAGCTCTGTCTTCAGGTATACAGGATATCAAATCATCTCTGCAGAGGGTGCCTGCCGTCCCCTCACCCCGAAATCTAAGTCTGGCTTGTGTTCTCAGAATTTTTTCCTCACACTCCTGGCCCACAAGCCTTCCAGTTTGGGAATTCTGGAGCCACTATGTGGCACTGTGTCTTCCCTCCAGAAGAAAAACGTTGCCCTCTGGGGCTACCCAGTAACCACAAATGAGTACCATCCTGCACGAAACTCGACTGCACCCCAATGATACAGTCTAGCCTGGGCACTAATTCCCTGTCTGCCACAGCCTGAGCCTGCACCTCCCAACCCACACTCAACAGCTGGCCGAACACTGAGCACATCAGACACACCATGGCCTTAGGTCTTCATCTCTTCCCAACCTCAGTTTTCAGGCTTCAGAACCTAGACCTTAAATCCAATCACAGTCCAGGAGTGAAAGTGTGGCAGAAATTAGAACTCCTTCTTCCCCATGGCCAGAAAACTTGTGGTTGCCATATTGTGCAACGTTCAGTGTAGGAGAAACCAGCATGGTACATTATGCCACGCCCTGACTTGAGTGGCTCCTTGGGCACAAAAACACATTGTGAAACTCAGTGTGAGACCTATCCTCAAGGAAGGCCTCTCAGTGTCTGGACCAAGAGCCCACATATGGGGCTTGCCATGTTCTTAGGTCCCAATGTTAACCAGAGGTCTGGTTGTCCAGTTGCCCCAACCCACGACACTGCTCTGGAATCCCTCTTTTGGTGGTCCACCTGAGGTAAAAAAACAAAAACAAAAACAAAACCAAAAAAAAATAAACAAAAAAAACAGAAAGGCCTCCTCCCTTCCCACAGAATGACCTCAAACTCTTGGGATCAGGTCAAATCCCCAGAAAGGGAGCCTCATCGATGGCCCATGAGGACACCCCGACATTCCATGGCAATCGGTGACACATTTCCAGAAAAAAAAAAAAAAAGCATGAGCAAGCATCTCACATCGCCCTTTGTTCATATCCCGAAGAGTTCTCCTCACGGTCTATAGATCGGGCCGGCCATACCTACATCCCCCAACCTAAGTGGAGTTTGTGTTTTCAGACTTTTGTCCAAATAGCCCTGGACCACACACGCTCCACACTTGGGTCCCTGGAGCCACACCTCAGGACTGTGCTTCCCTTTCAAGGGAATTCTTCCCATTCCATTGGCCACAACCTTGCAAATGAGGAAAAACCTCCAAAGTCACCGAGGCCATCCCAATAGTGTAGGCCGCCCAGGACAAACAGGGGTGATCTCAAACCAGCTGAGCAACTACCTCCACTCAGACAACAGATGTCCCCAGAGAAGAATATTGAACCGGACAGGCCCCTAGGCCCTAATCAGATCCATTGCTTTGGTTTCCAGGCATCTCTCCTCAGAGGCCTCGTTTCCAATACCAGCATATGGTGGTTTCCTGAGGCACCATTAAAAACAAATCTCGTCTCCCCATGGAAAACTTGCTCATTGGAGCTTTGTCATAACCTCTGGTTAGGAGAATCCTTCAGGGCCCTGGTGCCACTGCCCCATACCAAGGTCTCCATGGACTCAAACCAACGTTAAGACCATTCTCAGGAAAGTCCATTTCAACTCAGCCCCCTCTGTTGCTACCCCAAGCCAGCAGATCAAACCTTGCTTGTTGCTAGGAGACAATTGGAATGTGAGGCTGGCTGCCCAGGCATCCATACTTAGAACCCTGTTCTGGAAAAATACCTTATAAGACGTCCTGGAGCCATCCAACAAATCTAAATTGTCCCACAGAAGGAATCCTTGCGGTTTGGAGCATCTCACAACTCCAATAGTGGGAAAACCCCAAGGGCTTCATAATGCCCCCCCTTACTGAAGGGGCCAACATGGACAGAAACTCAAACCTGAGCCAAAGTCTGAACCTCGACCTGACTTCAGACGCATGAGATCTCAATTCAGCTCTGCAGAGTGTGCCTGCCATGTCCTTGCCCCTAAACCTAAGCCTAGCTTGTGTTCTCAGACTTCCGTCCTCACTCTCCTGGCCCACAAGCCCTCCAGTTTGGGAATTCCGAAGCCACAATGCAGCACTCTGCCTGCCCTCCAGAAGAAAAACTTTGCCCTATGATGGTAATAAGAAACCCCAAATGATTTTCTAATGCATGCCACTCGATTTTAAAGCAATTATACAGCCCACCCTGTATTCTAATGCCCTGTCTGGCACAGCCTGAGACAAGACTTCCCAAACGACACCCAGACAGCTGGCCCCAACCTGGACACATAGGACCCGCTATGGCTGTAGGTCGTCATTTCTTCCCAACCTCGGTTTTCAGGCTTCAGAACCTAGACCTTATCTCCAATCACAGCCCAGGGGTGAACGTGATGCAGAAATTAGAATTCCTCCTTCCCCATGGCCAGAAACCTTGTGGTTGGCACGTTGTCCAACGTTCTATGTGGGAAAACCTACATTGTCCGAAAGGCCACGCCAGTGCTTGAGGGCCGCCTAGGGCACAGACATGCATTGTGACCTGCAGCGTGAGTCCCGTATTAAAGTGACACCTCTCAGTGGCTGGACCAAGATCCTGCATATGGGGCTTGTCATATCCATAGGCCCCCAGGCTTAACCAGAGGGCGAGTATTCCAGTTGTCAGTACCCACTGCTATGCTCTAGAATCCCTCTACTGGGGGACACATGAAGCAGAAAACAGGACACTTCCCTTCCCACAGAATGACCCCAAACTCTTGGGGGCTGGACAAACTACCAGAGAGGGAGACTTCTACGACCCATGAGGCAACTCCTACATTAAACGGCCACTGTGGACAAAACATCCAGAGACAAAAGCCTGAGCGACTGCCTCCCTCTCACCCTTCTTTCATATCCAGAGGAGCTCCTCTCATGGGCTGTAGATCAGGCCTGCCGTAACCTCGGCCCCAAACCTGAGCTGAGTTAGGGTTTTTGGATGTCTGTCTGCACAGCCATGGCCCACACAGCCTCCAGGCTGGGGTCTCTGGAGCCACACCACAGAACTGTGCCTGCTCTCTCCTAAGAAACTGCCCATTCCATTGGCCACAACTCTACAAAATAGTAGAAACCTCAAGGTCCCCAAGGACATCCCACTACCGCAAGCCGCACTGGACAAATAGGGGCATTATGACACAAGATGAGCAACTACTACCTCCATGCAGACACACAGACAGATATCCGCAGAGACAGAAGATTGAACCAGACAGGCCCCTAGGCCCTATTATGAACTCTTGCTTTGGTGTCCAGGTATCACTCCTCAGAGGCCTGGGTTCGAAGACCAGCATACGGGGCTTTCCTGAGGCACCAGACAGAAGACCTCCCATCTCCACATGGGAAGCTTCCTTGTTGGAGTTGTGTCAAGCCCTTCGGGTTGGAGAATCCTGCCGAGTCCCTTAGCTACTGCCACATTCCAAGGTCTCCATGGCCACCAACCCACATTATGACTCATCCTCAGGAGAGTCCATTTAAACTCAGCCTTCTGGGTAGCTCACCCAAGAGCCCGCAGATTGAGCCTGCCTTGTCTCGACCAGGCAATGGGAAGGTGAGTTGGCGTTTCTCGGCATCCATGCTTAGGCCCCTGCTCTCGAGTCTTTCTGTATGGGGCATCAAGGGACCATCCAATAGTACTCGACTGTCCTGAAGAAGGAAACTTTGAAGTTCGGAGCAGCTCACAACTCCCAGCGTAGGGAAACCTCCCTGGCCTCATGACGCCCCCACCCCCTTCAGGAAGGGGCTGTCATGGACACAAACTCCAGCTTCAGGCAACATCTGATACTCGCCCTGACCTCACCTGCAGGAGATCTCGATTCAGCCTCTGCAGAGTGGGCCTGCCATGCTCTTGGCCCCAAAACTCGTGCTAGCTTGTGTTTTCAGACTTCCTTCCTCACAATCCTGGCCACACCCCTCCAGTTTGGCAATTCTGGAGACACAATGCAGCACTCTGCCTGCCCTCCAGAAGAAAAATGTTGCCCTATAGGGCTAACCGGAAACGCCAAATGAGTAACAACCTGCATGCCACGCGACCATACCCCAATTATACAGTCTAGCCTGTGCACTAAAGCCCTGTCTGACACAGCCTGAGGGCAGACCTCCAGTCCAACACCCAGAAAGCTGGCCGTACACAGAGCATATCACACCCACAATGGCTTTAGGCCATCATCTCTACCCAACCTCAGTTTTCACCTGCAGAACCTAGGCCTTATCTCCACTCACTGCTCAGGAGTGAACGTGATGCAAGAATCAGAACTTCTCCTTCGCCTTGGCAAGTAACCTAGTGGTTGGCATGTTGTCCATTGTTCATTGTAGGAGAAAGCAGCATGGACTATGAGGCCCCACCTATCCCTGAGGGCCACAATTTGCACAAACACACATTGTGACCCTCAGCGTGAGCCCTATCCTCATGTAAAGCCTCTTAGTGACTGGAACAACAGCCCACATATGGGGCTTGACAAGCCCCTAGTCCCCCAATCTCAACCAGAGTTCGAGATGTCTAGTCACCCCTACTCAAGGCTCTACTCTGGAATCCCTATTTGGTGGAACAACTGAGGTAAAAAAAAAAATACAGAAAGGACTCTTCCCATCCACAGAATGATCCCATCCCCTTGGGATCAGGCCAAATCACCAGAGAAAGAATTGTCCATGGCCCTTGAGGACACCCCGACATTCCACGGCCACCGTTGACACAAAATCCAGAGACAAAAGCTTGAGCAAGCGCCACATACTCGCCCTTTGTTCATAGCACGGAAAATTCTTACTGTCTGTAGATCGAGCCTTCATACATACATCCCCAAACCTAAGCTGAGTTTGTGTTTTCAGACTTCTGTCCCCACAGTCCTGGCCCACACACCGTCCAAGCTGGGGCCCCTGGAGACACACCTCAGGACTGTGGCTTCCCTCTCCAGGGGAATTCTGCCATTTCCATTGGCCACAACCCTATAGATTAGGAGAATCCTCCAAACTCCCCGAGGCCATCCCAATAGTGTTGGCTTTCCAGGACAAACAGGGAAGATCTTTCACAAGTTAGGAAACTACCTCCACTCAGACCCAGAGACAGATATCCCCATAGAATAAGATTTAACTGGACAGGCACTTAGGCTCTAATCAGATCCATTGCTTTTGTTTCCAGGCATCTCTCCTCAGAGGCCTGGTTTCCAATACCAGAATACGGGGGATTACTGAGGCACTCATTAGAAAAATCTCATCTCCACATAGGAAATGTACTCTTTGGAGCTCTATAAAAACCTCTGTTTAGGAGAATCTTTCAGGGCCCCGGATCAAGCGCCCCATTCCAAGGTCTCCATGGACTTAAACCCACATTATGATCTGTTGTCGGGAGAGTCCATGTCAACTCAACCCCCTTGGTTTCTCCCCCAGGGCCTGCAGATCAAACCTGCCTTGTTGCTAGGAGACAACTAGAATGGGAGGCGGGCTGCCCAGGAATCCATCCTTAGAACCCTACTCTGGAGTCGTTCCACATGGGACATCCTAGTGCCATCCAACAGGTCTCAAGTGTCCCACAGAAGGAATCTTTGCAGTCTGGAGCATCTCACAACTCCCATTGTGGGAAAATCTACATGGCCTCTTGAGACGCTCCACTTTATAAAGGGGCCATCATGGACAGAATCTCCAACATGAGCAAACGTCTGATATACGCCCTGACTTCAGGTGCATGAGATCTTGATTCAGCTCTGCAGAGTGTGCCTTCTGTGCACTCACCCCCAAAACTAAGCCTAGCTTGTGTTCTCAGACTACCGTCCTCACACCCCTGCCCCAAAAGCCCTACAGATTGGCAATACTGGGGCCATAATGCAGCACACTGCCTGCCCTCCAGAAGAAAAACGTTGCCTTATGGAGCTACCTAGAAACCCGAATAAGGATCAACTGAACGCCACTCGACTGCACCCCAAATATGCAGTCTACCCTGTCTAATGCCTTGTCTGACACAGCATGAGCCCACACCTCCAGACCTACGCTCAACAGCTGGCCGCACACTGAGCTCATTGGACCCATCAGGTCCTTAGGTCTTCATCCCTTCCCAACCTCATTTTTCGGGTTTCAGAACCTAGACCTAAACTCCAAACACTGTCCAGGGGTGAACGTGATGCAGAAATCACAACTCTTCCTTCGCCATGGCTGGAAACCTTGTGGTTGGCATATTCTCCAACGTTCAGTGTGGAAGAATCTAGCGTGGCCCATGAGGCACTTCCCCTGCTTGAGGGCCTTGTTGGGCACAAATAGGCATTGTGAACCTCAGCATGAGCCCTGTCCTCAAGGAAGGCCTCTCAGTGTCTGAATCAAGAGCCCGCCTATTGGACTTGCCATGCCCCTAGGCCCCCAAACTTAAACAGAGGTGGGGATATCCAGTTGTCCCTCCCAAGGACTCTGCTCTGGAATCCCTCTTTTATTGGGACACTTGAGGTCCATAAAATAAAATATAAAATAAAATAAAATAAAAAACAGAAAAGACTCCCCCCATCCCACAGAATGTACCCAAACTCTTGGGATCGGGTCAAATCCTCAGAGAAGGAAAGCCATCCACAACCCATGAGGCCACGCCAGCATTCCACCCACATTGTTGACACAAATCCAGAGACAAAACCTGAGCAAGCACCTCAAACTCACCCTTTTTCATATCCCTAAGTGTTATCACGGTCTGTAGATTGGGCGTGCCATACCTATGTCCCCAATCCTAAGCAGAGTTTGTGTTTTCAGACTTTTGTCCCCACAGGCCTGGCCCACACAGCCTCAAGGCTGGGCCCCTAGAGCCAAACTCAGAACTGTGCCTGCCCTCTCCAGGGGATTTCTGCCCATTCCATTGGCCACAACCCTATAGATTAGGAGAAACTCCAAAGTCCCGAAGCCATCCCAATATTATAGGCTGCCCAGGACAAACAGGGGCGATCTGACACAAGCTGAGCAACTACATCCCCTCAGATCCTTAGACACGTATCATCAGGAAAGAGATTGAACCGGACAGGCACCTATGCCCTAATCATCTCGATTGCTTTTGTTTCCAGTCATCTCTCCTCAGAGTCCTGGTTTCCAATACCAGCATATGGGAGATTCCTTAGGCACTCATCAAAACAATTCTCTTCTATACATAGGAAACGTACTCTTTAGAACCCATCAAAACCTCCGGTTATGAACATCCCTCAAGGCCCCGGATCAAGCACCCCATTCCAAGGTCTACATGGACACAAATGCACATTATGACCCATCCTCAACTCACCCATTTCAAAACACCCGCCTCGGTTGCTCCCCTAGATCCAGCAGATCGAACTTGCCTTGGCGCTATGAGACACCTGGAATGGGAGGCAGGCTGCCCAGGCATCCATCCTTAGAACCCTGCTCTGAATAACTTCTTATGGGATGTCCTGGAGCCATCCAACAGGTCTCGACTGTCCCACAGAAGGAATCATTGTGGTTTGGAGCATCTCACAATTCCCATCGTGGGAAAACCTCCATGTCCTCGTGACACCGTCCCCTTCATGAAGGGGCCGTCATGGACAGAAACTCCGACATAAGCCAACGTCTGATCCTAGCTCTGTCTTCAGGCATACGGGATCTCGAATCATCTCTGCAGAGGGTGCCTGCCGTCCCCTCACCCCGAAATCTAAGTCTGGCTTGTGTTCTCAGAATTTTTTCCTCACACTCCTGGCCCACAAGCCTTCCAGTTTGGGAATTCTGGAGCCACTATGTGGCACTGTGTCTTCCCTCCAGAAGAAAAACGTTGCCCTCTGGGGCTACCCAGTAACCACAAATGAGTACCATCCTGCACGAAACTCGACTGCATCCCAATGATACAGTCTAGCCTGGGCACTAATTCCCTGTCTGCCACAGCCTGAGCCTGCACCTCCCAACCCACACTCAACAGCTGGCCGAACACTGAGCACATCAGACACACCATGGCCTTAGGTCTTCATCTCTTCCCAACCTCAGTTTTCAGGCTTCAGAACCTAGACCTTAAATCCAATCACAGTCCAGGAGTGAAAGTGTGGCAGAAATTAGAACTCCTTCTTCCCCATGGCCAGAAAACTTGTGGTTGCCATATTGTGCAACGTTCAGTGTAGGAGAAACCAGCATGGTACATTAGGCCACGCCCTGAATGAGGGGCTCCTTGGGCACAAAAACACATTGTGAAACTCAGTGTGAGACCTATCCTCAAGGAAGGCCTCTCAGTGTCTGGACCAAGAGCCCACATATGGGGCTTGCCATGTTCTTAGGTCCCAATGTTAACCAGAGGTCTGGTTGTCCAGTCGCCCCTCGCCAGGACTCTGCTCTTGAATCCCTCTTTTGGTGGTCCACCTTAGGTAAAAAAAATAATAATAATAAAAAAATAAACAAAAAAACAAGAAAGGCCTCCTCCCTTCCCACAGAATGACCCCAAACTCTTGGGATCGGGTCAAATCCCCAGAAAGGGAGCCTCATCAATGGCCCATGAGGACACCCCGACATTCCATGGCAATCGGTGACACAATTCCAGAAAAAAAAAAAAAAAAAAGCATGAGCCAGCACCTCACATTCGCCCTTTGTTCATATCCCGAAGAGTTCTCCTCATGGTCTATAGATCGGGCCGGCCATACCTTCATCCCACAACCTAAGTGGAGTTTGTGTTTTCAGACTTTTGTCCAAATAGCCCTGGACCACACACGCTCCACACTTGGGTCCCTGGAGCCACACCTCAGGACTGTGCTTCCCTTTCAAGGGAATTCTTCCCATTCCATTGGCCACAACCTTGCAAATTAGGAAAAACCTCCAAAGTCACCGAGGCCATCCCAATAGTGTAGGCCGCCCAGGACAAACAGGGGTGATCTCAAACCAGCTGAGCAACTACCTCCACTCAGACAACAGATGCCCCAGAGAAGAATATTGAACCGGACAGGCCCCTAGGCCCTAATCAGATCCATTGCTTTGGTTTCCAGGCATCTCTCCTCAGAGGCCTCGTTTCCAATACCAGCATATGGTGGTTTCCTGAGGCACCAATAAGAACAAATCTCGTCTCCCCATGGAAAACTTGCTCATTGGAGCTTTGTCATAACCTCTGGTTAGGAGAATCCTTCAGGGCCCTGGTGCCACTGCCCCATACCAAGGTCTCCATGGACTCAAACCAACATTAAGACCATCCTCAGGAAAGTCCATTTCAACTCAGCCCCCTCTGTTGCTACCCCAAGCCAGCAGATCAAACGTTTCTTGTTGCTAGGAGACAATTGGAATGTGAGGCTGGCTGCCCAGGCATCCATACTTAGAACCCTGTTCTGGAAAAATACCTTATAAGACGTCCTGGAGCAATCCAACAAATCTTAATTGTCCCACAGAAGGAATCCTTGTGGTTTGGAGCATCTCACTACTCCAATAGTGGGAAAACCCCCATGGGCTCATAATATCCCCCCTTCATGAAGAGACCAACATGGACAGAAACTCAAACCTGAGCCAAAGTCTGATCCTCGACCTGACTTCAGACGCATGAGATCTCAATTCAGCTCTGCAGAGTGTGCCTGCCATGTCCTTGCCCCGAAACCTAAGCCTAGCTTGTGTTCTCAGACTTCTGTCCTCACTCTCCTGACCCACAAGCCCTCCAGTTTGGGAATTCCGATGCCACAATGCAGCACTCTGCCTGCCCTCCAGAAGAAAAACTTTGCCCTATGCTGCTAATAAGAAACCCCAAATGATTTTCTAATGCATGCCACTCGATTGTAAAGCAATTATACAGCCTACCCTGTATACTAATGCCCTGTCTGGCACAGCCTGAGACAAGACATCCCAAACGACACCCAGACAGCTGGCCCCAACCTGGACACATAGGACCCGCTATGGCTGTAGGTCGTCATCTCTTCCCAACCTCGGTTTTCAGGCTTCAGCAATGTGGGAAAACCTGCATTGTCCGAAAGGCCATGCCAGTGCTTGAGGGCCGCCTAGGGCACAGACATACATTGTGACCTGCAGCGTGAGTCCCGTATTAACGTAACGCCTCTCAGTGGCTGGACCAAGATCCTGCATATGGGGCTTGTCATATCCATAGGCCCCCAGGCTTAACCAGAGGGCGAGTATTCCAGTTGTCAGTACCCACTGCTATGCTCTAGAATCCCTCTACTGGGGGGACACATGAAGCAGAAAACAGGACACTTCCCTTCCCACAGAATGACCTCAAACTCTTGGGGGCTGGACAAACTACCAGAGAGGGAGACTTCTACGACCCATGAGGCAACTCCTACATTAAACGGCCACTGTGGACAAAACATCCAGAGACAAAAGCCTGAGCGACTGCCTCCCTCTCACCCTTCTTTCATATCCAGAGGAGCTCCCCTCATGGACTGTAGATCAGGCCTGCCGTAACCTCGGCCCCAAACCTGAGCTGAGTTAGGGTTTTTGGATGTCTGTCTGCACAGCCATGGCCCACACAGCCTCCAGGCTGGGGTCTCTGGAGCCACACCACAGAACTGTGCCTGCTCTCTACTAAGAAACTGCCCATTCCATTGGCCACAACTCTACAAAATAGTAGAAACCTCAAGGTCCCCAAGGACATCCCACTACCACAAGCCGCACTGGACAAATACAGGCATTATGACACAAGATGAGCAACTACTACCTCCATGCAGACACATAGACAGATATCCGCAGAGACAGAAGATTGAACCAGACAGGCCCCTAGGCCCTATTATGAACTCTTGCTTTGGTGTCCAGGTATCACTCCTCAGAAGCCTGGGTTCGAAGACCAGCATACGGGGCTTTCCTGAGGCACCAGACAGAAGACCTCTCCTCTCCACATGGGAAGCTTCCTTGTTGGAGTTGTGTCAAGCCCTTCGGGTTGGAGAATCCTGCCGAGTCCCTTAGCTACTGCCACATTCCAAGGTCTCCATGGCCACCAACCCACATTATGACTCATCCTCAGGAGAGTCCATTTAAACTCAGCCTTCTGGGTAGCTCACCCAAGAGCCCGCAGATTGAGTGTGCCTTGTCTCGACCAGGCAATGGGAAGGTGAGTTGGCGTGTCTCGGCATCCATGCTTAGGCCCCTGCTCTCGAGTCTTTCTGTATGGGGCATCAAGGGACCATCCAATAGTACTCGACTGTCCTGAAGAAGGAAACTTTGAAGTTTGGAGCAGCTCACAACTCCCAGCGTAGGGAAACCTCCCTGGCCTCATGACGCCCCCACCCCCTTCAGGAAGGGGCCGTCATGGACACAAACTCCAGCTTGAGGCAACATCTGATACTCGCCCTGACCTCACCTGCAGGAGATCTCGATTCAGCCTCTGCAGAGTGGGCCTGCCATGCTCTTGGCCCAAAAACTCGTGCTAGCTTGTGTTTTCAGACTTCCTTCCTCACAATCCTGGCCACACCCCTCCAGTTTGGCAATTCTGGAGACACAATGCAGCACTCTGCCTGCCCTCCAGAAGAAAAATGTTGCCCTATAGGGCTAACCGGAAACGCCAAATGAGTAACAACCTGCATGCCACGCGACCATACCCCAATTATACAGTCTAGCCTGTGCACTAAAGCCCTGTCTGACACAGCCTGAGGGCAGACCTCCAGTCCAACACCCAGAAAGCTGGCCGTACACAGAGCATATCACACCCACAATGGCTTTAGGCCATCATCTCTACCCAACCTCAGTTTTCACCTGCAGAACCTAGGACTTATCTCCACTCACTGCTCAGGAGTGAACGTGATGCAAGAATCAGAACTTCTCCTTCGCCTTGGCAAGTAACCTAGTGGTTGGCATGTTGTCCATTGTTCATAGTAGGAGAAAGCAGCATGGACTATGAGGCCCCACCTATCCCTGAGGGCCACAATTTGCACAAACACACATTGTGACACTCAGCGTGAGCCCTATCCTCATGTAAAGCCTCTTAGTGACTGGAACAACAGCCCACATATGGGGCTTGCCAAGCCCCTAGTCCCCCAATCTCAACCAGAGTTCGAGATGTCTAGTCACCCCTACTCAGGGCTCTACTCTGGAATCCCTATTTGGTGGAACACCTGAGGTAAAAAAAAAAAAATACAGAAAGGAGTCTTCCCATCCACAGAATGATCCCAACCCCTTGTGATCAGGCCAAATCACCAGAGAAAGAATTGTCCATGGCCCTTGAGGACACCCCGACATTCCACGGCCACCGTTGACACAAAATCCAGAGACAAAAGCTTGAGCAAGCGCCACATACTCGCCCTTTGTTCATAGCACGGAAAATTCTTACTGTCTGTAGATCGAGCCTTCATACATACATCCCCAAACCTAAGCTGAGTTTGTGTTTTCAGACTTCTGTCCCCACAGTCCTGGCCCACACACCGTCCAAGCTGGGGCCCCTGGAGACACACCTCAGGACTGTGGCTTCCCTCTCCAGGGGAATTCTGCCATTTCCTTTGGCCACAACCCTATAGATTAGGAGAATCCTCCAAACTCCCCGAGGCCATCCCAATAGTGTTGGCTGCCCAGGACAAACAGGGATGATCTTTCACAAGTTAGGAGACTACCTCCACTCAGACCCAGAGACAGATATCCCCATAGAATAAGATTTAACTGGACAGGCACTTAGGCTCTAATCAGATCCATTGCTTTTGTTTCCAGGCATCTCTCCTCAGAGGCCTGGTTTCCAATACCAGAATACGGGGGATTACTGAGGCACTCATCAGAAAAATCTCATCTCCACATAGGAAATGTACTCTTTGGAGCTCTATAAAAACCTCTGTTTAGGAGAATCTATCAGGGCCCCGGATCAAGCGCCCCATTCCAAGGTCTCCATGGACTTAAACCCACATTATGATCTATTGTCAGGAGAGTCCATGTCAACTCAACCCCCTTGGTTTCTCCCCCAGGGCCTGCAGATCAAACCTGCCTTGTTGCTAGGAGACAACTAGAATGGGAGGCGGGCTGCCCAGGCATCCATCCTTAGAACCCTACTCTGGAGTCGTTCCACATGGGACATCCTAGTGCCATCCAACAGGTCTCAAGTGTCCCACAGAAGGAATCTTTGCAGTCTGGAGCATCTCACAACTCCCATTGTGGGAAAATCTACATGGCCTCTTGAGACGCTCCACTTTATAAAGGGGCCATCATGGACAGAAACTCCGACCTGAGCAAACGTCTGATATTCGCCCTGACTTCAGGTGCATGAGATCTTGATTCAGCTCTGCAGAGTGTGCCTTCTGTGCACTCACCCCCAAAACTAAGCCTAGCTTGTGTTCTCAGACTACCGTCCTCACACCCCTGCCCCAAAAGCCCTACAGATTGGCAATACTGGGGCCATAATGCAGCACACTGCCTGCCCTCCAGAAGAAAAACGTTGCCTTATGGAGCTACCTAGAAACCCGAATAAGGATCAACTGAACGCCACTCGACTGCACCCCAAATATGCAGTCTACCCTGTCTAATGCCTTGTCTGACACAGCATGAGCCCACACCTCCAGACCTACGCTCTACAGCTGGCCGCACACTGAGCACATTGGACCCATCAGGTCCTTAGGTCTTCATCTCTTCCAACCTCAGTTTTCGGGTTTCAGAACCTAGACCTAAACTCCAAACACTGTCCAGGGGTGAACGTGATGCAGAAACCACAACTCTTCTTTCGCCATGGCTGGAAACCTTGTGGTTGGCATATTCTCCAACGTTCAGTGTGGAAGAATCTAGCGTGGCCCATGAGGCACTTCCCCTGCTTGAGGGCCTTGTTGGGCACAAATAGGCATTGTGAACCTCAGCATGAGCCCTGTCCTCAAGGAAGGCCTCTCAGTGTCTGAATCAAGAGCCCGCCTATTGGACTTGCCATGCCCCTAGGCCCCCAAACTTAAACAGAGGTGGGGATATCCAGTTGTCCCTCCCAAGGACTCTGCTCTGGAATCCCTCTTTTATTGGGACACTTGAGGTCCATAAAATAAAATATAAAATAAAATAAAATAAAAAACAGAAAAGACTCCCCCCATCCCACAGAATGTACCCAAACTCTTGGGATCGGGTCAAATCCTCAGAGAAGGAAAGCCATCCACAACCCATGAGGCCACGCCAGCATTCCACCCACATTGTTGACACAAATCCAGAGACAAAACCTGAGCAAGCACCTCAAACTCACCCTTTTTCATATCCCTAAGTGTTATCACGGTCTGTAGATTGGGCGTGCCATACCTATGTCCCCAATCCTAAGCAGAGTTTGTGTTTTCAGACTTTTGTCCCCACAGGCCTGGCCCACACAGCCTCAAGGCTGGGCCCCTAGAGCCAAACTCAGAACTGTGCCTGCCCTCTCCAGGGGATTTCTGCCCATTCCATTGACCACAACCCTATAGATTAGGAGAAACTCCAAAGTCCCGAAGCCATCCCAATATTATAGGCTGCCCAGGACAAACAGGGGCGATCTGACACAAGCTGAGCAACTACATCCCCTCAGATCCTTAGACACGTATCCTCAGGAAAGAGATTGAACCGGACAGGCACCTATGCCCTAATCATCTCGATTGCTTTTGTTTCCAATCATCTCTCCTCAGAGTCCTGGTTTCCAATACCAGCATATGGGAGATTCCTTAGGCACTCATCAAAACAATTCTCTTCTATACATAGGAAACGTACTCTTTAGAACCCATCAAAACCTCCGGTTATGAACATCCCTCAAGGCCCCGGATCAAGCACCCCATTCCAAGGTCTACATGGACACAAATGCACATTATGACCCATCCTCAACTCACCCATTTCAAAACACCCGCCTCGGTTGCTCCCCTAGATCCAGCAGATCGAACTTGCCTTGGCGCTATGAGACACCTGGAATGGGAGGCAGGCTGCCCAGGCATCCATCCTTAGAACCCTGCTCTGAATAACTTCCTTATGGGATGTCCTGGAGCCATCCAACAGGTCTCGACTGTCCCACAGAAGGAATCATTGTGGTTTGGAGCATCTCACAATTCCCATCGTGGGAAAACCTCCATGTCCTCGTGACACCGTCCCCTTCATGAAGGGGCCGTCATGGACAGAAACTCCGACGTAAGCCAACGTCTGATCCTAGCTCTGTCTTCAGGCATACGGGATCTCGAATCATCTCTGCAGAGGGTGCCTGCCGTCCCCTCACCCCGAAATCTAAGTCTGGCTCGTGTTCTCAGAATTTTTTCCTCACACTCCTGGCCCACAAGCCTTCCAGTTTGGGAATTCTGGAGCCACTATGTGGCACTGTGTCTTCCCTCCAGAAGAAAAACGTTGCCCTCTGGGGCTACCCAGTAACCACAAATGAGTACCATCCTGCACGAAACTCGACTGCATCCCAATGATACAGTCTAGCCTGGGCACTAATTCCCTGTCTGCCACAGCCTGAGCCTGCACCTCCCAACCCACACTCAACAGCTGGCCGAACACTGAGCACATCAGACACACCATGGCCTTAGGTCTTCATCTCTTCCCAACCTCAGTTTTCAGGCTTCAGAACCTAGACCTTAAATCCAATCACAGTCCAGGAGTGAAAGTGTGGCAGAAATTAGAACTCCTTCTTCCCCATGGCCAGAAAACTTGTGGTTGCCATATTGTGCAACGTTCAGTGTAGGAGAAACCAGCATGGTACATTAGGCCACGCCCTGAATGAGGGGCTCCTTGGGCACAAAAACACATTGTGAAACTCAGTGTGAGACCTATCCTCAAGGAAGGCCTCTCAGTGTCTGGACCAAGAGCCCACATATGGGGCTTGCCATGTTCTTAGGTCCCAATGTTAACCAGAGGTCTGGTTGTCCAGTCGCCCCTCGCCAGGACTCTGCTCTTGAATCCCTCTTTTGGTGGTCCACCTTAGGTAAAAAAAATAATAATAATAAAAAAATAAACAAAAAAACAAGAAAGGCCTCCTCCCTTCCCACAGAATGACCCCAAACTCTTGGGATCGGGTCAAATCCCCAGAAAGGGAGCCTCATCAATGGCCCATGAGGACACCCCGACATTCCATGGCAATCGGTGACACAATTCCAGAAAAAAAAAAAAAAAAAAAAGCATGAGCCAGCACCTCACATTTGCCCTTTGTTCATATCCCGAAGAGTTCTCCTCACGGTCTATAGATCGGGCCGGCCATACCTTCATCCCACAACCTAAGTGGAGTTTGTGTTTTCAGACTTTTGTCCAAATAGCCCTGGACCACACACGCTCCACACTTGGGTCCCTGGAGCCACACCTCAGGACTGTGCTTCCCTTTCAAGGGAATTCTTCCCATTCCATTGGCCACAACCTTGCAAATGAGGAAAAACCTCCAAAGTCACTGAGGTCATCCCAATAGTGTAGGCCGCCCAGGACAAACAGGGGTGATCTCAAACCAGCTGAGCAACTACCTCCACTCAGACAACAGATGCCCCATAGAAGAATATTGAACCGGACAGGCCCCTAGGCCCTAATCAGATCCATTGCTTTGGTTTCCAGGCATCTCTCCTCAGAGGCCTCGTTTCCAATACCAGCATATGGTGGTTTCCTGAGGCACCAATAAGAACAAATCTCGTCTCCCCATGGAAAACTTGCTCATTGGAGCTTTGTCATAACCTCTGGTTAGGAGAATCCTTCAGGGCCCTGGTGCCACTGCCCCATACTAAGGTCTCCATGGACTCAAACCAACATTAAGACCATCCTCAGGAAAGTCCATTTCAACTCAGCCCCCTCTGTTGCTACCCCAAGCCAGCAGATCAAACGTTTCTTGTTGCTAGGAGACAATTGGAATGTGAGGCTGGCTGCCCAGGCATCCATACTTAGAACCCTGTTCTGGAAAAATACCTTATAAGACGTCCTGGAGCCATCCAACAAATCTTAATTGTCCCACAGAAGGAATCCTTGTGGTTTGGAGCATCTCACTACTCAAATAGTGGGAAAACCCCCATGGGCTCATAATATCCCCCCTTCATGAAGAGACCAACATGGACAGAAACTCAAACCTGAGCCGAAGTCTGATCCTCGACCTGACTTCAGACGCATGAGATCTCAATTCAGCTCTGCAGAGTGTGCCTGCCATGTCCTTGCCCCGAAACCTAAGCCTAGCTTGTGTTCTCAGACTTCCGTCCTCACTCTCCTGGCCCACAAGCCCTCCAGTTTGGGAATTCCGATGCCACAATGCAGCACTCTGCCTGCCCTCCAGAAGAAAAACTTTGCCCTATGCTGCTAATAAGAAACCCCAAATGATTTTCTAATGCATGCCACTCGATTGTAAAGCAATTATACAGCCTACCCTGTATACTAATGCCCTGTCTGGCACAGCCTGAGACAAGACATCCCAAACGACACCCAGACAGCTGGCCCCAACCTGGACACATAGGACCCGCTATGGCTGTAGGTCGTCATCTCTTCCCAACCTCGGTTTTCAGGCTTCAGCAATGTGGGAAAACCTGCATTGTCCGAAAGGCCATGCCAGTGCTTGAGGGCCGCCTAGGGCACAGACATACATTGTGACCTGCAGCGTGAGTCCCGTATTAACGTAACGCCTCTCAGTGGCTGGACCAAGATCCTGCATATGGGGCTTGTCATATCCATAGGCCCCCAGGCTTAACCAGAGGGCGAGTATTCCAGTTGTCAGTACCCACTGCTATGCTCTAGAATCCCTCTACTGGGGGGACACATGAAGCAGAAAACAGGACACTTCCCTTCCCACAGAATGACCTCAAACTCTTGGGGGCTGGACAAACTACCAGAGAGGGAGACTTCTACGACCCATGAGGCAACTCCTACATTAAACGGCCACTGTGGACAAAACATCCAGAGAAAAGCCTGAGCGACTGCCTCCCTCTCACCCTTCTTTCATATCCAGAGGAGCTCCCCTCATGGACAGTAGATCAGGCCTGCCGTAACCTCGGCCCCAAACCTGAGCTGAGTTAGGGTTTTTGGATGTCTGTCTGCACAGCCATGGCCCACACAGCCTCCAGGCTGGGGTCTCTGGAGCCACACCACAGAACTGTGCCTGCTCTCTCCTAAGAAACTGCCCATTCCATTGGCCACAACTCTACAAAATAGTAGAAACCTCAAGGTCCCCAAGGACATCCCACTACCACAAGCCGCACTGGACAAATACAGGCATTATGACACAAGATGAGCAACTACTACCTCCATGCAGACACACAGACAGATATCCGCAGAGACAGAAGATTGAACCAGACAGGCCCCTAGGCCCTATTATGAACTCTTGCTTTGGTGTCCAGGTATCACTCCTCAGAGGCCTGGGTTCGAAGACCAGCATACGGGGCTTTCCTGAGGCACCAGACAGAAGACCTCTCCTCTCCACATGGGAAGCTTCCTTGTTGGAGTTGTGTCAAACCCTTCGGGTTGGAGAATCCTGCCGAGTCCCTTAGCTACTGCCACATTCCAAGGTCTCCATGGCCACCAACCCACATTATGACTCATCCTCAGGAGAGTCCATTTAAACTCAGCCTTCTGGGTAGCTCACCCAAGAGCCTGCAGATTGAGCGTGCCTTGTCTCCACCAGGCAATGGGAAGGTGAGTTGGCGTTTCTCGGCATCCATGCTTAGGCCCCTGCTCTCGAGTCTTTCTGTATGGGGCATCAAGGGACCATCCAATAGTACTCGACTGTCCTGAAGAAGGAAACTTTGAAGTTAGGAGCAGCTCACAACTCCCAGCGTAGGGAAACCTCCCTGGCCTCATGACGCCCCCACCCCCTTCATGTAAGGGCCGTCGTGGACACAAACTCCAGCTTGAGGCAACATCTGATAATCGCCCTGACCTCACCTGCAGGAGATCTCGATTCAGCCTCTGCAGAGTGGACCTGCCATGCTCTTGGTCCCAAAACTCGTGTTTTCAGACTTCCTTCCTCACAATCCTGGCCACACCCCTCCAGTTTGGCAATTCTGGAGACACAATGCAGCACTCTGCCTGCCCTCCAGAAGAAAAATGTTGCCCTATAGGTCTAACCAGAAACGCCAAATGAGTAACAACCTGCATGCCACTCGACCATACCCCAATTATACTGTCTAGCCTGTGCACTAAAGCCCTGTCTGAAACAGCCTGAGGGGAGACCTCCAGTCCAACACCCAGACAGCTGGCCATAAACAGAGCATATCACACCCACAATGGATTTAGGCCATCAACTCTACACAACCTCAGTTTTCACCTGCAGAACCTAGACCTTATCTCCACTCACTGCTCAGGAGTGAACGTGATACAAGAATCAGAACTTCTCCTTCGCCTTGGCAAGAAACCTAGTGGTTGGCATGTTTTTCCAAAGTTCTGTGTAGTTGAAACCAGTGTGGCCCATGAGGCCCCGCCCATGTTTATGGGCCACATTGGTCACAAACACACATTGTGTCCCTCAGCCTGATCCCAGGCCTCAGGTAATGCCTCTCAGTGGCTGGATGAAGAGTCAGCATATTCGGCTTGCCATGCCCCTAGGCCCCAAATTTTACCCATAGTTCGGGTTCTCCCTTCACTTTTCCCCAGGGCTCATCTTTGGAATTCCTCTTTTGGCGGGACACCTGAGGTAACAAACCTGAAAGGAGTCCTCCCATTCCACAGATTGACGAAAAACAATTGGGATCGGGCAAATCCACAGAGAGAAAGATTCGTCCATGGCCCATGAGGCCTCCCCGACATTCCACGGCCATCTCTGATACAAAATCCAGAGACAAAAGCCTGAGCAAGTGCCTGAGACTCGCTCTTTCTTTATATCCGGAAGAGTTCTTCTCATGGTTTATAGATCGGTCCTGCTATACCTACCTCCCCAAAGCTAAGCTGAGTTTGTGTTTTGAAACTTCTGTCCCCAAAGTCCTGAGCCACACACCTTCCAGGCTGGGGCCCCAGGTGTCACACATTAGGACTGTGGCTACCCAATCCATGGGAATTCTGCCCATTCCATTGTCCAAAACCGTAAAATTAGGAGAACCCTCCAAATCCCTGAGGCCATCCCAATAGTGCAGGTCGCCCGGGACAAACTAGGGCGGTCTGATACCAGCTGAGCATCTACCTCCACTCATACCATAGATGGATGTCCCCTGAGAAGCAGATTGAACCAGACAGGACCCTAGGCCATAATCGGATACATTGCTTTGGTTTACAGGCATGTCTCCTCAAAAGCCTGGATTCCAATACCAGCATAGGTGTTTTTCTGAGGCACCCATCAGAACAAATCTCGTCTCCACATGGAGACTTTTGCATCGAGCTATGTCAAAAGCTTAGGAGAATACTTCAGGGTCTCGGTGCCACCGCCCCATTTTAAGGCCCTCATGGACACAAACACACATTAGGACGCATCCTCAGGAAAGTCCATTTCAAGTCAGTCACTCCAGTTGCTCACGCAGAGTCATCAGATATAAACACTCTTGTTGCTAAAAGAAAATTGGAATGCGAGGCCTGCTTCCCAGTCATCCATCCTCGAATGGTGCCCTGGAGTCATTCCATATGGGATGTCCTGAAGCTGCCCAACAGGTCTCAAATGTCCCGCAGAAGATATCCTTGAAGGGGGCATCCCACAACACCCAACGTGGGAAAACCTCCATGGCCTCGAGATTCCGCTCCCTTCATGAAGGGGCCGTCATGCACATAAACTCCAATGTGAGCCAACGTCTGATCCTCGCCCTGACTTCAGATGCATGAGATATTGGTTCAGATCTACAGTGGTCCATGCCGTGTCCTCGCCCTGATACACAAGTCTAGCTTGTGTTCTCAGACTTCCGTCCTCACACTCCTGGACACGAAGCCCTCAAGTTTGGCAATTCCGGACCGACAATGAAGCACTCTGCCTGCCCTCTAGAAAAAAAATTTGGCCTAATGAGCTGCCCAGGCATCTTATATGAGGATAAATCTACATGGCACTCGACTTTACCCAAATTATATAGTCTACGGGGGCACTAATGCACTGTCTGACACAACCTGAGCCCGGACCTCCTGACCAACACCCAGACAGTTGACCGCACACTGAGCACATCAGACCCGCCATGGACTTAGGTTATCATCTCTTCCCTACCTCCGTTTTCAGGCTTCAGAATCTAGACCTTATCTCCAATCACTGCCCAAGGGTGACTGTGATGCGGAAATCAGAACTCTTCCTTACCCATGGCAAGAAATCTTGTCGTTGGCAGGTTGTCCAACGTTCAGTGTAGGAGAAACCAGGATTCACCATGAGGCCCCGCCCATTCTTGTTTGCGAAGTGGGCATAAACTCGCATTGTGACCCTCAGTGTGAGTCCTGTCCTCTAGTAAGTCCTCTCAGTCACTCGACCATTAGATGTCATAATGGGCTTTACATGTCCCTAGGCCCAAATTTGTAACCAGATTTCTGGTTGTACAGTCGCCCCCCCCCCCCCAGGGCTCTACTCTGGAATCCCTCATTTGGTGGGACACCTGAGGTTAAAAAACAAAACAAGGCAAATCACAACAACAACAAAACGGACTTCTTCCATCCCACAGAATGACCCCAAAATCTTGCGATGGGGACAAACCCCCAGAGAGTAAGACTCGTCCATTTCCCATTAAGTCAACCGGAAATTTCATGACCATGAGTGACACGATATCCAGAGACAAAAACTTGAGCAAGAGCCTGACACTCGCCCTTTTTTCATATCCCGAAGAGTTCTCCTCATGGTCTGTAGATCAATCCTGCCATACCTATTACCCGAAACATAAGCCGCGTTTGTGTTTTCAGACAACTGTCCAAACAGCTCTGGCCTACACACCCTACAGGCTCAGGCCCCTGGAGCCAAACCTGAGGACTGTACTTGCCCTCTCCAAGGGAATTGTATGTGCCCATTCCAATGGCCACAACCTACTAATAAGATAAACCTCCAAACTCCCTGAGGCCATCCCAATAGTGGTGACTCTCCAGGAGAAACAGGAACAATCTGAGCCCATCTGACACCTACATGCACTCAGATGCATAGACTGATGTCCCCAGAGGTAAAAAGGTACGAACAGGCACCTAGGCACTATTGGATTCATTGTTGTGCTATCCAGTCATCTCTCCTCAGAGGCCTGGATTTCAATACCAGCATATGGCTGTTTCCTGACTCATCCTCAGAACAAATCTCATCTACATATGGGAAACTTGCACGTTGGAGCTGTGTCAAAGCCTCTGTTTGAAAAAACCCTTCAGGGCCCCAGTGTCACTGCTTCATTCCAAGATCTCCATAGACACAAAAACATATTAGGATCCATCCACAGGAGAGTCCATTTCAACTCAGCCTCCTGGGTTGCTCCCCCAGATCCAGCAGATCTAATCTGTCTTGTTGCTAGGACACAATTGGAATGCGAGGTGGGCTACCCAGCCATCCATCCTTAGAACCCTGCTCGGAATCGTTGCCCTGGAGCCAACAAACAGGTCTCAATTGTCCTGCAGAAGAATCTTTGCAGTTTGGAGCTTCTCACAACTAACATCGTGGGAAAACCCCCACGGCCTCATGACCCCCCCGCCTCTTCATGAAGGGCCATCAGGGACAGAAACACCAACCTGAACGATCTTCTGATCCTCGCCCTGACATCATAAGCACGAGATCTCAATTCAGGTCTGTAGATTGTTCCTGCCTTGTCCTCACCCAGAAACCTAAGCCTAGCCTGTTCTCAGATTTCCTTCCTCAGACTACTGGCCCACAAGCCTCCAGTTTGAAAACCAGAACTATAATGGAGCACTATTCCTGCCCTCAGGAAGAAAAACATTGCCCTCTGGGGATACCCAGAAACTCCAAAAGAGGATCAACCTGCACGCCATTCTACTGTACCCCAAATATATAGGCTGACCTGGGCACTATTGCCCTTTTTGACACAGCCTGAGCCTGGATTACCTGGCCCCACACAGAAAGCTGGCCGCTCACTGAGCACATCGGACCCGCCATGGTCTTAGGTCGTCATCTCTTCCCAACCTCGGTTGTCAAGTTTCAGAACCTAGACCTTATCTCCAATCACTGCCCAGGCTTGAAAGTGATGCAGAAAAAACAACTCCTTCCCCGTGGCAAGAAACCATGTGGTTGGCATGTTGTCCAACGTTCAGTGTAGTTGAAACCAGTGTGGCCCATGAGGCCCCGCTCATGTTTGCGGGCCACATTGGTCAAAACCACACATTGTGACCCTCACCCTGATCCCAGTCCTCAATAAGGCCTCAGTGGCTGGATGAAGAGATAGCATATTGGGCTTGCCATGCCCCTAGGCCCCAAATTTTACCCATAGTTCGGGTTCTCCCTTCACTTTTCCCCAGGGCTCTTCTTTGGAATTCCTCTTTTGGCGGGACACCTGAGGTAACAAACCTGAAAGGAGTCCTCCCATTCCACAGATTGACAAAAAACAATTGGGATCGGGCCAAATCCACAGAGAGGAAGATTCGTCCATGGCCCATGAGGCCTCCCCGACATTCCACGGCCATCTCTGATACAAAATCCAGAGACAAAAGCCTGAGCAAGCGCCTCAGACTCGCTCTTTCTTCATATCCGGAAGAGTTCTTCTCATGGTTTATAGATCAGGCCTGCCATACCTACGTCCCCAAACCTAAGCTGAGTTTGTGTTTTCAGACTTCTGTCCTCAAAGTCCTGGGCCACACACCCTCCAGGCTGGGGCCCCTGGAGTCACACATTAGGACTGTGCCTACCCAATCCATGGGAATTCTGCCGATGCCATTGTCCAAAACAGTAAAATTTGGAGAACCCTACAAATCCCTGAGGCCATCCCAATAGTGCAGGTCGCCCGGGACAAACAAGGGCGGTCTGATACCAGCTGAGCATCTACCTCCACTCATACCATAGATGGATGTCCCCTGAGAAGAAGATTGAACCAGACAGGACCCTAGGCCATAATCGGATACATTGCTTTGGATTACAGGCATGTCTCCTCAAAAGCCTGGATTCCAATACCAGCATAGAGGTTTTCCTGTGGCACCCATCAAAACAAATCTCGTCTCCACAAGGAACGTTGTGCATCGAGCTATGTCAAAAGCTTAGGAGAATACTTCATGGTCCCGGTGCCACCGCCCCATTTTAAGGCCCTCATGGACACAAACACACATTAGGACCCATCCTCAGGAAAGTCCATTTCAAGTCAGCCACCCCGGTTTCTCCCGCAGAGCCATCAGATCTAAACTGTCTTGTTGCTAGGAGACAATTGGAATGCGAGGCGGGCTTCCCAGGCATCCATCCTCGAACAGTGCCCTGGAGTCATTCCATATGGGATGTCCTGGAGCTGCCCAACAAGTCTCAATTGTCCCGCAGAAGGAATCCTTGAAGGGGGCATCCCACAACTCCCAACGTGGGAAAACCTCAATGGCCTCGAGATTCCGCTCCCTTCATGAAGGGGCCGTCATGCACAGAAACTCCCACCTGAGCCAATGTCTGATCCTCGCCCTGACTTCAGATGCATGAGATATAGGTTCAGATCTACAGGGATACCTGCCGTGCCCTGGCCCTGAAACCCAAGTCTAGCTTGTGTTCTCAGACTTCCGTCCTCACACTCCAGGCCCCGAAGCCCGGAAGTTTCGCAATTCCAGACCCACAATGCAGCACTCTGCCTGCCCTCTAGAAAAAAAATTTGGCCTAATGAGCTGCCCAGGCACCTTATATGAGGATAAATCTACATGGCATTCGACTGTACCCAAAGTATATAGTCTAACCTGGGCACTAATGCACTGTCTGACACAACCTGAGCTCGGACCTCCTGACCAACACCCAGACAGCTGACCGCACACTGAGCACATCAGAACCGCCATGGCAGTAGGTCATCATCTCTTCCCAACTGCGGTTTTTCAGGCTTCAGAATCTAGACCTTATCTCCAACCACTGCCCAGGGGTGCCTGTGATGCAGAAATCAGAACTCGTCCTTACCCATGGCAAGAAACCTTGTGGTTGGCATGTTGTCCAACGTTCAGTGTAGGAGAAACCAGCATTCACCCGGAGGCCCCGCCAATTCTTGAGTGTGAAGAGGGCATAAACACGCATTGTGACCCTCAGCGTGAGTCCTGTGCTCTAGTAAGTCCTCTCAGTGGCTCGACCATTAGATGTCATAATGGGCTTGACATGTCCCTAGGCCACAATTTTTAACCAGATTTCTGGTTGTCCGGTCGGCCCTCCCCAGGGCTCTACTCTGGAATACCTCATTTGGTGAGACACCTGAGGTTAAAAAACAAAACAAAGAAAATCAACAACAAAAACAAAACGGACTTCTTCCATTCCCAGAATGACCCAAAAATCTTGGGATGGGGCAAAACCCCAGAGAGTAAGACTCGTCCATTTCCCATGAAGTCACCCGGAAATTTCACGACCATGAGTGACACGATATCCAGAGACAAAAACTTGAGCACGAGCCTCACACTCGCCCTTTTATCATATCCTGAAGAGTTCTCCTCATGGTCTGTAGATCAGTCCTGCCATACCTATGACCCGAAACATAAGCCGCGTTTGTGTTTTCAGACAACTGTCCAAACAGCTCTGGCCTACACACCCTACAGGCTCAGGCCCCTGGAGCCAAACCTGAGGACTGTACTTGCCCTCTCCAAGGGAATTGTATGTGGCCATTCCAATGGCCACAACCCTACTAATAGGATAAACCTCCAAACTGCCTGAGGCCATCCCAATAGTGGTGGCTTCCCAGGACAAACAGAGGCAATCTGAGCTCATCTGAGCACCTACCTGCACTCAGACGCATAGACTGATGTCCCCAGAGGTAAAAAGGAACGAACAGGCCCCTAGGCACTAAACGGATCCATTGCTGTGGTATCCAGTCATCTCTCCTCAGAGGCCTGGATTTCAATACCAGTGTATGGCTGTTTCTTGACTCACCCATCAGAAAACATCTCATCTACATATGGGAAACTTGCACGTTGGAGCTGTGTCAAAGCCTCTGTTTGGAAAAACCCTTCAGGACACCAGTGCCACCGCTACATTCCAAGGTCTCCATAGACACAAAAAGACATTAGGACCCATCCACAGGAGAGTCCATTTCAACTCAGCCTCCTGGGTTGCTCCCCCAGATCCAGCAGATCTAACCTGTCTTGTTGCTAGGACACAATTGGAATGCGAGGTGGGCTACCCAGCCATCCATCCTTAGAACCCTGCTCGGAATCGTTGCCCTGGAGCCAACAAACAGGTCTCAATTGTCCTGCAGAAGAATCTTTGCAGTTTGGAGCTTCTCACAACTAACATCGTGGGAAAAACCCCACGGCCTCGTGGCCCCCCTGCCCCTTCATGAAGGGCCATCAGGGACAGAAACACCAACCTGAGCGATCTTCTGATCCTCGCCCTGACATCATAAGCACGAGATCTCAATTCAGGTCTGTAGATTGTTCCTGCCTTGTCCTCACCCAGAATCCTAAGCCTAGCTTGTTCTCAGATTTCCTTCCTCAGACTACTGGACCACAAGCCTCCAGTTTGAAAACCAGAACTATAATGGAGCACTCTTCCTGCCCTCAGGAAGAAAAACATTGCCCTCTGGGGATACCCAGAAACTCCAAAAGAGGATCAACCTGCACGCCATTCTACTGTACCCCAAATATATAGGCTGACCTGGGCACTATTGCCCTTTTTGACACAGCCTGAGCCTGGATTACCTGGCCCCACACAGAAAGCTGGCCGCTCACTGAGCACATCGGACCCGCCATGGTCTTAGGTCGTCATCTCTTCCCAACCTCGGTTGTCAAGTTTCAGAACCTAGACCTTATCTCCAATCACTTCCCAGGCTTGAAAGTGATGCAGAAAACACAACTCCTTCCCCGTGGCAAGAAACCATGTGGTTGGCATGTTGTCCAACGTTCAGTGTAGTTGAAACCAGTGTGGCCCATGAGGCCCCGCTCATGTTTGCGGGCCATATTGGTCAAAACCACACATTGTGACCCTCACCCTGATCCCAGTCCTCAATAAGGCCTCTCAGATGCTGGATGAAGAGATAGCATATTGGGCTTGCCATGCCCCTAGGCCCCAAATTTTACCCATAGTTCGGGTTCTCCCTTCACTTTTCCTTAGGGCTCTTCTTTGGAATTCCTCTTTTGGCGGGACACCTGAGGTAACAAACCTGAAAGGAGTCCTCCCTTTCCACAGATTGACGAAAAACAATTTGGATCGGGCCAAATCCACAGAGAGGAAGATTCGTCCATGGCCCATGAGGCCTCCCCGACATTCCACGGCCATCTCTGATACAAAATCCAGAGACAAAAGCCTGAGCAAGCGCCTCAGACTCGCTCTTTCTTCATATCCGGAAGAGTTCTTCTCATGGTTTATAGATCGGGCCTGCCATACTTACGTCCCCAAACCTAAGCTGAGTTTGTGTTTTCAGACTTCTGTCCTCAAAGTCCTGGGCCACACACCCTCCAGGCTGGGGCCCCTGGAGTCACACATTAGGACTGTGCCTACCCAATTCATGGGAATTCTGCCGATGCCATTGTCCAAAACAGTAAAATTTGGAGAACCCTACAAATCCCTGAGGCCATCCCAATAGTGCAGGTCGTCTGGGACAAACAAGGGCGGTCTGATACCAGCTGAGCATCTACCTCCACTCATACCATAGATGGATGTCCCCTGAGAAGAAGATTGAACCAGACAGGACCCTAGGCCATAATCGGATACATTGCTTTGGATTACAGGCTTGTCTCCTCAAAAGCCTGGATTCCAATACCAGCATAGAGGTTTTCCTGAGGCACCCATCAAAACAAATCTCGTCTCCACAAGGAACGTTGTGCATCGAGCTATGTCAAAAGCTTAGGAGAATACTTCAGGGTCCCGGTGCCACCGCCCCAATTTAAGGCCCTCATGGACACAAACACACATTAGGACCCATCCTCAGGAAAGTCCATTTCAAGTCAGCCACCCCGGTTTCTCCCGCAGAGCCATCAGATCTAAACTGTCTTGTTGCTAGGAGACAATTGGAATGCGAGGCGGGCTTCCCAGGCATCCATCCTCGAACAGTGCCCTGGAGTCATTCCATATGGGATGTCCTGGAGCTGCCCAACAAGTCTCAATTGTCCCGCAGAAGGAATCCTTGAAGGGGGCATCCCACAACTCCCAACGTGGGAAAACCTCCATGGCCTCGAGATTCCGCTCCCTTCATGAAGGGGCCGTCATGCACAGAAACTCCCACCTGAGCCAACGTCTGATCCTCGCCCTGACTTCAGATGCATGAGATATAGGTTCAGATCTACAGGGACACCTGCCGTGCCCTGGCCCTGAAACCCAAGTCTAGCTTGTGTTCTCAGACTTCCCTCCTCACACTCCCGGCCCCGAAGCCCAGAAGTTTTGCAATTCCAGACCCACAATGCAGCACTCTGCCTGCCCTCTAGAAAAAAAATTTGGCCTAATGAGCTGCCCTGGCACCTTATATGAGGATTAATCTACATGGCATTCGACTGTACCCAAAGTATATAGTCTAACCTGGGCACTAATGCACTGTCTGACACAACCTGAGCTCGGACCTCCTGACCAACACCCAGACAGCTGACCGCACACTGAGCACATCAGAACCGCCAAGGCCTTAGGTCATCATCTATTCCCAACTGCGGTTTTTCAGGCTTCAGAACCTAGACCTTATCTCCAACCACTGCCCAGGGGTGCCTGTGATGCAGAAATCAGAACTCGTCCTTACCCATGGCAAGAAACCTTGTGGTTGGCATGTTGTCCAACGTTCAGTGTAGGAGAAACCAGCATTCACCCGGAGGCCCCGCCAATTCTTGAGTGCGAAGAGGGCATAAACACGCATTGTGACCCTCAGCGTGAGTCCTGTGCTCTAGTAAGTCCTCTCAGTGGCTCGACCATTAGATGTCATAATGGGCTTGACATGTCCCTAGGCCACAATTTTTAACCAGATTTCTGGTTGTCCGGTCGGCCCTCCCCAGGGCTCTACTCTGGAATACCTCATTTGGTGAGACACCTGAGGTTAAAAAACAAAACAAAGAAAATCAACAACAACAACAAAACGGACTTCTTCCATTCCCAGAATGACCCAAAAATCTTGGGATGGGGCAAAACCCCAGAGAGTAAGACTCGTCCATTTCCCATGAAGTCACCCGGAAATTTCACGACCATGAGTGACACGATATCCAGAGACAAAAACTTGAGCACGAGCCTCACACTCGCCCTTTTATCATATCCTGAAGAGTTCTCCTCATGGTCTGTAGATCAGTCCTGCCATACCTATGACCCGAAACATAAGCCGCGTTTGTGTTTTCAGACAACTGTCCAAACAGCTCTGGCCTACACACCCTACAGGCTCAGGCCCCTGGAGCCAAACCTGAGGACTGTACTTGCCCTCTCCAAGGGAATTGTAAGTGCCCATTCCAATGGCCACAACCCTACTAATAGGATAAACCTCCAAACTGCCGGAGGCCATCCCAACAGTGGTGGCTTCCCAGGACAAACAGGGGCAATCTGAGCTCATCTGAGCACCTACCTGCACTCAGACGCATAGACTGATGTCCCCAGAGGTAAAAAGGAACGAACAGGCCCCTAGGCACTAAACGGATCCATTGCTGTGGTATCCAGTCATCTCTCCTCAGAGGCCTGGATTCCAATACAAGCGTATGGCTGTTTCTTGACTCACCCATCAGAAAACATCTCATCTACATATGGGAAACTTGCACGTTGGAGCTGTGTCAAAGCCTCTGTTTGGAAAAACCCTTCAGGACCCCAGTGCCACGGCTACATTCCAAGGTCTCCATAGACACAAACAGACATTAGGACCCATCCACAGGAGAGTCCATTTCAACTCAGCCTCCTGGGTTGTTCCCCCAGATCCAGCAGATCTAACCTGTCTTGTTGCTAGGACACAATTGGAATGCGAGGTGGGCTACCCAGCCATCCATCCTTAGAACCCTGCTCGGAATCGTTGCCCTGGAGCCAACAAACAGGTCTCAATTGTCCTGCAGAAGAATCTTTGCAGTTTGGAGCTTCTCACAACTAACATCGTGGGAAAACCCCCACGGCCTCGTGACCACCCCGCCCCTTCATGAAGGGCCATCAGGGACAGAAACACCAAACTGAGCGATCTTCTGATCCTCGCCCTGACATCATAAGCACGAGATCTCGATTCAGGTCTGTAGATTGTTCCTGCCTTGTCCTCACCCAGAAACCTAAGCCTAGCCTGTTCTCAGATTTCCTTCCTCAGACTACTGGCCCACAAGCCTCCAGTTTGAAAACCAGAACTATAATGCAGCACTCTTCCTGCCCTCAGGAAGAAAAACATTGCTCTCTGGGGCTACCCAGAAACTCCAAATGAGGATCAACCTGCACGCCATTCTACTGTACCCCAAATATATAGGCTGACCTGGGCACTATTGCCCTTTTTGACACAGCCTGAGCCTGGATTACCTGGCCCCACACAGAAAGCTGGCCGCTCACTGAGCACATCGGACCCGCCATGGTCTTAGGTCGTCATCTCTTCCCAACCTCGGTTGTCAAGTTTCAGAACCTAGACCTTATCTCCATCACTGCCCAGGCTTGAAAGTGATGCAGAAATCACAACTCCTTTCCCGTGGCAAGAAACCATGTGGTTGGCATGTTGTCCAACGTTCAGTGTAGTTGAAACCAATGTGGCTCATGAGGCCCCGCTCATGTTTGCGGCCACATTGGTCAAAACCACACATTGTGACCCTCACCCTGATCCCAGTCCTCAATAAGGCCTCTCAGTGGCTGGATGAAGAGATAGCATATTGGGTTTGCCATGCCCCTAGGCCCCAAATTTTACCCATAGTTCGGGTTCTCCTTCACTTTTCCCCAGGGCTCTTCTTTGGAATTCCTCTTTTGGCGGGACACCTGAGGTAACAAACCTGAAAGGAGTCCTCCCATTCGACAGATTGACGAAAAACAATTGGGATCGGGCCAAATCCACAGAGAGGAAGATTCGTCCATGGCCCATGAGGCCTCCCCGACATTCCACGGCCATCTCTGATACAAAATCCAGAGACAAAAGCCTGAGCAAGCGCCTCAGACTCGCTCTTTCTTCATATCCGGAAGAGTACTTCTCATGGTTTATAGATCGGGCCTGCCATACCTACGTCCCCAAACCTAAGCTGATTTTGTGTTTTCAGACTTCTGTCCTCAAAGTCCTGGGCCACACACCCTCCAGGCTCGGGCCCCTGGAATCACACATTAGGACTGTGCCTACCCAATCCATGGGAATTCTGCCGATGCCATTGTCCCAAACAGTAAAATTTGGAGAATCCTACAAATCCCTGAGGCCATCCCAATAGTGCAGGTCGCCCCGGACAAACAAGGGCGGTCTGATACCAGCTGAGCATCTACCTCCACTCATACCATAGATGGATGTCCCCTGAGAAGAAGATTGAACCAGACAGGACCCTAGGCCATAATCGGATACATTGCTTTGGATTACAGGCATGTCTCCTCAAAAGCCTGGATTCCAATACCAGCATAGAGGTTTTCCTGAGGCACCCATCAAAACAAATCTCGTATCCACAAGGAACGTTGTGCATCGAGCTATGTCAAAAGCTTAGGAGAATACTTCAGGGTCTCGGTGCCACCGCCCCATTTTAAGGCCCTCATGGACACAAACACACATTAGGACCCATCCTCAGGAAAGTCCATTTCAAGTCAGCCACCCCGGTTTCTCTCGCAGAGCCATCAGATCTAAACGGTCTTGTTGCTGGGAGACAATTGGAATGCGAGGCCGGCTTCCCATGCATCCAACCTCGAACAGTGTTCTGGAGTCATTCCATATGGGATGTCCTGAAGCTGCCCAACAGGACTCAATTGTCCCGTAGAAGTAATCCTTGAAGGGGGCATCCCACAACTCCCAACGTGGGAAAAACTCCATGGCCTTGAGATTCCGCTCCCTTCATGAAGGGTCCGTCATGCACAGAAACTCCAACCTGAGCCAACGTCTGATCCTCGCCCTGACTTCAGATGCATGAGATATAGGTTCAGATCTACAGGGGTACCTGCCGTGCCCTGGCCTGAAACCCAAGTCTAGCTTGTGTTCTCAGACTTCCCTCCTCACACTCCAGGCCCCGAAGCCCAGAAGTTTCGCAATTCCAGACCCACAATGCAGCACTCTGCATGCCCTCTAGATAGAAAATTTGGCCTAATGAGCTGCCCAGGCACCTTATATGAGGATAAATCTACATGGCATTCGACTGTACCCAAAGTATATAGTCTAACCTGGGCCCTAATGCACTGTCTGACACAACCTGAGCTCGGACCTCCTGACCAACACCCAGACAGCTGACCGCACACTGAGCACATCAGAACCGCCATGGCCTTAGGTCATTATCTCTTCCCAACTGCGGTTTTTCAGGCTTCAGAACCTAGACCTTATCTCCAACCACTGCCCAGGGGTGCTTTTGATGTAGAAATCAGAACTCGTCCTTACCCATGGCAAGAAACCTTGTGGTTGGCATGTTGTCCAACGTTCAGTGTAGGAGAAACCAGCATTCACCCGGAGGCCCCGCCAATTCTTGAGTGCGAAGAGGGCATAAACACGCATTGTGACCCTCAGCGTGAGTCCTGTGCTCTAGTAAGTCCTCTCAGTGGCTCGACCATTAGATGTCATAATGGGCTTGACATGTCCCTAGGCCCCAATTTTAAACCAGATTTCTGGTTGTCCGGTCGGCCCTCCCCAGGGCTCTACTCTGGAATACCTCATTTGGTGAGACACCTGAGGTTAAAAAACAAAACAAAGCAAATCAACAACAACAAAACGGACTTCTTCCATCCCCAGAATGACCCAAAAATCTTGGGATGGGGCAAAACCCCAGAGAGTAAGACTCGTCCATTTCCCATGAAGGCACCCGGAAATTTCACGACCATGAGTGACACGATATCCAGAGACAAAAACTTGAGCACGAGCCTCACGCTCGCCATTTTTTCATATCCTGAAGAGTTCTCCTCATGGTCTGTAGATCAGTCCTGCCATACCTATGACCCGAAACATAAGCCGCGTTTGTGTTTTCAGACAACTGTCCAAACAGCCCTGGCCTACACACCCCAAAGGCTTAGGCCCTTGGAGCCAAACCTGAGGACTGTACTTGCCCTCTCCAAGGGAATTGTGTGTACCCATTCCAATGGCCACAATCCTACTAATAGGATAAACCTCCAAAGTTCCTGAGGCCATCCCAATAGTGGTGGCTTCCCAGGACAAACAGGAGCAATCTGAGCACATCAGAGCACCTTCCTGCACTCAGACTCATAGACTGATGTCCCCAGAGGAAAAAAGGAATGAGCAGACCACTAGGCACTAATCGGATCTATTGCTATGGTTTCCAGGCATGTCTCCTCAGAGGCCTGGATTTCAATACCAGCATATGGCTGTTTCTTGACTCACCCATCAGAACAAATCTCATCTACATATGGGAAACTTGCACGGGGAGCTGTGTCAAAGTCTCTGTTTAGAAGAACCCATCAGGGACCCAGTGCCACCGCTTCATTCCAAAGTCTCCATAGACACAAAAACATATTAGGACACATCCACAGGAGAGTCAATTTCAACTCAGCCTCCTCAGTTGCTCCCCCAGATCCAGCAGATCTAACCTTTCTTGTAGCTAGGAGAAAATTGGAATGCCAGGTGGGGTACCTAGCCATCCATCCTCAGAACCATGCTTGGAATCCTTGGCCTGGCGCCAACTAACAGGTCTCAATTGTCCTGGAGAAGAATCTTTGTAGTTTGGAGCTTCTCACAACTCCCATCGTGCGAAAACCCCCATGGCCTCGTGATTCCCCCCCTTCATGAAGGGGCCATCAGGGACAGAAAGTCCAACCTGAAGATCGTCTGATCCTCACCCTGACTTCAGATGCACGAGATCTCGATTCAGGTCTGTAGATTGTGCCTGCCATGTCCTCACCCATAAAAACTAAGCCTAGCTTGTGTTCTCAGACTTCAGTCCTCAGACTACTGGCCCACAAGCCCTCCAGTTTGGCAATCCAGAAGTACAATGCGGCACTCTGCCTGCTCCCTGCAAGAAGAACATTGCCCTCTGGGGCTACCCAGAAACCCCAAATGAGGATCAACCTGCACGCCATTTGGCTGTACACCAAATATATAGGCTGAAGTGGGCACAATTGCCCATTCTGACACAGCCTGAGCCTGGAACTCCTGGCCCCACCCAGACAGCTGGCCGCACACTGAGCACATCGGACCCGCCGTGGCCTTAGGTCGTCATCTCTACCCAACCTCGGTTTTCAGGCTTCAGAACCTTGACCTTATCTCCAATCACTGCCCAGGTTTGAAAATGTTGCAGAAATCCGAACTCGTTTCCTTGGCATGAAACCTCGTGGTTGGCATGTTGTCCAACTTTCAGTGTAGTTGAAACCAGTGTGGCACATGAGACCCAGCCCATGCTTGAGGGCCACATTGGTCTCAAACACACATTGTGACCCTCAGCCTGAGCCCGGTCCTCAGGCAAGGCCTCTCAGTGGCTGCATGAAGAAACAGCATATTGGGCTTGCCATGCCCCTAGACCCTAATTTTTAACCATATTTCGGGTTGTCCCTTCACTCTTGCGCAGGGCTCTGCTTTGGAATTCCTCTTTTGGTGGGACACCTCAGGTAACAAACCCTAAAGGAGTCCTCCCATCCCACAGATTCACGAAAAAGAATTGGGATAGGGCCAAATCCACAGAGAGGAAGATTCGTCCATGGCCCATGAGGCCTCCCCGACATTCCACGGCCATCGCTGATACAAAATCCAGAGACAAAAGCCTGAGCAAGCGCCTCAGAATTGCACTTTCTTCATATCCTGAAGAGTTCTTCTCATGATTTGTAGTTCGGCCGTGCCATACCTACGTTCCCAAACCTAAGCTGAGTTTGTGTTTTTTGAGTTCTGTCCTCAAAGTCCTGGGCCACACACCCTCCAGGCTGGGCCCCTGGAACCACACATTAGGACTGTGCCTAACCAATCCATGGGAATTCTGCCCATTCCATTATCCAAAACCGTACAAATTAGGAGAATCCTCCAAATTCCCTGAGGCCATACCAATGGTGTAGGTTGTCCGGGACAAAAAAGGGCCGTCTGACACCAGCTGAGCATCTACCTCCACTCATACCATAGATGGATGTCCCCAGAGAAGAAGATTGACCAGACAGGACCCCAGGCCATAATGGGATCCATAGCTTTGGTTTACAGGCATGTCTCCTCAAAAGCCTGGTTTCCAATACCAGCTGAGGGCTTCTCCTGAGGCACCCATCAGAACAAATCTCGTCTACACATGGGAAACTTACATGTTGGAGCTCTCTCAAAGCCTCTGGTTAGAAGGACATTTCAGGTTCCCGGTGCCAGCGCCTCATTCCAAGGTCTCCATGGAGACACACCCACATTAGGACCCATCCACAGGAGAGTCCATTTCAACTCAGCCCCCTCAGGTGCTCCCCCTGATCCAGCAGATCTAACCCGTCTTGTCGCTAGGAGATGATTGGAATGAGAGGCAGGCTTCCCAGACATCCATACTTAGAACCATTCTCAGAATTATGCTGTATGGGAAGTCCTGGAGCCAACCAACAGGTCTCAATAGTCCCGCAGAAGAATCTTTACTGTTTGGAGCATCTCACAACTCCCATCGTGGGCAAACCTCCATGGCCTCGTGATCCCGCCCCCTGTGCTTCATGAAGGGGCCATCAGGGACAGAAGCTCCAACCTGATCGATCGTCTGATCCTCGCCCTGACTTCAGATGCAGGACATCTTGATTCAGCTCTGCAGAGTGTGCCTGCCGTGCCCTTGCCCAGAAACGTAAGTCTAGTTTGTGTTCTCAACTTCCATCCTCACATTCCTGGCCCACAAGCCCTCCAGTTTGGCAATTCCAGAACTACAAGGCAGCACTCTGCCTGCTATCTGGAAGAAAATCATTGCCCTCTGGGGCTACCCAGATTCCCCAAATGAGGATCAACCTGCATGCCACTTGACTGGACCCCAATTATACAGGCTGCCCTGGGCACTACTGCCCTTTCTGGCACAGCCTGAGACTGAACCTCCTGGCTCGCACCCACCCAGCTAGCCACACACTGAGCACATCAGACCCGCCATGGCCTTAGGTCATCATCTCTTTCCAACCTCGGTTTTCAGGCTTCAGAACCTAAACCTTATCTCCAGTCACCACCCAGGGTTGAACATGATGCAGGAATCAGAACTCCTTCCCCATGGCAAGAAACCTTGTGGTTGGCATGTTGTCCAACGTAAAATGTAGTTGAAACCAGTGTGGCCCATGAGGCCCTGCAGATGCTTGAGGACCAAGTCGTTCACAAACATGCATTCTGACCCTCAACGTGAGCCCAGTTCTCAAGTAAGGCCTCTCAGTGGCTGGACCAAAAGACAGCATATTGGGCTTGTCATGCCCCTAGGCCCCAATTTTTAACCAGATTTCTGGTTGTCCAGTCTCCCCTCCCCAGGGCTCGGCTTTGGAATCCCTCTTTTGGTGGGACACCTGAGGTAACAAAACTGAAAGGACTCCTCCCATCCCACAGTTTGACCCAAAACAATTGGAATCGGGCCAAATCCACAGAGCGGAAGACTCGTCCATGGCCCATGAGGCCTCCCGGACATTCCACGCCCATCGTTGACACAAAATCCAGAAACAAAAGCCTGAACAAGTGCCTCACAATCTCTCTTTCTTCATATCTGGAAGAATTCTCCTCACGGTCTGTAGATCGGGCCTGCCATACCTACGTCCCTAAACCTAAACTGAGTTTGTGTTTTAGACTTCTGTCTCCACAGTCCTGAGGCACACACCCTGCAGGCTGGGGCCCCTGGAGCCACATCAAAACTGTGCCTTCCCTCTCCACGGGAATTCTGCCCATTCCATTGTCCATAATCATAAAATTAGGAGAAACCTCCAAAGTCCCCAAGGCCTTCACAATAGTGTAGGCCGCCTCGGACAAACAAGGGCCATCTGACACCAGCTGAGCATCTAACTCCACTAATACCTTAGATGGATGTACACAGAGAAGAAGATTTAACCGGACAGGCCCCTAGGCTCTAAACGGAGCCATTGCTTTGGTTTCCAGTTATCTCTCTTCAGAGGCCTATATTCCAATAACAGTATATGGGGGTTTCCTGAGGCACCAATCAGAACAAATCTCGTCTCCACATGGGAAACTTGTCCTTTGGAGATGTCTCAAAACCTCCGGTTAGGAGAATCCTTCAGGGCCCATGCACCAACGCCCCATTCCAAGGTCTCCATGGACACAAACCCACATTAGCATCCATCCTCAGGAGAGTCCATTTCAAGTCAGCCCCCTTGGTTGCTCTGACAGAGCCAGCATATCAAACCTGTCTATTTGCTAGGAGACAACTGCAATGTGAGGCGGGCTTCCCATGTATCCATCCTAAGATCCCTGCTCTGGTGTCATTCTGTATGGTATGTACTGGAGTGATACAAAAGGTCTCAATTGTTGATCAGAAGGAATCTTTGTTGTTTGGAGCATCTCACAACTTCCATTGTGGGTAAACCTCCATGGACTGGAGATGCTGTCCCCTTCATAAAGTGGCCAGAATGGACAGAAATTCAAACCTAAGCCTAGGTTTGAACCTCGCCCTGACTTCAGATTCATGATATCCCGATTCAGATCTGCAGAGGGTGCCTGCCGTGCCCTCGCCCAGAACCTACGCCTAACATGTGTTCTCAGACTTCCGTCCTCACACTCCCCGTCCACAAGGCATCCACTTTGGAAATTCCGGAGCCACAATGCAGCACTCTGCCTGTTCTCCAGAAGAAAAACATTGCCCTTGGGGCTAACCAGAAATACCAAATAAAGATCAACCTGCACGGCACTCAGTTGTACCCCAATTATACAATCTACCCTGGGCACTAATGCCCTGTCTGACACAGCCCAAGCTTGGACCTTCCGACCAACACGCAGACAGCTGGCTCCACGCTGAGCATATCGGACCCAACATGGTCTTAGGTCGTCATCTCTTCCCAACCTCGGTTTTCAGACTTCACAACCTAAACCTTATCTCCAATCACTGCCCAGGGGTGAATGACATGCAGAAATCAGAATTAATACTTCCCCATGGCAAGAACTCATGTGGTTGACATGTTGACTATCATTCAGTGTAGGAGAAACAAGCATGCACCATGAGTCCCCACCCATGCTTGAGTACCACGAGGGCATAAACACGCATTGTGACCCTCAGCATGAGTTCTGTCCTCAATGAAGGCCTCTCAGTGGCTGGACCATTAGAAGGCATATTGGGCTTGCCATGCCCCTAGGCCCGTATTTTTAGTTAGATTTCTTGTTGTCCAGGGTTCTGCTCGGGAATCCCTCTTTTGGTGGGACACCTTAGTTAACAAAACTAAATCCCACAGATTAACCCAAAACAATTGGGATCTGGCCAAATCCACAGAGAGAAAGACTCTTCCATGGCCCATGAGGACTCCTCGACATTCCACAGCCATCATTGACACAAAATCCAGGGGCAAAAGCCTGACAAGTGTCACACTTTCACCCTTTATTCATATCCCAAAAAGTTCTCCTCATAGTCTGTAAATCGGACCTGCCATACCTACATCCCCAAAGCTAAGCTGAGTTTGTGTTTTCAGACATCTGTCCCCACAGTCCTTGCCCACACACCCTCAAGGCTGGGCCCTTGGAGCCACACATCAGGTCTGTGCCTGCCCACTCCACAGGAATTCTTCCCATGCCATTGTCCATAATCATACAATTTAGGAGAAACCTCTAAAGTCCCCGAGGCCATCCCTATAGTGTAGGCCACCCGGACAAACAGGAGCGGTCTGACACCAGCTGAGCAACTACCTCCATTTCATAAAATAGACAGATGTCGACAGAGAAGAAGATTGAACCAGAGAGGCTCCTAGGACCTAATTGGATGCATTGCTGTGGTTTCTATGTATCTCTCCTCAGAGGCCTGGTTCTAATACCAGCATATGTGGGTTTCCTGAGGCACCAATTAGAACAAATCTTGTCTCCACATGGAAAACTTGCTCTTTCGAGTTGTTTCAAAATCTCCGGTTAGAATCCTTTAGAGCCCTGGGGCCACCACCCCATTCCAACGTCCTCATGGACACAAACACACATTAAGACCCATCTTCAGGAGAGTCCATTTCAACTCAGCTCCCACGATTGCTCCTGCATAGCCATCAGATCGTACCTGTCTTGTGGCAGGGAGACAATTGGTGTAAGAGGCAGTCTGCTCAGGCATCCATCCTTAGAACCCGGCTCTGGAGTCATTCCATATGGGATGTCCTGGAGCCATCCAACAGTTCTCAATTTTCCCGCAGAAGGAATCCTTGCAGTTTGGAGCATCCCACAACTCCCAACGTGGGAAAACCTCCATGGCCTCGAGATTCCACCCCTTTGATGAAGGGGCCATCATGGACAGAAACTCCAACCTGCGCCTAAGTCTGATCCTCGTCCTGACTTCAGATGAATGAGATTTTGATTCGGATCTGCAGAGGGTGCCTGCCGTGCCCTCGCCCTGAAACTTAAGTCTAGCTTATGATCTCAGACTTACGTCCTCACACTCCTGGTCCCGACGCCCTCAAGTTTGGCAATTCTGGACCCACAATGCTGCACTCTGCCTGCCCACCAGAAGAAAAATGTTGCCCCAGTGAGCTTCCCTGACACAATAAATGAGGATGAACCTACATGGAACTCAACTGTACCCAAATTATACATTCTAACCTGGGCACTAATGCACTGTCTGACACAGCCTGAATCCATACCTCCTGAACAACACCCAGAAAGCTGACCGCACACTGAGCACATCGGACCCTCCATGACCTTAGGTTATCATCTCATCCCAACCTCGATTTTCTGGATTCAGAACTTAGATCTTATCTCCAGTCACTGCCCAGGGGTGAACATGATGCAGAAATCAGAATTCCTCCTTCCCCATGGAAAGAAACCTTGTGGTTCGTATGTTGTCCAAAGTTCAGTGTAGGAGAATCAAGCATGGCCCATGAGTCCCCGCCCATGCTTGATGCCTACATTGGGCACAAACATGCATTGTGACCCTCAGTGTGAGCACTGTACTCAAGTAAGACCTCTCAGTGGCTGGACCAAGGTACCCCATATGGGGATTGCCATGCCCTTAGGCCCCCAATCTTATACAGAGTTTGGGTTGTCCAGTCGCCCCTTCCCAGGGTTCTGCTCTGGAATCCCTCTTTAGTGGCACACCTGAGGTAAAAAAAAAAAAAAAAAAAAAAAAAAAAAAAAAACAGAATGGACTCCTCCCATCCCACGGAATGACCCCAAAATATTGGGATCATCCAAATCCCCATAGAGGAAGTCTCACCCATGGTCCATGAGGACGCCCCTACATTCCACGGCCATCAGTGACACAAAATCCAGAGTCAAAAGCCTGAGCAAGTGCCTCACACTCACTCTTTGTTCATATCCTGAAGAGTTCTGCTCAAGGTCTGTAGATCGGGCCTCCCATACCTATGTCCCCAAACCTAAGACGAGTTTCTGTTTTCAGACTTCGGTCCCCACAGCTCTGACCCACACACCCTCCATGCTTGAGCCCCTAGAGCCACACCTCAGGATTGTGCCTTCCCTCCCCAAAGGAATTCTGCCCATTTCATTGGCCACAAACTTGCAAATTAGGAGAAACCTCCAAAGTCAAAGTGGCCATCCCAATAGTGTAGACTGCCCAGGACAAATAGGGGCAATCTGACACCAGCTGAGGAACTACCTCCACTCAATCCCATAGACAGATGAACCGAGAGAAGAAGATTAAACCAGACAGGCCCCAGGCCCTAATCAGATCCATTGCCTTGGTTTCCAGGCATCTCTCCTCAGAGTTCTGGTTTCCAATACCAGCATATTGGGGGTTACTGAAGCACCAATGAGAACAAATCTTGTTTCCCCATGGGAAAACTGCTTCTTGGAGCTGTGTCAAAACCTCTGGTTAGGAGCATCCTTCAGAGCCCTGGTGCCACTGCCCCATTCCAAGGTCTCCATGGACACAATCCCACATTATGACCGATCCTCAGGAGAATGCATTTCAACTCAGCCCCCTCGGCTGCTACATCATAGGCAGCAATCAAACGTGCCGTTTCGCTAGGAGACAATTGGAATGCAAGGCCGGATGCCCAGGCATCCATCCTTAGAACCCTGCTCTGCAATTGTTCCATATGGGATGTCCTGGAGCCATCCAATAGGTTTCAACTGACCCGCAGAAAATCCTTGTGGTTTGGAGCATCTCACTACTGCCATCATGGGAAAACACCAATGGCGGTGTGATGACCCCCCTTCATGAAGGGGCCATCATGGACAGAAACTCCAACCTGAGCCAATATATGAACCTCGCCCTGACCTCAGATGCATGAAATCTAAATTCAGCTCTGCAGAGTGTGCCTGCCATTTCCTCGCCCTGAAACCAAAGCAAAGCTTCAGTTCTCAGACTTACATCCTTGCATTCCTGGCCGCAAGGCCTCCAGTTTGGCAGTTCCGGAGCCAGAATGCAGCACTCTGCCTGCCCTCCAGAAGAAAGACTTTGCCTTATGGGGCTACAGAGAAACCCCAAATAATTATCTTCTGCATGCCACTCAACTGTACCCCAATTATACAGCGTATCTGGGCACGAATGCCCTGTCTGGCACAGCCTGAGTGCAGACCTCCTGAACGACACCTAGAAAGCTGGCCCCAAACTGAACACATCGGACCTGCCATGGCCTTAGGTCGTCATCTCTTCCAAACCTCGGTTTTCAGGCTTCAGAACCTAGACCTTATCTCCAATTAGTGCCCAGAGGTGAACGTGATGCAGAAATCAAAACTCCTCCTTCCCCATGGCAAGAAACCCTGAGGTTGGCATGTCCAAGGTTCACTGTAGGAGAAACCTGCAAGCTCAATGAGGTCCCGCCCAATATTGAGGACCACCTTGGGCACAAACACACATTGTGACCCTCAGCATGAGTCCACTATTCAAGTAACGTCTCTCAGTGGCTGGACCAAGAATCTGCATATGGGCTTGCCATGCCCAATGGACCCCAGGCCTAACCAGAGGGTGGGTATTCCAGTTGTATGTACCCAGTGCTCTGCTCTAGAATCCCTCTATTGTGGGGACACATGAGGCAGAAAACAGGACTCCTCCCTTCCCACAAAATGACCCCAATCTCTTGGGAGCCGGACAAATCACCAGAGAGGGAGACTTCCATGGCCCATGAGACCATGCTTACATTAAATGACCATCATGAATACAACATCCAGAGACATAAGCCTGAACGACCGCCTCTCACTCGCCTTACTTTCTAATCACAATGAGCTCCCCTCACGGACTGTAGATCACTCCTGCCATAACCTCAGCCCCAAACCTCAGCCGAGTTTGTGTTTTTGGATGTCTGTCCCCACAGCCCTGGCCCACACAGCCGCCAGGCTGGGGCCTCTGGAGCCACACCACAGGACTGTCCTGCTCTCTCCAAGGAGACTATGCCCATTCCATTGCCCATAACCCCACAGAATAGGAGAAACATCAAGGCCCCCGAGGACATCCCACTACTATAAGCCTCTATGGACAAAGGCATCCTGACACAAGCTGAGCAACTACCTCCATGCAGAAACACAGACAGATGTTGGCAGAGACAGTAGATTGAACCAGACAGGCCCCTGGGCCCTAATCTGAACTCTTGCTTTGGTTTCCAGGTGTCACTCCTCAGAGGCCTGGGTTTGAAGACCAGCATCTGGGGCTTTCCTGAGACACCAAACAGAACAACGATCGTCTCCACATGGGAAGCTTCATTGTTGGAGCTGTGTCAAACCCTTCGGTTTGGAGAAACCTGCAGAGTCCCTGAGCCCCCGCCACATCCCAAGGTCTCCATGGCCACCAACCCACAGTATGACTCATCCTCAGGAGAGTCCATTTCTACTCAGCCCTCTGAGAAACCCGCCCAAGAGCCTGCAGATTGAGCCTGCCTTGCCCCAAGCAGCCAGTGGGAATGTGAGGTGGCATTTGCAGACATTCATGCTTAGACCCCTTCTCTCGAGTCTTTCTGTAGGGGTCATCCTAGAACCATCTCATAGTACTCGACTGTCCTACAGAGGAAACCTTGATGTTTGGGGCAGCTCATAACTCCCAGCGTTGGGAAACCTCCCTGGCCTCATGACGCCCCCACCCCCTTCAGGAAGGGGCCATAATGGACACAAACTCCAACCTGAGGCAACGTCTGATACTCGCCCTGACCTCAGATGCAGGAGATCTCGATTCAGTCTCTGCAGAGTGGGCCTGCCATGCCCTCGGCCCCAAACCTAACGCTAGCTTGTGTTTTCAGACTTCCTCTTCACACTCCTGGCAAACAAGCCCTCCAGACTGGGAATTCCAGAACCACAACACAGTTTTCTGCCTGCCCACCAGAAGAAAAACGTTGCCCTATGGGGCTCTCCAGAAACCACAAATGAGAACCAACCTGCTCTGGCCTCGACCGCACCCTAACTGGAAAGGCTACCCTGGTCAGTAATGCTCTGTCTGACACAGCCTGACGTCCCGACAGACAAGGAAACAGCTGGCTGCACACTAAGCACATCAGACAGGCCATGGCCTTATGCCGTCATCTCTTCCCAACCTGGGTTTTCAGACATCTGACCCTAGATATTATATCAAATCCTGGCAAACGTGGGTAACTGAAGCACAAATCAGATATTCTCCTTCCCCATGGCTGGAAAGCTTGCTGTTGGCATGGAGTCATACCTTCAGTGTAGGAGAAACCTTCATGGCCCCTGAGGCCAAGCCTAAACTTGAGTGCCTCCTTGGGTACAAACTCGCATTGGGACCATCAGCATGGGCCCCATGTCGAAGTAAGGTCTCTCAGGGCCTCGACCAAGAGCCCGCAAATGGGGCTTGCCAAGCCCCTATGATCCCAATCTTCACAAGAGCTCGAGTATTCCATTTGCTCGAACCCAGGACTGTGATCTGGAGTCCCTCTCCTGGAAGAACACCTGAGCCAGACAGCAGGACTCCACCCTTCCCACAAAATGTCCCCAAAATCTTAAGAGCTGGACCAACTCCTCAGAGAGGGAGACTCTTCCATAGCCCCTGAGGTCACCCCTACATTCCACGGCTATGGGAGACAAAACATCCAAAGACAAAAGCTTGCGTGACTGCCTCCCATTTGCCCTTCTTTCATAAGCTGAGGATCTCCTCTCACGGTCTGTGGGTCCATCCTGCCATGCTCTCGGCTCCACACCCAAGCCGAGTTTGTGTTTTCAGACTTCTGTACCCACAGCCCGGACCCACACACCCTCCAGGCTAGGGCCTATGGAGACACACTGAAGGACTGTGCCAGTCCTCTCCAAGAAAACTGTACCCAATCCATTGGCCACAACCCTAGAGATTAGGAGAATCCAATAAGGTCTCCAAGGCCATGCCTCGGCCATGGACTAAGAGGGGCACTCTGACACCAGCTGAGCAACTATCTTCACTTAGATACTCAGACAGTGTCCCCAGAGACAGAAGATTGAAACGGACAGGCATCTAGGCTCTAATCTGAACCCTAGCTTTGGTTTCCAGGTGTCTCTACTCAGAGAACTGGTTTGAAGACCAGTATCTGGGGCTTTTCTGAGGCACCAAAGAGAACCTGTCTCATCTCCACATAGGGATCTCTTTTTAATTGGAGCAATATTACACCCTTCGGTTAGGCGAATACTTCATGGCCCCTGAGCTGCCAACATATTCCAAGGTCTCCATGCACACAAACCCACATTATGACCCATCCGCAGGAGAGTCCATTTCAATTCAGCCCCCTAGTTAGCTCGCCCCAGAGCCAGTAGTTCAAACATGTCTTGTCACAAAGAGCCAATGGGAATGTGAGGTATGCTGTACAGGCATCCATCCTTCGAATCCTGCTCTCCAGTCTTTCCGTATGGGACATCCTGGAGCCATTCAACAGGACTCGACTGTCCATCAGATGGAAAGCTTGTGGTATGGGTCAACGCACAAACTAGAGTTTGTGCTGGTGTCTAAGGTGCTGTGCAGGATTCTCCAATCTTGAGGGTTTGGCACAGGTCGAAGGGCATGGTTTCCTACTGGGGACAGGAGATATTTTATTGTGTGGCTCAGGGACCACATGTTGTATCCTAAGTTGGTATTTCAGAACAGGACCCTGAGGACAGATGCCTGAAAACCTAATCTAGTGTTCCAATGACGTCCTAGGAGCATGTCAGGTACAATCCTCTGACCCAGGAACATTGAAATGGCTGTCTGCTTGGATGTAGGTGATCAGGGCGTTTCAGACTGGCATTTGTGTCCAGTGCTGCCGACAATATTGGGTCGGGCTCAGGGCTCTTGCGTGTTTCTCCTAAACTGGAAGGTTTGGGCAGGTTTGACGGGCACAGTTTCCTTGGGGATGGCAGGCCCAGTCATGTGTTGTGGATCCAGAGACCCTGTCCTGGAGGGCATATGAGCCATGGTTTTGGGAGAGAAGTCTGCAAACACAAATGTGGGTTATTGTTAGTGGAAAGGTGATCACAGGCCCAATGAGTAGACCTGGAGTGCAGCTTGTCAGGAGTAATTAGGGTGACTGGAAGGCAGTAGCACAGGCTTTTCTCTCTATATTGTGTGTCCAGGATGGCCTTGGAATGCAGGTATAGTCTCATGGGTCCATGGGAAACTTTTCCTCTCTATGGATCTGTGCAGCTCATAGTTTGGTGGCTTTTTTGGGGAAGGGAAGAGTGTTGTTTTCCATCTTATGGGTGCCCCCAAACAGGGATTCCAGATACAGGCTCTTTTTCTGGGCATCTGGGACTTCCCACCAAGGGTTAGGATTTGCACCTAGGGGTGTATGAGGCCTGCAATGCTGGATCATGATGGTGCAACTGAGAGGGATTGTTTGAAAGCTTGCTCAGGCTGAGTCTCACAATGCCTGTTTGCTCCCATGGCGGCCCTCAGGAGTGGGAGTGGTTTCATTGGTCATATATCTGGCTCCCTCTTAGAGAGTTGGACACCCAACCCAACAGCCAAATGTCCTGCCATGAGGAAGGATGAGTTCTCTTCTGTCAGGTTCCTCTGTGCTTCAGGTTGCCCCATTGGCAGGGTTTCCAGCAAGGTCTCGAGATAGGTGCCTGAATACCAAGGATGGGTGGAGATGACGTACTTGGGCCATAGCAATCCCAAATGCTAGATATGAGGCCTAAAACTCGGTCGGGGCTCAGGCTCTGTCAGACACAGCACTAGTGGCCATAGCAGCCTTTATATCAGAGTAGATTCGAGGGTGGAGCAGATTGATCCTCATGTGGAGTTTCTTGGGAAGATTCCCAGGCATTTGTTCATTCAATAGGGAAGGCAGAATGCTGTGTTGTGGCTCCAGGTTTCCCAATCACGAGAGCTTGGGAACCAGTCAGTTTTGGGTGGAATTGTAAACAAAAGCTATGGTTCAATTCAGTGCCAAGCAGAAGGCAGTTCCAATTTGTAGCAGTTTACTCGAGACATCCAGCACTGGAATAAGGGTGGATGTCAGATGCTTGCTCACACTAGAGTTTTTGTCTATGATGACCGACAAGTGGAGGGGTGGTATAAAGAGGCCATGGAGGAGTTCACATGCTGAGGCCTGTGAACTGCTGCAAAAAGTAACATTTCTTTGTACAGTGTAGGTGAAGTCTGGTTTGTTTACTCTAGGTTTCCCCATGTGGAAAGTTTGTGAAGAAGAGCTCTCCGGCATGGATGCCAGGAAAGCACACCTCCATTGACAATTGCAGCTGAGGAACATGGCAGATTCGTTCTGGTGGCTCTGGGACAAAGTGCCAAGGCCTTGAGTTGACATGGGATCTCTTGCAGATGGGTCACAATGCTTGTTTGTTACCAGGGAGAACTTAGAATGTGCTGGTTGCTAAGGTGCCATGCAGGATTCTCCTACCCTGAGGGTTTGGCACAGGTCGAAGAGCATGGTATTCTTTTGGGGACAGGGGATGTTCTGTCGTGTGGCTCAGAGACCACATGATGTGTCATAGATTGGTATTTCAGAACAGGCCCCTGAGGACAGATGCCTAAAAACCTAATGGGGTTCCATTGAGAGCCTAGGGGCATTTTAGGTTCAATCGTCTATCTCACGATCATTGACTTGGCTATTTCCCTGGATGTAGGTGATAAGGGTGTTTCAGACTGCGCATTTCCATCCCAAGTGGCCGGCAATATTGGTGTGGGCTCAGGGGCCACACAGGTTTCTCCTAATCTGGAAGGTTTGGGCAAATCTGATATGCACAGTGTCCTTGGGGTTGGCAGCCAGAGTTCTGTGTTGTGGCTTCAGAGATAACATTCTGGTGGGCATGTGAGCCATGGTTTTAGGAGAGAAGTCTGCAAACACAAATACAAATTAGGGTGAGTGGCGAGGTGATCACAGGCCCAATGCGTAGACCTGGAGGGAAGCTCTTCATGAACTATAATTAGGGAGACTGGAAGGCAGTAGCACAGGCTTTTCTCTCTGGATTGTGTGTCCAGCATGGCCTTGGAATGCAGGTGTGGTCTCATGGGTCCATGGGAGTCTTTTCCTCTCTATGGATCCTGGTGGCTCTCCATAGTTTGGTGGCTTTTTCGGGGAAGGGGAGAGTGATGTTTTCCACCTTATGGGTGCCCCAAAACAGGGATTCCAGAGACGGGCTCTGGTTCATGGCATCTGGGACATCACAACATGTGCTAGGATTTGGGCTTAGGGGCATATTAGGCCTGCAATGCGGGTTCATGATGGTGCAACAGAGAAGGATTGTTTGAAAGCATGCTCAGGCTGAGGGTCACAAGGCCTGTTTGCCTCCAGGGCATCCCTGAGGAGTTTGTGTGGTCTCACTGGACTTGTAAATGACTCCCCCTTTCAGGGTTGAACACCCATCCTAACAGCCAAGTTTCCTGATATGAAGAAGGAGGAGTTCTCTATTGTGCTTCAGGATGCCCCATTGTCAGGGATTCCAGCAAAGGTCTGGGGACAGGTGCCTGAATACCAAGGATGGGTAGAGATGAAATACTTGAGCCATGGCAATCCCAAATGCTAGATGTGGGGCTCAAACTCTGGTGACTGACACTAGGTCTGGGCTCAGGCTCTGTCAGACACAGCACTAGTGGCCAGGGCAACCTATAAATCAGGGTCCCTCCGATATAGGGCCGAGCAGATTGATCTTCATGTGGGGTTTCTGGCCAGACTCACCAGGCACTTGTTTCTATCGGGAAGGCAGAATGCTGTGTTGTGTCTCCATAATTCGCTATCAAGAAGGCTTGGGGACCAGTCGGGTGAGGAAGGAATTGTAAACACAAGCTACAGTTCAATTCACTGCCAAGCGGAAGGCAGTTCCTGTGTCCAGCAGCTTTTTCGAGATATCCAGCACCTTAGTAAGGGAGGACGTCGGATATTTGCTCACACTGGAATTTGTGTCTATGATGTCTGACAAATGGAGGGGTGGCGTCAAGAAGCCATGGAGGGATTTTCACGTTGAGACTCATGAGCTGCTCCAAATAGCAAGGTTTCGTTCTACTGGACAGGTGGAGTGTGGTTTATTTGCTCCAGGGTCCCCCATGTGGAAAGTTTGGGTAGCAGAGCTCTACCGCATGGATGCCTGGAATGTTCAACTTCATTGACCATTGCAACTGAAGAACATGGCAGCTTTATTCTGGTGTCTCTGTAGCAAAGTACCAAGTCCTTGATTTGACATGGAATCTCTTGCAGATGGGCCACACAGCTGGTTTGTTACCAGGTAGATCTTAGAATGTGCTGGTGGCTTAGTAGTTGTGCAGGAATCTACTACTCTGGGATTTTGCACAGATTGTAGGGCACGGTTTCCTTCTGGGGACAGGAGATGTTCTGTTGTGTGGCCCAGCCACCACATGTTGTATCATAAGTTCGCATTCTAGAACAGGCCTCTGAGGACACATGTCTGAAAACCGAATCAATGGTTCCAATGACGTCCTAGGGGCATGTTAGGTTCATTATTCTGACTCAGGACCATTGACTTGGCTGTGTTCCTGGATGTAGGGGATCAGGGTATTTCAGACTGTGCATTTGTGTTCAGAGCGGCCGCCGAAATTGGGGTAGGCCCAGAGGCCTTGTAGGTTTCTCCTAATCTAAACAGTTTGGGTAACTGTGATGGAAACAGTTTCCTTGTGGATGGCAGGGACAGTCCTGCAGTGTGGATCCAGAGACCCCATCCTGGAGGGCATGTGTGCCATGGTTTTCGTAGATAAGTCTGCAAACACAAATTTGAATTAGGGTGAGTGGCGAGGTGATCACAGGCCCAATGCATATACCTTGAGAGCAGCTCATCTGGAACTGTAATTAGGGTGAATAGAAGGCAGTAGCACAGGCTTTTCTCTCCGGATTGTGTGTCCAGGATGGCCTCGGAATGCAGGTGTGTTCTCATGGGTCCATGGGAGACATTGCTTCTCTATGGATCCTGGTGGCTCCTCATAATTTGGTGACATTTTTGGGGAAGGGATGAGTGCTGTTTTCCATCTGAAGGGTGCACCAAAACAAAAATTCCAGAGATGGTCTCTGGGTCTGGGCACCTCGAAAATCCCACCAAGTTTTATGATTTGAACCTACAGGCATACCAGGCCTGAAATGAGGGATCATTGTGGTGAATCTGAGAGGGATTTTTTGAAAGCATGCTCAGGGTGAGGGTCACAATGCCTGTTTGTGCCAAGGGTAGTCCTCAGGAGTGTGTGTGGTGTCATTGATGTTGTAACTGGCTCCCCCTTTGAGGGTAGAACACCCATCCCAAAAGCCAGGTTTATTGCCATGGGGAAAGAAGAGTTCTCTATTGTGCTTCAAGTTCCCTAATTGGCAGGGATCCCTGCCAAGGTCTGGGGACAGGTGCCTGAATATCAAGGATGGGTAGAGATGACATACTTGGGCCATGGCAATCCCAAATGCTAGATATGGGGCCTGCTCTCTAGTGGCTGAAACTCAGTCGAGCTCAGGCTCTGTCAGACACGGCACTAGTGGCCATGGCAGCCTATAAATCGGTGTTGACTCGAGGGCCGACCTGATTGATCCTCATGTGGGTTTTCAGGGCAGACTCACCAGGCATTTCTTCATTCGATGGGGAAGGCAGAATGCTGCGTTGTGGCCCCAGATTTCCCTATCAAGAGGGCTTAGGGACCAGTCAGGTGAGGATGGAATTGTAAACACAAGCTATGGTTCAATTCAGTGCCAAGTGGAAGGCAGATCCAATGTGCAGTGGTTTATTCAAGACATCCAGCACCGGGATAAGGGTGCATGTCAGATGTTTGCTTAGACTGGAGTTTGTGTCTATGATGACTGACCAATGGAGTGGTGGCATCAAGAGGCCATGGAGCAGTTTACACGCTGAGGCCTGTGAGTTGATCCAAACATAAGGTTTCCTTCTACTGGACAGGGGAGGTCTGGTTTGTTTACACCAGGTTCCCACATGTGCAAAGTTTGGGTAGCATAGTACTCGCACGTGGATACTGGAAAGCACACCTACATTGACCATTGCACCTAAGGAACATGGCAGGTTCTTTCTGGTTGCTCTAGGGCAAAGTACCAAGGCCTGGTTTCTAATGAAGTTGGGTCACAATGCAGTTTTGTTACCACGGAAATCTTACTATGTGCTGGTGGCTAAGGGGCCATGTATGATTAGTCTATCCTGATGGTTTGACACCGGTCGAAGAACACGGTTTCTTTCTGGGTATCGGAGATGTTCTGTTGTGGGGCTCACGGACCAAATGTTGTATCATAAGTTGGAATTCCAGAACAGGCCTCTGAGGACAGATGCCTAAAAACTTCATCTAGGGTTCCAATGAAGTCCAAGGGGAATTTCAGGTTCAATCATCAGACTCAGGACCATTGACTTCGGTGTCTGCCTATATGTAGGCAATCAGGGTGTTTCTGACTGTGCCTTTGTGTACAGAGTGGCCTCCAATATTGGGGTGGGCTCTGGGGCCTTGCAGGTTTCTCCTAATCTTGAAGGTTTAGGAAAATTTGTGGGCACGGTTTCTTTGGGGGTGGCAGGCACAGTCCTGTGGTGTGGCTCCAGAGACTCCATCGTGGAGGGCATGTAAGCCATGGTTTTGGGAGAGAAGTCTGCAATCACAAACTCGGATTAGGTTGAGTTGCGAGGTGATCGTAGGCCCAATGCATAGACCTGGAGGGCAGATCGTCAGGAACTGTAAATCACGTACCTCGAAGGCACTAGCACTGGCTTTTGTATCTGGATTGTGTGTCCATGATAGCCTTGGAATGCAGGTGTGTTCTAATGTTTCCATGAGAGTATTTTCCTCTCTACAGATCCTGGAAGCTCCCAATAGTATGGTGGCTTTCTCGTTTGAATGGAAGAGTGCTGTTTTCAATCTTAGATGTTCCCTAAAAAGGGATTCCAGAGAAGGGCTGTGAGTATGGGTGCTTGGAAAATCCCACCAGGATTAGGATTTGGGCCTAGGGGAGTACCAGGCCTACAATGTGTGACTTGGAGGTACAACTGAGAGCGTTTGTTTGAAAGCATGCTAGTCTGAGTGTCACAATGCCTGATGTGATTAGGGCAGCCCTTATGAGTGGGAGTTGTCTCCTTGGCCATGCAGCTGGCTACCACTTTAATGTAGGACACCCATCCCAACTACCAGGATTCCTGCCATGGAAAAGGAAGAATTCTCTATTGTGCCTCAGGTTCCCCCTTTAGCAGGTATTCTAGCAAATGTCTGGGGACAGATGCCTGAATACCAAGGATGGGTAGAAATGAGGGACCTGAGACATGGCCAGTCTCACATGCCTGACTCTCTGAGTAGCTGACATGAATTGAGCACTCAGGCTCTGTCAGAAACAGAACTAGTGGTCAGGGCTGAGTATGAATCAGGGATCCCTCAAGGGCTGAGCAGATTGATCCTCATGCAGAGTTTCTGGGCAGAATCACCATGCCCTTCTTCTTTCTAAGGGGAAGGCAAAAAGCTGCGTTGTGGCCCCAGAATTCCCTATCAAGCGGGCTTGGGGACCAGTAGGGTGAGGATGGAATTGTAAACTCAAGCTAAGGTTCAATTCAGTGCCAAGCAAAAGGCAGTTCCATTGTGCAGTGTCTGATTCCAGATATCCAGCACCTGAGTAAAGGTAAAAGTCAGACATTTCCTCATGCTGGAGTTTCTGTCTATGATGACCGATGAATGGAGGGGTGGCGTCAAGAGGCCATGGAGGATTTCACATGCTGGGGCTTGTGAGATGCTTCAAACAGCAAAGTTTCCTTCTACCACACAGGGGGAGTCTGGTTTATTTGCTCCAGGGTCCCCCATGTGGAAAGTTTGGGTAGCAGAGCACTCCCACGTGGATGCCTGAAAAGCACACCTCCATTAAAATTGCAGCTGAGAAACATGGCCAATTCGTTCTGGTGGCTCTTGGGCGAATTACCAAGGCCTGGAGTTGACATGAAGTCTCATGAAGATGGGTCATAATGCAGGTTTGTTACCATGGAGACCTTACAGTGTGCTGGTGGCTAAGGGACCATGTAGGATTCATCTACCCTGAGGGTTTGACACTGGTCAAAGGGCACGGTTTCCTTCTCGGACCAGAGATGTTCTGATGTGGGGCTAACGGACCAAATGTATCATAATTTGGTATTGCAGAACAGGCCTCTGAGGATAGATGCCTGAAAATTTAATCTAGGGTTCCAATAAAATCCTAACGGAATGTCAGGTTCAATCCTCTGACTCAGTATCATTGACTTCAAAGTCTGCCTAGATGTAGGTGATCAGGGTGTTCCAGACTGTGCATTTGTGTACAGAGTGGCAACCAGTATTGGGGTGGGCTCAGGGGCCTTGCAGGTTTCTCCTAATCTGGAAAGATAGGGCAATTTGATGGGCACAGTTTCCTTGGCAATGGTGGGCACAGTCCTGTGGTGTGGCTCCAGAGAACCCATGCTGGAGGGCATGAGAGCCATGGTTTTGGGAGGGAAGTCTGCAAACACAAATGCGGGTTAGGTTTAGTGGCGAAGTGATTGTAGGCCCAATGCATACTCCTGGAGGGAAGCTCCGTGTGAAATGTAAATCGCATGCCTCAAAGGAGGTAGCACAGGCTTTTTTATCTGGATTGTGTATCCACGATGGACTAAGAATGCAGGTGTGGTCTCAGGTGTCCATGGGTGATATTTCCTCTCAAGTATCCTGGCGGCTCCTTATAATGTGGTGGCTTTCTCAGAGAGGAAAGAGTTCTGTTTTCCATATTAAGGGTGTCCCATAACAGGGATTGCAGAGAAGTGCTCTGGCTCTGGGCACCTGGAAATACCCACCAAGGGTTATGATTTGGGCATAGGGGCTTACCAGGCCTCCAATGCAAGTCCTGGAGATACAACTGAGAGCGTTTGTTTGAAAGCATGCTCAGGCTGAGGGTCACTATGCAAGCTTTTGCATAGGGTGGCCCTCAGGAATGGGGGTGGTCTCAATGGCCATTCAGTAGGCTAACACTCTGAGTGTTGGACACCCTTCCGAACTTACAGGAATCCTGCCATGGGGAATGAGGATTTCTCTATTGTGATTCAGGTTCCCTCATTGGTAGGGATTCCAGGAAAGTTCTGGGGACACATGCCTGAATACCAAGGATGGGTAAAGATGACGGCTCTGTTCCGTGGCCAGTCTAACATGCGGGATATGGGCCCCGCCTTCTAGGTGGCTGACACGAGGTCGGGGCTTAGGCTCTGTCAGTCACAACACTAGGGGCCAGGGCTGTCTATAATTCAGGGTTCCCTCAAGGGACAAGTAGATTGATCATAATGTGGAGTTTCTGGGCAGACTCACCAGGCCCTTCTTCTTTCTATTGGGAAGGCAGAATGCTGTGTTGTGGCTGCAGAATTCCCTATCATGAGGGCTTATGGAACAGTAGGGTGAGGATGGAATTGTAAACCCAAGCTATGAATAAATTCAGTGACAAGCGAATGGCATTTCCAGTGTGCAGCGGCTGATTCGAATATCCAGCACCTGAGTAAGCGCAGACGTCAGATGTTTGCTCAAGCTGGAGTTTGTGTCTATAATGACCGACAAATGGAGAGGAGTTGAAAAGAGGTCATAGAGGATTTCCCACACTTGAGCTTGTGAGATGCTCCAAACAGCCAGGTTTCCTTCTACAGGACAGGGCAGTCAGATTTGTTTGCTCGAGAGTCCCCCATGTGGAAAGTTTGGGTAGCAGAGCACTCCCACATGGATGCCTGGAAAGCACACTTCCACTGAACATTGCAGCTGAGGAACATGGCAGGTTCTTTCTGAAGGCTCTGGGGTGAAGTACCAAGGCCTGTAGTTGACATGGAATCTCATGAAGATCACTCACAATGCTGGCTTGTTACCAGTGAGATCTTAGATTCTGCTGGTGGCTACGGGCCAAGTAGGATTCATCTACCCTGAGGGTTTGACACAGTTCCAAGAGCACGGCTTTCATCTAGAGAAAGGAGATGTTCTGTTGTGGGGATCAGGGACCATATGTTGTATCTTAAGTTGGTACTCCAGAACAGGTCTCTGATTACAAATGCCTGAAAACCTAATCAGGGGTTACAATGAGGTCATAGGAGCATGTCAGGTTCAATCTTCTGACTGAGAAACACTGACTTGGGTATCTGCCTGGATTCAGGTGATCAGCGTATTTCAGAATGCACATTTGTGTCCAGAGGGGCCTCCAGTATTGGGGTGGGCTCAGGGGCCTTGCAGGTTTCTCCTTATCTCGATGTTTTAGGCAAATGTGACGGACACATTTTCCTTGGTGATGGCAGGCACAGTCCTTTGGTGTGGCTCCAGAGACCCCATCCTGGAGGAAATATGAGCCATGGTTTCGGGATAGAAGTCTGTAAGCACAAACTCGGGTTAAGGTTAGTGGTGAGGTGATCGCAGGCCCAATGCATAGACCTGGAGGGCAGCTCGTCTGGAACTATAAATTAGTTGCCTTGAAGGTGGTAGCACAGGCTTGTGTATCTGGCTTTTGTGTCCAGGATGGCCTCGGAATTCAGGTGTGGTCTCATGGATCCATGGGAGATTTTTCCTCTCAAGGATCCTAGCGGCTCCCTATACTATGGTGGCTTTCTTGGCGAAGGGGAGAGTGCTATTTTCCATCTTAGGGTTGTCCCAAAACAGGGATTCCAGAGACAGGCTGTGTTTCTGGTCCCCTGAAAAATCCCACCAGGTGTTAGGATTTGTGCTTAGGGGCATATCAGGCCTGCAAATTTGGATTCTGGAATGCAACTGAGAGTGTTTGTTTGAAAGCATGCTCATGTTGGGGGTCACAATGCCTGCTTGTGTCCAGGGCGGCCCTCATGAGTGGGCGGGTTATCATTGGCCATTCAGCTGGCTACCACTCTGAGGTCTGGAAACCCATCCCAAGAGCCATCATTCCTGCCATGGGGAAGGAGGATTTCCCTATTGTGCTTCTGGTTCCCCCATTGGCAGGGATTTCAGCAAATGTCTGGGGACAGATGCCTGAATCAAAATGGGTAGAGATGACAGCCCTGGGACATGGCTGGTCTCACATTCTGGGGTTGGAGCCCAGTCTCTGGGTCCTGACACGAGGTCAGAGACGAGGTTCTGTCAGACTCAGCGCTAGTGGCCAGGTAAACCTATAAATGGGGTTCACTCGAGGGTCGAGTAGATTTATCCTCATGTAGGGTTTCTGGGCAGTCTCTCCAGGCTGTTTTTTCTTGCTATGGGGAAGGCAGAATGCTGTGTTGTGGCTTCAGAATTCCCTATCAAGAGAGCCTACTGAACACCAGGGTGAGGATGGAATTGCAAACCCAAGCTACTTTTTTTTTTTCAAGATTTTATTTATTTGTCAGAGAGCGAGCGAGAGCAAGCACAGGCAGACAGAGTGGAAGGCAGAGTCAGACGGAGAAGCAGGCTCCCTGCGGAGCAAGGAGCCTGATGTGGGACTCGATCCCAGGACGCTGGGATCATGACCTGAGCCGAAGGCAGCTGTTTAACCAACTGAGCCACCCAGGAGTCCCGCCAAGCTACTTTTAAATTCAGTGCCAAGCATAAGGCAATTCCAGTGTGTAGCAGCTGATTCAAATATCCAGCACTTGAGTAAGTGCAGATGTCAGTTGATTGCTCACGCTGGAGTTAGTGTCTATGATGACCAACAAATGGATGGGTGGCCTCAAGAGGCCATGGAGGATTACCCACCCTCAGGCTTGAGATACTCCATACAGAAAAGATTCCTTTTACCGTACAGGGGAGTCTGGTTTGTTTCCTCCAGGGTTCCCCATGTGGAAAGTTGGTATCAGAGCACTCCCGCTGGATGCCTGGAAAGTACACCTACATTGACCATGGCAGCAGAGGAACATGGCAGTTTCATTCTGGTGGCTCTGGGCCGAAGTACCAAGGGCTGGAGTTGTCATGGAGTCTCATGAAGATGGGTCACAATGCTGGTATGTTGTCAGGGAGATCATAGAATGTGCTGGTTGCCAGGGGGCCTTGAAGGATTCATCTACCCAGAGTGTTTGACACAGGTCCAGAGCACAGCTTTCTTCTAAGGACAGATGTTCTTTTGTGTGGATCAGTGACTATATTGTATCGTACATTGATATGCAGAACAGCCTTCTGAGTACAGATACCTGAAAACCTATTCTAGTGTTCCAGTGAATCCTAGGAGCATGTCAGGTTCAATCTTCTGTCTGAGGACCATTGACTTGGATATCAGCCTGGATGTAGATGATATGGTGTGTCAGACTGTGCATTTGCGTCCAGAGTGGCCTCCAATATTGGGCTGGGCTTAGGGGCCTTGCAGGTTTCTCCTAATCTAGAGTGTTTGTTTAATAGTGAAAATCACAGTTTCCTTTGGGAAGACAGGTACAATCCCGTGGTGTGGCTCCAGTTATCACAAACTGGAGGGCATGTGAGCCATGGTTTTGGGAGGGAAGTCTGAAAACACAAACTTGGGTTAGGGTTAGTGGCAAGGTTATCACAGGCCCAATGCATAGACATGGATGGCAGCTCTTCAGGAACTGTTAATCGGGTGACTCAAAGGCAGAATCACAGGCTTTTTTCTCTGTATTGTGTGCAGGATGGCCTCAGAATGCAGTTGTGGCCTCATGGGTCCATGGGAGATTTTTCCTCTCTAAGGATCCTGGTGGCTCCCAATAGTTGGTGGCTTTTTCGGGGAAGGGAAGAGTGCTGTTTTTCATGTTAGGGGTGCCCCAAAATATGGATTCCAGAGACGGACTCTGGGTTTGGTCCCCTGGAAAATCCCACCAAGTGTTAAGATTTGGGCCTAGTGGCTTACCAGGCCTGCATGCAGGATCCTGGAGGTGCAACTGAGAGGTCTTGTTTGAAATCATTCTCAGGCTGAGGGTCACAATAATTGCTTATGCCCAGGTGGCCCTCATGAGTGGGCGTGGTCACATTGGCCATGCAGCGGGCTCCCACTTTGAGGGTTGGACAACCATCCCAACAGCCAGAATCCTGCCATGGGGAAAGAGGAGTTCTCTATATTGCTTCAGGTTCCCCCATTAGCTGGGATTCCAGCAAAGGTCTGGGGACAGAGGCCTGAATACCAAGGATGGGTAAAGATGATGGACATGGGCCATGGCCAGTATCAAATCGTGGATATGGGCCCCGATCACTGGGTGGCTGACACTAGGTCTTGGCTCAGGCTCTGTCAGACACAGCACTAGTGCCCAGGGCAGCCTATAAATTGGGGTTCCCTCGAGTGCCGAGCAGATTGATCCTCATGTATGGTTTCTGGGCAGACTCACCAGGCCCTTCTTGTTTGTAAGGGGAAGGCAGAATGCTGTTTTGTGGCTCTAGAATTCACTATCAAGAGGGCTTGTGGACCAGGAGGCTGAGGATGGAATTGTAAACCTAAGCTATGGTTACATTCTGTATCAAGCGAAAGAAGTTTCCAGTGTGCAATGTTTGAATCCAATATTCAGCACTTGAGTGAGGGTGGATGTCAGATATTTGCTCATGCTGGAGTTTGTGTCTATGATGACACAAAAATGGAGGGGTGGCGTCTAGAGGTTATGGAGGATTTCCCAATCTGGTGTTTTTGAGATGCTCCAAACAGCAAGGTTTCCTTCTACCAGACAGGGGCAGTCTGATTTGTTTCCTCCATGGTTCCCCATGTCGAAAGTTCGGATAACATAGATCTCCCACATGGGTGACTGGAAAGCACACCTTCATTGACCATGACAGCGAAGGAACATGGCATCTGGTGGCTTTGAGGCGAAGAAATAAAGACTGGATTGGACATGGAACCTCATGAAGATGGGTCAAAATGTTGGTTTGTTACCAGGGAGATCTTAGAATGTGCTGGTGGTTAATGGGCCATGCAGGATTCATCTAGCCTGAGGATTTGACACAGGCCCAAGAGCCTGGATTGCTTCTGGGGGCAGGAGATATTCTGTTGTGGGGCTCAGCGGCCATATGTTGTATCATAAATTGGTAATCCAGAACAGGTCTCTGAGGACAGAAGCCTGAAAACCTAATAAAGGGTTTGAATGAGGCCCTAGGGGAATGTCATTCAATCTTCTGACTCAGGATCATTGACTCTGGTGTCTGACTGGATGCAGGTGATGAGGGTGTTTCAGACTGTGCATTTGTGTCCAGAGTGGCATCCAATACTAGGGTTGGCTCAGGTTCCTTGCAGGTTTCTCCTTATATGGGGTTTTTGGACAACTGTGATGGGTAGTTTCCTTGGGGATTGCAGGAACTGTCCTGTGGTGTGACTCCAGAGACCCCATCCTGGAGGACATGTGCGCCATGATTTTGAGAGAGAAGTCTGCAAACACAAACTTAGGTTAGGGTTAGTGGCAAGGTGATCATAGTCCCAATCCATAGACCAGGAGGGCAGCAAGTCTGGAACTGTAAATCACGTAACTCAAAGGTGGTAGCACAGGTAATTGTATCTGGATTTAATTTCCAGAATGGCCTTTATTGCAGGTGTTGTCTCAAGGGTCCATGGGAGATTTCTCCTCTCAAGGATCCTGGCGGTTCTCAATAGTTTGTTGGATTTCTCCGGGAAGGGATGAGTACTGTTTTCCAGCTTAAGCGTGCCCCAAAACAGGCATTCCAGAGATGAGCTCTGGGTCTAAGTGCTTGGAAAATCCCACCAAGGGTTAATATTTAGGCCTAGGGCCATACCAGGCCTGCAATGCGGGATCCTGGAGGTGCAACTGAGAGCGTTTGTTTGAAAGTATGGTCAAGCTGAGGGTCCCAATGCCTGCTTGTGCCCCGGAGGCCATCAGGATTGGGCGATGTCTACTCAGCCATGCAGCCAGTTCCCATTCCTAGGGTTGGACACCCATCCAAAAGCCAGGATTCCTGCCATGGCGAAGGATGAATTCTCTATTGTGCTTCAGGTCCCCCCATTGGTAGGGATTCCAGCTAAGATCTAGGGGACAGATGCCTGAATACCAAGGATGGGTAGTAATGACAGCCCTGGGCCATGGCCGGTCTCACATGGTTAATGTGGGCCCCACCCTCTGGGTTGCTGACACGAGATAGGGGCCCAGGCACTGTCAGACACAGCACTAGTGGCTAGGGCAAACTATAAATAGGGGTTCCCTCCTGGGCTGAGTATATTGATCTTCATGTGCAGTTTATGGGCAGACTCACCAGGTCCTTCTATCTATGAAGAAGGCAGAATGTTGCATTGTGGCTCCAGAATTCCCTATCAAGAGATATGGCAGACCAGTAGGGTGAGGATGAAATTGTAGTCTGAAGCTAGGCTTAAATTCATTGCAAAGCGAAAGGCAGTTCCAGTGTGCAGCAGCTGATTCCAATATCAGCGCCTGAATATGGGCGGATGTCAGATGTTTGCTCAGGCTGGAGTTTGTGTCTACGATGACCAACAAATGGAGAGGTGGCGTCAAGAGGCCATGGAGGATTTCCCACCCTGGGGCTCAGGGGCCATAATTTGTATCATAAGTTGGTATTCCAGAAGAGGCCTCTGAGGACAGGTGCCTGAAAAGTTAATCCCTCTTCCAATGAGGTCCTAGGGCCATGTCAGGTTCAATTATCTGACTCAGGACCATTGGTTTGGGTGTCTGCCTGGATGGAGGTGATCAGGGTGTTTCAGACTGTGCATTTGCATCCAGAGCAGCCTCCAATATTGGGATGTGCTCAGGAGCCTTCCGGGTTTCTCCTAATCAGGAGGGTTTGGGCAACTGTGATGGGCCCAGTTTCCTTGGGGATGGCAAGCACAGTCTTGTGGTGTGACTCTAGGGGCCCCATCCTGGAGGACATGTGAGCTATGGTTTTTAGAGAGAGATCTGCAAACACAAACTCGGGATAAGGTTAATGGAGAGGTGTTCACAGTCCCAATCCAAAGATCTGGAGGGCAGCACGTCAGGAACTGTAAATCAGGTGACTCGAAGCCAGTAGCACAGTCTCTTGTATCTGGATAGCATATTCACGCTGGCCTCGGAATACAAGTGTGGACTCATGGGACCATGGGAGATTCTTCTTCTCAAGGATCCTGGGGGATCCCATTAGTTTGGTGGCTTTCTCAGGGAAGTGAAGAGTGCTGTTTTCCATCTTAGGGGTGCCTCAAAACAGGGATTCCAGTGACGGGCTCTGGGTATGTGCACATGGAACATCCCATGATGTGTTAGGATTTGGGCTTAAGGGCATATCAGGCCTGCAATGCAGGATCCTGGAGGTGCAACTAAGAGCATTTTTTTGAAGGCTTCATCAAGCTGAGGGTTACAATGGCTACTTGTGCCCAGGGCAGCCCTCATGAGTGGGCATTGTCTCCTTGGCCATGCAGCTGGCTCCCACTTTGAGGTTTGGACACTCATATCAACAGCCAGGATTCCTACCATGGGGAAGGAGGAGTTCTCTATTGTGCTTTAGGTTACCCCATTGGTAGGGATTACATAAAAGGTCTGGGGACAGGTGCCTGAATACCAAGGATGGGTAGATATGATGGACTTGGGCCCTGGCCAATCTCACATGCTGGATATGGGCTCATATCTCTGGGTGCCTGAAACTAGGTCTTGGCTCAGGCTCTGTCAGACACAGTACTAGTACTAGTACTAGTACTAGTGCCCAGGACAGCCTATAAATCAAGGTTCCATCGAGTGCCAAGTAGATTGAACCTCATGTGGAGTTTCTGGGAAGATTCACCAGGCCCTATTTCTTTCTAGTGGGAATGGAGAATGTTGCCTTGTGGCTCCAAATTCCCTCTCTAGAGGGCTTGCAGACCAAGAGGCTGAGGATGGAATTCTAAACCCAAGCTATGGATAAATTCAGTGTCAAGTGAAACGCAGATCTAGTGTGCAGTGGTGGAAGAGAAAGTGCAGAATCTAAATAACGGCAGATTTCAGATGTTTTCTCATGCTGGAGTTTTTGTCTATGATGACTGACAAATGGAGGGGTTGTGTCAAGGGCCATGGAGGATTTCTCCTGCTGGTGCTTCTGAGATGCTCCAAACAGAGGGTTCCCTTCTACTGGTCAGTGGCAGTCTGGTTTGTTTGCTCCAGGGTCCCACATGTGGAAAGAATAAGTAGAAGAGCACTCCCACATGGATGCCTGGAAAGCACACCTCCACTGACCATATCAGGTGAGGAAAATGGCAGGTTCATTCTGGTGGCTCTGGGGCGAATTACCAAGGACTTGAAGTGACATGGAATCTCATGAAGATGGATCACAATGCTGTTTGTTTGTTACCAGAGAGATCTTAGAATGTGCTGGGGGCTAAGGGGCTGTGCATAATTCATATACCCCGACCCTTGACACAAGTTGAAGAGCACGAATTCCATCTGGGGACAGGAGATATTCTATTGTGGGGTTCAGGGACCAATCTTCTGACTCAGGACCATTGACTTGGGTGTCTTCCTGGATGGAGGTGATCAGGGTGTTGCACACTGTGCATTTGTGTCCAGAGTGGCCTCCAATATTGGACTGGGCTCAGGGGACTTGCAGGTCTCTCCTAATCTGGAGGGTTTGGGCAACTGTGATGGACACAGTTTCATTGGGGATAGCAGGATCTTTCCTGTGGTGTGGCTACAGAGACCCATCATAGAGGGCATGTGAGCCATGGTTTTGGGAAAGAAGTCTGCAAACACAAACTTGGGGTAGGGTTAATGGCGAGGTGATCACAGGCCCAATGCGTAGGTCTGTAGGGCAGCTCGTCTGGAACTGTAAACCAGGTGATTCGAAGGTGGTAGCACAGTCTCTTGTATCTGGATTGTGTGTCCAGGATGGCCTCGGAATGAAGGTGTGGTCTTATGGAGCCCTGGGAGATTTTTCTTCTCTACGCATCCTGGCAGCTCCTAATAGTTTTCTCAGGGGAGGGAAGATTGCTGTTTTCCATCATAGGGGTGCTTCAAAACAGAGATTCCAGAGACGGGCTCTGGTTATGTTGGCATGGAAAATCCCACGAAGTGTTAGGATTTGGTCCTAAGGGCATACCAGGCCTGCGATGCGGGACACTGCAGAAACAACTGAGAGCATTTGTTTGAATGCATGCTAAGGTTGAGGGACACAATGCCTGCTTTGGCCCAGGCGGCCCTTATGATTGGGCGTTGTCTCATTGGCCATGCACCTGGTTCTAATTCTGAGGGTTGGGCACCCATAGCAACAGCCAGGCTTCCTGCCATGGGGAAGGAGGAGTTCTCAATTGTGCTTCAGGTTCCCCCACTGGTAGGGATTCCAGTAAAGGTCTGGGATAGTTGCCGGAATACCAAGGATGGGTAGAGATGACTGGGCCATGGCCAGTCCCACATGCTGGATAAGGGCCCCACACTCTGGGTGGCTGACACGAGGTTGGGGCTCAGGCTCTCTCAGACACAGCGCTAGTGGCCAGCGCAAAATATAAATCGGGGTTCCCTCGAGGGCCAAGTAGATTGATCTTCATGGGGAGTTTCTGGGCAGACTCACCAGGCCCTTCTCCTTTCTATGGGGAAGGCAGAATGTTGCGTTTTGTCTCCCTAATTCCCTCTCAAGAGGACTTGCAGTCCAGTAGGGTGAGGATGGAATTGTAAACCCAAACTATGCAAGAATACAGTGTCAAGTGAAAGGTATTTCCAGTGTGCGTGACTGATTCGAATATCCAGCACCTGAGTAAGAGCAGATGTCAGATGTTTGCTCATGCTGGAATTTGTGTCTATGATGACTAACAAATGGAGGGTTGACATCAAGGGAATGTGGAGGACTTCCCAGGCTGGGGCTTGTGAGATGCTCCAAACAACCAAGGTTTCCATCAACCTGACAGGAGCAGTCTTATTTGTTTGCTCTAGGGTTCCCTATGTGGAATTTTTGTGTAGCAGAGAACTACCTCTTGGATGCCTAGAAAGCACACGTCCATTGACCTTTGTACCTGAGGAACATGGCAGATTCGTTTCATGGCTCTTGGGCAAAGTACCAACACCTTGAGTTGGCATCAAGTCTCAGGAAGTTGGGTCATAATGCTGGTTTGTTACCAGGGAGATCATAGAAGGTGCTGGGGCTAATGGGTCATGCAGGATCCATCTACCCTGAAAGTTGGACATAGATCCAAGAGCACATTTTCCTTCTGGAGACAGGAGATGTTCTGTTGTGGGAATCAGGGACCACATGTTGTATCATAACTTGGTATTCCAGAACAGGACTCTGAGAACAGATGTCTGAAGACCCAATCTAGGGTTCCAGTGAAGTCCTAGGGGCATGTCAGGTTCAATCATCTGACTCAGAACCATTGACTTGGCTTTCTGCCTCGATGGAGGTGCTCAGGGTGTTTCAGACTGCACGTTTGCATCCAGAGCAACCGCCAATATTGGGGTGGGTTCAGGGGCCTGGCAGGTTTCTCCTAATCTGGAGGGTTTGGACAACCTGATGGGCACTGTTTTCTTGGGGATGGCAGGAACTTTCCTGTGATGTGGCTTGAGGGACCACATCTTGGTGGGCATGTAAGCCATGGTTTTGGGAGAGAAGTCGGCAAACACAAACTGGGGTTAGGGTTAGTGTCGAGATGATCACAGGCCCAATGCATAGACATGGAGGGCAGCTCGTCAGGAAATGTAAATAGGATGACTCGAAGGCGGTAGCAAAGACTTTTCTCTCTGGATTGTGTGGACAGGATGGCCTCGGAATGCAGGTTTGTTTTCATGGGTCCATGGGAGATTTTTTCTCTCTAAGGATCCTGGCGGCTCCCAATAGTTTGGTGCCTTTCTCAGGGAAGGGAAGAGTGCTGTTTTCCATCTTAAGGGTGCCCCAAACAGGGATTCTGAGACGGACTCTGGGTCTGGGCACCTGGAAAATCCCACCAAGGGTTAGGATTTGGGCCTAGGGGCATACCAGGCCTGCAATGCTGGTACTGGAGGAGCAACTGAGAGTGTTTGTTTGAAAACATGCTCAGGCTGAGGATCACCATGCCTGCCTGTGCCCATGTCGGCCCTCAGGAGTGGGCATGGTCTCCTTGGCCATGCAGCTGGCTCCCACGCTGAGGGTTGGACAACCATCCCAACAGCCAATATTCCTGCCATGGGGAAGGAGGTGTTCTCTATTGTGTTTCAGGTTCGCCATTGGCAGGAATTCCAGCAAAGTTTGGGGGACAGATGACTGGATACCAAGGATGGGTTCAGATGATGGCCCAGGGCCATTGCCTATCTCTCATGCTAAATATGGGTCCTCACCTCTGGGTGGCTGAAACGAGGTCGGGGCTTAGACTCTGTCAGACACAGCACTAGTGGTCAGGGAAATCTATTAATCAGGGTTGCCTCGTGGTCTGAGTAGATTGATCCTCATGTGCAGTTTCTGGGCAGACTCAACAGGTCCTTCTTCTTTCTATGTGGAAGGCAGAATACTGCGTTGTGGCTCCAGAATTCCCTATCAAGAGATATTGTGGAGCAGTGTGGTGAGGATAGAATAGTAATACAAAGCTATGGTTAAGTTCAGTGAAAAGCAAAAGGCAGTTCCAGTGTGCAGCTGCCGTTTCGAATATCCAGCACCTGAGTAAGGGTGGATGTCAGATGTTTGCTCACACTGGAGTTTGTGTCTGTGATTACCCACAAATGGAAGGGTGGCGTCAAGAGACCATGGAGGATTTCCCATGCTGGGGCTTGTGAGATGCTCCAAATAGCAAAGTTTCTTTCTACCGGACAGGAGAAGTCTGGTTTGTTTTCTCTGGTTTCTCCATGTGGAAAGTTTTGTAGCAGAGAACCCCACAGGATTGCCTGGAAATCACCCCTCCATTGACCATTGCAGCTGAGGAACATGGCAGGTGCATTCTGGTGGCTCTGGGGCAATATATCGAGACCTTGAGTTGACATGGAGTCTCATGAAGATGGGGCACAATGATGGTTTGTTACCAGGAATATCATAGAATGTGCTGGTTGCTAAGGGGCCATTCAGGATCCAAATACCCTTAGGGTATGACACAATTCCAGGAGCATGGCTTCCTTTTTGGGGAGGACATATTCTGTTCTGTGGCTCAGGGACTATATATTTTATCATAAGTTGATATTCCAGAGCAGGCCTCTGATGACAGATACCTGTAAACCTAATCTAGTGTGCCAATGAAGTCCTCGGGGCATGTCAGGTTCAATCTTCTGACTCAGGAGCATTGACTTGGGTGTCTGCCTGTATGGAGGGGATCAGGGTGTCTCAGACTGTGCATTTGTGCCCAGAGCGGCCTCCATTATTTGGCTGCGCTCAGGGGCCTTGCAGGTTTCTCCTAATCTAAAGGTATCGGGCAAAAGTGATGGGCACAGTTTCCTTGAGGATCTCATGCACAGTCTTGTGGTGTGGCTTCAGATGCCAGAACCTGGAGGTCAAGTGAGCCATGGTTTTAGGAAGGAAGTCTGCAAACACAAACTCAGTTTAGGTTAATGGCAAGGTGATTGCAGGCCCAATGCATAGACCTGGAAGGCAGCTCGTCAGGAACTGTAAATCAGATGACTCAAAGGTGATAGCACATGATATGTATCTGGATTGTATGTCCAGGATGGCCTCGGAATGCAGGTGTGTTCTCATGGGTCTATGGCAGATTTTTCCACTCAAGGATCCTGGTGGCTACCATGAGTTTGGTGACTATCTCGGGGAAGGGAAGAGTGCTGTTTTCCATCTTAAGGGTCCCCCAAAATAGGGATTCCAGAGATGGGCTCTGTGTCTGGGCCCCTGTAAAATCCCACCAGGGTTAGGATTTGGGCCTAGGTGTGTACTAGGCCTGCAATTCGGGGTCCCAGAGATGAAATTGAGAGCGTTTGGTTGAAAGCATGCTCAGGCTGAGGTCACAATGCCTGCTTGTGCCCGGGGAAGCCATCATGAGTGCACATGGTCTCCTTGGCCATGGAGCTGCCTTCCACTTTGAGGGTTGAGCAACTATCCCAACTGTCAGAATACCTTCCATGGGGAAGGAGGAGTTCTCTATTGTGCTACAGGTTCCCCCAATGGCAAGGATTTCAGCAAAGGTGTGGGTACAGATGCCTGAATACCAAGAATAGAAGAGAAGACAGACTTGGGCCATAGCTGGTCTCACATGCTGTATATGGGCCCTGATCTCTCAGTGGCTGACACTAGGTCCTGGCTCCGGCTATGTCAGACACAGCACTAGTGCCCAGGGCAGCCTATGAATCAGGGTTCCTTCTAGCACCGAGACGATTGACCATCATATGGAGTTTCTGGGCAGACTCTCCAGGCCCTTTTTCTTTCTATGGGGAAGGCAGAATATTGTGTTGTAGCTCCAGAATTCCCTCACAATAGGGCTTGTGGACCAGTAGGCTGAGGATGGAATTGTAAACCCAAGCTATGGCTTAATTCAGTCAAACTAAAGGCAGTTCCAGTGTGCAGCGATCGAATTGAAATCCAGCACCTGAGTAAGGGCGGATGTCAGATGTTTGCTCATGCTGGAGTTTGTGTCTATGATGACTGACAAATGGAGTGGTGGCTTCAAGAGGAAATGGAGGATTTCCCAAGCTGGGGCTTGTGAGATGCTCCAAACAGAAGGTTTCCTTCTACCGGACAGGGGCATTCTGTTTTTTTGTCTCAAGGGTCCCCGCCAATTGCAAAGTTTGTGTAGCAGAGCACCCCCATATGGTTGCCTGGAAACCACACCTCCACTGACCATTGCAGCTTAGGAACATGGCAAGTTCATTCTGGTGGCTCTGGGGCGAAGTTCTAAGGTCTTATTTCTACATGGAATGTCATGAATATGGGTAACAATGCTGTTTTGTTACCTGGGAATTCTTAGCCTGTCATCTGTACACATCCTTGGTATTAAGGCAACTTTCCACAGACCTTTCCTGTAACCCTGTCAATGGGGGAACCTGAAGCACAATAGAGAACTCCTCTTTCCATTGCAGGAAGCCTGGCTGTTGCAATGGGTGTCCAAACCTCAAAGTGGGATCCAGCTATATGGCCAATGAGACTACGCCCTCTCCGGAGGGCCCCCCTGGGCACAAAGAGGCATGATGACCCTCAGCCTGAGCATGCTTTCAAACAAGCCCTCTCTGTTACACCATTAGGATCCTGCATTGCAGGCCTGGGATGCCCCTAGGCCCAAATCCTAACACTTGGTGGGATATCCGGGCACCCAGACCCAGAGCCCGTCTCTGGAATCCCTGTTTTGGCATAAGCCTAAGTTGGAAAACAGCATTCTTCCCTGTTTTGGAGCACCCCTAAGATGGAAAAGAGCACTCTTTTCTTCTCTGAAATACCACCAATCTATGGAGATCCACCAGGATCCTTAGAGAGGAAAAGTCTCCCATTGAACCATGAGACCACGTCTACATTCAGAGCCCATCCTGGACACACAATCCAGATAGAAAAGCCTGTGCTACCAGCTTTCAGTCACCCTAATTACAGTTCCTGACGTGATGCCTTCTAGGTCTATGCATTGGACCTGCGATCACCTTGCCACTATCCCTGACCCAAATTTGTGTTTGCAGACTTCCCTCCCAAAACCATGGCTCTCATATCCTCAAGGAGGTGGTCTCTGAAGCCTTACCAGAGGACTGGGCCTGCCATCCCCAAGGAAACTGTGCCCATCACAGTTCCCCAAAGCCTCCAAGTTAGGAGAAACCTGCAAGGCCCCTGAGCCCACCCCAATAGTGGAAGTGGCTCTGGATGCAAATGCACAGTCTGAAACACCCTGATCACCTACATCCAGTCAGACAACCATATCAATGGTCCTTAGTAAGAAAATTGAACCTGATGGGCACCAAGGACATCATTGGATCTCTAGATTAGGTTGCCAGCATCAATCCTCAGAGGCCTGTTCTTGAATACCAAGTCAGGATACAACATATGTACCCTGAGCCACAAAACAGAACATCTCCTCTCCCAAGATGGAAACTGTGCACATCGACCTGTGCCAAACCCTCAGCGTGGCCCATAGCACCAAAACATTCTAAGACCTCCCTTGTAACAAACCAGGTTTGGGACACATCTGTAAGAGATTCCAAGTCAACTCAAGGCCTTGGTACTTGGCACCAGAACCACCAAAACGAACCTGTCATGTTCCTCAGCTGCAATGGTCATTGGACGTGTGCTTTCCAGTCATCCATGCGGGAGGGTTCTGCTACGCAAACTTCCACTTGAGGGACCCTGGAGGAAAAAAAAAACAGACTCCTCCTGTCCATTAGAAGGAAACCTTGTTGTTTGGAGCATCTCACAATCTTAAGCGTGGGTAATCCTCCATTGCCTCCTGAAGCCACCCCTCCATTAGTCGTCATCCCAGACAGAAACTCAAGTGTGAGCAAATATCTGACATCTGCCCTTACTCAGGTGCTGGATATCTCGTATAAGCTGCTGCACATTGAAACTGACTTCCGCTTGGCACTCAATTTAAGCATAGCTGGTGTTTACAATTGCATTCTCACCCTATTTGTCCCCAAACCCTCTTGATAGGGAATTCTGGATCCATAAGGCAGCATTCTGCCTGCCCCACAGAAGGAAGTGCTTCGTGAGTCTCGCCAGAAACCCTACATGAGGATCAATTTACTCGGCCCTGGAGAGAACCCCAATATATAGACTTCTCTGGCCACTTGTGCTGTGTCTGACACAGCCTGAGCCCAGACCTCGTGTCAGCCACCCAGAGAGCGGGGCCCATATCCAGCATGTGAGAACGGCCATGGCCCAAATCTGTCATCTCTATGCATCCTTGGTATTCAGGCATCTGTCCCCAGACCTTTGCTGTAATCCCTGCCTATGGGGGAACATGAAGCACAATAGATATTTCCTCCTTCCCCATGGCTGGAAACCTGGCCATTGGAATGTGTGTCCATCCCTCAGTGTGGGAGCCAGAAAATGGACAATGGGACCACGCCCACTCCTGAGGGCCACCCTGGGCACAAACAGGAATTGTAATGCTCAGCCTGAGCATGTTTCCAAACAAGCCCTCTCAGTTGCACCACCAAGATCCTGCATTGCAGGCCTGGTCTGCCCATAAGCCCAAATCCCAACCCTTGGTGGGATTTTCCAGGCGCCTAGACCCAGAGCCCATCTCTGGAATCCCTGTTTTGGGGCACACCTAAGATCGAAAATAGCAGTCTTCCCATACCAAAAAGTCATCAAAATATTGGGAGCCGCCTGTATCCTTAGAGGAAAAATCTCCCATGGACCCATGAGGCCACAGCTACATTCTGACGTCACCCTAGACACACAATCCAGATATAAAAGCCTGTGCTTCCGCCTTCGGGTCATTCCAGTTACTGTTCCTGACGAGTAGCCTTCCAGGTCTACACATTGCCCTGCGATAACCTAGCCACTAAACCTAACCCAAGTTTGTGTTTGCAGACTTCCCTCCCAGAACCATGGCTCACATGCCCTCCAGGGTGGAGTCTCTGGAGCCACACCACAGGACTGTGCTTGCCATCCCCATGGAAATTGTGCATGTCAGTTAACCAAACCCTCCAGAGTTGGTTGAAACATTCAAGGCCCCTGTGGCCACCCCAATATTGGAGGTTACTCTGGACATAAGTGCACAGTCTGAAACTCCCTGATCACCTACATCCTGGCAGACACCCAAGTCAACTGTCCTAAGTCTGAAGATTGAACCTCTCATGCCCCTGGGACTCATTGGAACCCTAGATTAGGTTGTCGGGCATCTGTCTTCAGAGGCCTGTTCTTGAATAGGAACTTATGATACGGCATGTGGTCCCTGAGCCACAAAACACTACATCTCCTGTCCCCAGAAGGTAACCGTGCTCTTCGACCTGTGTTAAACCCTCAGGGTAGGAGAATCCTGCAGGCACCTTAGCCACCAACACATTCTAAGATCTACCTGGTAAAAAAAAAAACCAGCATTGTAACCCATCTTCAAGAGATTCCATGTCAACTCAAGACCTTGGTGCTTCGCCCCAGAAGCACCGTAAAGAACCTGCATGTTCCTCAGCTGCATTGGTCAATGGAGGTGTGCTTTCCAGGCATCCATGTGGAAGGGCTCTGCTACCCATACTTTTCACATGGGGGGCCCTGCAGAAAACATATCAGACTCTAACTGTCCAGTAGAAAAAACAACCTTGCTGTTTGGAGCATCTCACATGCATCAGCCTCTTGATGCCACTCCTCCATTCGGTCATCAGAGACACAAACTCCAGTGTGCGTAAACGTCTGAAATCCACCTTTACTCAGGTGCTGGATATTTCATTTGTTGGCCACGATAGATACAAACTCTATCATGAGCAGACATCTGACCCTCGCCTGTACTCAGATGCTGGAGATCTCGAAAAAAACCACTGCACATTGGAACGGCCATGTTCTCGGCACTGAGATTAAGCATAGATTGTGTTTTCTGCCTTCTGTTCTCACACTCCTCGCCTTCAAGTCCCCCATATTGGGAATTTGGGAGCCACAATGCAGCCTTCTGCCTGCCCACCAGAAAAAAGAGGTGCCCTATGGGTCTGCGTGAAACTCCATATAAGGTTCCACCAGCACAGCCCTCTATAGCACCACAATATCATAGGCCACCTTGTGAACTAATGCTTTGTCTGACACAGCTCGAGCCCCGACCTCCTGGTAGCCACCTAGATAGCGGGACCCATATCTGGCAGGTGTGACCTGCCTTGACCTGAGTCCTTCATCTCAAACCAACCTGGTTATTCACGTACCAGTCCCAGAACATAGCTCAAATTACTGTGCATGGGGGAATCTGAAGCACAAAAGAGTACTCCTCCTTCCTCATAGAAGGAAAATTAAATGTTGATATGGTGGTCCAACCCTCATATTGGGATCCAGGTGCATGGAACAAGAGCCAATGCCCACTCAGGATGGGCATCTGGGCAAAAACAGGCATTGTGACCCTTACCCTGAGACCCATTTCCAACAAGTCTCCATGGGAGCTGAACCAAAGCCCCACAGAGCCAGGCAGTCAAGCCTCTAGGCCCAAATACTAAGCCTTTGTAGGGTTATCCAGGCACAGGGACCTATAACCCATCTCTGGAATCCCTGTGTTGACGGGAACCGTGAAACAGTAAACCACGCTCTCTCCTTCCCAGTGAGACACCAAACTCTTGGGTGCTGGGCAGAATCCCCAGAGAGGTAGAATATTCCATGGACACATGAGGACACACCACCATTCCAAGGCCATCCTAGACACAATCCAGACAGAAAAGCCTTTGCTCCTGCCTCCCAGCCACACGAATTTCAAATCCTGAGGAGCTGCCCTCAGCGTCTGCAGATCGGGGCTGCCATCACCTCCCTCCTAATTGATACACAATTTTGTGTCTGAAGACTTTGGTCCCAGAGCCCTTAACCACATTCCCTGCAGGATGGGGCTGACAGAACCACACTACATCACTGGGCCTGATCTCTGGATGAAATTCTGCCGTCTCAGTTGCACAAACCCTCCAGATTAGGAAAAGCCTGCAAGGCCCCTGAGCCCACCCCAATTTCATAGGCCACTCTGGAAAAAATGCACAGTCTGACACAGCCTGAGCATCTACCTCCAGGAAGACTCACAGGTCAAAGTCCCTAAGTCCGAAGGTTGAGGATGACATGCCCCTACAACCTCATAAGAACCCTAGCCTAGATATTCAGGCCTCTGTGCCCAGAGGCCTGGTCTTGAAATCCAACATATGATCCGACATGTGGTCCCTGAGCCATACAAGAGAACCCCTCCTGTCCCGAGAAGGGAACCTGGCTCCTGGGAACTGGGTCTAACCCTCAGGTAGGAGAATCCTGCATGGCCACAGACCCACAACCACATTCTTTTTTTTATATAGATTTTATTTATTTATTTGACAGAGAGAGATCACAAGTAGGCATAGAGGAAGGCAGAGAGAGAGAGAGGAAGAAGCAGGCTCCCTGCTGAGCAGAGAGCCCGATGCGGGACTCAATCCCAGGACCCTGAGATCATGACCTGAGCCGAAGGCAGCGGCTTAGCCCATTGAGCCACCCAGGCACCCTCACCACCACATTCTAAGGTCTCCCTGGACACCAAGCAGCATTGTGACTCATTAGACTGAGAACATCCGTCAACTTAGATCACTTGGAAATTTGAACAAAAACCAGCAGATCAAGCCTGCAATGTTCCTCAGCTGCAATGGTCATGCAAGGAAGACTTCCCAGGCCCCCATTCAGAGACCTCTGCTGTCGAATCTTTCTATATGGGGGACCCTGGAGCCTTGTAAGCGGACTTCCCCTGTCCCACAGTAGGACACCTTGCTGTTTGGAGCAGCTCACAAGGTCCTGCTTGGGAAAATCTCCAAGAATTCTTGAGGCCACCCCACAATTCGTTGACCATCATGGATGCAAACCCAGCGTGAGCAGACATCTGACCCTCGCCCATACTCAGGTGCTGGAAATCTCGAAACAACCACTGCACAATGGAATGGTCCTGTGGTCGGCACTGAGCTTATCCCTGGCTTGTGTTTTCAGACTTCTGTCTTCACACTCCTCGCCTACAAGCCCTCAATATTGGGAATTCTGAAGCCACAGTGCAGCTTTCTGCCTTCCCACCAGAAAGAAGAAGTGCCCTATGGTTCTTCGCAGAAACCCACATGAGGATCCTCCTGCACGGCCCTCAATGTCACCCCAATATAATAGACCGACCTCTGCATAAATTGTCTGTCTGACACCGCCTGATCCCCGACCTCCTGTCAGCCACCCAGATAGTGGGCCCCATATCCTCCAGGTGGGTCCAACCTTGGCCCGAGGCCATCATCTTGAAGCAACCGGGATATTCAGGTACCTGTCCCAGACTTAGCTCAAATTCCTGCCCATAGGGGACTCGGAAGCACAAAAGAGTGCTCCTCCTTCCCCATGGCCAGAAAACTGAATGTTGAGATGGCTGTACAACGCTGAGTGGGAACCAGGTGCATGGTCCATGAGACCACGCCTACACAGGATGGGCAGCTGGGCACAAACAGGCATTGTGACCCTCAGAGTGAGACCCCTTTCCAAAGATCCCCCTTGGGATCTGGACCAGGAACCCAAATCGAAGCTTTGGTTAAGTTTTCCCAGTGTCTGGACACAGAAACCATCTCTGGAATCCCTGTTTGGACAGGATCCCAGAGATGGAATACAGTCTTTTCCTCTTCCCCAGAAAGAAATCAAACTCTTGGGTGCCAAGCAGAATCACCAGAGTGGAAGAATATCCCATGGACACATGAGGTCACCCCTCCATTTAGTGGCCATCCTAGACACAAAATCCAGACAGAAAAGCCTGTGCTCCTCCCTCCCAGCCACCTGAATTTCAAATCCCGAGGAGCTTCCCTCAGGGTCTTCAGATTCGGACTGCCAACACCTCACTCCTATCTCTTATCCGAGGTTGTGTCTAAAGTCTTTGGTCCCAAAGTCCTGACACACATGACCTCCAGGATGGGGCCTCGAGAAACACATGACATCACTGGCCCTGCTCTCCTGAGGAAACCCTGCCCATCTCAGTTTCCCAAAATGTCCAGATTAGGAGAAAACTGCAAGGCCCCTGACTGCACCCCAATATCATAGGCCACTCTGGAAAAAGTGCACAGCCTGACACAGCCTCAGCACCTACCTCCAGGATGACATGCAGGCCAATGGCACTTAGTCCGAAGATTGAAACTTCCATGGCCCTAAAACCTCATCAGAACCCTAGCTTATGTTTTGAGGTCTCTCTCCCTAGAGGGCTGTTCTGGAAATTCAAGCATATGGTCCAACCTGTGGTCCGTGAGCCATACAAGAGCACACCTCCTGTCCCAAGAAGGAAACCTGGCTCCTGGGTACTGGGTCTAATCCTAAGGATAGAAAATCCTCAATGGTCAGAGAGCCGCCACCACATTCTAAGGTCTCCCTGGACACCAAGCAGCATTGGAACCTGTTAGACTGAGAACTTCCATCAAAGCAAATCACTTGGAACTTGGAATCAGTGTCATTGGTTCAAGCTTACCCTGTTCCTCAGCTGCAATGGTAACAAGAGATTGGCTTCCCAGGCCTCCATTCAGAGAGCATTGCTATCGAATCTTCCATATGGGGGACCCTGGAGCCCTGTAAGAAGACTTCTGCTGTCCCTTAGTAGGACACCTTGATGTTTGGAGCAGCTCACAAGCTCCAGCTTGGAAAAATCTCCAAGAATTCTTGAGGCCTCCCCACCATTTGTTGGCCATCATGGATACAAACTCCAGCGTGAGCAGACATCTTCCCCTCGCCCAGGTGCTGAAGATCTCGAAACAACTGCTGTACATTGGAATAGACATGTGCTCGGCACTGAGCGTAACCGTAGCTTATGTTTTCATACTTCTGTCCTCACACTCCTCGCCTGCAAACCCTCCAACTTGGATATTCTGGAGCCGTAATGCAGCCATCTGCCTGCTCACCAGATAGAAGAAGTGAAAAAAGGGTCTGTGCAAAAATCCCCCATGAGGATCCAGTTGCACAGCTCTCAAAAGCACCCCAATATCATAGGCCGAACTCTCCACAAATGTTCTGTCTGACACAGCTCGAGCCCGAGCTCCTGACAGCCACGCAGAAACCAGGCCTCATTTTCTGCAGGTGGGGCCTGCCTTGGCCCGAGGACCTCATCTCAAAGTGAAGTGGGTATTCAGGCATCTGTCCCAGAACTTAGCTCAAGTTCCTGCCCATGGGGGAACCTGAAGCATAAAAAAGTACACCTCCTTCCCCATGGCAGGAAAACTGAATGTTGAGATGGCAGTCCAACCCTCAGAGTGGGAGCCAAGTGCATAGCCCATGAGGTCACACCCACTCAGCATGGGCATCTGGGCAAAAACAGGCATTGTGACCCTCAGAATGAGACCCATTTCCAACAAGAACACTCGGGAGCTGTACCAGGAAAACATAGAGCAAGACCCTAGGCCCAAATCCTAAGCCTTGTTGCGGTGATCCAGGCTCCAGAACCCAGGACCCATCTCTGGAATGGCTGTTTGGACGGGATCCCTGACTCATAAAACTGCGCTCCTCCCATCCCCCAGAAATACACCAAACTCTTGGGTGCCGAGCAGAATTCCCAGAGAGGTAGAATCTCACATGGACCCATGAGGCCACCCCTTCATTTCGTGGCCATCATAGACAAACAAGTCAGACAGAAAAGACTGTGCTCCTGCCTCACAGCCGTCCGAATTTCATATCTGGAGATGCTTCGCTCAGGGTCTGCAGATTGGGTCTGCCATCACCTCGAGCTTAACTCTTACCCGAGTTTGTGTCTGAAGACTTTGGACCGTTAGTCCTGACCCATATGCCCTCCAGGATGGGGCCTCCAGGAACACACAACAGCACTGGGCCAGCTCTCCCAAGGAATGTCAGCCTGTCTCAGTTTCCCAACCCACCAGATTAAGAGAAAATTGCAAGGCCCCTAATACCACCCCAATTCCATAGGAAGCTCCAGAAAAAATGCATAGTCTGACACAGCCTCAGAATATACCTCCAGGAAGACACCCAGGTCAATGGGAAGGGATGAAATGGCCTAACCCATGGCAGGTTCGATGTGCTGGGTGTGAAGCCAACTGTCTCAATGTCTCTCACAAGGTCTGGGCTCAGGCTATGTAAGACAGAGCATAGTGTTTAGGGTAGCCTATGCAATTGGGGTGTTGCCGAGGGCTGAGCAGGTTGATTTTCATTTGGGGTTTCTGAGCAATGCCATAGACAATGTTTTTCTTTGGGGGGCAGGCAGAGTGCTTCGTTCTGGAACCAGAATTCCCAATCATGAGGGCTTTTGGGCCAGGAGTGCTAGGGTAGAGTCTGAAAACAAAAGATAGGGTGAGGTTGGGAGCAGGCACACTCTGCAAAGGCTGAAAGGATATCTCATGCATCTGAAGTCAGGCTGAGGATCAGACGTTGGCTGAGGTTGGATTGTGCCCTTGATAGCACCTTCATGAAGCAGGTGCCTCATGAGGCCAACGAAATTTTCCCACGCTGAGTTTGGAGGTTGCCACAAACCACAAGGTTTCCTTCTGCAAGACAGTCGAGTCCTGTTGAGTGGCTCCAGTACATACCATACGGAAGGACTGAAGAGGAGGGTTCAAAGGATGGATCCCTGAACAGCATGCCTCGCATTCCCTTTGGCCATTAACGACAAGATATGTTTGATCTGCTGGCTCTGGGGCAAGCTAACCAGCGGGCTGAGTTGAAATGGCCTCTCCTGAGGATGCGTCATAATGTGTGTTTCTGTCCATGGAGACCATGGAATGTGATGGTTGTACTGTGGCCCTGCGGAATTCTCCGACCAGAAGGGTTTGATACAGATCCAGTAAGAAAGCACTCCATGTGGAGACGAGAGAGGTTTGGTTTGGAGCCTCAGAAAAACCTAATATGCTGGTATACGAAACCAGTCCTCTGAGGACAGACACATGAACACTAAAGCTAAGGTTCATATTAGGGCCTAAGGGCCTGTCCATTTCAATCTTCTATCTCTGGGGACACTGTCTGAGAGTCTAAGTGGTGATAATGGCTCAGCTGGTGTCAGACTGCCCCTTTTAGTCCAGGGCAGCCTACACTATCAGGATGGCCTCAGGGGCCTTGGAGTTTTTCCCTGACCTGTAGGGTTGTGGTCAATGGATTGGGCACACTTTCCTTGGAGAGGGCAGGCACAAACTTTCGCTGTGGCTCCAGATGCCCTAGCCTAGAGGGTGTGTGGGTCCAGGCTGTGGGCACAGAAGTCTGAAAACACAAACTCAGCTTATGAGTGGCGCCGAGGGTATGGCAGGCCGGATGTACAGATAGAGAGTGAGCTCCTTGGCTTGTGAATCAAGGGCGAGATTCCTTCAGGCTTTTGTCTCTGGATGCGTCCAGGATAGCCGTAGATTGTTGGGGGTGGCCTCAGTGACTGTGGACAAGTATCCCTCTCTGGGGATTTGTCCCAGCTAACAGGAGTTTGGGGTCATTTTGGGGGAAGGGTGGAGTCCTGTTGTCTGGCTCATGTGTCTCTCCAAGTAAGTGATTCCAGAGCAGAGCCCCAGGAACGGGGGGGGAGACTGGAAAACTCAAACACTGGTGAGGATTGGGTGTATAGGGGCTTGGCACGCCCCATACGCGGGCTCTTGGTCAAGGCCCTGACAGGCCTTTCTTTGATATTGGGCTCATGCTGAGGGTCACAGAGTGAATTTGTGCCCAAGGCAGCACTCAAGTTTGGGCGTGGTTTCAGGGGAAATGAAGGTTTCTCCCACCCTGAAGGTGTGACTCCATGCCAAGAGCAAGCCTTACAGCCATGGGGAAGAAGGAGTTCTGATTTGTGATTCAGATGCCCAACTGTGTGGGGAATTGATATAATATCTGGGTTTAGATATCTGAAAACCAAGGTTAGGAAGAGATAACGGCATAAGACCATGGCGTGTCAGAAGTGCTAGGTGTGTGGCCAGCTGTCTCCTTGCCTGTCTGGACGTCTGGCATCAGGCTGTGAAAGGCAGAGCATTAGTGCCCAGAGCAGCCTATCAAATCTGAGTGCCATCGAGGCAAGAGCAGGTTGATCCTCATCTGGGTTTTATGGAGAGCCCCACAAGGAAATGTTTTCTACCGGTGGGCAGTCACTGGGCTGGCTCGTGGTTCTGCAAATCCTACTCTGGAGGGATTGTTTGCCAGGAGTGTGAGGAAGGAAGTCTGAAAACACAAGCTAGCATGAGGTTTGGGACCGAGGGCACGGCAGGCCACTCTGCAGAGGCTTAATCAAGATCTCCTGCATTGCGGTCATATCTACTATGAGACGTGCTTCAAGCTAGAGTTTTTGTCCATGATGGCCTCTCCCTGAAGGATATGGGGGGCTTCATGAGGCCCGGCAGGTTTGCCGTTTTCTCCTACACTGAAGGTTTGACTCACGGCCAGGAGCAAGGTTTCTTGCCATGGGGAAGGAGGGGTTCTGACTTGTGCATCAGGTTCCCCCTGTGCAGGGATTGGAGATAAGGTCTAGGTTCCGATGACTGAAAACCCAGGTTGGGAATGGACGGTGGCCTAAGGCAGTGGCGGGTCCAATGTGCTGGGTGTGCAGCCAGCTGTGTCGGTGTCTGTTGGAAGGTCTGGGCTCAGGCTATTTGCGACAGAGCATCAGTGTTTAAGGTAGCCTATGCAATTGGGGTGTTGCCGAGGGCCAAGCAGTTTGATCCTCATTTGGGGTTTCTGGGCAGCACCATAGACAATGTTTTTCTCCTGGGAGGCAGGCAGAGTGCTTCAGTGTGGCCCCAGAATTCCCAGTAGGGAGGGTTTGTGGGCCAGGAGTGTGAGGACGGAAGTCTGAAAACACAAGCTAGAGTGAGGATTGGAGCTAAGGGCAGAGCAGGCCCAATCGGCAGAGGATGAATCAAAATCTCCTGCATCTGAAGTCAGGCTGAGGATCAGAAGTTGGCTGAGGCTGGAGTATGTGTCCATGATGGCACCTTCATGAAGCGGGGGCCTCATGAGTTTGGGGTCATTTTGTAGGAAGGGTGGAGTCGTGTTGTCTGGCTCATGTGTCTCTCCAAGAAAGGGATTCCAGAGCAGAGCCCAGGTACAGGTGGGGCGACTGGAAAACTCAAACACTGGTGAGGATTGGGTGCACAGGGGCTTGGCAAGCCCCATATGCGGGCTCTTGGTCCAGGTCCTGACAGGCCTTTCTTTGACATGGGGCTCATGCTGAGGGTCACAGTGTGAATTTTTGCCCAAGCAGCACTCAAGTTTGGGCGTGGCATCAGGGGCCATGAAGGTTTCTCCCACCCTGAAGGTGTGACTCCATGCCAAGAGCAAGCTTGACAGCCATGGGGAAGGAGGAGTTCTGTTTTGTGCTTGTGATACCCAGCTGTGTGGAGAATTGATATATGTCTAGGTTCAGATATCTGAAAACCAAGGTTTGGAAGAGGTAACGGCATAAGACCATGGCGTGCCCGAAGTGCTGGGTGTGTGGCCAGCTGTCTCTTTGTCTGTCTGGACGTCTGGCTTCAGGCTGTGTCAGACAGAGCATGAGTGCCCAGAGCAGCATATCCAGTTCGGGGACCGTCGAGGCCCGAGCAGGTTGATCCTCATCTGGGTTTTTTGGAGAGCCCCACAGGGAAACGTTTTTCTTCCGTTGGGCAGACACTGGGCTGGGTTGTGGTTCTGGAGTTCCTAGTCCGTAGGGCTTGTTGCCAGGAGTGTGAGGAAGGAAGTCTGAAAACAAAAGCTAGCGTGAGGTTTGGGACCGAGGGCACGGCAGGCCCACTCTGCAGAGGCTGAATCGAGATCTCCTGCACTGAGGTCATGTCAACTATGAGACGTGCCTCAGGCTAGAGTTTTTGTCCAGCATGGCTTCTTCCTGAAGGGTGTGGGTGCTTCATGAAGCCAGGGAGGTTTGCCTACGATGGGATTTGTGAACTACTCCAAACCTCAAGCTTTCCTTCTGCACGACAGTCGAGTCCTATTGGATGGTTCCAGGAGGCCCCATACGGAAAGACTCGAGAGCAGGTGTCTAAGCATGGATGCCTGGGAACGCCACCTCATATTCCCACTCTTTAAGCAGGACAAGGCAGGCTCAATCTGCAGGCTCCTGGGTGAGCTACCCAGAGGGGAGAGTTGAAATGGACTCTCCTGAAGATGAGTCCTACTGTGGCTTGGTGGCCTGGGAGACCTTGGAATGTGGAGGTGGCTCAGGGACTCTGCAGGGTTCTCCAAACTGAGGTGTTTGACACAGCTCCAACAGGGAAGCTTCCCATATGGAGACGAGAGGAGTTCTGTTCAGTGCCTCAGGAAAGCCCCATATCCTGTTTTTGAACCAAAGCCTCTGAGGAGTAACACCTGGAACCCAAAGCAAGAGTTGAGATTACGGCCTAAAAGCCTGTCTGGCTCAACCTTCTATCTCTGTTGACATCTGTGGGCATGGCTTCGTGGAGGTAGCTGCTCAGCTTTGTCCGAATGCACCTGTGTGTCCAAGGAGCCTCCCAATAGTGGGATGTCCTCGGGGGCCTTGAGGTTTCTCATATTCTGGAGGTGTGTGTCCAAAGGAATGGACACAGTTTCCCAGGAGAGATCAGGCACGGTCCTGTGGTATGGCTCCAGAGGACCCAGCCTAGAGGCTTTGTTTGCCAGGGCTGTGGGGACAGATGTCTGAAAAAGCAAACTTGGCTCAGCTAGTGGCCAAGGTAATGGCAGGACTGATCTCCAGTCCGTGAGGGGAGATCCTCTGGATATCAAAGAAGGGCAAGTGGGAGGCAGTCACTCAGGATTTTGTCTCTGGGTGTTGCGTTCACAGTGTCCGGTCAGGGTAGGGGTTGTCTCAGAGGCCGAGGAAGAGCCTTCCTCTCGGGGGATTGTCCAAGCTCCCAAGTGTTTGGGTTCATTCTGTGGGAAGGGAAGAGTACTGTTTTCTGCCACAGGGAACCCCCCAGGAGAGGGACTCTAGAGCACAGCAGTGGGTTCCCTGAACTGGAATACACACCATCTAGTTAGTCCTGGGTGCCTATGGGCATGGCAAGCCACATATGCGGGCTCTTGGTCCAGTCACTGAGAGGCGTTACTTGAATAAGGTACTCACGCTGAGGGTCACAATGTGTGTTTGTGCCCAAGGCGGCCCTAAAGCTTGGGCGTTGCCTCATGGGCCATGTCGTTTTTCCTACACTGAAGGTTTGCCTCACTGCCAGCAGCAAGTTTTCTTGCCATGGGGAAGGAGACGTTCTGATTTGTGCATCAGGTTCCCCCCTGTGCAGGGATTGGAGATAAGGTCTAGGATCCGATGACTGAAAACCCAGGTTGGGAATGGATGGTGGCCTAAGGCAGTGGCGGGTCCAATGTCCTAGGAGTGCAGCCAGCTGTGTCGGTGTCTGTTGGAAGGTCTGGGCTCAGGCTATTTGCCTCAGAGCATCAATGTTTAAGGTAGCCTATGCAATTGGGGTGTTGCCGAGGGCCAAGCAGTTTGATCCTCATTTGGGGTTTCTGGGCAGCACCATAGACAATGTTTTTCTCCTGGGAGGCAGGCAGAGTGCTTCAGTGTGGCCCCAGAATTCCCAGTAGGGAGGGTTTGTGGGCCAGGAGTGTGAGGACGGAAGTCTGAAAACACAAGCTAGGGTGAGGATTGGAGCCAAGGGCAGAGCAGGCCCAATCGGCAGAGGCTGAATCAAAATCTCCTGCATCTGAAGTCAGGCTGAGGATCAGACGTTGGCTGAGGCTGGAGTATGTGTCCATGATGGCACCTTCATGAAGCGGGGGCCTCATGAGGCCAAGGAAGTTTTCCCACGCTGAGTTTGGAGGTTGCCCCAAACCACAAGGTTTCCTTCTGCGGGACATTCGAGTCCTGTTGCATGGCTCCAGGACATACCATATGGAAGGACTGGAGAGCAGGGTTCGAAGGATGGATCCCTGTACAGCATTCCTCGCATTCCAATTGGCCATAAGCGACAAGATATGTTTGATCTGCTGCCTCTGGGTCACGCTACCCAGGGGGCTGAGTTGAAATGGCCTCTCCTGAGGATGTGTCATAATGTGCGTTTGGGTCCATGGAGACCTTGGAATGTGCTGGTTGTTCGGTGGCCTTGCAGAACTCTCCTACCTGAAGGGTTTGATACATCACCAGTAAGAAAGCTGCCCATGTGGAGACGAGAGATGCTTGGTTTGGTGCCTCAGAAAAGCTCCATGTGCTGGTCTACGAAAACAGTCCTCTGAGAATGGACACATGGAAACAAAGCTAAGGTTCATATTAGGGCCTGGGGGCATGTCCATTTCAACCTTCTGTCTCTGGGGACATTGTCTGAGAATCTAAGTGGAGATAGTTGCTCTGCTGGTGTCAGAGAGCCCCTCTTAGTCCAGGGTGGCCTATCTATTGATGGCCTCAGGGGCCTTGGAGCTTTTCCCTAAACTGTAGGGTTGTGGTCAATGGATTGGACACACTTTCCTTAGAGAGGGCCGGCACAATCTTTCGCTGTGGCTTCAGAGGCCCTAGCCTGGAGGTTGTGTGGGTCCATGCTGTGGGCACAGAAGTCTTAAAACACAAAGTCAGCTTATGAGTGGCGCCTAGGGTATGACAGGCCGGATGTACAGCCCGAGAGGGAACTCCTGGGCCTCTGAAACAAGGGCGAGTGGAAGGCGTTCCTTCAGGCTTTTGTCTCTGGATGTTGTGTCCGGGATTGCCGTGGATTGGAGCGGTGGCCTCAGGGACTGTGGACGAGTATCCCTCTCTGGGGATTTCTCCCAGCTCCCAAGAGTTTGGGGTCATTTTGAGGGAAGGGTGGAGTCGTGTTGTCTGGCTCATGTGTCTCTCCAAGAAAGGGATTCCAGAGCAGCGCCCAGGTACAGGTGGGGCGACTGGAAAACTCAAACACTGGTGAGGATTGGGTGCATAGGGGCTTGGCAAGCCCCATATGCGGGCTCTAGGTCCAGGTCCTAACAGGCCTTTCTTTGACATGGGGCTCATGCTGAGGGTCACAGTGTGAATTTGTGCCCAAGCAGCACTCAAGTTTGGGCGTGGCATCAGGGGCCATGAAGATTTCTCCCACCCTGAAGGTGTGACTCCATGCCAAGAGCAAGCTTGACAGCCATGGGGAAGGAGGAGTTCTGTTTTGTGCTTGCGATACCCAGCTGTGTGGAGAATTGATATAATATCTAGGTTCAGATATCTGAAAACCAAGGTTAGGAAGAGGTGACGGCATAAGACCATGGCGTGTCCGAAGTGCTGGGTGTGCGGCCAGCTGTCTCCTTGTCTCTCTGGACGTCTGGTTTCAGGCTGTGTCAGACAGAGCATGAGTTCCCAGAGCAGCATATCCAGTTCAAGGTCCGTCGAGGCCCGAGCAGGTTGATCCTCATCTGGGTTTTCTGGAGAGCCCCACAGGGAAACGTTTTTCTTCCGTTGGGCAGACACTGGGCTGGGTTTTGGTTCTGGAGTTTCTTGTCCTGAGGGCTTGTTTGCCAGGAGTGTGAGGAAGGAAGTCTGAAAACACAAGCTAGCGTGAGGTTTGGGACCGAGGGCACGGCAGGCCCACTCTGCAGAGGCTGAATCGAGATCTCCTGCACTGAGGTCATGTCAACAATGAGACGTGCCTCAGGCTAGAGTTTTTGTCCAGCATGGCCTCTTCCTGAAGGGTGAGGGCTTCATTAGGCCAGTGATGTTTGCCTACGATGGGATTTGTGAACTGCTCCAAACCTCAAGGTTTCCTTCTGCACGACAGTCGAGTCCTATTGGATGGTTCCAAGAGGCCCCATATGGAAAGACTCGAGAGCAGGTGTCTAAGCATGGATGCCTGGGAACGCCACCTCATATTCCCACTCTTTCGTCAGGACAAGGCAGGCTCAATCTGCAGGCTCCTGGGTGAGCTACCCAGAGGGGAGAGTTGAAATGGACTCTCCTGAAGATGAGTCCTACTGTGGCTTGGTGGCCTGGGAGAACTTGGAATGTGGAGGTGGCTCATGGACTCTGCAGGGTTCTCCAAACTGAGGTGTTTGACACAGCTCCAACAGGGAAGCTTCCCATGTGGAGACGAGAGGAGTTCTGTTCAGTGCCTCAGGAAAGCCCCATATCCTGTTCTTCGAACCAAAGCCTCTGAGAAGTAACACCTGGAACCCAAAGCAAGAGTTGAGATTACGGCCTAAGGGCCTGTCCGGCTCAACCTTTTATCTCTGTTGACATCTGTGGGCATGCCTTCGTGGAGGTAGCTGCTCAGCTTGTGTCTGAATGCCCCTGTGTGTCCAGGGAGGCTCCCAGTAGTGGGATTTCCTCGGGGGCCTTGAGGTTTCTCATATTCTGGAGGTGTGTGTCCAAAGGAATGGACACAGTTTCCCAGGAGAGAGCAGGCACGGTCCTGTGGTATGGCTCCAGTGGATTCAGCCTAGAGGCTGTGTTTGCCAGGGCTGTCGGGACAGATGTCTGAAAAAGCAAACTTGGCTCAACTAGTGGCCAAGGTAATGGCAGGACTGATCTCCAGTACGTGAGGGGAGATCCTCTGGATATCAAAGGAGGGCAAGTGGGAGGCAGTCACTCAGGATTTTGTCTCTGGGTGTTGCGTTCACAGTGTCCGGTCAGGGTAGGGGTTGTCTCAGAGGCCGAGGAAGAGCCTTCCTCTCGGGGGATTGTGCAAGCTCCCAAGTGTTTGGATTCATTCTGTGGGAAGGGAAGAGTACTGTTTTCTGCCACAGGGGACCCCCCAGGAGAGGGACTGTAGAGCACAGCAGTGGGTTCCCTGAACTGAAATACACACCATCTAGTTAGTCCTGGGTGCCTATGGGCATGGCAAGCCACATATGCGGGCTCTTGGTCCAGTCACTGAGAGGCGTTACTTGAATAAGGTACTCACGCTGAGGGTCACAATGTGTGTTTGTGCCCAAGGCGGCCCTAACGCTTGGGCATTGCCTCATGGGCCATGCCGTTTTCTCCTACACTGAAGGTTTGACTCACTGCCAGTAGCAAGTTTTCTTGCCATGGGGAAGGAGGGGTTCTGACTTGTGTATCAGGTTCCCCCCTGTGCAGGGATTGGAGATAAGGTCTAGGTTCCGATGACTGAAAACCCAGGTTGGGAATGGATGGTGGCCTAAGGCAGTGGCGGGTCCAATGTGCTGGGTGTGCAGCCAGCTGTGTCGGTGTCTGTTGGAAGGTCTGGGCTCAGGCTATTTGCCTCAGAGCATCAGTGTTTATGGTAGCCTATGCAATTGGGGTGTTGCCGAGGGCCAAGCAGTTTGATCCTCATTTGGGGTTTCTGGGCAGCACCATAGACAATGTTTTTCTCCTGGGAGGCAGGCAGAGTGCTTCATTGTGGCCCCAGAATTCCCAGTAGGGAGGGCTTGTGGGCCTGGAGTGAGAGGACGGAAGTCTGAAAACACAAGCTAGGGTGAGGATTGGAGCCAAGGGCAGAGCAGGCCCATTCTGCAGAGGCTGAATCAAAATCTCCTGCATCTGAAGTCAGGCTGAGGATCAGACGTTGGCTGAGGCTGGAGTATGTGTCCATGATGGCACCTTCATGAAGCGGGGGCCTCATGAGGCCAAGGAAGTTTTCCCACGCTGAGTTTGGAGGTTGCCCCAAACCACAAGGTTTCCTTCTGCGGGACATTCGAGTCCTGTTGCATGGCTCCAGGACATACCATACGGAAGGACTGGAGAGCAGGGTTCGAAGGATGGATCCCTGTACAGCATGCCTCGCATTCCAATTGGCCATTAGCGATAAGATATGTTTGATCTGGGGCCTCTGGAACACGCGACCCAGGGGGCTGAGTTGAAATGGCCTCTCCTGAGGATGCGTCATAATGTTCGTTTGGGTCCATGGAGACCTTGGAATGTGCTGGTTGTTCAGTGGCCCTGCGGAACTCTCCTACCTGAAGGGTTAGATACATCCCCAGTAAGAAAGCTGCCCATGTGGAGACGAGAGATCCGCTGTTTGGTGCATCAGAAAAGCCCCATGTGCTGGTCTACGAAAACAGTCCTCTGAGAACGGACACATGGAACAAAGCTAAGGTTCATATTAGGGCCTGGGGGCCTGTCCATTTCAACCTTCTGTCTCTGGGGACACTTTCTGAGAGTCTAAGTGGATATAGTTGCTCCGCTGGTGTCAGAGAGCCCCCCTTAGTCCAGGGTGGCCTACACTATTGATGTCCTCAGGGGCCTTGGAGCTTTTCCCTAACCTGTAGGGTTGTGGTCAATGGATTGGGCACACTTTCCTTGGAGAGGGCAGGCACAAACTTTCGCTGTGGCTCCAGAGGCCCTAGCCTGGAGGTGTGTGGGTCCAGGCTGTGGGCACAGAAGTCTTAAAACACAAAGTCAGCTTATGAGTGGCGCCTAGGGTATGGCAGGCCGAAGGTACAGCCCGAGAGGGAACTCCTGTGCCTCTGAAACAAGGGCGAGTGGGAGTCGTTCCTTCAGGCTTTTGTCTCTGGATGTTGTGTCCGTGATAGCCGTGGATTGGAGCGGTGGCCTCAGGGACTGTGGACGAGTATCCCTCTCTGGGGATTTGTCCCAGCTCCCAAGAGTTTGGGGTTATTTTGTGGGAAGGGTGGAGTCGTGTTGTCTGGCTCATGTGTCTCTCCAAGAAAGGGATTCCAGAGCAGAGCCCCAGGTACGGGCGGGGCGAGTGGAAATTTCAAACCCTGGTGAGGATTGAGTGCATAGGGGCTTGGCAAGCCCCATATGCGGGCTCTTTGTCCAGGCCCTGACAGGCCTTTCTTTGACAGGGGGCTCATGCTAGGGTCACAGTGTGAATTTGTTCCCAATCAGCACTCAAGTGCTGCTTGGGCACTACCTGAAGGTTTTGATACATCCCCAGTAAGAAAGCTCCCCATTTGGAGACGAGAGGAGTTCTGTTCAGTGCCTCAGGAAAGCCCCATATCCTGTTCTTCGAACCAAAGCCTCTGAGGAGTAACACCTGGAACCCAAAGCAAGAGTTGAGATTATGGCCTAAGGGCCTGTCCGGCTCAACCTTCTATCTCTGTTGACATCTGTGTGCATGCCTTCATGGAGGTAGCTGCTCAGCTTGTGTCCGAATGCCCCTGTGTGTCCAGGGAGGCTCCCAGTAGTGGGATGTCCTCGGGGGCCTTGAGGTTTCTCATATTCTGGAAGTGTGTGTCCAAAGGAATGGACACAGTTTCCCAGGAGAGAGCAGGCACGGTCCTGTTGTATGGCTCCAGAGGACCCAGCCTAGAGGCTGTGTTTGCCAGGACTGTGGGGACTGATGTCTGAAAAAGCAAACTTGGCTCAGGAAGGGGCCAAGGTAATGGCAGGCCTGATCTCCAGTCCGTGAGGGGAGATTCTCTGAATATCAAAGGAGGGCAAGTGGGAGGCAGTTGCTCAGGCTTTTGTCTCTGGGTGTTGCGTTCACAGTGTCCGGTCAGGGTAGGGGTTGCCTCAGGGGCCGAGGAAGAGCCTTCCTCTCGGGGGATTGTCCAAGCTCCCAAGTGTTTGGGTTCATTCTGTGGGAAGTGAAGAGTACTGTTTTCTGCCAGAAAGAACCCCCCAGGAGAGGGACTCTAGAGCACAGCAGTGGGTTCCTTCAACTGGAATACACACCATCTAGTTAGTCCTGTGTGCCTATGGGCATGGCAGGGACTATATGCAGGATCTTCGTCCCGAACCTGACAGGCCTTTCTTTGACATGGGGCTCATGCTAGGGTCATAGTGTGAATTTGTGCCCAAGCAGCACTCATGTTTGGCGTGGCATCAGGGGCCATGAAGGGTTCCCCACGTGAAGGTGTGACTCCATGTGAAGAACAAGCATTACAGCCATGTGGAATGCAGATCTGATTGTGATTCCGATACACAAACTCAGCTTTTTTTGGGGACGTCGGTATGGCAGGCCCAATATACAAACCATGAGAAGAACTCATGAAGATTTGAATATAGAGCGAGTCTGAGGCGCTTGCTCAGGCATTAGTCTCTGGAATTTGTAACAGCAATGGCCGTAGAATGTCGGGGATGCTTCATGGGCCATGGACGAATCTACCTCTATGAGGATTTCGCCCGATTCCCAATTTTTTTTCGTCAAAATGTGGGATGGGAGAACTCCTTTCAGTTTTGTTACCTCAGGTGTCCCACGAAAAGAGGAATTCCAAAGCAAAGCCGTGGGGAAGACTGAAGGGACCACCAGAACTATGGTCGTGGAATTTCTGCGTGACTTCATGGGAAATGGACGATTCTTACTCTCTGGTGGTTTGGCCCCGTCCAAAGAGTTTGGGGTCATTCTGTGGGCTGGAAGAAGTCCGTTTTTTGTTTTGTGTTTTTTTTCTTTTGTTGTTGTTTTCTTTTTTAACCTCAGGTGTCCCACCAAATGAGGGATTCCAGAGTAGAGCCCTGGGGAGGGGCGACTGGACAATCAGAAATCTGGTTAAAAATTGGGGCCTAGGAACATGTCAAGCCCATTATGACATCTAATGGTCCAGCCAAGGAGAGGACTTACTAGAGGAGAGGACTCATGCTAAGGGTCACAATGCGTGTGTATGCCCTCGTCGCACTCAAGAATGGGCAGGGCCTCAGGGTGAATGCTGGTTTCTCCTACACTGAACGTTGGACAACGTGCCAACCACAAGGGTTCTTGCCATGGGTAAGGAGGAGTTCTGATTTCTGCATCACACTCACCCCTGGGCAGTGATTGGAGATAAGGTCTCGTTTCTGAAGCCTGAAAACTGAGGTAGGGAAGAGATGATGACCTAAGGCCATGGCGGGTTTTATGTGCTCAGTGTGCGGTCAGCTTTCTGGGTGTTGGTCAGGAGGTCCGGGCTCAGGTTGTGTTCGACAGTGCATTAGTGCCCAGGTTAGACTATATAATTTGGGTAAGGTCGAGTGCTGTGTAGGTTTATCCTCATTTAAGGTGCCTGGGCAGCTCATGAGGCAATATTTTTTTTTTTTTCTAGAGGGCCGGGAGAGTGCTGCATTGTGGGTCCGGAATTGCCAAATTTTAGGACTTCGGGGCCAGGAGTTTGAGGACAGAAGTGTGAGAAGACAAGCTAGACATGGGTTTCAGGGCGAGGGCACGACAGGTACCCCCTGCAGATCTGAACCAATATCTCATGCTTCTGAAGTCAGAGCGAGGATTAGACGTTGGCTCAGGTTGGAGTTCCTGTGCATGACGGCCGCTTTATGAAGGGAGCGGAATCTCGAGGCCATTGAGGTTTTCCCACGTTGGGAGTTGTGGGATGCCCCCTTCAAGGATTCCTTCTGCGGGACAATTGAGACCTGTTGGACAGCTCCAGGACATCCCATATGGAATGACTCCAGAGCACCGTTCGCGGATGGATGCCTGGGAAGCCCGCCTCGCATTCCAATTGTCTCCTAACAACAAGACAGTTTTGATCTGATGGCTCTGCCGGAGCAACCGGGGTGGCTGAGTTGAAATGGAATTTCCTGAGGATGGGTCCTAATGTGTTTTTGTGTCCATGAGGGCCTTGGAATGGGGCGGTGGCACCGGGACCCTGAAGTACTCTCCTAAGCTTTGGACATGGCTCCCATGCACAGGTTTCCTTGTGGAGACGAGATGAGTTCTGATGGGTGCCTGAGGAAAACCCCTATGCTCGTATTGGAATCAGGCTTTTGAGGACACATGCTTGTAACCCAAAGCAATGGATCCTATTATGGCCTAGGGTCCTGTCTGGTTCAATCTTCTTCTCTGGGGACATCCATCTATGGTATGAGTGGATGTCGATTATCAGCTGGTGTCAGACAGTCCTTGTTTGTTCCGGGCGACCTACACTATTGGGATGGCCTCAGGGACTTTGGAGGTTTCTCCTAATTTGTACGATTTTGGACCATGGAATGGGCAGAATTCCCATGGATTGGTAGGCAGAGTCCTAATGTGTGGCTCCAGGCGCCCAGCCTGGAGCGTGTGTGGCCCAAGACTTTGAGGACAGAAGTCTGAAAACACAAACTCAGCTTAGGTTTGGGGACGTAGGTATGGCAGGCCCGATCGACAAACCATGAGAAGAAAGGCCACTGAGTGGCCTTACTTGAGGACTGGGCTCAGCCTGAGGGTCACAATGTGTGTTTGTGACCAATGTGGCCCGCGAGCATGGGCGGGGCCTCATGGGCCACACTGGTTTCAACGACACTGGACGTTGGACAACATGCCAACCACAAGGTTTCTTGCCATGGGGAAGGAGTTCTGATTTCTGCATCACCTTCAACCTTGGGCAGTGATTGGAGATAAGGTCTAGGTTCTGAAACCTGAAAACCGAGGTTGGGAAGAGATGACGACCTAAGGCCATGGCGGCTGGATGTGCTCAGTGTGCGGCCAGCTGTCTGGGAGGGTCCAGGGGGTCCAGGCTCAGGCTGTGTCAGAAAGGGCATTATTGACCTGGTCAGCCTATGTATTTGGGGTAATGCCAAGGTCGGTGCAGTTTGATCCTCATTTGGGGTTACCGGGTAGCCCCAGAGGACAATGTTTTTCTTCTGGATGGCAGGCAGAGTGCTGCATGTAGTTCTGGATTTCCAAATGGAGGGCTTGTGGGCCAGTAGTCTGACGACAAAAGTCTAAGAACACAAGCTAGGCTTAGGTTTCTTGGTGAGGCTATGGCAGGCACAATCTACAGACCTGAATCGAGATCTCGTGCATCTGAAGTCAGGGCGAGGATCAGACGATCGCTCAGGTTGGAGTTTCTGTCCCTGATGGCCCCTTCATGAATGGGGGGGCATCACGAGGCCATGGGTGTTTTCCCACTATGGGAGTTGTGAGAAGCTCCAAACTGCAGAGAGTCTTCTGCAGGACAATTGAGACCTGTTGTTTGGCTCCAGGCCAATGATTCTGAGCAGGGTTCTAAGGATGGATGGCTGGGTAGCCCACCTCGCATACCACTTGTCTCCTAGCAACAAGACAGGTTAGATCTCCTGGATCTGTGGGCAGCTACCGATGATGCTGAGTTGAAATGCACACCCCTGGTGATGGGTCCTAATGTGATTTTGTGTCTATGGAGACCTTGGAATGAAGCGGTGGCACTGGGGCCCTAAAGGGTTCTCCTAAACAGAGGCTTTGACACAGCTCCAACGTGCAAGTTTCCCATGTGTAGATGAGATGTTTTCTGATGGGTGAATTAAGAAATAGCTATATGCTGCTTTTGAAATCCAGGCTCTGAGGAGAGATGCATGGAAATCAAAGCAATGGATCTGATTAGTGCCTAGGGGCCTGTTCTTTCCTTTTTACCTCTGGGGATATCTGTCTATGGGTCTGAGTGCAGGTAGGTGCTCATTTGGGCTCAGATTGCCCCTGTTTTTCCTGGGAAGCCACCACTTTTCAGATGGATCAGGGAATTTGGAGGTTTATCCTATTAGAAGGGTTGTGGCCATTGGAATGGGCACAAACAATTCCCTTGGAGAAGGCAAGTACATTCCTCAGGTTTGGCTCCAGGGGCCTGAGCCTGTAGGTTGTGTAGGCCAGTGCGGTTTAGACAGTTGTCTGAAAACAAACTCAGCTTAGGTTTGGGGACGTAGGTATGGCAGGCCCGATCTACAAAACATGAGAAGAACTCTTCAGGATATGAAGAAAGTGCGAGTCTGAGTCGCTTGCTCAGGCTTTTGTCTCTGGATTATTATCAGCGATGGCCGTGGAATGTCGGCCAGGCCTCATGGGCCATGGACGAATCTTCCTCTCTGAGGATTTGGCCCGATTCCCAATTGCTTTTCGTCAATCTGTGGGATGGGAGGACTCATTTCAGTTTTGTTACCTCAGGTGTCCCACCAAAAGAGGAATTCCAAAACCAAGCCGTGGGGAAGACTGAAGGGTCAACCCGAACTATGGTTAAAAAATGGGGCCTAGGGGCATGGCAAGCCCAATATGCTATCTCTTCATCCAGCCACTGAGTGGCCTTACTTGAGGACTGGGCTCAGCCTGAGGGTCACAATATGTGTTTGTGACCAATGTGGTCCGCGAGCATTGGCGGGGCCTCATGGGCCATACTGGTTTCAACGACACTGAACGTTTGACAACATGCCAACCACAAGGTTTCTTGCCATGGGGAAGGAGTTCTTATTTCTGCATCACCTTCAACCTTGGGCACTGATTGGAGATAAGGTCTAGGTTCTGAAACCTGAAAACCGAGGTTGGGAAGAGATGACGACCTAAGGCCATGGCGGCTGGATGTGCTCAGTGTGCGGCCAGCTGTCTGGGAGGGGCCAGGGGCTCCAGGCTCAGGCTGTGTCAGAAAGGGCATTAGTGCCCTGGTCAGCCTATGTATTTGGGGTACAGCCAAGGTCGGTGCAGGTTGATCCTCATTTGGGGTTACTGGGTAGCCCCAGATGACAATGTTTTTCTTCTGGAGGGCCGGCAGAGTGCTGCATTGTAGTTCTGGATTGCCAAACTGGAGGGCTTGTGGGCCAGTAGTCTGACGACAAAAGTCTGAGAACACAAGCTAGGCATAGGTTTCTGGGTGAGGCCATGCCAGGGACGATCTACAGACCTGAATCGAGATCTCGTGCATCTGAAGTCAGGGCGAGGATCAGACGATCACTCAGGTTGGAGTTTCTGTCCCTGATGGCCCCTTCATGAAATGGGGGGGGGGGCATCATGAGGCCATGGGTGTTTTCCCACGATGGGAGTTGTGAGAAGCTGCAAACTGCAGAGAGTCTTCTGCAGGACAATTGAGACCTGTTGTTTGGCACCAGGCCAATGATTCTGAGCAGGGTTCTAAGGATGGATGGCTGGGTAGCCCACCTCGCATTCCAATTGTCTCCTAGCAACAAGACAGGTTAGAACTCCTGGATCTGTGGGGAGCTACCGAAAACGCTGAGTTGAAATGGACACCCCTGGGGATGGGTCCTAACGTGCTTTTGTATCTATGGAGACCTTGGAATGAAGCGGTGGCACTGGGGCCCTAAAGGGTTCTCCTAAACAGAGGCTTTGACACAGCTCCAACGTGCAAATTTCCCATGTGTAGATCAGATGTTTTCTGATGGGTGAGTCAAGAAACAGCTATATGCTGCTTTTGAAATCCAGGCCTCTGAGGAGAGATGCCTGGAAACCAAACCAATGGATCTGATTAGTGCCTAGGGGCCTGTTCTTTCCTTTTTACCTCTGGGGACATCTGTCTATGGGTCTGAGTGCAGGTAGGTGCTCAGTTGGGCTCAGATTGCCCCTGTTTTTCCTAGGAAGCCACTACTATTGAGATGGAGCAGGGACTTTGGAGGTTTATCCTATTAGAAGGGTTGTGGACATTGGAATGGGCACACACAATTCCCTTGGAGAGGGCAAGTACAGTCCTCAGGTTTGGCTCCAGGGGCCCGAGCCTGTAGGTTGTGTAGGCCAGGGCTGTTTGGACAGTTGTCTGAAAACACAAACTCGGCTTATGTTTCGGGTCATAGGTATGGCAGGACTGATCTACAGACCATGAGGAGAACTCTTCGGGATTTGAAAGAAGGGCGAGTGAGGCTCCTGCTCAAGTTTTTGTCTCTTGATATCGTGTCACTCATGGTCGTGGAATTTCTGGGTGACTTCATGGGAAATGGACGAGTCTTACTCTCTGGTGGTTTGGCCCATTCCAAAGAGTTTGCGTTCATTCTGTGGTCTGGAAGAAGTCCGTTTTTTTTAATTGTTGTTGTTGTTGTTGTTTTCTTTTTTAACCTCAGGTGTCCCACCAAATGATGGATTCCAGAGTAGAGCCCTGGGGAGGGGCGCCTGGACAATTAGAAAACTGGTTAAAAATTGGGGCCTAGGGACATGTCAAGCCCATTATGACATCAAATGTTTCAGCCACTGAGAGGACTTACTAGAGGACAGGACTCATGCTGAGGGTCACAATGCGTGTGTATGCCCTCGTCGCACTCAAGAATGGGCGGGGCCTCAGGGTGAATGCTGGTTTCTCCTACACTGAACGTGCCAACCACAAGGATTCTTGCCATGGGTAAGGAGGAGTTCTGATTTCTGCATCACACTCAACTCTGGGCAGTGATTGGAGATAAGGTCTCGGTTCTGAAGCCTGAAAACTGAGGTAGGGAAGAGATGATGACCTAAGGCCATGGCGGGTTTTTTGTGTTCAGTGTGCGGTCAGCTTTCTGGGTGTTGGTCAGGAGGTCCGGGCTCAGGTTGTGTTCGACAGTGCATTAGCGCCCAGGTTAGACTATATAATTTGGTTAAAGTCGAGTTCTGTGTAGGTTTACCCTCATTTAAGGTGCCTGGGCAGCTCATGAGGCAATTATTTTTTTTCTAGAGGGCAGGCAGAGTGCTGCATTGTGGGTCCGGAATTTCCAAACTTAAGGGCTTTGGGGCCAGGAGTGTGAAGACGGAAGTCTGAGAAGACAAGCTAGACTTGGGTTTCAGGGCGAGGGCACGGCAGGTACCCCCTGCAGATCTGAAACACTATCTCATGCTTCTGAAGTCAGGGCGAGGATCAGATGTTGGCTCAGGTTGGAGTTCCTGTGCATGACGGCCGCTTTATGAAGTAGCGGAATATCGGGGCCATTGAGGTTTTCCCACGTTGTGAGTTGTGGGATGCCCCCTTCCAGGATTCCTTCTGCGGGACAATTGAGACCTGTTGGACAGCTCCAGGACATCCCATATGGAATGACTCCAGAGCACCGTTCGCGAATGGATGCCTGGGAAGCCCGCCTCGCATACCAATTGTCTCCTAGCAACAAGACAGTTTAGATCTGATGGCTCTGCGGGAGCAACCGGGGTGGCTGAGTTGAAATGGACTTTCCTGAGGATGGGTCCTAATGTGTTTTTGTGTCCATGAGGGCCTTGGAATGGGGCGGTGGCACCGGGACCCTGAAGTACTCTCCTAAGCTTTGGACATGGCTCCCATGCACAGGTTTCCTTGTGGAGACGAGATGAGTTCTGATGGGTGCCTCAGGAAAACCCCTATGCTCGTATTGGAATCAGGCTTTTGAGGACACATGCCTGTAACCCAAAGCAATGGATCCTATTATGGCCTAGGATCCTGTCTGGTTCAATCTTCATCTCTGGGGACATCCATCTATGGTATGAGTGGATGTCGATTATCAACTGGTGTCAGACAGTCCTTGTTTGTTCCGGGCGACCTACACTATTGGGATGGCCTCAGGGACTTTGGAGGTTTCTCCTAATTTGTACTATTTTGGACCATGGAATGGGCAGAATTCCCATGGATTGGTAGGCAGAGTCCTAATGTGTGGCTCCAGGCGCCCGGCCTGGTGCGTGTGTGGCCCAAGATTTTGAGGACAGAAGTCTGAAAACACAAACCCAGCTTAGGTTTGGGGACGTATGTATGGCAGGCCCGATCGACAAACCATGAGAAGAAATCTTCAGGATATGAAGAAAGTGCGAGTCTGAGGCGCTTGCTCAGGCTTTTGTCTCTGGATTTTGTATCAGCGATGGCCGGGGAATGTCGGGGAGGCCTCATGGGCCATGGACAAATCTTCCTCTCTGAGGATTTGGCCCGATTCCCAATTGCTTTTCGTCAAACTGTGGGATGGGAGGACTCATTTTAGGTTTGAAACCTCAGGTGTCCCACCAAAAGAGGAATTCCAAAGCCAAGCCGTGGGGAAGACTGAAGGGACAACCCGAACTATGGTTAAAAATTGGGGCCTAGGGGCATGGCAAGCCCAATATGCTATCTCTTCATCCAGCCACTGAGTGGCCTTACTTGAGGACTGGGCTCAGCCTGAGGGTCACAATGTGTGTTTGTGACCAATGTGGCCCGCGAGCATGGGTGGGGCCTCATGGGCCACACGGGTTTCAACGACACTGAACGTTGGACAACATGCCAAACACAAGGTTTCTTGCCATGGGGAAGGAGTTCTGATTTCTGCATCACCTTCAACCTTGGGCACTGATTGGCGATAAGGTCTAGGTTCTGAAACCTGAAAACCGAGGTTGGGAAGAGATGAGGACCTAAGGCCATGGCGGCTAGATGTGCTCAGTGTGCGGCCAGCTGTCTGGGAGGGGCCAGGGGCTCCAGGCTCAGGCTGTGTCAGAAAGGGCATTAGTGCCCTGGTCAGCCTATGTATTTGGGGTACAGCCAAGGTCGGTGCAGGTTGATCCTCATTTGGGGTTACTGGGTAGCCCCAGAGGACAATGTTTTTCTCCTGGAGGTCCGGCAGAGTGCTGCATTGTAGTTCTGGATTGCCAAACTGGAGGGATTGTGGGCAAGTAGTCTGACGACAAAAGTCTGAGAACACAAGCTAGGCTTAGGTTTCTGGGTGAGGCCATGGCAGGCACAATCTACAGACCTGAATCGAGATCTCGTGCATCTGAAGTCAGGGCGAGGATCAGACGATCGCTCAGGTTGGAGTTTCTGTCCCTGATGGCCCCTTCATGAATGTGGGGGGCATCACGAGGCCATGGGTGTTTTCCCACGATGGGAGTTGTGAGAAGCTCCAAACTGCAGAGAGTCTTCTGCAGGACAATTGAGACCTGTCGTTTGGCTCCAGGCCAATGATTCTGAGCAGGGTTTTAAGGATGGATGGATGGGTAGCCCACCTCGCATTCCAATTGTCTCCTAGCAACAAGACAGGTTAGATCTCCTGGATCTGTGGGGAGCACCCGAAAACGCTGAGTTGAAATGGACACCCCTGGGGATGGGTCCTAACGTGCTTTTGTATCTATGGAGACCTTGGAATGAAGCGGTGGCACTGGGGCCCTAAAGGGTTCTCCTAAACAGAGGCTTTGACACAGCTCCAATGTGCAAATTTCCCATGTGTAGATGAGATGTTTTCTGATGGGTGAGTCAAGAAACAGCTATATGCTGCTTTTGAAATCCAGGCCTCTGAGGAGAGATGCCTGGAAACCAAAGCAATGAATCTGATTAGTGCCTAGGGGCCTGTTCTTTCCTTTTTACCTCTGGGGACATCTGTCTATGGGTCTGAGTGCAGGTAGGTGCTCAGTTGGGCTCAGATTGCCCCTGTTTTTCCTAGGAAGCCACTACTATTGAGATGGAGCAGGGACTTTGGAGGTTTATCCTATTAGAAGGGTTGTGGCCATTGGAATGGGCACACACAATTCCCTTGGAGAGGGCAAGTACAGTCCTCAGGTTTGGCTCCAGGGGCCCGAGCCTGTAGGTTGTGTAGGCCAGGGCTGTTTGGACAGTTGTCTGAAAACACAAACTCGGCTTATGTTTCGGGTCATAGGTATGGCAGGACTGATCTACAGACAATGAGGAGAACTCTTCGGGATTTGAAAGAAGGGAGAGTGAGGCTCCTGCTCAAGTTTTTGTCTCTTGATATCGTGTCACTCATGGTCGTGGAATTTCTGGGTGACTTCATGGGAAATGGACGAGTCTTACTCTCTGGTGGTTTGGCCCCGTCCAAAGAGTTTGCGGTCATTCTGTGGGCTGGAAGAAGTCCGTTTTTTTTTTGTTGTTGTTGTTGTTGTTTTCTTTTTTAACCTCAGGTGTCCCACCAAATGATGGATTCCAGAGTAGAGCCCTGGGGAGGGGCGCCGGGACAATCAGAAATCTGGTTAAAAATTGGGGCCTAGGGACATGTCAAGCCCATTATGACATCAAATGGTTCAGCCACTGAGAGGAGTTATTAGAGGACAGGACTCATGCTGAGGGTCACAATGCGTGTGTATGCCCTCATCGCACTCAAGAATGGGGGGGGGCCTCAGGGTGAATGCTGGTTTCTCCTACACTGAACGTGCCAACCACAAGGATTCTTGCCATGGGTAAGGAGGAGTTGTGATTTCTGCATCACACTCACCCCTGGGCAGTGATTGGAGATAAGGTCTCGGTTCTGAAGCCTGAAATCTGAGGTAGGGAAGAGATGATGACCTAAGGCCATGGCGGGTTTTATGTGCTCAGTGTGCGGTCAGCTTTCTGGGTGTTGGTCAGGAGGTCCGGGCTCAGGTTGTGTTCGACAGTGCATTAGTGCCCAGGTTAGACTATATAATTTGGTTAAAGTCGAGTTCTGTGTAGGTTTACCCTCATTTAAGGTGGCTGGGCAGCTTATGAGGCAATAATTTTTTTTTTCTAGAGGGCAGGCAGAGTGCTGCATTGTGGGTCCGGAATTGCCAAATTTTAGGACTTCGGGGCCAGCAGTTTGAGGACGGAAGTGTGGGAAGACAAGCTAGACATGGGTTTCAGGGCGAGGGCACGACAGGTACCCCCTGCAGATCTGAACCACTATCTCATGCTTCTGAAGTCAGGGCGAGGATCAGACGTTGGCTCAGGTTGGAGTTCCTGTGCATGACGGCCGCTTTATGAAGGGAGCGGAATCTCGGGGCCATTGAGGTTTTCCCACGTTGGGAGTTGTGGGATGCCCCCTTCAAGGATTCCTTCTGCGGGACAATTGAGACCTGTTGGACAGCTCCAGGACATCCCATATGGAATGACTCCAGAGCACCGTTCGCGGATGGATGCCTGGGAAGCCCGCCTCGCATTCCAATTGTCTCCTAACAACAAGACAGTTTAGATCTGATGGCTCTGCGGGAGCAACCGGGGTGGCTGAGTTGAAATGGACTTTCCTGAGGATGTGTCCTAATGTGTTTTTGTGTCCATGAGGGCCTTGGAATGGGGCGGTGGCACCGGGACCCTGAAGTACTCTCTTAAGCTTTGGACATGGCTCCCATGCACAGGTTTCCTTGTGGAGACGAGATGAGTTCTGATGGGTGCCTGAGGAAAACCCCTATGCTCGTATTGGAATCAGGCTTTTGAGGACACATGCCTGTAACCCAAAGCAATGGATCCTATTATGGCCTAGGGTCCTGTCTGGTTCAATCTTCGTCTCTGGGGACATCCATCTATGGTATGAGTGGATGTCGATTATCAGCTGGTGTCAGACAGTCCTTGTTTGTTCCGGGCGACCTACACTATTGGGATGGCCTCAGGGACTTTGGAGGTTTCTCCTAATTTGTACGATTTTGGAACATGGAATGGACAGAATTCCCATGGATTGGTAGGCAGAGTCCTAATGTGTGGCTCCAGGCAACCGGCCTGGAGGGTGTGTGGCCCAAGATTTTGAGGACAGAAGTCTGAAAACACAAACCCAGCTTAGGTTTGGGGACGTATGTATGGCAGGCCCGATCGACAAACCATGAGAAGAAATCTTCAGGATATGAAGAAAGTGCGAGTCTGAGGCGCTTGCTCAGGCTTTTGTCTCTGGATTTTGTATCAGCGATGGCCGAGGAATGTCGGGGAGGCCTCATGGGCCATGGACGAATCTTCCTCTCTGAGGATTTGGCCCGATTCCCAATTGCTTTTCGTCAAACTGTGGGATGGGAGGACTCATTTCAGGTTTGAAACCTCAGGTGTCCCACCAAAAGAGGAATTCCAAAGCCAAGCCGTGGGGAAGACTGAAGGGACAACCCGAACTATGGTTAAAAATTGGGGCCTAGGGGCATGGCAAGCCCAATATGCTATCTCTTCATCCAGCCACTGAGTGGCCTTACTTGAGGACTGGGCTCAGCCTGAGGGTCACAATGTGTGTTTGTGACCAATGTGGCCCGCGAGCATGGGCGGGGCCTCATGGGCCACACTGGTTTCAACGACACTGAATGTTGGACAACATGCCAACCACAAGGTTTCTTGCCATGGGGAAGGAGTTCTGATTTCTGCATCACCTTCAACCTTGGGCACTGATTGGAGATAAGGTCTAGGTTCTGAAACCTGAAAACCGAGGTTGGGAAGAGATGACGACCTAAGGCCATGGCGGCTGGATGTGCTCAGTGTGCGGCCAGCTGTCTGGGAGGGGCCAGGGGCTCCAGGCTCAGGCTGTGTCAGAAAGGGCATTAGTGCCCTGGTCAGCCTATGTATTTGGGGTACAGCCAAGGTCGGTGCAGGTTGATCCTCATTTGGGGTTACTGGGTAGCCCCAGAGGACAATGTTTTTCTTCTGGAGGGCCGGCAGAGTGCTGCATTGTAGTTCTGTATTGCCAAACTGGAGGGATTGTGGGCCAGTAGTCTGACGACAAAAGTCTGAGAACACAAGCTAGGCTTAGGTTTTTGGGTGAGGCCATGGCAGGCACAATCTACAGACCTGAATCGAGATCTCGTGCATCTGAAGTCAGGGCGAGGATCAGACGATCGCTCAGGTTGGAGTTTCTGTCCCTGATGGCCCCTTCATGAATGGGGGGGGCATCACGAGGCCATGGGTGTTTTCCCACGATGGGAGTTGTGAGAAGCTCCAAACTGCAGAGAGTCTTCTGCAGGACAATTGAGACCTGTCGTTTGGCTCCAGGCCAATGATTCTGAGCAGGGTTCTAAGGATGGATGGATGGGTAGCCCACCTCGCATTCCAATTGTCTCCTAGCAACAAGACAGGTTAGATCTCCTGGATCTGTGGGGAGCAACCGAAAACGCTGAGTTGAAATGGACACCCCTGGGGATGGGTCCTAACGTGCTTTTGTATCTATGGAGACCTTGGAATGAAGCGGTGGCACTGGGGCCCTAAAGGGTTCTCCTAAGCAGAGGCTTTGACACAGCTCCAATGTGCAAATTTCCCATGTGTAGATGAGATGTTTTCTGATGGGTGAGTCAAGAAACAGCTATATGCTGCTTTTGAAATCCAGGCCTCTGAGGAGAGATGCCTCGAAACCAAAGCAATGGATCTGATTAGTGCCTAGGGGCCTGTTCTTTCCTTTTTACCTCTGGGGACATCTGTCTATGGGTGTGAGTGCAGGTAGGTGCTCACTTGGGCTCAGATTGCCCCTGTTTTTTTTGGGAAGCCACCACTATTGAGATGGAGCAGGGACTTTGGAGGTTTATCCTTTAGAAGGGTTGTGGCCATTGGAATGGGCACACACAATTCCCTTGGAGAGGGCAAGTACAGTCCTCAGGTTTGGCTCCAGGGGCCCGAGCCTGTAGGTTGTGTAGGCCAGGGCTCTTTGGACAGTTGTCTGAAAACACAAACTCGGCTTATGTTTCGGGTCATAGGTATGGCAGGACTGATCTACAGACCATGAGGAGAACTCTTCGGGATTTGAAAGAAGGGCGAGTGAGGCTCCTGCTCAAGTTTTTGTCTCTTGATATCGTGTCACTCATGGTCGTGGAATTTCTGGGTGACTTCATGGGAATTGGACGAGTCTTACTCTCTGGTGGTTCGGCCCAGTCCAAAGAGTTTGCGTTCATTCTGTGGGGTGGAAGAAGTCCGTTTTTTTTTTTGTTGTTGTTGTTGTTGTTGTTGTTTTCTTTTTTAACCTCAGGTGTCCCACCAAATGATGGATTCCAGAGTAGAGCCCTGGGGAGGGGCGCCGGGACAATCAGAAATCTGGTTAAAAATTGGGGCCTAGGGACATGTCAAGCCCATTATGACATCAAATGGTTCAGCCACTGAGAGGACTTACTAGAGGACAGGACTCATGCTGAGGGTCACAATGCGTGTGTATGCCCTCATCGCACTCAAGAATGGGGGGGGGGGCTCAGGGTGAATGCTGGTTTCTCCTACACTGAACGTGCCAACCACAAGGATTCTTGCCGTGGGTAAGGAGGAGTTCTGATTTCTGCATCACACTCACCCCTGGGCAGTGATTGGAGATAAGGTCTCAGTTCTGAAGCCTGAAAACTGAGGTAGGGAAGAGATTATGACCTAAGGCCATTGTGGGTTTTATGTGCTCAGTGTGCGGTCAGCTTTCTGGTTGTTGGTCAGGAGGTCCGGGCTCAGGTTGTGTTCGACAGTGCATTAGTGCCCAGGTTAGACTATATAATTTGGTTAAAGTCGAGTTCTGTGTAGGTTTAACCTCATTTAAGGTGGCTGGGCAGCTCATGAGGCAATAATTTTTTTTTTTCTAGAGGGCAGGCAGAGTGCTGCATTGTGGGTCCGGAATTGCCAAATTTTAGGACTTCGGGGCCAGGAGTTTGAGGACGGAAGTGTGAGAAGACAAGCTAGACATGGGTTTCAGGGCGAGGGCACGACAGGTACCCCCTGCAGATCTGAACCACTATCTCATGCTTCTGAAGTCAGGGCGAGGATCAGACGTTGGCTCAGGTTGGAGTTCCTGTGCATGACGGCCGCTTTATGAAGGGAGCGGAATCTCGGGGCCATTGAGGCTTTCCCACGTTGGGAGTTGTGGGATGCCCCCTTCAAGGATTCCTTCTGCGGGACAATTGAGACCTGTTGGACAGCTCCAGGACATCCCATATGGAATGACTCCAGAGCACCGTTCGCGGATGGATGCCTGGGAAGCCCGCCTCGCATTCCAATTGTCTCCTAACAACAAGACAGTTTTGATCTGATGGCTCTGCGGGAGCAACCGGGGTGGCTGAGTTGAAATGGACTTTCCTGAGGATGGGTCCTAATGTGTTTTTGTGTCCATGAGGGCCTTTGAATGGGGCGGTGGCACCGGGACCCTGAAGTACTCTCCTAAGCTTTGGACATGGCTCCCATGCACAGGTTTCCTTGTGGAGACGAGATGAGTTCTGATGGGTGCCTGAGGAAAACCCCTATGCTCGTATTGGAATCAGGCTTTTGAGGACACATGCCTGTAACCCAAAGCAATGGATCCTATTATGGCCTAGGGTCCTGTCTGGTTCAATCTTCGTCTCTGGGGACATCCATCTATGGTATGAGTGGATGTCGATTATCAGCTGGTGTCAGACAGTCCTTGTTTGTTCCGGGCGACCTACACTATTGGGATGGCCTCAGGGACTTTGGAGGTTTCTCCTAATTTGTACGATTTTGGAACATGGAATGGACAGAATTCCCATGGATTGGTAGGCAGAGTCCTAATGTGTGGCTCCATGCGCCCGGCCTGGTGCGTGTGTGGCCCAAGATTTTGAGGACAGAAGTCTGAAAACACAAACCCAGCTTAGGTTTGGGGACGTATGTATGGCAGGCCCGATCGACAAACCATGAGAAGAAATCTTCAGGATATGAAGAAAGTGCGAGTCTGAGGCGCTTGCTCAGGCTTTTGTCTCTGGATTTTGTATCAGCGATGGCCGAGGAATGTCGGGGAGGCCTCATGGGCCATGGACGAATCTTCCTCTCTGAGGATTTGGCCCGATTCCCAATTGCTTTTCGTCAAACTGTGGGATGGGAGGACTCATTTCAGGTTTGAAACCTCAGATGTCCCACCAAAAGAGGAATTCCAAAGCCAAGCCGTGGGGAAGACTGAAGGGACAACCCGAACTATGGTTAAAAATTGGGGCCTAGGGGCATGGCAAGCCCAATATGCTATCTCTTCATCCAGCCACTGAGTGGCCTTACTTGAGGACTGGGCTCAGCCTGAGGGTCACAATGTGTGTTTGTGACCAATGTGGCCCGCGAGCATGGGCGGGGCCTCATGGGCCACACTGGTTTCAACGACACTGAACGTTGGACAACATGCCAACCACAAGGTTTCTTGCCATGGGGAAGGAGTTCTGATTTCTGCATCACCTTCAACCCTGGGCAGTGATTGGAGATAAGGTCTAGGTTCTGAAACCTGAAAACCGAGGTTGGGAAGAGAAGACGACCTAAGGCCATGGCGGCTGGATGTGCTCAGTGTGCGGCCAGCTGTCTGGGAGGGGCCAGGGGCTCCAGGCTCAGGCTGTGTCAGAAAGGGCATTAGTGCCCTGGTCAGCCTATGTATTTGGGGTACAGCCAAGGTCGGTGCAGGTTGATCCTCATTTGGGGTTACTGGGTAGCCCCAGAGGACAATGTTTTTCTCCTGGAGGGCCGGCAGAGTGCTGCATTGTAGTTCTGGATTGCCAAACTGGAGGGATTGTGGGCAAGTAGTCTGACGACAAAAGTCTGAGAACACAAGCTAGGCTTAGGTTTCTGGGTGAGGCCATGGCAGGCACAATCTACAGACCTGAATCGAGATCTCGTGCATCTGAAGTCAGGGCGAGGATCAGACGATCGCTCAGGTTGGAGTTTCTGTCCCTGATGGCCCCTTCATGAATGGGGGGGGCATCACGAGGCCATGGGTGTTTTCCCACGATGGGAGTTGTGAGAAGCTCCAAACTGCAGAGAGTCTTCTGCAGGACAATTGAGACCTGTCGTTTGGCTCCAGGCCAATGATTCTGAGCAGGGTTCTAAGGATGGATGGATGGGTAGCCCACCTCGCATTCCAATTGTCTCCTAGCAACAAGACAGGTTAGATCTCCTGGATCTGTGGGGAGCACCCGAAAACGCTGAGTTGAAATGGACACCCCTGGGGATGGGTCCTAACGTGCTTTTGTATCTATGGAGACCTTGGAATGAAGCGGTGGCACTGGGGCCCTAAAGGGTTCTCCTAAGCAGAGGCTTTGACACAGCTCCAATGTGCAAATTTCCCATGTGTAGATGAGATGTTTTCTGATGGGTGAGTCAAGAAACAGCTATATGCTGCTTTTGAAATCCAGGCCTCTGAGGAGAGATGCCTCGAAACCAAAGCAATGGATCTGATTAGTGCCTAGGGGCCTTTTCTTTCCTTTTTACCTCTGGGGACATCTGTCTATGGGTCTGAGTGCAGGTAGGTGCTCAGTTGGGCTCAGATTGCCCCTGTTTTTCCTAGGAAGCCACCATTATTGAGATGGAGCAGGGACTTTGGAGGTTTATCCTTTAGAAGGGTTGTGGCCATTGGAATGGGCACACACAATTCCCTTGGAGAGGGCAAGTACAGTCCTCAGGTTTGGCTCCAGGGGCCCGAGCCTGTAGGTTGTGTAGGCCAGGGCTGTTTGGACAGTTGTCTGAAAACACAAACTCGGCTTATGTTTCGGGTCATAGGTATGGCAGGACTGATCTACAGACAATGAGGAGAACTCTTCGGGATTTGAAAGAAGGGCGAGTGAGGCTCCTGCTCAAGTTTTTGTCTCTTGATATCGTGTCACTCATGGTCATGGAATTTCTGGGTGACTTCATGGGAAATTGACGAGTCTTACTCTCTGGTGGTTCGGCCCAGTCCAAAGAGTTTGCGTTCATTCTGTGGGCTGGAAGAAGTCCGTTTTTTTTTGTTGTTGTTGTTGTTGTTGTTTTCTTTTTTAACCTCAGGTGTCCCACCAAATGATGGATTCCAGAGTAGAGCCCTGGGGAGGGGCGCCGGGACAATCAGAAATCTGGTTTAAAATTGGGGCCTAGGGACATGTCAAGCCCATTATGACATCAAATGGTTCAGCCACTGAGAGGACTTACTAGAGGACAGGACTCATGCTGAGGGTCACAATGCGTGTGTATGCCCTCATCGCACTCAACAATTGGGGGGAGCCTCAGGGTGAATGCTGGTTTCTCCTACACTGAACGTGCCAACCACAAGGATTCTTGCCATGGGTAAGGAGGAATTCTGATTTCTGCATCACACTCACCCCTGGGCAATGATTGGAGATAAGGTCTCGGTTCTGAAGCCTGAAAACTGAGGTAGGGAAGAGATGATGACCTAAGGCCATGGCGGGTTTTATGTGCTCAGTGTGCGGTCAGCTTTCTGGGTGTTGGTCAGGAGGTCCGGGCTCAGGTTTGTTCTACAGTGCATTAGTGCCCAGGTTACACTATATAATTTGGGTAAAGACGAGTGCTGTGTAGGTTTACCCTCATTTAAGGTGCCTGGGCAGCTCATGAGGCAATAATTTTTTTTCTAGAGGGCAGGCAGAGTGCTGCATTGTGGGTCCGGAACTGCCAAACTTGAGGGCTTCGGGGCCAGGAGTGTGAGGACGGAAGTCTGAGAAGACAAGCTAGACTTGGGTTTCAGGGCGAGGGCATGGCAGGTACCCCCTGCAGATCTGAACCAATATCTCATGCATTGAAGTCAGGGCTAGGATCAGACGTTGGCTCAGATTGGAGTTTCTGAGCATGACGGCCGCTTCATGAAGGGAGCGGAATCTCGAGGCCATTGAGGTTTTCCCACGTTGGGAGTTGTGGGATGCCCCCTTCAAGGATTCCTTCTGCGGGACAATTGAGACCTGTTGGACAGCTCCAGGACATGCCATATGGAATGACTCCAGAGCATCGTTCGCGGATGGATGCCTGGGAATCCCGCCTCGCATTCCAATTGTCTCCTAGCAACAAGACAGTTTAGATCTGATGGCTCTGCCGGAGCAACCGCGGTGCCTGAGTTGAAATGGACTTTCCTGAGGATGGGTCCTAATGTGTTTTTGTGTCCATGAGGGCCTTGGAATGGGGCGGTGGCACCGGGACCCTGAAGTACTCTCCTAAGCTTTGGACATGGCTCCCATGCACAGGTTTCCTTGTGGAGACGAGATGAGTTCTGATGGGTGCCTCAGGAAAACTCCTATGCTCGTATTGGAATCAGGCTTTTGAGGACACATGCCTGTAACCCAAAGCAATGGATCCTATTATGGCCTAGGGTCCTGTCTGGTTCAATCTTCTTCTCTGGGGACATCCATCTATGGTATGAGTGGAGGGTGATTATAAGCTGGTGTCAGACAGCACTTGTTTGTTCCGGGCGACCTACACTATTGGGATGGCCTCAGGGACTTTGGAGGTTTCTCCTAATTTGTACTATTTTGGACCATGGAATGGGCAGAATTCCCATGGATTGGTAGGCACAGTCCTAATGTGTGGCTCCAGGGGCCCAGCCTGCAGGGTGGTTGGCCCAAGACTTTGAGGACAGAAGTCTGAAAACACAAACTCAGCTTAGATTTGGGGACGTAGGTATGGCAGGCCCGATCTACAAACCATGAGAAGAACTCTTCAGGATATGAAGAAAGTGCGAGTCTGAGGCGCTTGCTCAGGCTTTTGTCTCTGGATTTTGTATCAGCGATGGCCGTGGAATGTCGGGGAGGCCTCATGGGCCATGGACGAATCTTCCTCTCTGAGGATTTGGCCCGATTCCCAATTGCTTTTCGTCAATCTGTGGGATGGGAGGACAAATTTCAGTTTTGTTACCTCAGGTGTCCCACCAAAAGAGGAATTCCAAAGCCAAGCCGTGGGGAAGACTGAAGGGACAACCCGAACTATGGTTAAAAATTGGGGCCTAGGGGCATGGCAAGCCCAATATGCTATCTCTTCATCCAGCCACTGAGAGGCCTTACTTGAGGAATGGGCTCAGCCTGAGCGTCACAATGTGTGTTTGTGACCAATGTGTCCTGCGAGCATGGGCGGGGCCTCATGGGCCACACTGGTTTCAACTACACTGAACGTTGGACAACATGCCAACCACAAGGTTTCTTGCCATGGGGAAGGAGTTCTGATTTCTGCATCACCTTCAACCCTGGGCAGTGATTGGAGATAAGGTCTAGGTTCTGAAACCTGAAAACCGAGGTTGGGAAGAGATGACGACCTAAGGCCATGGCGGCTCGATGTGCTCAGTGTGCGGCCAGCTGTCTGGGAGGGTCCAGGGGGTCCAGGCTCAGGCTGTGTCAGAAAGGGCATTAGTGCCCTGGTCAGCCTATGTATTTGGGGTACAGCCATGGTCGGTGCAGTTTGATCCTCATTTGGGCTTACTGGGTAGTCCCAGAGGACAATGTTTTTCTTCTGGAGGGCTGGCAGAGTGCTGCATTGTAGTTCTAGATTGCCAAACTGGAGGGCTTGTGGGCCAGTAGTCTGACGACAAAAGTCTGAGAACACAAGCTAGGCTTAGGTTCTGGGTGAGGCCATGGCAGGCACAATCTATAGACCTGAATCGAGATCTCGTGCATCTGAAGTCAGGGCGAGGATCAGACGATCGCTCAGGTTGGAGTTTCTGTCCCTGATGGCCCCTTCATGAATGGGGGGGGGGCATCACGAGGCCATGGGTGTTTTCCCACGATGGGTGTTGTGAGAAGCTCCAAACTGCAGAGAGTCTTCTGCAGGACAATTGAGACCTGTTGTTTGGCTCCAGGCCAATGATTCTGAGCAGGGATCCAAGGATGGATGGCTGGGTAGCCCACCTCGCATTCCAATTGTCTCCTAGCAACAAGACAGGTTAGATCTCCTGGATCTGTGGGGAGCAACTGAGGACGCTGAGTTGAAATGGACACCCCTGGGGATGGGTCCTAACGTGCTTTTGTGTCTATGGAGACCTTGGAATGAAGCGGTGGCACTGGGGCCCAAAAGGGTTCTCCTAAACAAAGGCTTTGACACAGCTCCAACGTGCAAGTGTCCCATGTGTAGATGAGATGTTTTCTGGTGGGTGAGTCAAGAAACAGCTATATGCTGCTTTTGAAATCCAGTCCTCTGAGGAGAGATGCCTGGAAACCAAAGCATTGGATCTGATTAGTGCCTAGGGGCCTGTTCTTTCCTTTTTACCTCTGGAGACATCTGTCTATGGGTCTGAGTGCAGGTAGGTGCTCAGTTGGGCTCAGATTGCCCCTGTTTTTCCAGGGAAGCCACCACTATTGAGATGGAGCAGGGACTTTGGAGGTTTATCCTATTAGAAGGGTTGTGGCCATTGGAATGGGCACACACAATTCCCTTGGAGAGGGCAAGTACAGTCCTCAGGTTTGGCTCCAGGGGCCTGAGCCTGTAGGTTGTGTAGGCCAGGGCTGTTTGGACAGTTGTCTGAAAACACAAACTCGGCTTATGTTTCGGGTCATAGGTATGGCAGGACTGATCTACAGTCCATGAGGAGAACATTTCGGGATTTGAAAGAAGGGCGAGTGTGAGGCTCTGCTCAAGTTTTTATCCTGGATATCGTGTCACTCATGTTTGTTGAATTTCTGGGTGACTTCATCGGAAATGGACGAGTCTTACTCTCTGGTGGTTTGTCCACGTCCAAAGAGTTTGCGGTCATTCTGTGGGCTGGAAGAAGAAGTGCGTTTTTTGTTGTTGTTGTTGTTGTTGTTGTTGTTTTCTTTTTTAACCTCAGGTGTCCCACCAAATGATGGATTCCAGAGTAGAGCCCTGGGGAGGGGCGACTGGACAATCAGAAATCTGGTTAAAAATTGCGGCCTAGGGACATGTCAAGCCCATTATAACATCTAATGTTCCAGCCACTGAGAGGACTTACTAGAGGACAGGACTCATGCTGAGGGTCACAATGCATGTGTATGCCCTCATCGCACTCAAGAATGGGCGGGGCCTCAGGGTGAATGCTGGTTTCTCCTACACTGAACGTGCCAACCACAAGGATTCTTGCCATGGGTAAGGAGGAATTCTGATTTCTGCATCACACTCACCCCTGGGCAGTGATTGGAGATAAGGTCTCGGTTCTGACGCCTGAAAACTGAGGTAGGGAAGAGATGATGACCTAAGGCCATGGCGGGTTTTATGTGCTCAGTGTGCGGTCAGTTTTCTGGGTATTGTTCAGGAGGTCCGGGCTCAGGTTTGTTCGACAGTGCATTAGTGCCCAGGTTACACTATATAATTTGGGTAAAGTCGAGTGCTGTGTAGGTTTACCCTCATTTAAGGTGCCTGGGCAGCTCATGAGGCAATAATTTTTTTTTTAGAGGGCAGGCAGAGTGCTGCATTGTGGGTCCGGAATTGCCAAACTTGAGGGCTTCGGGGCCAGGAGTGTGAGGACGGAAGTCTGAGAAGACAAGCTAGACTTGGGTTTCAGGGCGAGGGCATGGCAGGTACCCCCTGCAGATCTGAACCAATATCTCATGCATCTGAAGTCAGGGCGAGGATCAGACGTTGGCTCAGGTTGGAGTTTCTGAGCATGACGGCCGCTTCATGAAGGGAGCGGAATCTCGAGGCCATTGAGGTTTTCCCACGTTGGGAGTTGTGGGATGCCCCCTTCAAGGATTCCTTCTGCGGGACAATTGAGACCTGTTGGACAGCTCCAGGACATCCCATATGGAATGACTCCAGAGCATCGTTCGCGGATGGATGCCTGGGAATCCCACCTCGCATTTCAATTGTCTCCTAGCAACAAGACAGTTTAGATCTCTTGGCTCTGCCAGAGCAACCGCGGTGGCTGAGTTGAAATGGACTTTCCTGAGGATGGGTCCTAATGTGTTTTTGTGTCCATGAGGGCCTTGGAATAGGGCGGTGGCACCGGGACCCTGAAGTACTCTCCTAAGCTTTGGACATGGCTCCCATGCACAGGTTTCCTTGTGGAGACGAGATGAGTTCTGATGGGTGCCTCAGGAAAACCCCTATGCTCGTATTGGAATCAGGCTTTTGAGGACACATGCCTGTAACACAAAGCAATGGATCCTATTATGGCCTAGGGTCCTGTCTGGTTCAATCTTCTTCTCTGGGGACATCCATCTATGGTATGAGTGGAGGTCGATTATCAGCTGGTGTCAGACAGCCCTTGTTTGTTCCGGGCGACCTACACTATTGGGATGGCCTCAGGGACTTTGGAGGTTTCTCCTAATTTGTACTATTTTGGACCATGGAATGGGCAGAATTCCCATGGATTGGTAGGCACAGTCCTAATGTGTGGCTCCAGGGGCCCAGCCTGCAGGGTGGTTGGCCCAAGACTTTGAGGACAGAAGTCTGAAAACACAAACTCAGCTTAGATTTGGGGACGTAGGTATGGCAGGCCCGATCTACAAACCATGAGAAGAACTCTTCAGGAAATGAAGAAAGTGCGAGTCTGAGGCGCTTGCTCAGGCTTTTGTCTCTGGATTTTGTATCAGCGATGGCCGTGGAATGTCGGGGAGGCCTCATGGGCCATGGACAAATCTTCCTCTCTGAGGATTTGGCCCGATTCCCAATTGCTTTTCGTCAATCTGTGGGATGGGAGGACTCATTTCAGTTTTGTTACCTCATGTGTCCCACCAAAAGAGGAATTCCAAAGCCAAGCCGTGGGGAAGACTGAAGGGTCAACCCGAACTATGGTTAAAAATTGGGGCCTAGGGGCATGGCAAGCCCAATATGCTATCTCTTCAACCAGCCACTGAGCGGCCTTACTTGAGGACTAGGCTCAGCCTGAGCGTCACAATGTGTGTTTGTGACCATGTGGCCCGCGAGCATGGGCGGGGCCTCATGGGCCACACTGGTTTCAATGACACTGAACGTTGGACAACATGCCAACCACAAGGTTTCTTGCCATGGGGAAGGAGTTCTGATTTCAGCATCACCTTCAACCCTGGGCAGTGATTAGAGATAAGGTCTAGGTTCTGAAACCTGAAAACCGAGGTTGGGAAGAGATGACGACCTAAGGCCATAGCGGCTCGATGTGCTCAGTGTGCGGCCAGCTGTCTGGGAGGGTCCAGGGGGTCCAGGCTCAGGCTGAGTCAGAAAGGGCATTAGTGCCCTGGTCAGCCTATGTATTTGGGGTACAGCCATGGTCGGTGCAGTTTGATCCTCATTTGGGCTTACTGGGTAGTCCCAGAGGACAATGTTTTTCTTCTGGAGGGCTGGCAGAGTGCTGCATTGTAGTTCTGGATTGCTAAACTGGAGGGCTTGTGGGCCAGTAGTCTGACGACAAAAGTCTGAGAACACAAGCTAGGCTTAGGTTCTGGGTGAGGCCATGGCAGGCACAATCTACAGACCTGAATCGAGATCTCGTGCATCTGAAGTCAGGGCGAGGATCAGACGATCGCTCAGGTTGGAGTTTCTGTCCCTGATGGCCCATTCATGAATGGGGGGGGGGCATCTCGAGGCCATGGGTGTTTTCCCACGATGGGAGTTGTGAGAAGCTCCAAACTGCAGAGACTCTTCTGCAGGACAATTGAGACCTGTTGATTGGCTCCAGGCCAATGATTCTGAGCAGGGTTCTAAGGATGGATGGCTGGGTAGCCCACCTCGCATTCCAATTGTCTCCTAGCAACAAGACAGGTTAGATCTCCTGGATCTGTGGGGAGCAACCGAGGACGCTGAGTTGAAATGGACACCCCTGGGGATGGGTCCTAACGTGCTTTTGTGTCTATGGAGACCTTGGAATGAAGCGGTGGCACTGGGGCCCAAAAGGGTTCTCCTAAACAAAGGCTTTGACACAGCTCCAACGTGCAAGTTTCCCATGTGTAGATGAGATGTTTTCTGATGGGTGAGTCAAGAAACAGCTATATGCTGCTTTTGAAATCCAGGCCTCTGAGGAGAGATGCCTGGAAACCAAAGCAATGGATCTGATTAGTGCCTAGGGGCCTGTTCTTTCCTTTTTACCTCTGGGGACATCTGTCTATGGGTCTGAGTGCAGGTAGGTGCTCAGTTGGGCTCAGATTGCCCCAGTTTTTCCTGGGAAGCCACCACTATTGAGATGGAACAGGGACTTTGGAGGTTTATCCTATGAGAAGGGTTGTGGCCATTGGAATGGGCACACACAATTCCCTTGGAGAGGGCAAGTACAGTCCTCAGGTTTGGCTCCAGGGGCCTGAGCCTGTAGGTTGTGTAGGCCAGGGCTGTTTGGACAGTTGTCTGAAAACACAAACTCGGCTTATGTTTCGGGTCATAGGTATGGCAGAATTGATCTACAGACCATGAGGAGAACTCTTCGGGATTTGAAAGAAGGGCGAGTGTGAGGCTCTGCTCAAGTTTTTATCCTGGATATCGTGTCACTCATTGTCGTTGAATTTCTGGGTGACTTCATGGGAAATGGACGAGTCTTACTCTCTGGTGGTTTGGCCCCGTCCAAAGAGTTTGCGGTCATTCTGTGGGCTGGAAGAAGTCCGTTTTTTTTGTTGTTGTTGTTTTTTTTTTTTTTTTAACCTCAGGTGTCCCACCAAATGATGGATTCCAGAGTAGAGCCCTGGGGAGGGGCGACTGGACAATCAGAAATCTGGTTAAAAATTGGGGCCTAGGGACATGTCAAGCCCATTATGACATCTAATGGTCCAGCCACTGAGAGGACTTACTAGAGGACAGGACTCATGCTGATGGTCACAATGCGTGTGTATGCCCTCATCGCACTCACGAATGGGCGGGGCCTCAGGGTGAATGCTGGTTTCTCCTACACTGAACGTGCCAACCACAAGGATTCTTGCCATGGGTAAGGAGGAATTCTGATTTCTGCATCACACTCACCCCTGGGCAGTGATTGGAGATAAGGTCTCGGTTCTGAAGCCAAAACTGAGGTAGGGAAGAGATGATGACCTAAGGCCATGGCGGGTTTTATGTGCTCAGTGTGCGGTCAGCTTTCTGGGTGTTGGTTAGGAGGTCCGGGCTCAGGTTTGTTCGACAGTGCATTAGTGCCCAGGTTACACTATATAATTTGGGTAAAGTCGAGTGCTGTGTAGGTTTACCCTCATTTAAGGTGCCTGGGCAGCTCATGAGGCAATAATTTTTTTTCTAGAGGGCAGGCAGAGTGCTGCATTGTGGGTCCGGAATTGCCAAACTTGAGGGCTTCGGGGCCAGGAGTGTGAGGACGGAAGTCTGAGAAGACAAGCTAGACTTGGGTTTCAGGGCGAGGGCATGGCAGGTACCCCCTGCAGATCTGAACCAATATCTCATGCATCTGAAGTCAGGGCGAGGACCAGACGTTGGCTCAGGTTGGAGTTTCTGAGCATGACGGCCGCTTCATGAAGGGAGCGGAATCTCGAGGCCATTGAGGTTTTCCCACGTTGGGAGTTGTGGGATGCCCCCTTTAAGGATTCCTTCTGCGAGACAATTGAGACCTGTTGGACAGCTCCAGGACATCCCATATGGAATGACTCCAGAGCACCGTTCGCGGATGGATGCCTGGGAAGCCCGCCTCGCATTCCAATTGTCTCCTAGCAACAAGACAGTTTAGATCTGATGGCTCTGCCGGAGCAACCGGGGTGGCTGAGTTGAAATGACTTTCCTGAGGATGGGTCCTAATGTGTTTTTGTGTCCATGAGGGCCTTGGAATGGGGCGGTGGCACCGGGACCCTGAAGTACTCTCCTAAGCTTTGGACATGGCTCCCATGCACAGGTTTCCTTGTGGAGACGAGATGAGTTCTGATGGGTGCCTCAGGAAAACTCCTATGCTCGTATTGGAATCAGGCTTTTGAGGACACATGCCTGTAACCCAAAGCAATGGATCCTATTATGGCCTAGGGTCCTGTCTGGTTCAATCTTCTTCTCTGGGGACATCAATCTATGGTATGAGTGGAGGTCGATTATCAGCTGGTGTCAGACAGCCCTTGTTTGTTCCGGGCGACCTACACTATTGGGATGGCCTCAGGGTCTTTGGAGGTTTCTCCTAATTTGTACTATTTTGGACCATGGCATGGGCAGAATTCCCATGGATTGGTAGGCACAGTCCTAATGTGTGGCTCCATGGGCCCAGCCTGCAGGGTGGTTGGCCCAAGACTTTGAGGACAGAAGTCTGAAAACACAAACTCAGCTTAGATTTGGGGACGTAGGTATGGCAGGCCCGATCTACAAACCATGAGAAGAACTCTTCAGGATATGAAGAAAGTGCGAGTCTGAGGCGCTTGCTCAGGCTTTTGTCTCTGGATTTTGTATCAGCGATGGCCGTGGAATGTCGGGGAGGCCTCATGGGCCATGGACGAATCTTCCTCTCTGAGGATTTGGCCCGATTCCCAATTGCTTTTCGTCAATCTGTGGGATGGGAGGACTCATTTCAGTTTTGTTACCTCAGGTGTCCCACCAAAAGAGGAATTCCAAAGCCAAGCCGTGGGGAAGACTGAAGGGTCAACCCGAACTATGGTTAAAAATTGGGGCCTAGGGGCATGGCAAGCCCAATATGCTATCTCTTCATCCAGCCACTGAGAGGCCTTACTTGAGGACTGGGCTCAGCCTGAGCGTCACAATGTGTGTTTGTGACCAATGTGTCCTGCGAGCATGGGCGGGGCCTCATGGGCCACACTGGTTTCAACTACACTGAACGTTGGACAACATGCCAACCACAAGGTTTCTTGCCATGGGGAAGGAGTTCTGATTTCTGCATCACCTTCAACCCTGGGCAGTGATTGGAGATAAGGTCTAGGTTCTGAAACCTGAAAACCGAGGTTGGGAAGAGATGACGACCTAAGGCCATGGCGGCTGGATGTGCTCAGTGTGCGGCCAGCTGTCTGGGAGGGTCCAGGGGGTCCAGGCTCAGGCTGTGTCAGAAAGGGAATTAGTGCCCTGGTCAGCCTAAGTATTTGGGGTACAGCCATGGTCGGTGCAGGTTGATCCTCATTTGGAGTTACTGGGTAGCCCCAGAGGACAATGTTTTTCTTCTGGAGGGCCGGCAGAGTGCTGCATTGTAGTTCTGGATTGCCAAACTGGAGGGCTTGTGGGCCAGTAGTCTGACGACAAAAGTCTGAGAACACAAGCTAGGCTTAGGTTTCTGGGTGAGGCCATGGCAGGCACAATCTACAGACCTGAATCGAGATCTCGTGCATCTGAAGTCAGGGCGAGGATCAGACGATCGCTCAGGTTGGAGTTCTGTCCCTGATGGCCCCTTCATGAATGGGGGGGGGCTTCTCGAGGCCATGGGTGTTTTCCCACGATGGGAGTTGTGAGAAGCTCCAAACTGCAGAGAGTCTTCTGCAGGACAATTGAGACCTGTTGTTTGGCTCCAGGCCAATGATTCTGAGCAGGGTTCTAAGGATGGATGGCTGGGTAGCCCACCTCGCATTCCAATTGTCTCCTAGCAACAAGACAGGTTAGATCTCCTGGATCTGTGGGGAGCAACCGAGGACGCTGAGTTGAAATGGACACCCCTGGGGATGGGTCCTAACGTGCTTTTGTGTCTATGGAGACCTTGGAATGAAGCGGTGGCACTGGGGCCCAAAAGGGTTCTCCTAAACAAAGGCTTTGACACAGCTCCAACGTGCAAGTTTCCCATGTGTAGATGAGATGTTTTCTGATGGGTGAGTCAAGAAACAGCTATATGCTGCTTTTGAAATCCAGGCCTCTGAGGAGAGATGCCTGGAAACCAAAGCAATGGATCTGATTAGTGCCTAGGGGCCTGTTCTTTCCTTTTTACCTCTGGGGACATCTGTCTATGGGTCTGAGTGCAGGTAGGTGCTCAGTTGGGCTCAGATTGCCCCTGTTTTTCCTGGGAAGCCACCACTATTGAGATGGATCAGGGACTTTGGAGGTTTATCCTATGAGAAGGGTTGTGGCCATTGGAATGGGCACACACAATTCCCTTGGAGAGGGCAAGTACAGTCCTCAGGTTTGGCTCCAGGGGCCTGAGCCTGTAGGTTGTGTAGGCCAGGGCTGTTTGGACAGTTGTCTGAAAACACAAACTCGGCTTATGTTTCGGGTCATAGGTATGGCAGAACTGATCTACAGACCATGAGGAGAACTCTTCGGGATTTGAAAGAAGGGCGAGTGTGAGGCTCTGCTCCAGTTTTTGTCCTGGATATCGTGTCAATCATGGTCGTTGAATTTCTGGGTGACTTCATGGGAAATGGACGAGTCTTACTCTCTGGTGGTTTGGCCACGTCCAAAGAGTTTGCGGTCATTCTGTGGGCTGGAAGAAGTCCGTTTTTTTTTTGTTGTTGTTGTTGTTGTTGTTTTTTTCTTTTTTAACCTCAGGTGTCCCACCAAATGATGGATTCCAGAGTAGAGCCCTGGGGAGGGGCGAATGGACAATCAGAAATCTGGTTAAAAATTGGGGCCTAGGGACATGTCAAGCCCATTATGACATCTAATGGTCCAGCCACTGAGAGGACTTACTAGAGGACAGGACTCATGCTGAGGGTCAAAATGCGTGTGTATGCCCTCATCGCACTCAAGAATGGGCGGGGCCTCAGGGTGAATGCTGGTTTCTCCTACACTGAACGTGCCAACCACAAGGATTCTTGCCATGGGTAAGGAGGAATTCTGATTTCTGCATCACACTCACCCCTGGGCAGTGATTGGAGATAAGGTCTCGGTTCTGAAGCCTGAAAACTGAGGTAGGGAAGAGATGATGACCTAAGGCCATGGCGGGTTTTATGTGCTCAGTGTGCGGTCAGCTTTCTGGGTGTTGGTTAGGAGGTCCGGGCTCAGGTTTGTTCGACAGTGCATTAGTGCCCAGGTTACACTATATAATTTGGGTAAAGTCGAGTGCTGTGTAGGTTTACCCTCATTTAAGGTGCCTGGGCAGCTCATGAGGCAATAATTTTTTTTCTAGAGGGCAGGCAGAGTGCTGCATTGTGGGTCCGGAATTGCCAAACTTGAGGGATTCGGGGCCAGGAGTGTGAGGACGGAAGTCTGAGAAGACAACCTAGACTTGGGTTTCAGGGCGAGGGCATGGCAGGTACCCCCTGCAGATCTGAACCAATATCTCATGCATCTGAAGTCAGGGCGAGGATCAGACGTTGGCTCAGGTTGGAGTTTCTGAGCATGACGGCCGCTTCATGAAGGGAGCGGAATCTCGAGGCCATTGAGGTTTTCCCACGTTGGGAGTTGTGGGATGCCCCCTTCAAGGATTCCTTCTGCGGGACAATTGAGACCTGTTGGACAGCTCCAGGACATCCCATATGGAATGACTCCAGAGCATCGTTCGCGGATGGATGCCTGGGAATCCCGCCTCGCATTCCAATTGTCTCCTAGCAACAAGACAGTTTAGATCTGATGGCTCTGCCGGAGCAACCGCGGTGCCTGAGTTGAAATGGACTTTCCTGAGGATGGGTCCTAATGTGTTTTTGTGTCCATGAGGGCCTTGGAAGGGGGCGGTGGCACCGGGACCCTGAAGTACTCTCCTAAGCTTTGGACATGGCTCCCATGCACAGGTTTCCTTGTGGAGACGAGATGAGTTCTGATGGGTGCCTCAGGAAAACCCCTATGCTCGTATTGGAATCAGGCTTTTGAGGACACATGCCTGTAACCCAAAGCAATGGATCCTATTATGGCCTAGGGTCCTGTCTGGTTCAATCTTCTTCTCTGGGGACATCCATCTATAGTATGAGTGGAGGTCGATTATCAGCTGGTGTCAGACAGCCCTTGTTTGTTCCGCGCGACCTACACTATTGGGATGGCCTCAGGGACTTTGGAGGTTTCTCCTAATTTGTAAAATTTTGGACCATGGAATGGGCAGAATTCCCATGGATTGGTAGGCACAGTCCTAATGTGTGGCTCCATGGGCCCAGCCTGCAGGGTGGTTGGCCCAAGACTTTGAGGACAGAAGTCTGAAAACACAAACTCAGCTTAGATTTGGGGACGTAGGTATGGCAGGCCCGATCTACAAACCATGAGAAGAACTCTTCAGGATATGAAGAAAGTGCGAGTCTGAGGTGCTTGCTCAGGCTTTTGTCTCTGGATTTTGTATCAGCGATGGCCGTGGAATGTCGGGGAGGCCTCATGGGCCATGGACGAATCTTCCTCTCTGAGGATTTGGCCCGATTCCCAATTGCTTTTCGTCAATCTGTGGGATGGGAGGACTCATTTCAGTTTTGTTACCTCAGGTGTCCCACCAAAAGAGGAATTCCAAAGCCAAGCCGTGGGGAAGACTGAAGGGTCAACCCGAACTATGGTTAAAAATTGGGGCCTAGAAGCATGGCAAGCCCAATATGCTATCTCTTCATCCAGCCACTGAGAGGCCTTACTTGAGGACTGGGCTCAGCCTGAGCGTCACAATGTGTGTTTGTGAACAATGTGTCCTGCGAGCATGGGCAGGGCCTCATGGGCCACACTGGTTTCAACTACACTGAACGTTGGACAACATGCCAACCACAAGGTTTCTTGCCATGGGGAAGGAGTTCTGATTTCTGCATCACCTTCAACCCTGGGCAGTGATTGGAGATAAGGTCTAGGTTCTGAAACCTGAAAACCGAGGTTGGGAAGAGATGACGACCTAAGGCCATGGCGGCTCGATGTGCTCAGTGTGCGGCCAGCTGTCTGGGAGGGTCCAGGGGGTCCAGGCTCAGGCTGTGTCAGAAAGAGCATTAGTGTCCTGGTCAGCCTATGTATTTGGGGTACAGCCAAGGTCGGTGCAGGTTGATCCTCATTTGGGGTTACTGGGTAGCCCCAGAGGACATGTTTTTCTTCTGGAGGGCCGGCAGAGTGCTGCATTGTAGTTCTGGATTGCCAAACTGGAGGGCTTGTGGGCCAGTAGTCTGACGACAAAAGTCTGAGAACACAAGCTAGGCTTAGGTTTCTGGGTGAGGCCATGGCAGGCACAATCTACAGACCTGAATCGAGATCTCGTGCATCTGAAGTCAGGGCGAGGATCAGATGATCTCTCAGGTTGGAGTTTCTGTCCCTGATGACCCCTTCATGAATGGGGGGGGGGGGCTTCTCGAGGCCATGGGTGTTTTCCCACGATGGGAGTTGTGAGAAGCTCCAAACTGCAGAGAGTCTTCTGCAGGACAATTGAGACCTGTTGTTTGGCTCCAGGCCAATGATTCTGAGCAGGGTTCTAAGGATGGATGGCTGGGTAGCCCACCTCCCATTCCAATTGTCTCCTAGCAACAAGACAGGTTAGATCTCCTGGATCTGTGGGGAGCAACCGAGGACGCTGAGTTGAAATGGACACCCCTGGGGATGTGTCCTAACGTGCTTTTGTGTCTATGGAGGCCTTGGAATGAAGCGGTGGCACTGGGGCCCAAAAGGGTTCTCCTAAACAAAGGCTTTGACACAGCTCCAACGTGCAAGTTTCCCATGTGTAGATGAGATGTTTTCTGATGGGTGAGTCAAGAAACAGCTATATGCTGCTTTTGACATCCAGGCCTCTGAGGAGAGATGCCTGGAAACCAAAGCAATGGATCTGATTAGTGCCTAGGGGCCTCTTCTTTCCTTTTTACCTCTGGGGACATCTGTCTATGGGTCTGAGTGCAGGTAGGTGCTCAGTTGGGCTCAGATTGCCCCTGTTTTTCCTGGGAAGCCACCACTATTGAGATGGATCAGGGACTTTGGAGTTTTATCCTATGAGAAGGGTTGTGGCCATTGGAATGGGCACACACAATTCCCTTGGAGAGGGCAAGTACAGTCCTCAGGTTTGGCTCCAGGGGCCTGAGCCTGTAGGTTGTGTAGGCCAGGGCTGTTTGGACAGTTGTCTGAAAACACAAACTTGGCTTATGTTTCGGGTCATAGGTATGGCAGAACTGATCTACAGACCATGAGGAGAACTCTTCGGGATTTGAAAGAAGGGCGAGTGTGAGGCTCTGCTCAAGTTTTTGTCCTGGATATCGTGTCACTCATGGTCGTTGAATTTCTGGGTGACTTCATGGGAAATGGACGAGTCTTACTCTCTGGTGGTTTGGCCACGTCCAAAGAGTTTGCGGTCATTCTGTGGGCTGGAAGAAGTCCGTTTTTTTTTTGTTGTTGTTGTTGTTGTTGTTTTCTTTTTTAACCTCAGGTGTCCCACCAAATGATGGATTCCAGAGTAGAGCCCTGGGGAGGGGCGACTGGACAATCAGAAATCTGGTTAAAAATTGGGGCCTAGGGACATGTCAAGCCCATTATGACATCTAATGGTCCAGCCACTGAGAGGACTTACTAGAGGACAGGACTCATGCTGAGGGTCACAATGCGTGTGTATGCCCTCATCGCACTCAAGAATGGGCGGGGCCTCAGGGTGAATGCTGGTTTCTCCTACACTGAACGTGCCAACCACAAGGATTCTTGCCATGGGTAAGGAGGAATTCTGATTTCTGCATCACACTCACCCCTGGGCAGTGATTGGAGATAAGGTCTCGGTTCTGAAGCCTGAAAACTGAGGTAGGGAAGAGATGATGACCTAAGGCCATGGCGGGTTTTATGTGCTCAGTGTGCGGTCAGCTTTCTGGGTGTTGGTCAGGAGGTCCGGGCTCAGGTTTGTTCGACAGTGCATTAGTGCCCAGGTTACACTATATAATTTGGGTAAAGTCGAGTGCTGTGTAGGTTTACCCTCATTTAAGGTGCCTGGGCAGCTCATGAGGCAATAATATTTTTTCTAGAGGGCAGGCAGAGTGCTGCATTGTGGGTCCGGAATTGCCAAACTTGAGGGATTCGGGGCCAGGAGTGTGAGGACGGAAGTCTGAGAAGACAAGCTAGACTTGGGTTTCAGGGCGAGGGCATGGCAGGTACCCCCTGCAGATCTGAACCAATATCTCATGCATCTGAAGTCAGGGCGAGGATCAGACGTTGGCTCAGGTTGGAGTTTCTGAGCATGACGGCCGCTTCATGAAGGGAGCGGAATCTCGAGGCCATTGAGGTTTTCCCACGTTGGGAGTTGTGGGATGCCCCCTTCAAGGATTCCTTCTGCGGGACAATTGAGACCTGTTGGACAGCTCCAGGACATCCCATATGGAATGACTCCAGAGCATCGTTCGCGGATGTATGCCTGGGAAGCCCGCCTCGCATTCCAATTGTCTCCTAGCAACAAGACAGTTTAGATCTGATGGCTCTGCCGGAGCAACCGCGGTGGCTGAGTTGAAATGGACTTTCCTGAGGATGGGTCCTAATGTGTTTTTGTGTCCATGAGGGCCTTGGAATGCGGCGGTGGCACCGGTCCCTGAAGTACTCTCCTAAGCTTTGGACATGGCTCCCATGCACAGGTTTCCTTGTGGAGACGAGATGAGTTCTGATGGGTGCCTCAGGAAAACCCCTATGCTCGTATTGGAATCAGGCTTTTGAGGACACATGCCTGTAACCCAAAGCAATGGATCCTATTATGGCCTAGGGTCCTGTCTGGTTCAATCTTCTTCTCTGGGGACATACATCTATAGTATGAGTGGAGGTCGATTATCAGCTGGTGTCAGACAGCCCTTGTTTGTTCCGGGCGACCTACACTATTGGGATGGCCTCAGGGACTTTGGAGGTTTCTCCTACTTTGTACTATTTTGGACCATGGAATGGGCAGAATTCCCATGGATTGGTAGGCACAGTCCTAATGTGTGGCTCCAGGGGCCCAGCCTGCAGTGTGGTTGGCCCAAGACTTTGAGGACAGAAGTCTGAAAACACAAACTCAGCTTAGATTTGGGGACGTAGGTATGGCAGGCCCGATCTACAAACCATGAGAAGAACTCTTCAGGATATGAAGAAAGTGCGAGTCTGAGGCGCTTGCTCAGGCTTTTGTCTCTGGATTTTGTATCAGCGATGGCCGTGGAATGTCGGGGAGGCCTCATGGGCCATGGACGAATCTTCCTCTCTGAGGATTTGGCCCGATTCCCAATTGCTTTTCGTCAATCTGTGGGATGGGAGGACTCATTTCAGTTTTGTTACCTCAGGTGTCCCACCAAAAGAGGAATTCCAAAGCCAAGCCGTGGGGAAGACTGAAGGGTCAACCCAAACTATGGTTAAAGATTGGGGCCTAGGGGCATGGCAAGCCCAATATGCTATCTCTTCATCCAGCCACTGAGCGGCCTTACTTGAGGACCAGGCTCAGCCTGAGCGTCACAATGTGTGTTTGTGACCAATGTTTCCTGCGAGCATGGGCAGGGCCTCATGGGCCACACTGGTTTCAACTACACTGAACGTTGGACAACATGCCAACCACAAGGTTTCTTGCCATGGGGAAGGAGTTCTGATTTCTGCATCACCTTCAACCCTGGGCAGTGATTGGAGATAAGGTCTAGGTTCTGAAACCTGAAAACCGAGGTTGGGAAGAGATGACGACCTAAGGCCATGGCGGCTCGATGTGCTCAGGGTGCGGCCGCTGTCTGGGAGGGTCCAGGGGGTCCAGGCTCAGGCTGTGTCAGAAAGGGCATTAGTGCCCTGGTCAGCCTATGTATTTGGGGTACAGCCATGGTCGGTGCAGGTTATCCTCATTTGGGGTTACTGGGTAGCCCCAGAGGAAAATGTTTTTCTTCTGGAGGGCCGGCAGAGTGCTGCATTGTAGTTCTGGATTGCCAAACTGGAGGGCTTGTGGGCCAGTAGTCTGACGACAAAAGTCTGAGAACACAAGCTAGGCTTAGGTTTCTGGGTGAGGCCATGGCAGGCACAATCTACAGACCTGAATCGAGATCTCGTGCATCTGAAGTCAGGGCGAGGATCAGACGATCGCTCAGGTTGGAGTTTCTGTCCCTGATGGCCCCTTCATGAATGGGGGGGGGGGGCTTCTCGAGGCCATGGGAGTTTTCCCACGATGGGAGTTGTGAGAAGCTCCAAACTGCAGAGAGTCTTCTGCAGGACAATTGAGACCTGTTGTTTGGCTCCAGGCCAATGATTCTGAGCAGGGTTCTAAGGATGGATGGCAGGGTAGCCCACCTCGCATTCCAATTGTCTCCTAGCAACAAGACAAGTTAGATCTCCTGGATCTGTGGGGAGCAACCGAGGACGCTGAGTTGAAATGGACACCCCTGGGGATGGGTCCTAACGTGCTTTTGTGTCTATGGAGACCTTGGAATGAAGCGGTGGCACTGGGGCCCAAAAGGGTTCTCCTAAACAAAGGCTTTGACACAGCTCCAACGTGCAAGTTTCCCATGTGTAGATGAGATGTTTTCTGATGGGTGAGTCAAGAAACAGCTATATGCTGCTTTTGAAATCCAGGCCTCTGAGGAGAGATGCCTGGAAACCAAAGCAATGGATCTGATTAGTGCCTAGGGGCCTGTTCTTTCCTTTTTACCTCTGGGGACATCTGTCTATGGGTCTGAGTGCAGGTAGGTGCTCAGTTGGGCTCAGATTGCCCCTGTTTTTCCTGGGAAGCCACCACTATTGAGATGGATCAGGGACTTTGGAGGTTTATCCTATGAGAAGGGTTGTGGCCATTGGAATGGGCACACACAATTCCCTTGGAGAGGGCAAGTACAGTCCTCAGGTTTGGCTCCAGGGGCCTGAGCCTGTAGGTTGTGTAGGCCAGGGCTGTTTGGACAGTTGTCTGAAAACACAAACTCGGCTTATGTTTCGGGTCATAGGTATGGCAGAACTGATCTACAGACCATGAGGAGAACTCTTCGGGATTTGAAAGAAGGGCGAGTGTGAGGCTCTGCTCCAGTTTTTGTCCTGGATATCGTGTCACTCATGGTCGTTGAATTTCTGGGTGACTTCATGGGAAATGGACGAGTCTTACTCTCTGGTGGTTTGGCCACGTCCAAAGAGTTTGCGGTCATTCTGTGGGCTGGAAGAAGTTCGTTTTTTTTTTTTTTTGTTGTTGTTGTTGTTGTTGTTTTCTTTTTTAACCTCAGGTGTCCCACCAAATGATTGATTCCAGAGTAGAGCCCTGGCGAGGGGCGACTGGACAATCAGAAATCTGGTTAAAAATTGGGGCCTAGGGACATGTCAAGCCCATTATGACATCTAATGGTCCAGCCACTGAGAGGACTTACTAGAGGACAGGACTCATGCTGAGGGTCACAATGCGTGTGTATGCCCTCATCGCACTCAAGAATGGGCGGGGCCTCAGGGTGAATGCTGGTTTCTCCTACACTGAACGTGCCAACCACAAGGATTCTTGCCATGGGTAAGGAGGAATTCTGATTTCTGCATCACACTCACCCCTGGGCAGTGATTGGAGATAAGGTCTCGGTTCTGAAGCCTGAAAACTGAGGTAGGGAAGAGATGATGACCTAAGGCCATGGCGGGTTTTATGTGCTCAGTGTGCGGTCAGCTTTCTGGGTATTGGTCAGGAGGTCCGGGCTCAGGTTTGTTCGACAGTGCATTAGTGCCCAGGTTACACTATATAATTTGGGTAACGTCGAGTGCTGTGTAGGTTTACCCTCATTTAAGGTGCCTGGGCAGCTCATGAGGCAATAATATTTTTTCTAGAGGGCAGGCAGAGTGCTGCATTGTGGGTCCGGAATTGCCAAACTTGAGGGATTCGGGGCCAGGAGTGTGAGGACGGAAGTCTGAGAAGACAAGCTAGACTTGGGTTTCAGGGCGAGGGCATGGCAGGTACCCCCTGCAGGTCTGAACCAATATCTCATGCATCTGAAGTCAGGGCGAGGATCAGACGTTGGCTCAGGTTGGAGTTTCTGAGCATGACGGCCGCTTCATGAAGGGAGCGGAATCTCGAGGCCATTGAGGTTTTCCCACGTTGGGAGTTGTGGGATGCCCCCTTCAAGGATTCCTTCTGCGGGACAATTGAGACCTGTTGGACAGCTCCAGGACATCCCATATGGAATGACTCCAGAGCATTGTTCGCGGATGATGCCTGGGAAGCCCGCCTCGCATTCCAATTGTCTCCTAGCAATAAGACAGTTTAGATCTGATGGCTCTGCCGGAGCAACCGGGGTGGCTGAGTTGAAATGGACTTTCCTGAGGATGGGTCCTAATGTGTTTTTGTGTCCATGAGGGCCTTGGAATGGGGCGGTGGCACCGGGACCCTGAAGTACTCTCCTAAGCTTTGGACATGGCTCCCATGCACAGGTTTCCTTGTGGAGACGAGATGAGTTCTGATGGGTGCCTCAGGAAAACTCCTATGCTCGTATTGGAATCAGGCTTTTGAGGACACATGCCTGTAACCCAAAGCAATGGATCCTATTATGGCCTAGGGTCCTGTCTGGTTCAATCTTCTTCTCTGGGGACATCCATCTATGGTATGAGTGGAGGGTGATTATCAGCTGGTGTCAGACAGCCCTTGTTTGTTCTGGGCGACCTACACTATTGGGATGGCCTCAGGGACTTTGGAGGTTTCTCCTAATTTGTACTATTTTGGACCATGGAATGGGCAGAATTCCCATGGATAGGTAGGCACAGTCCTAATGTGTGGCTCCAGGGGCCCAGCCTGGAGGGTGGTTGGCCCAAGACTTTGAGGACAGAAGTCTGAAAACACAAACTCAGCTTAGATTTGGGGACGTAGGTATGGCAGGCCCGATCTACAAACCATGAGAAGAACTCTTCAGGATATGAAGAAAGTGCTAGTCTGAGGCGCTTGCTCAGGCTTTTGTCTCTGGATTTTGTATCAGCGATGGCCGTGGAATGTCGGGGAAGCCTCATGAGCCATGGACGAATCTTCCTCTCTGAGGATTTGGCCCGATTCCCAATTGCTTTTCGTCAATCTGTGGGATGGGAGGACTCATTTCAGTTTTATTACCTCAGGTGTCCCACCAAAGGAGGAATTCCAAAGCCAAGCCGTGGGGAAGACTGAAGGGTCAACCCGAACTATGGTTAAAAATTGGGGCCTAGGGGCATGGCAAGCACAATATGCTATCTCTTCATCCAGCCACTGAGCGGCCTTACTTGAGGACTAGGCTCAGCCTGAGCGTCACAATGTGTGTTTGTGACCAATGTGGCCGGCGAGCATGTGCGGGGCCTCATGGGCCACACTGGTTTCAACGACACTGAACGTTGGACAACATGCCAACCACAAGGTTTCCTGCCATGGGGAAGGAGTTCTGATTTTTGCATCACCTTCAACCCTGGGCAGTGATTGGAGATAAGGTCTAGGTTCTGAAACCTGAAAACCGAGGTTGGGAAGAGATGACGACCTAAGGCCATGGCGGCTGGATGTGCTCAGTGTGCGGCCAGCTGTCTGGGAGGGTCCAGGGGGTCCAGGCTCAGGCTGAGTCAGAAAGGGCATTAGTGACCTGGTCAGCCTATGTATTTGGGGTACAGCCATGGTCGGTGCAGTTTGATCCTCATTTGGGGATACTGGGTAGCCCCAGAAGACAATGTTTTTCTTCTGGAGGGCTGGCAGAGTGCTGCATTGTAGTTCTGGATTGCCAAACTGGAGGGCTTGTGGGCCAGTAGTCTGACGACAAAAGTCTGAGAACACAAGCTAGGCTTAGGTTTCAGGGTGAGGCCATGGCAGGCACAATCTACAGACCTGAATCGAGTTCTCATGCATCTGAAGTCAGGGCGAGGATCAGACGATCGCTCAGTTTGGAGTTTCTGTCCCTGATGGCCCCTACATGAATGGGCGGGGGCATCACGAGGCCATGGGTGTTTTCCCACGATGGGAGTTGTGAGAAGCTCCAAAATGCAGAGAGTCTTCTGCATGAAATTGAGACCTGTTGTTTGGCTCCAGGCCAATGATTCTGAGCAGGCTTCTAAGGATGGATGGCTGGGTAGCCAACCTTGCATTCCAATTGTCTCTTAGCAACAAGACAGGTTAGATCTCCTGGATCTGTGGGGAGAAACCGAGGACACTGAGTTGAAATGGACACCCCTGAGGATGGGTCCTAACGTGCTTTTGTGTCTATGGAGACCTTGGAATGAAGCGGTGGCACTGGGGCCCTAAAGGGTTCTAAACAAAGGCTTTGACACAGCTCCAACGTGCAAGTTTCCCATGTGTAGATGAGATGTTTTCTGATGGGTGAGTCAAGAAACAGCTATATGCTGCTTTTGAAATCCAGGACTCTGAGGAGAGATGCCTGGAAACCAAAGCAATGGATCTGATTAGTGCCTAGGGGCCTGTTCTTTCCTTTTTACCTCTGGGGACATCTGTCTATGGGTCTGAGTGCAGGTAGGTGCTCAGTTGGGCTCAGATTGCCCCTGTTTTTCCTGGGAAGCCACCACTATTGAGATGGATCAGGGACTTTGGAGGTTTATCCTATGAGAAGGGTTGTGGCCATTGGAATGGGCACACACAATTCCCTTGGAGAGGGCAAGTACAGTCCTCAGGTTTGGCTCCAGGGGCCTGAGCCTGTAGGTTGTGTAGGCCAGGGCTGTTTGGACAGTTGTCTGAAAACACAAACTCGGCTTATGTTTCGGGTCATAGGTATGGCAGGACTGATCTACAGACCATGAGGAGAACTCTTCGGGATTTGAAGGAAGGGCGAGTGTGAGGCTCTGCTAAAGTTTTTATCCTGGATATCGTGTCACTCATGGTCGTTGAATTTCTGGGTGACTTCATGGGAAATGGACGAGGCTTAGTCTCTGGTGGTTTGGCCTTGTCCAAAGAGTTTGGGTTCATTCTGTGGGCTGGAAGAAGTCAGTTTTTTTTTTTTTTTTTTTTTCTTTTTTAACCTCAGGTGTCCCACCAAATGATGGATTCCAGAGTAGAGCCCTGGGGAGGGGCGATTGGACAATCAGAAATCTGGTTAAAAATTGGGGCCTAGGGACATGTCAAGCCCATTATGACATCTAATGGTCCAGCCACTGAGAGGACTTACTAGAGGACAGGACTCATGCTGAGGGTCACAATGCGTGTGTATGCCCTCATCGCACTCAAGAATGGGCGGGGCCTCAGGGTGAATGCTGGTTTCTCCTACACTGAACGTGCCAACCACAAGGATTCTTGCCATGGGTAAGGAGGAATTCTGATTTCTGCATCACACTCACCCCTGGGCAGTGATTGGAGATAAGGTCTCGGTTCTGAAGCCTGAAAACTGAGGTAGGGAAGAGATGATGACCTAAGGCCATGGCGGGTTTTATGTGCTCAGTGTGCGGTCAGCTTTCTGGGTGTTGGTCAGGAGGTCCGGGCTCAGGTTTGTTCGACAGTGCATTAGTGCCCAGGTTACACTATATAATTTGGGTAAAGTCGAGTGCTGTGTAGGTTTACCCTCATTTAAGGTGCCTGGGCAGCTCATGAGGCAATAATATTTTTTCTAGAGGGCAGGCAGAGTGCTGCATTGTGGGTCCGGAATTGCCAAACTTGAGGGATTCGGGGCCAGGAGTGTGAGGACGGAAGTCTGAGAAGACAAGCTAGACTTGGGTTTCAGGGCGAGGGCATGGCAGGTACCCCCTGCAGATCTGAACCAATATCTCATGCATCTGAAGTCAGGGCGAGGATCAGACGTTGGCTCAGGTTGGAGTTTCTGAGCATGACGGCCGCTTCATGAAGGGAGCGGAATCTCGAGGCCATTGAGGTTTTCCCACGTTGGGAGTTGTGGGATGCCCCCTTCAAGGATTCCTTCTGCGGGACAATTGAGACCTGTTGGACAGCTCCAGGACATCCCATATGGAATGACTCCAGAGCATCGTTCGCGGATGTATGCCTGGGAAGCCCGCCTCGCATTCCAATTGTCTCCTAGCAACAAGACAGTTTAGATCTGATGGCTCTGCCGGAGCAACCGCGGTGGCTGAGTTGAAATGGACTTTCCTGAGGATGGGTCCTAATGTGTTTTTGTGTCCATGAGGGCCTTGGAATGCGGCGGTGGCACCGGTCCCTGAAGTACTCTCCTAAGCTTTGGACATGGCTCCCATGCACAGGTTTCCTTGTGGAGACGAGATGAGTTCTGATGGGTGCCTCAGGAAAACCCCTATGCTCGTATTGGAATCAGGCTTTTGAGGACACATGCCTGTAACCCAAAGCAATGGATCCTATTATGGCCTAGGGTCCTGTCTGGTTCAATCTTCTTCTCTGGGGACATACATCTATAGTATGAGTGGAGGTCGATTATCAGCTGGTGTCAGACAGCCCTTGTTTGTTCCGGGCGACCTACACTATTGGGATGGCCTCAGGGACTTTGGAGGTTTCTCCTACTTTGTACTATTTTGGACCATGGAATGGGCAGAATTCCCATGGATTGGTAGGCACAGTCCTAATGTGTGGCTCCAGGGGCCCAGCCTGCAGTGTGGTTGGCCCAAGACTTTGAGGACAGAAGTCTGAAAACACAAACTCAGCTTAGATTTGGGGACGTAGGTATGGCAGGCCCGATCTACAAACCATGAGAAGAACTCTTCAGGATATGAAGAAAGTGCGAGTCTGAGGCGCTTGCTCAGGCTTTTGTCTCTGGATTTTGTATCAGCGATGGCCGTGGAATGTCGGGGAGGCCTCATGGGCCATGGACGAATCTTCCTCTCTGAGGATTTGGCCCGATTCCCAATTGCTTTTCGTCAATCTGTGGGATGGGAGGACTCATTTCAGTTTTGTTACCTCAGGTGTCCCACCAAAAGAGGAATTCCAAAGCCAAGCCGTGGGGAAGACTGAAGGGTCAACCCAAACTATGGTTAAAGATTGGGGCCTAGGGGCATGGCAAGCCCAATATGCTATCTCTTCATCCAGCCACTGAGCGGCCTTACTTGAGGACCAGGCTCAGCCTGAGCGTCACAATGTGTGTTTGTGACCAATGTTTCCTGCGAGCATGGGCAGGGCCTCATGGGCCACACTGGTTTCAACTACACTGAACGTTGGACAACATGCCAACCACAAGGTTTCTTGCCATGGGGAAGGAGTTCTGATTTCTGCATCACCTTCAACCCTGGGCAGTGATTGGAGATAAGGTCTAGGTTCTGAAACCTGAAAACCGAGGTTGGGAAGAGATGACGACCTAAGGCCATGGCGGCTCGATGTGCTCAGGGTGCGGCCGCTGTCTGGGAGGGTCCAGGGGGTCCAGGCTCAGGCTGTGTCAGAAAGGGCATTAGTGCCCTGGTCAGCCTATGTATTTGGGGTACAGCCATGGTCGGTGCAGGTTATCCTCATTTGGGGTTACTGGGTAGCCCCAGAGGAAAATGTTTTTCTTCTGGAGGGCCGGCAGAGTGCTGCATTGTAGTTCTGGATTGCCAAACTGGAGGGCTTGTGGGCCAGTAGTCTGACGACAAAAGTCTGAGAACACAAGCTAGGCTTAGGTTTCTGGGTGAGGCCATGGCAGGCACAATCTACAGACCTGAATCGAGATCTCGTGCATCTGAAGTCAGGGCGAGGATCAGACGATCGCTCAGGTTGGAGTTTCTGTCCCTGATGGCCCCTTCATGAATGGGGGGGGGGCTTCTCGAGGCCATGGGAGTTTTCCCACGATGGGAGTTGTGAGAAGCTCCAAACTGCAGAGAGTCTTCTGCAGGACAATTGAGACCTGTTGTTTGGCTCCAGGCCAATGATTCTGAGCAGGGTTCTAAGGATGGATGGCAGGGTAGCCCACCTCGCATTCCAATTGTCTCCTAGCAACAAGACAAGTTAGATCTCCTGGATCTGTGGGGAGCAACCGAGGACGCTGAGTTGAAATGGACACCCCTGGGGATGGGTCCTAACGTGCTTTTGTGTCTATGGAGACCTTGGAATGAAGCGGTGGCACTGGGGCCCAAAAGGGTTCTCCTAAACAAAGGCTTTGACACAGCTCCAACGTGCAAGTTTCCCATGTGTAGATGAGATGTTTTCTGATGGGTGAGTCAAGAAACAGCTATATGCTGCTTTTGAAATCCAGGCCTCTGAGGAGAGATGCCTGGAAACCAAAGCAATGGATCTGATTAGTGCCTAGGGGCCTGTTCTTTCCTTTTTACCTCTGGGGATATCTGTCTATGGGTCTGAGTGCAGGTAGGTGCTCAGTTGGGCTCAGATTGCCCCTGTTTTTCCTGGGAAGCCACCACTATTGAGATGGATCAGGGACTTTGGAGGTTTATCCTATGAGAAGGGTTGTGGCCATTGGAATGGGCACACACAATTCCCTTGGAGAGGGCAAGTACAGTCCTCAGGTTTGGCTCCAGGGGCCTGAGCCTGTAGGTTGTGTAGGCCAGGGCTGTTTGGACAGTTGTCTGAAAACACAAACTCGGCTTATGTTTCGGGTCATAGGTATGGCAGAACTGATCTACAGACCATGAGGAGAACTCTTCGGGATTTGAAAGAAGGGCGAGTGTGAGGCTCTGCTCCAGTTTTTGTCCTGGATATCGTGTCACTCATGGTCGTTGAATTTCTGGGTGACTTCATGGGAAATGGACGAGTCTTACTCTCTGGTGGTTTGGCCACGTCCAAAGAGTTTGCGGTCATTCTGTGGGCTGGAAGAAGTCCGTTTTTTTTTTTTTGTTGTTGTTGTTGTTGTTGTTTTCTTTTTTAACCTCAGGTGTCCCACCAAATGATTGATTCCAGAGTAGAGCCCTGGCGAGGGGCGACGGGACAATCAGAAATCTGGTTAAAAATTGGGGCCTAGGGACATGTCAAGCCCATTATGACATCTAATGGTCCAGCCACTGAGAGGACTTACTAGAGGACAGGACTCATGCTGAGGGTCACAATGCGTGTGTATGCCCTCATCGCACTCAAGAATGGGCGGGGCCTCAGGGTGAATGCTGGTTTCTCCTACACTGAACGTGCCAACCACAAGGATTCTTGCCATGGGTAAGGAGGAATTCTGATTTCTGCATCACACTCACCCCTGGGCAGTGATTGGAGATAAGGTCTCGGTTCTGAAGCCTGAAAACTGAGGTAGGGAAGAGATGATGACCTAAGGCCATGGCGGGTTTTATGTGCTCAGTGTGCGGTCAGCTTTCTGGGTATTGGTCAGGAGGTCCGGGCTCAGGTTTGTTCGACAGTGCATTAGTGCCCAGGTTACACTATATAATTTGGGTAACGTCGAGTGCTGTGTAGGTTTACCCTCATTTAAGGTGCCTGGGCAGCTCATGAGGCAATAATATTTTTTCTAGAGGGCAGGCAGAGTGCTGCATTGTGGGTCCGGAATTGCCAAACTTGAGGGATTCGGGGCCAGGAGTGTGAGGACGGAAGTCTGAGAAGACAAGCTAGACTTGGGTTTCAGGGCGAGGGCATGGCAGGTACCCCCTGCAGGTCTGAACCAATATCTCATGCATCTGAAGTCAGGGCGAGGATCAGACGTTGGCTCAGGTTGGAGTTTCTGAGCATGACGGCCGCTTCATGAAGGGAGCGGAATCTCGAGGCCATTGAGGTTTTCCCACGTTGGGAGTTGTGGGATGCCCCCTTCAAGGATTCCTTCTGCGGGACAATTGAGACCTGTTGGACAGCTCCAGGACATCCCATATGGAATGACTCCAGAGCATTGTTCGCGGATGATGCCTGGGAAGCCCGCCTCGCATTCCAATTGTCTCCTAGCAATAAGACAGTTTAGATCTGATGGCTCTGCCGGAGCAACCGCGGTGGCTGAGTTGAAATGGACTTTCCTGAGGATGGGTCCTAATGTGTTTTTGTGTCCATGAGGGCCTTGGAATGCGGCGGTGGCACCGGTCCCTGAAGTACTCTCCTAAGCTTTGGACATGGCTCCCATGCACAGGTTTCCTTGTGGAGACGAGATGATTTCTGATGGGTGCCTCAGGAAAACCCCTATGCTCGTATTGGAATCAGGCTTTTGAGGACACATGCCTGTAACCCAAAGCAATGGATCCTATTATGGCCTAGGGTCCTGTCTGGTTCAATCTTCTTCTCTGGGGACATACATCTATAGTATGAGTGGAGGTCGATTATCAGCTGGTGTCAGACAGCCCTTGTTTGTTCCGGGCGACCTACACTATTGGGATGGCCTCAGGGACTTTGGAGGTTTCTCCTACTTTGTACTATTTTGGACCATGGAATGGGCAGAATTCCCATGGATTGGTAGGCACAGTCCTAATGTGTGGCTCCAGGGGCCCAGCCTGCAGTGTGGTTGGCCCAAGACTTTGAGGACAGAAGTCTGAAAACACAAACTCAGCTTAGATTTGGGGACGTAGGTATGGCAGGCCCGATCTACAAACCATGAGAAGAACTCTTCAGGATATGAAGAAAGTGCGAGTCTGAGGCGCTTGCTCAGGCTTTTGTCTCTGGATTTTGTATCAGCGATGGCCGTGGAATGTCGGGGAGGCCTCATGGGCCATGGACGAATCTTCCTCTCTGAGGATTTGGCCCGATTCCCAATTGCTTTTCGTCAATCTGTGGGATGGGAGGACTCATTTCAGTTTTGTTACCTCAGGTGTCCCACCAAAAGAGGAATTCCAAAGCCAAGCCGTGGGGAAGACTGAAGGGTCAACCCAAACTATGGTTAAAGATTGGGGCCTAGGGGCATGGCAAGCCCAATATGCTATCTCTTCATCCAGCCACTGAGCGGCCTTACTTGAGGACCAGGCTCAGCCTGAGCGTCACAATGTGTGTTTGTGACCAATGTTTCCTGCGAGCATGGGCAGGGCCTCATGGGCCACACTGGTTTCAACTACACTGAACGTTGGACAACATGCCAACCACAAGGTTTCTTGCCATGGGGAAGGAGTTCTGATTTCTGCATCACCTTCAACCCTGGGCAGTGATTGGAGATAAGGTCTAGGTTCTGAAACCTGAAAACCGAGGTTGGGAAGAGATGACGACCTAAGGCCATGGCGGCTCGATGTGCTCAGGGTGCGGCCGCTGTCTGGGAGGGTCCAGGGGGTCCAGGCTCAGGCTGTGTCAGAAAGGGCATTAGTGCCCTGGTCAGCCTATGTATTTGGGGTACAGCCATGGTCGGTGCAGGTTATCCTCATTTGGGGTTACTGGGTAGCCCCAGAGGAAAATGTTTTTCTTCTGGAGGGCCGGCAGAGTGCTGCATTGTAGTTCTGGATTGCCAAACTGGAGGGCTTGTGGGCCAGTAGTCTGACGACAAAAGTCTGAGAACACAAGCTAGGCTTAGGTTTCTGGGTGAGGCCATGGCAGGCACAATCTACAGACCTGAATCGAGATCTCGTGCATCTGAAGTCAGGGCGAGGATCAGACGATCGCTCAGGTTGGAGTTTCTGTCCCTGATGGCCCCTTCATGAATGGGGGGGGGGGGCTTCTCGAGGCCATGGGAGTTTTCCCACGATGGGAGTTGTGAGAAGCTCCAAACTGCAGAGAGTCTTCTGCAGGACAATTGAGACCTGTTGTTTGGCTCCAGGCCAATGATTCTGAGCAGGGTTCTAAGGATGGATGGCAGGGTAGCCCACCTCGCATTCCAATTGTCTCCTAGCAACAAGACAAGTTAGATCTCCTGGATCTGTGGGGAGCAACCGAGGACGCTGAGTTGAAATGGACACCCCTGGGGATGGGTCCTAACGTGCTTTTGTGTCTATGGAGACCTTGGAATGAAGCGGTGGCACTGGGGCCCAAAAGGGTTCTCCTAAACAAAGGCTTTGACACAGCTCCAACGTGCAAGTTTCCCATGTGTAGATGAGATGTTTTCTGATGGGTGAGTCAAGAAACAGCTATATGCTGCTTTTGAAATCCAGGCCTCTGAGGAGAGATGCCTGGAAACCAAAGCAATGGATCTGATTAGTGCCTAGGGGCCTGTTCTTTCCTTTTTACCTCTGGGGACATCTGTCTATGGGTCTGAGTGCAGGTAGGTGCTCAGTTGGGCTCAGATTGCCCCTGTTTTTCCTGGGAAGCCACCACTATTGAGATGGATCAGGGACTTTGGAGGTTTATCCTATGAGAAGGGTTGTGGCCATTGGAATGGGCACACACAATTCCCTTGGAGAGGGCAAGTACAGTCCTCAGGTTTGGCTCCAGGGGCCTGAGCCTGTAGGTTGTGTAGGCCAGGGCTGTTTGGACAGTTGTCTGAAAACACAAACTCGGCTTATGTTTCGGGTCATAGGTATGGCAGAACTGATCTACAGACCATGAGGAGAACTCTTCGGGATTTGAAAGAAGGGCGAGTGTGAGGCTCTGCTCCAGTTTTTGTCCTGGATATCGTGTCACTCATGGTCGTTGAATTTCTGGGTGACTTCATGGGAAATGGACGAGTCTTACTCTCTGGTGGTTTGGCCACGTCCAAAGAGTTTGCGGTCATTCTGTGGGCTGGAAGAAGTTCGTTTTTTTTTTTTTTTGTTGTTGTTGTTGTTGTTGTTTTCTTTTTTAACCTCAGGTGTCCCACCAAATGATTGATTCCAGAGTAGAGCCCTGGCGAGGGGCGACTGGACAATCAGAAATCTGGTTAAAAATTGGGGCCTAGGGACATGTCAAGCCCATTATGACATCTAATGGTCCAGCCACTGAGAGGACTTACTAGAGGACAGGACTCATGCTGAGGGTCACAATGCGTGTGTATGCCCTCATCGCACTCAAGAATGGGCGGGGCCTCAGGGTGAATGCTGGTTTCTCCTACACTGAACGTGCCAACCACAAGGATTCTTGCCATGGGTAAGGAGGAATTCTGATTTCTGCATCACACTCACCCCTGGGCAGTGATTGGAGATAAGGTCTCGGTTCTGAAGCCTGAAAACTGAGGTAGGGAAGAGATGATGACCTAAGGCCATGGCGGGTTTTATGTGCTCAGTGTGCGGTCAGCTTTCTGGGTATTGGTCAGGAGGTCCGGGCTCAGGTTTGTTCGACAGTGCATTAGTGCCCAGGTTACACTATATAATTTGGGTAACGTCGAGTGCTGTGTAGGTTTACCCTCATTTAAGGTGCCTGGGCAGCTCATGAGGCAATAATATTTTTTCTAGAGGGCAGGCAGAGTGCTGCATTGTGGGTCCGGAATTGCCAAACTTGAGGGATTCGGGGCCAGGAGTGTGAGGACGGAAGTCTGAGAAGACAAGCTAGACTTGGGTTTCAGGGCGAGGGCATGGCAGGTACCCCCTGCAGGTCTGAACCAATATCTCATGCATCTGAAGTCAGGGCGAGGATCAGACGTTGGCTCAGGTTGGAGTTTCTGAGCATGACGGCCGCTTCATGAAGGGAGCGGAATCTCGAGGCCATTGAGGTTTTCCCACGTTGGGAGTTGTGGGATGCCCCCTTCAAGGATTCCTTCTGCGGGACAATTGAGACCTGTTGGACAGCTCCAGGACATCCCATATGGAATGACTCCAGAGCATTGTTCGCGGATGATGCCTGGGAAGCCCGCCTCGCATTCCAATTGTCTCCTAGCAATAAGACAGTTTAGATCTGATGGCTCTGCCGGAGCAACCGGGGTGGCTGAGTTGAAATGGACTTTCCTGAGGATGGGTCCTAATGTGTTTTTGTGTCCATGAGGGCCTTGGAATGGGGCGGTGGCACCGGGACCCTGAAGTACTCTCCTAAGCTTTGGACATGGCTCCCATGCACAGGTTTCCTTGTGGAGACGAGATGAGTTCTGATGGGTGCCTCAGGAAAACTCCTATGCTCGTATTGGAATCAGGCTTTTGAGGACACATGCCTGTAACCCAAAGCAATGGATCCTATTATGGCCTAGGGTCCTGTCTGGTTCAATCTTCTTCTCTGGGGACATCCATCTATGGTATGAGTGGAGGGTGATTATCAGCTGGTGTCAGACAGCCCTTGTTTGTTCTGGGCGACCTACACTATTGGGATGGCCTCAGGGACTTTGGAGGTTTCTCCTAATTTGTACTATTTTGGACCATGGAATGGGCAGAATTCCCATGGATAGGTAGGCACAGTCCTAATGTGTGGCTCCAGGGGCCCAGCCTGGAGGGTGGTTGGCCCAAGACTTTGAGGACAGAAGTCTGAAAACACAAACTCAGCTTAGATTTGGGGACGTAGGTATGGCAGGCCCGATCTACAAACCATGAGAAGAACTCTTCAGGATATGAAGAAAGTGCTAGTCTGAGGCGCTTGCTCAGGCTTTTGTCTCTGGATTTTGTATCAGCGATGGCCGTGGAATGTCGGGGAGGCCTCATGAGCCATGGACGAATCTTCCTCTCTGAGGATTTGGCCCGATTCCCAATTGCTTTTCGTCAATCTGTGGGATGGGAGGACTCATTTCAGTTTTATTACCTCAGGTGTCCCACCAAAGGAGGAATTCCAAAGCCAAGCCGTGGGGAAGACTGAAGGGTCAACCCGAACTATGGTTAAAAATTGGGGCCTAGGGGCATGGCAAGCACAATATGCTATCTCTTCATCCAGCCACTGAGCGGCCTTACTTGAGGACTAGGCTCAGCCTGAGCGTCACAATGTGTGTTTGTGACCAATGTGGCCGGCGAGCATGTGCGGGGCCTCATGGGCCACACTGGTTTCAACGACACTGAACGTTGGACAACATGCCAACCACAAGGTTTCCTGCCATGGGGAAGGAGTTCTGATTTTTGCATCACCTTCAACCCTGGGCAGTGATTGGAGATAAGGTCTAGGTTCTGAAACCTGAAAACCGAGGTTGGGAAGAGATGACGACCTAAGGCCATGGCGGCTGGATGTGCTCAGTGTGCGGCCAGCTGTCTGGGAGGGTCCAGGGGGTCCAGGCTCAGGCTGAGTCAGAAAGGGCATTAGTGACCTGGTCAGCCTATGTATTTGGGGTACAGCCATGGTCGGTGCAGTTTGATCCTCATTTGGGGATACTGGGTAGCCCCAGAAGACAATGTTTTTCTTCTGGAGGGCTGGCAGAGTGCTGCATTGTAGTTCTGGATTGCCAAACTGGAGGGCTTGTGGGCCAGTAGTCTGACGACAAAAGTCTGAGAACACAAGCTAGGCTTAGGTTTCAGGGTGAGGCCATGGCAGGCACAATCTACAGACCTGAATCGAGTTCTCATGCATCTGAAGTCAGGGCGAGGATCAGACGATCGCTCAGTTTGGAGTTTCTGTCCCTGATGGCCCCTACATGAATGGGCGGGGGCATCACGAGGCCATGGGTGTTTTCCCACGATGGGAGTTGTGAGAAGCTCCAAAATGCAGAGAGTCTTCTGCATGAAATTGAGACCTGTTGTTTGGCTCCAGGCCAATGATTCTGAGCAGGCTTCTAAGGATGGATGGCTGGGTAGCCAACCTTGCATTCCAATTGTCTCTTAGCAACAAGACAGGTTAGATCTCCTGGATCTGTGGGGAGAAACCGAGGACACTGAGTTGAAATGGACACCCCTGAGGATGGGTCCTAACGTGCTTTTGTGTCTATGGAGACCTTGGAATGAAGCGGTGGCACTGGGGCCCTAAAGGGTTCTAAACAAAGGCTTTGACACAGCTCCAACGTGCAAGTTTCCCATATGTAGATGAGATGTTTTCTGATGGGTGAGTCAAGAAACAGCTATATGCTGCTTTTGAAATCCAGGACTCTGAGGAGAGATGCCTGGAAACCAAAGCAATGGATCTGATTAGTGCCTAGGGGCCTGTTCTTTCCTTTTTACCTCTGGGGACATCTGTCTATGGGTCTGAGTGCAGGTAGGTGCTCAGTTGGGCTCAGATTGCCCCTGTTTTTCCTGGGAAGCCACCACTATTGAGATGGATCAGGGACTTTGGAGGTTTATCCTATGAGAAGGGTTGTGGCCATTGGAATGGGCACACACAATTCCCTTGGAGAGGGCAAGTACAGTCCTCAGGTTTGGCTCCAGGGGCCTGAGCCTGTAGGTTGTGTAGGCCAGGGCTGTTTGGACAGTTGTCTGAAAACACAAACTCGGCTTATGTTTCGGGTCATAGGTATGGCAGGACTGATCTACAGACCATGAGGAGAACTCTTCGGGATTTGAAGGAAGGGCGAGTGTGAGGCTCTGCTAAAGTTTTTATCCTGGATATCGTGTCACTCATGGTCGTTGAATTTCTGGGTGACTTCATGGGAAATGGCCTTGTCCAAAGAGTTTGGGTTCATTCTGTGGGCTGGAAGAAGTCAGTTTTTTTTTTTTTTTTTTTCTTTTTTAACCTCAGGTGTCCCACCAAATGATGGATTCCAGAGTAGAGCCCTGGGGAGGGGCGATTGGACAATCAGAAATCTGGTTAAAAATTGGGGCCTAGGGACATGTCAAGCCCATTATGACATCTAATGGTCCAGCCACTGAGAGGACTTACTAGAGGACAGGACTCATGCTGAGGGTCACAATGCGTGTGTATGCCCTCATCGCACTCAAGAATGGGCGGGGCCTCAGGGTGAATGCTGGTTTCTCCTACACTGAACGTGCCAACCACAAGGATTCTTGCCATGGGTAAGGAGGAATTCTGATTTCTGCATCACACTCACCCCTGGGCAGTGATTGGAGATAAGGTCTCGGTTCTGAAGCCTGAAAACTGAGGTTGGGAAGAGATGATGACCTAAGGCCATGGCGGGTTTTATGTGCTCAGTGTGCGGTCAGCTTTCTGGGTGTTGGTCAGGAGGTCCGGGCTCAGGTTTGTTCGACAGTGCATTAGTGCCCAGGTTACACTATATAATTTGTGTAAAGTCGAGTGCTGTGTAGGTTTACCCTCATTTAAGGTGCCTGGGCAGCTCATGAGGCAATAATATTTTTTCTAGAGGGCAGGCAGAGTGCTGCATTGTGGGTCCGGAATTGCCAAACTTGAGGGATTCGGGGCCAGGAGTGTGAGGACGGAAGTCTGAGAAGACAAGCTAGACTTGGGTTTCAGGGCGAGGGCATGGCAGGTACCCCCTGCAGATCTGAACCAATATCTCATGCATCTGAAGTCAGGGCGAGGATCAGACGTTGGCTCAGGTTGGAGTTTCTGAGCATGACGGCCGCTTCATGAAGGGAGCGGAATCTCGAGGCCATTGAGGTTTTCCCACGTTGGGAGTTGTGGGATGCCCCCTTCAAGGATTCCTTCTGCGGGACAATTGAGACCTGTTGGACAGCTCCAGGACATCCCATATGGAATGACTCCAGAGCACCGTTCGCGGATGGATGCCTGGGAAGCCCGCCTCGCATTCCAATTGTTTCCTAGCAACAAGACAGTTTAGATCTGATGGCTCTGCCGGAGCAACCGCGGTGGCTGAGTTGAAATGGACTTTCCTGAGGATGGGTCCTAATGTGTTTTTGTGTCCATGAGGGCCTTGGAATGAGGCGGTGGCACCGGGACCCTGAAGTACTCTCCTAAGCTTTGGACATGGCTCCCATGCACAGGTTTCCTTGTGGAGACGAGATGAGTTCTGATGGGTGCCTCAGGAAAACTCCTATGCTCGTATTGGAATCAGGCTTTTGAGGACACATGCCTGTAACCCAAAGCAATGGATCCTATTATGGCCTAGGGTCCTGTCTGGTTCAATCTTCTTCTCTAGGGACATCCATCTATGGTATGAGTGGAGGTCGATTATCAGCTGGTGTCAGACAGCCCTTGTTTGTTCCGGGCGACCTACACTATTGGGATGGCCCCAGGGACTTTGGAGGTTTGTCCTAATTTGTACTATTTTGGACCATGGAATGGGCAGAATTCCCATGGATTGGTAGGCACAGTCCTAATGTGTGGCTCCAGGGGCCCAGCCTGCAGGGTGGTTGGCCCAAGACTTTGAGGACAGAAGTCTGAAAACACAAACTCAGCTTAGATTTGGGGACGTAGGTATGGCAGGCCCGATCTACAAACCATGAGAAGAACTCTTCAGGATATGAAGAAAGTGCGAGTCTGAGGCGCTTGCTCAGGCTTTTGTCTCTGGATTTTGTATCAGCGATGGCCGTGGAATGTCGGGGAGGCCTCATGGGCCATGGACGAATCTTCCTCTCTGAGGATTTGGCCCGATTCCCAATTGCTTTTCGTCAATCTGTGGGATGGGAGGACTCATTTCAGTTTTGTTACCTCAGGTGTCCCACCAAAAGAGGAATTCCAAAGCCAAGCCGTGGGGAAGACTGAAGGGTCAACCCGAACTATGGTTAAAAATTGGGGCCTAGGGGCATGGCAAGCCCAATATGCTATCTCTTCATCCAGCCACTGAGCGGCCTTACTTGAGGACTGGGCTCAGCCTGAGCGTCACAATGTGTGTTTGTGACCAATGTGTCCCGCGAGCATGGGCGGGGCCTCATGGGCCACACTGGTTTCAACTACACTGAAAGTTGGACAACATGCCAAACACAAGGTTTCTTGCCATGGGGAAGGAGTTCTGATTTCTGCATCACCTTCAACCCTGGGCAGTGATTGGAGATAAGGTCTAGGTTCTGAAACCTGAAAACCGAGGTTGGGAAGAGTTGACGACCTAAGGCCATGGCGGTTCGATGTGCTCAGTGTTCGGCCAGCTGTCTGGGAGGGTCCAGGGGTTCCAGGCTCAGGCTGTGTCAGAAGGGCATTAGTGACCTGGTCAGCCAATGTATTTGGGTACAGCCATGGTCGGTGCAGGTTATCCTCATTTGGGGTTACTGGGTAGCCCCAGAGGACAATGTTTTTCTTCTGGAGGGCCGGCAGAGTGCTGCATTGTAGTTCTGGATTGCCAAACTGGAGGGCTTGTGGGCCAGTAGTCTGACGACAAAAGTCTGAGAACACAAGCTAGGCTTAGGTTTCTGGGTGAGGCCATGGCAGGCACAATCTACAGACCTGAATCGAGATCTCGTGCATCTGAAGTCAGGGCAGGATCAGACGATCGCTCAGGTTGGTGTTTCTGTCCCTGATGGCCCCTTCATGAATGCGGGGGGGGCTTCACGAGGCCATGGGTGTTTTCCCACGATGGGAGTTGTGAGAAGCTCCAAACTGCAGAGAGTCTTCTGCAGGACAATTGAGACCTGTTGTTTGGCTCCAGGCCAATGATTCTGAGCAGGGTTCTAAGGATGGATGGCTGGGTAGCCCACCTCGCATTCCAATTGTCTCCTAGCAACAAGACAGGTTAGATTTCCTGGATATGGGGAGCAACCGAGGACGCTGAGTTGAAATGGACACCCCTGAGGATGGGTCCTAACGTGCTTTTGTGTCTATGGAGACCTTGGAATGTAGCGGTGGCACTGGGGCCCTAAAGGGTTCTAAACAAAGGCTTTGACACAGCTCCAACGTGCAAGTTTCCCATGTGTAGATGAGATGTTTTCTGATGGGTGAGTCAAGAAACAGCTATATGCTGCTTTTGAAATCCAGGACTCTGAGGAGAGATGCCTGGAAACCAAAGCAATGGATCTGATTAGTGCCTAGGGGCCTGTTCTTTCCTTTTTACCTCTGGGGACATCTGTCTATGGGTCTGAGTGCAGGTAGGTGCTCAGTTGGGCTCAGATTGCCCCTGTTTTTCCTGGGAAGCCACCACTATTGAGATGGATCAGGGACTTTGGAGGTTTATCCTATGAGAAGGGTTGTGGCCATTGGAATGGGCACACACAATTCCCTTGGAGAGGGCAAGTACAGTCCTCAGGTTTGGCTCCAGGGGCCTGAGCCTGTAGGTTGTGTAGGCCAGGGCTGTTTGGACAGTTGTCTGAAAACACAAACTCGGCTTATGTTTCGGGTCATAGGTATGGCAGGACTGATCTACAGACCATGAGGAGAACTCTTCGGGATTTGAAGGAAGGGCGAGTGTGAGGCTCTGCTAAAGTTTTTATCCTGGATATCGTGTCACTCATGGTCGTTGAATTTCTGGGTGACTTCATGGGAAATGGACGAGTCTTAGTCTCTGGTGGTTTGGCCTTGTCCAAAGAGTTTGGGTTCATTCTGTGGGCTGGAAGAAGTCAGTTTTTTTTTTTTTTTTTTTTCTTTTTTAACCTCAGGTGTCCCACCAAATGATGGATTCCAGAGTAGAGCCCTGGGGAGGGGCGATTGGACAATCAGAAATCTGGTTAAAAATTGGGGCCTAGGGACATGTCAAGCCCATTATGACATCTAATGGTCCAGCCACTGAGAGGACTTACTAGAGGACAGGACTCATGCTGAGGGTCACAATGCGTGTGTATGCCCTCATCGCACTCAAGAATGGGCGGGGCCTCAGGGTGAATGCTGGTTTCTCCTACACTGAACGTGCCAACCACAAGGATTCTTGCCATGGGTAAGGAGGAATTCTGATTTCTGCATCACACTCACCCCTGGGCAGTGATTGGAGATAAGGTCTCGGTTCTGAAGCCTGAAAACTGAGGTAGGGAAGAGATGATGACCTAAGGCCATGGCGGGTTTTATGTGCTCAGTGTGCGGTCAGCTTTCTGGGTGTTGGTCAGGAGGTCCGGGCTCAGGTTTGTTCGACAGTGCATTAGTGCCCAGGTTACACTATATAATTTGTGTAAAGTCGAGTGCTGTGTAGGTTTACCCTCATTTAAGGTGCCTGGGCAGCTCATGAGGCAATAATATTTTTTCTAGAGGGCAGGCAGAGTGCTGCATTGTGGGTCCGGAATTGCCAAACTTGAGGGATTCGGGGCCAGGAGTGTGAGGACGGAAGTCTGAGAAGACAAGCTAGACTTGGGTTTCAGGGCGAGGGCATGGCAGGTACCCCCTGCAGATCTGAACCAATATCTCATGCATCTGAAGTCAGGGCGAGGATCAGACGTTGGCTCAGGTTGGAGTTTCTGAGCATGACGGCCGCTTCATGAAGGGAGCGGAATCTCGAGGCCATTGAGGTTTTCCCACGTTGGGAGTTGTGGGATGCCCCCTTCAAGGATTCCTTCTGCGGGACAATTGAGACCTGTTGGACAGCTCCAGGACATCCCATATGGAATGACTCCAGAGCACCGTTCGCGGATGGATGCCTGGGAAGCCCGCCTCGCATTCCAATTGTTTCCTAGCAACAAGACAGTTTAGATCTGATGGCTCTGCCGGAGCAACCGCGGTGGCTGAGTTGAAATGGACTTTCCTGAGGATGGGTCCTAATGTGTTTTTGTGTCCATGAGGGCCTTGGAATGGGGCGGTGGCACCGGGACCCTGAAGTACTCTCCTAAGCTTTGGACATGGCTCCCATGCACAGGTTTCCTTGTGGAGACGAGATGAGTTCTGATGGGTGCCTCAGGAAAACTCCTATGCTCGTATTGGAATCAGGCTTTTGAGGACACATGCCTGTAACCCAAAGCAATGGATCCTATTATGGCCTAGGGTCCTGTCTGGTTCAATCTTCTTCTCTAGGGACATCCATCTATGGTATGAGTGGAGGTCGATTATCAGCTGGTGTCAGACAGCCCTTGTTTGTTCCGGGCGACCTACACTATTGGGATGGCCCCAGGGACTTTGGAGGTTTGTCCTAATTTGTACTATTTTGGACCATGGAATGGGCAGAATTCCCATGGATTGGTAGGCACAGTCCTAATGTGTGGCTCCAGGGGCCCAGCCTGCAGGGTGGTTGGCCCAAGACTTTGAGGACAGAAGTCTGAAAACACAAACTCAGCTTAGATTTGGGGACGTAGGTATGGCAGGCCCGATCTACAAACCATGAGAAGAACTCTTCAGGATATGAAGAAAGTGCGAGTCTGAGGCGCTTGCTCAGGCTTTTGTCTCTGGATTTTGTATCAGCGATGGCCGTGGAATGTCGGGGAGGCCTCATGGGCCATGGACGAATCTTCCTCTCTGAGGATTTGGCCCGATTCCCAATTGCTTTTCGTCAATCTGTGGGATGGGAGGACTCATTTCAGTTTTGTTACCTCAGGTGTCCCACCAAAAGAGGAATTCCAAAGCCAAGCCGTGGGGAAGACTGAAGGGTCAACCCGAACTATGGTTAAAAATTGGGGCCTAGGGGCATGGCAAGCCCAATATGCTATCTCTTCATCCAGCCACTGAGCGGCCTTACTTGAGGACTGGGCTCAGCCTGAGCGTCACAATGTGTGTTTGTGACCAATGTGTCCCGCGAGCATGGGCGGGGCCTCATGGGCCACACTGGTTTCAACTACACTGAAAGTTGGACAACATGCCAACCACAAGGTTTCTTGCCATGGGGAAGGAGTTCTGATTTCTGCATCACCTTCAACCCTGGGCAGTGATTGGAGATAAGGTCTAGGTTCTGAAACCTGAAAACCGAGGTTGGGAAGAGTTGACGACCTAAGGCCATGGCGGTTCGATGTGCTCAGTGTTCGGCCAGCTGTCTGGGAGGGTCCAGGGGTTCCAGGCTCAGGCTGTGTCAGAAGGGCATTAGTGACCTGGTCAGCCAATGTATTTGGGTACAGCCATGGTCGGTGCAGGTTATCCTCATTTGGGGTTACTGGGTAGCCCCAGAGGACAATGTTTTTCTTCTGGAGGGCCGGCAGAGTGCTGCATTGTAGTTCTGGATTGCCAAACTGGAGGGCTTGTGGGCCAGTAGTCTGACGACAAAAGTCTGAGAACACAAGCTAGGCTTAGGTTTCTGGGTGAGGCCATGGCAGGCACAATCTACAGACCTGAATCGATATCTCGTGCATCTGAAGTCAGGGCAGGATCAGACGATCGCTCAGGTTGGTGTTTCTGTCCCTGATGGCCCCTTCATGAATGCGGGGGGGGCTTCACGAGGCCATGGGTGTTTTCCCACGATGGGAGTTGTGAGAAGCTCCAAACTGCAGAGAGTCTTCTGCAGGACAATTGAGACCTGTTGTTTGGCTCCAGGCCAATGATTCTGAGCAGGGTTCTAAGGATGGATGGCTGGGTAGCCCACCTCGCATTCCAATTGTCTCCTAGCAACAAGACAGGTTAGATCTCCTGGATATGGGGAGCAACCGAGGACGCTGAGTTGAAATGGACACCCCTGGGGATGGGTCCTAACGTGCTTTTGTGTCTATGGAGACCTTGGAATGAAGCGGTGGCACTGGAGCCCAAAAGGGTTTTCCTAAACAAAGGCTTTGACACAGCTCCAACGTGCAAGTTTCCCATGTGTTGATGAGATGTTTTCTGATGGGTGAGTCAAGAAACAGCTATATGCTGCTTTTGAAATCCAGGACTCTGAGGAGAGATGCCTGGAAACCAAAGCAATGGATCTGATTAGTGCCTAGGGGCCTGTTCTTTCCTTTTTACCTCTGGGGACATCTGTCTATGGGTCTGAGTGCAGGTAGGTGCTCAGTTGGGCTCAGATTGCCCCTGTTTTTCCTGGAAAGCCACCACTATTGAGATGGATCAGGGACTTTGGAGGTTTATCCTATGAGAAGGGTTGTGGCCATTGGAATGGGCACACACAATTCCCTTGGAGAGGGCAAGTACAGTCCTCATGTTTGGCTCCAGGGGCCTGAGCCTGTAGGTTGTGTAGGCCAGGGCTGTTTGGACAGTTGTCTGAAAACACAAACTCGGCTTATGTTTCGGGTCATAGGTATGGCAGGACTCATCTACAGACCATGAGGAGAACTCTTCGGGATTTGAAGGAAGGGCGAGTGTGAGGCTCTGCTCAAGTTTTTATCCTGGATATCGTGTCACTCATGGTCGTTGAATTTCTGGGTTACTTCATGGGAAATGGACGAGTCTTAGTCTCTGGTGGTTTGGCCTTGTCCAAAGAGTTTGGGTTCATTCTGTGGGCTGGAAGAAGTCAGTTTTTTTTTTTTTTGTTTTTTTTTTTTTTGTTTTTTTCTTTTTTAACCTCAGGTGTCCCACCAAATGATGGATTCCAGAGTAGAGCCCTGGGGAGGGGCGATTGGACAATCAGAAATCTGGTTAAAAATTGGGGCCTAGGGACATGTCAAGCCATTATGACATCTAATGGTCCAGCCACTGAGAGGACTTACTAGAGGACAGGACTCATGCTGAGGGTCACAATGCGTGTGTATGCCCTCATCGCACTCAAGAATGGGCGGGGCCTCAGGGTGAATGCTGGTTTCTCCTACACTGAACGTGCCAACCACAAGGATTCTTGCCATGGGTAAGGAGGAATTCTGATTTCTGCATCACACTCACCCCTGGGCAGTGATTGGAGATAAGGTCTCGGTTCTGACGCCTGAAAACTGAGGTAGGGAAGAGATGATGACCTAAGGCCATGGCGGGTTTTATGTGCTCAGTGTGCGGTCAGTTTTCTGGGTATTGGTCAGGAGGTCCGGGCTCAGGTTTGTTCGACAGTGCATTAGTGCCCAGGTTAGACTATATAATTTGGGTAAAGTCGAGTGCTGTGTAGGTTTACCCTCATTTAAGGTGCCTGGGCAGCTCATGAGGCAATAATTTTTTTTCTAGAGGGCAGGCAGAGTGCTGCATTGTGGGTCCGGAATTGCCAAACTTGAGGAATTCGGGGCCAGGAGTGTGAGGACGGAAGTCTGAGAAGACAAGCTAGACTTGGGTTTCAGGGCGAGGGCATGGCAGGTACCCCCTGCAGATCTGAACCAATATCTCATGCATCTGAAGTCAGGGCGAGGATCAGACGTTGGCTCAGGTTGGAGTTTCTGAGCATGACGGCCGCTTCATGAAGGGAGCGGAATCTCGAGGCCATTGAGGTTTTCCCACGTTGGGAGTTGTGGGATGCCCCCTTCAAGGATTCCTTCTGCGGGACAATTGAGACCTGTTGGACAGCTCCAGGACATCCCATATGGAATGACTCCAGAGCACCGTTCGCGGATGGATGCCTGGGAAGCCAGCCTCGCAATCCAATTGTTTCCTAGCAACAAGACAGTTTAGATCTGATGGCTCTGCCGGAGCAACCGCGGTGGCTGAGTTGAAATGGACTTTCCTGAGGATGGGTCCTAATGTGTTTTTGTGTCCATGAGGGCCTTGGAATGGGGCGGTGGCACCGGGACCCTGAAGTACTCTCCTAAGCTTTGGACATGGCTCCCATGCACAGGTTTCCTTGTGGAGACGAGATGAGTTCTGATGGGTGCCTCAGGAAAACTCCTATGCTCGTATTGGAATCAGGCTTTTGAGGACACATGCCTGTAACCCAAAGCAATGGATCCTATTATGGCCTAGGGTCCTGTCTGGTTCAATCTTCTTCTCTAGGGACATCCATCTATGGTATGAGTGGAGGTCGATTATCAGCTGGTGTCAGACAGCCCTTGTTTGTTCCGGGCGACCTACACTATTGGGATGGCCTCAGGGACTTTGGAGGTTTCTCCTAATTTGTACTATTTTGGACCATGGAATGGGCAGAATTCCCATGGATTGGTAGGCACAGTCCAAATGTGTGGCTCCAGGGGCCCAGCCTGCAGGGTGGTTGGCCCAAGACTTTGAGGACAGAAGTCTGAAAACACAAACTCAGCTTAGATTTGGGGACGTAGGTATGGCAGGCCCGATCTACAAACCATGAGAAGAACTCTTCAGGATATGAAGAAAGTGCGAGTCTGAGGCGCTTGCTCAGGCTTTTGTCTCTGGATTTTGTATCAGCGATGGCCGTGGAATGTCGGGGAGGCCTCATGGGCCATGGACGAATCTTCCTCTCTGAGGATTTGGCCCGATTCCCAATTGCTTTTCGTCAATCTGTGGGATGGGAGGACTCATTTCAGTTTTGTTACCTCAGGTGTCCCACCAAAAGAGGAATTCCAAAGCCAAGCCGTGGGGAAGACTGAAGGGTCAACCCGAACTATGGTTAAAAATTGGGGCCTAGGGGCATGGCAAGCCCAATATGCTATCTCTTCATCCAGCCACTGAGCGGCCTTACTTGAGGACTGGGCTCAGCCTGAGCGTCACAATGTGTGTTTGTGACCAATGTGTCCCGCGAGCATGGGCGGGGCCTCATGGGCCACACTGGTTTCAACTACACTGAACGTTGGACAACATGCCAACCACAAGGTTTCTTGCCATGGGGAAGGAGTTCTGATTTCTGCATCACCTTCAACCCTGGGCAGTGATTGGAGATAAGGTCTAGGTTCTGAAACCTGAAAACCGAGGTTGGGAAGAGTTGACGACCTAAGGCCATGGCGGTTCGATGTGCTCAGTGTTCGGCCAGCTGTCTGGGAGGGTCCAGGGGTTCCAGGCTCAGGCTGTGTCAGAAAGGGCATTAGTGACCTGGTCAGCCTATGTATTTGGGGTACAGCCATGGTCGGTGCAGGTTATCCTCATTTGGGGTTACTGGGTAGCCCCAGAGGACAATGTTTTTCTTCTGGAGGGCCGGCAGAGTGCTGCATTGTAGTTCTGGATTGCCAAACTGGAGGGCTTGTGGGCCAGTAGTCTGACGACAAAAGTCTGAGAACACAAGCTAGGCTTAGGTTTCTGGGTGAGGCCATGGCAGGCACAATCTACAGACCTGAATCGATATCTCGTGCATCTGAAGTCAGGGCAGGATCAGACGATCGCTCAGGTTGGAGTTTCTGTCCCTGATGGCCCCTTCATGAATGCGGGGGGGGGCTTCACGAGGCCATGGGTGTTTTCCCACGATGGGAGTTGTGAGAAGCTCCAAACTGCAGAGAGTCTTCTGCAGGACAATTGAGACCTGTTGTTTGGCTCCAGGCCAATGATTCTGAGCAGGGTTCTAAGGATGGATGGCTGGGTAGCCCACCTCGCATTCCAATTGTCTCCTAGCAACAAGACAGGTTAGATCTCCTGGATCTGTGTGGAGCAACCGAAGACACTGAGTTGAAATGGACACCCCTGGGGATGGGTCCTAACGTGCTTTTGTGTCTATGGAGACCTTGGAATGAAGCGGTGGCACTGGGGCCCTAAAGGGTTCTCCTAAACAGAGGCTTTGACACAGCTCCAACGTGCAAGTTTCCCATGTGTAGATGAGATGTTTTCTGATGGGTGAGTCAAGAAACAGCTATATGCTGCTTTTGAAATCCAGGCCTCTGAGGAGAGATGCCTGGAAACCAAAGCAATGGATCTGATTAGTGCCTAGGGGCCTGTTCTTTCCTTTTTACCTCTGGGGACATCTGTCTATGGGTCTGAGTGCAGGTAGGTGCTCAGTTGGGCTCAGATTGCCCCTGTTTTTCCTGGGAAGCCACCACTATTGAGATGGATCAGGGACTTTGGAGGTTTAACCTATGAGAAGGGTTGTGGCCATTGGAATGGGCACACACAATTCCCTTGGAGAGGGCAAGTACAGTCCTCAGGTTTGGCTCCAGGGGCCTGAGCCTGTAGGTTGTGTAGGCCAGGGCTGTTTGGACAGTTGTCTGAAATCACAATCTCGGCTTATGTTTCGGGTCATAGGTATGGCAGGACTGATCTACAGACCATGAGGAGAACTCTTCGGGATTTGAAAGAAGGGCGAGTGTGAGGCTCTGCTCAAGTTTTTGTCCTGGATATCGTGTCACTCATGGTCGGTGAATTTCTGGGTACTTCATGGGAAATGGACGAGTCTTACTCTCTGGTGGTTTGGCCACGTCCAAAGAGTTTGCGTTCATTCTGTGGGCTGGAAGAAGTCCTTTTTTTTTTCTTGTGTTGTTGTAGTTTTTTTCTTTTTTAACCTCAGGTGTCCCACCAAATGATGGATTCCAGAGTAGAGCCCTGGGGAGGGGTGACTGGATAATCAGAAATCTGGTTAAAAATTGGGGCCTAGCGACATGTCAAGCCCATTATGACATCTAATGGTCCAGCCACTGAGAGGACTTACTAGAGGACAGGACTCATGCTGAGGGTCACAATGATGTGTATGCCCACATCGCACTCAAGAATGGGCGGGGCCTCAGGGTGAATGCTAGTTTCTCCTACACTGAACGTGCCAACCACAAGGATTCTTGCCATGGGTAAGGAGGAATTCTGATTTCTGCATCACACTCACCCCTGGGCAGTGATTGGAGATAAGGTCTCGGTTCTGAAGCCTGAAAACTGAGGTAGGGAAGAGATGATGACCTAAGGCCATGGCGGGTTTTATGTGTTCAGTGTGCGGTCAGCTTTCTGGGTGTTGGTCAGGAGGTCCGGGCTCAGGTTTGTTCGACAGTGCATTAGTGCCCAGGTTAGACTATATAATTTGGGTAAAGTCGAGTGCTGTGTAGGTTTACCCTCATTTAAGGTGCCTGGGCAGCTCATGAGGCAATAATTTTTTTTCTAGACGGCAGGCAGAGTGCTGCATTGTGGGTCCGGAATTGCCAAACTTGAGGGCTTCGGGGCCAGGAGTGTGAGGACGGAAGTCTGAGAAGACAAGCTAGACTTGGGTTTCAGGGCGAGGGCACGGCAGGTATCCCCTGCAGATCTGAACCAATATCTCATGCATCTGAAGTCAGGGCGAGGATCAGACGTTGGCTCAGGTTGGAGTTTCTGAGCATGATGGCCGCTTCATGAAGGGAGCGGAATCTCGAGGCCATTGAGGTTTTCCCACGTTGGGAGTTGTGGGATGCCCCCTTCAAGGATTCCTTCTGCGGGACAATTGAGACCTGTTGGACAGCTCCAGGACATCCCATATGGAATGACTCCAGAGCACCGTTCGCGGATGGATGCCTGGGAAGCCCGCCTCGCATTCCAATTGTCTCCTAGAAACAAGACAGTTTAGATCTGATGGCTCTGCCGGAGCAACCGGGGTGGCTGAGTTGAAATGGACTTTCCTGAGGATGGGTCCTAATGTGTTTTTGTGTCCATGAGGGCCTTGGAATGGGGCGGTGGCACCGGGACCCTGAAGTACTCTCCTAAGCTTTGGACATGGCTCCCATGCACAGGTTTCCTTGTGGAGACGAGATGAGTTCTGATGGGTGCCTCAGGAAAACACCTATGCTCGTATTGGAATCAGGCTTTTGAGGACACATGCCTGTAACCCAAAGCAATGGATCCTATTATGGCCTAGGGTCCTGTCTGGTTCAATCTTCTTCTCTTGGGACATCCATCTATGGTATGAGTGGAGGTCGATTATCAGCTGGTGTCAGACAGCCCTTGTTTGTTCCGGGCGACCTACACTATTGGGATGGCCTCAGGGACTTTGGAGGTTTCTCCTAATTTGTAAAATTTTGGACCATGGAATGGGCAGAATTCCCATGGATTGGTAGGCACAGTCCTAATGTGTGGCTCCAGGGGCCCAGCCTGCAGGGTGGTTGGCCCAAGACTTTGAGGACAGAAGTCTGAAAACACAAACTCAGCTTAGATTTGGGGACGTAGGTATGGCAGGCCCGATCTACAAACCATGAGAAGAACTCTTCAGGATATGAAGAAAGTGCGAGTCTGAGGCGCTTGCTCAGGCTTTTGTCTCTGGATTTTGTATCAGCGATGGCCGTGGAATGTCGGGGAGGCCTCATGGGCCATGGACGAATCTTCCTCTCTGAGGATTTGGCCCGATTCCCAATTGCTTTTCGTCAATCTGTGGGATGGGAGGACTCATTTCAGTTTTGTTACCTCAGGTGTCCCACCAAAAGAGGAATTCCAAAGCCAAGCCGTGGGGAAGACTGAAGGGTCAACCCGAACTATGGTTAAAAATTGGGGCCTAGGGGCATGGCAAGCCCAATATGCTATCTCTTCATCCAGCCACTGAGCGGCCTTACTTGAGGACTGGGCTCAGCCTGAGCGTCACAATGTGTGTTTGTGACCAATGTGTCCCGCGAGCATGGGCGGGGCCTCATGGGCCACACTGGTTTCAACTACACTGAACGTTGGACAACATGCCAACCACAAGGTTTCTTGCCATGGGGAAGGAGTTCTGATTTCTGCATCACCTTCAACCCTGGGCAGTGATTGGAGATAAGGTCTAGGTTCTGAAACCTGAAAACCGAGGTTGGGAAGAGTTGACGACCTAAGGCCATGGCGGTTCGATGTGCTCAGTGTTCGGCCAGCTGTCTGGGAGGGTCCAGGGGTTCCAGGCTCAGGCTGTGTCAGAAAGGGCATTAGTGACCTGGTCAGCCTATGTATTTGGGGTACAGCCATGGTCGGTGCAGGTTATCCTCATTTGGGGTTACTGGGTAGCCCCAGAGGACAATGTTTTTCTTCTGGAGGGCCGGCAGAGTGCTGCATTGTAGTTCTGGATTGCCAAACTGGAGGGCTTGTGGGCCAGTAGTCTGACGACAAAAGTCTGAGAACACAAGCTAGGCTTAGGTTTCTGGGTGAGGCCATGGCAGGCACAATCTACAGACCTGAATCGATATCTCGTGCATCTGAAGTCAGGGCAGGATCAGACGATCGCTCAGGTTGGAGTTTCTGTCCCTGATGGCCCCTTCATGAATGCGGGGGGGGGCTTCACGAGGCCATGGGTGTTTTCCCACGATGGGAGTTGTGAGAAGCTCCAAACTGCAGAGAGTCTTCTGCAGGACAATTGAGACCTGTTGTTTGGCTCCAGGCCAATGATTCTGAGCAGGGTTCTAAGGATGGATGGCTGGGTAGCCCACCTCGCATTCCAATTGTCTCCTAGCAACAAGACAGGTTAGATCTCCTGGATCTGTGTGGAGCAACCGAAGACACTGAGTTGAAATGGACACCCCTGGGGATGGGTCCTAACGTGCTTTTGTGTCTATGGAGACCTTGGAATGAAGCGGTGGCACTGGGGCCCTAAAGGGTTCTCCTAAACAGAGGCTTTGACACAGCTCCAACGTGCAAGTTTCCCATGTGTAGATGAGATGTTTTCTGATGGGTGAGTCAAGAAACAGCTATATGCTGCTTTTGAAATCCAGGCCTCTGAGGAGAGATGCCTGGAAACCAAAGCAATGGATCTGATTAGTGCCTAGGGGCCTGTTCTTTCCTTTTTACCTCTGGGGACATCTGTCTATGGGTCTGAGTGCAGGTAGGTGCTCAGTTGGGCTCAGATTGCCCCTGTTTTTCCTGGGAAGCCACCACTATTGAGATGGATCAGGGACTTTGGAGGTTTAACCTATGAGAAGGGTTGTGGCCATTGGAATGGGCACACACAATTCCCTTGGAGAGGGCAAGTACAGTCCTCAGGTTTGGCTCCAGGGGCCTGAGCCTGTAGGTTGTGTAGGCCAGGGCTGTTTGGACAGTTGTCTGAAATCACAATCTCGGCTTATGTTTCGGGTCATAGGTATGGCAGGACTGATCTACAGACCATGAGGAGAACTCTTCGGGATTTGAAAGAAGGGCGAGTGTGAGGCTCTGCTCAAGTTTTTGTCCTGGATATCGTGTCACTCATGGTCGGTGAATTTCTGGGTACTTCATGGGAAATGGACGAGTCTTACTCTCTGGTGGTTTGGCCACGTCCAAAGAGTTTGCGTTCATTCTGTGGGCTGGAAGAAGTCCTTTTTTTTTTCTTGTGTTGTTGTAGTTTTTTTCTTTTTTAACCTCAGGTGTCCCACCAAATGATGGATTCCAGAGTAGAGCCCTGGGGAGGGGTGACTGGATAATCAGAAATCTGGTTAAAAATTGGGGCCTAGCGACATGTCAAGCCCATTATGACATCTAATGGTCCAGCCACTGAGAGGACTTACTAGAGGACAGGACTCATGCTGAGGGTCACAATGATGTGTATGCCCACATCGCACTCAAGAATGGGCGGGGCCTCAGGGTGAATGCTAGTTTCTCCTACACTGAACGTGCCAACCACAAGGATTCTTGCCATGGGTAAGGAGGAATTCTGATTTCTGCATCACACTCACCCCTGGGCAGTGATTGGAGATAAGGTCTCGGTTCTGAAGCCTGAAAACTGAGGTAGGGAAGAGATGATGACCTAAGGCCATGGCGGGTTTTATGTGTTCAGTGTGCGGTCAGCTTTCTGGGTGTTGGTCAGGAGGTCCGGGCTCAGGTTTGTTCGACAGTGCATTAGTGCCCAGGTTAGACTATATAATTTGGGTAAAGTCGAGTGCTGTGTAGGTTTACCCTCATTTAAGGTGCCTGGGCAGCTCATGAGGCAATAATTTTTTTTCTAGACGGCAGGCAGAGTGCTGCATTGTGGGTCCGGAATTGCCAAACTTGAGGGCTTCGGGGCCAGGAGTGTGAGGACGGAAGTCTGAGAAGACAAGCTAGACTTGGGTTTCAGGGCGAGGGCACGGCAGGTACCCCCTGCAGATCTGAACCAATATCTCATGCATCTGAAGTCAGGGCGAGGATCAGACGTTGGCTCAGGTTGGAGTTTCTGAGCATGATGGCCGCTTCATGAAGGGAGCGGAATCTCGAGGCCATTGAGGTTTTCCCACGTTGGGAGTTGTGGGATGCCCCCTTCAAGGATTCCTTCTGCGGGACAATTGAGACCTGTTGGACAGCTCCAGGACATCCCATATGGAATGACTCCAGAGCACCGTTCGCGGATGGATGCCTGGGAAGCCCGCCTCGCATTCCAATTGTCTCCTAGAAACAAGACAGTTTAGATCTGATGGCTCTGCCGGAGCAACCGGGGTGGCTGAGTTGAAATGGACTTTCCTGAGGATGGGTCCTAATGTGTTTTTGTGTCCATGAGGGCCTTGGAATGGGACGGTGGCACCGGGACCCTGAAGTACTCTCCTAAGCTTTGGACATGGCTCCCATGCACAGGTTTCCTTGTGGAGACGAGATGAGTTCTGATGGGTGCCTCAGGAAAACACCTATGCTCGTATTGGAATCAGGCTTTTGAGGACACATGCCTGTAACCCAAAGCAATGGATCCTATTATGGCCTAGGGTCCTGTCTGGTTCAATCTTCTTCTCTTGGGACATCCATCTATGGTATGAGTGGAGGTCGATTATCAGCTGGTGTCAGACAGCCCTTGTTTGTTCCGGGCGACCTACACTATTGGGATGGCCTCAGGGACTTTGGAGGTTTCTCCTACTTTGTACTATTTTGGACCATGGAATGGGCAGAATTCCCATGGATTGGTAGGCACAGTCCTAATGTGTGGCTCCAGGGGCCCAGCCTGCAGGGTGGTTGGCCCAAGACTTTGAGGACAGAAGTCTGAAAACACAAACTCAGCGTAGATTTGGGGACGTAGGTATGGCAGGCCCGATCTACAAACCATGAGAAGAACTCTTCAGGATATGAAGAAAGTGCTAGTCTGAGGCGCTTGCTCAGGCTTTTGTCTCTGGACATTGTATCAGCGATGGCCGTGGAATGTCGGGGAGGCCTCATGGGCCATGGACGAATCTTCCTCTCTGAGGATTTGGCCCGATTCCCAATTGCTTTTCGTCAATCTGTGGGATGGGAGGACTCATTTCAGTTTTGTTACCTCAGGTGTCCCAGCAAAAGAGGAATTCCAAAGCCAAGCCGTGGGGAAGACTGAAGGGTCATCCCGAACTATGGTTAAAAATTGGGGCCTACGGGCATGGCAAGCCCATTATGCTATCTCTTCATCCAGCCACTGAGCGGCCTTACTTGAGGACTGGGCTCAGCCTGAGCGTCACAATGTGTGTTTGTGACCAATGTGTCCCGCGAGCATGGGCGGGGCCTCATGGGCCACACTGGTTTCAACTACACTGAACGTTGGACAACATGCCAACCACAAGGTTTCTTGCCATGGGGAAGGAGTTCTGATTTCTGCATCACCTTCAACCCTGGGCAGTGATTGGAGATAAGGTCTAGGTTCTGAAACCTGAAAACCGAGGTTGGGAAGAGAAGATGACCTAAGGCCATGGCGGCTGGATGTGCTCAGTGTGCGGCCAGCTGTCTGGGAGGGTCCAGGGGGTCCAGGCTCAGGCTGTGTCAGAAAGGGCATTAGTGCCCTGGTCATACTATGTATTTGGGGTACAGCCATGGTCGGTGCAGGTTGATCCTCATTTGGGGTTACTGGGTAGTCCCAGAGGACAATGTTTTTCTTCTGGAGGGCCGGCAGAGTGCTGCATTGTAGTTCTGGATTGCCAAACTGGAGGGCTTGTGGGCCAGTAGTCTGACGACAAAAGTCTGAGAACACAAGCTAGGCTTAGGTTTCTCGTTGAGGCCATGGCAGGCACAATCTACAGACCTGAATCGAGATCTCGTGCATCTGAAGTCAGGGCGAGGATCAGACGATCGCTCAGGTTGGAGTTTCTGTCCCTGATGGCCCCTTCATGAATGGGGGGGGCATCACGAGGCCATGGGTGTTTTCCCACGATGGGAGTTGTGAGAAGCTCCAAACTGCAGAGAGTCTTCTGCAGGACAATTGAGACCTGTTGTTTGGCTCCAGGCCAATGATTCTGAGCAGGGTTCTAAGGATGGATGGCTGGGTAGCCCACCTCGCATTCCAATTGTCTCCTAGCAACAAGACAGGTTAGATCTCCTGGATCTGTGGGGAGCAACCGAGGACGCTGAGTTGAAATGGACACCCCTGGGGATGGGTCCTAACGTGCTTTTGTGTCTATGGAGACCTTGGAATGAAGCGGTGGCACTGGGGCCCAAAAGGGTTCTCCTAAACAAAGGCTTTGACACAGCTCCAACGTGCAAGTTTCCCATGTGTAGATGAGATGTTTTCTGATGGGTGAGTCAAGAAACAGCTATATGCTGCTTTTGAAATCCAGGCCTCTGAGGAGAGATGCCTGGAAACCAAAGCAATGGATCTGATTAGTGCCTAGGGGCCTGTTCTTTCCTTTTTACCTCTGGGGACATCTGTCTATGGGTCTGAGTGCAGGTAGGTGCTCAGTTGGGCTCAGATTGCCCCTGTTTTTCCTGGGAAGCCACCACTATTGAGATGGATCAGGGACTTTGGAGGTTTATCCTATGAGAAGGGTAGTGGCCATTGGAATGGGCACACACAATTCCCTTGGAGAGGGCAAGTACTGTCCTCAGGTTTGGCTCCAGGGGCCTGAGCCTGTAGGTTGTGAGGGCCAGGGCTGTTTGGACAGTTGTCTGAAAACACAAACTCGGCTTATGTTTCGGGTCATAGGTATGGCAGGACTGATCTACAGACCATGAGGAGAACTCTTCGGGATTTGAAAGAAGGGCGAGTGTGAGGCTCTGCTCAAGTTTTTGTCCTGGATATCGTGTCACTCATGGTCGTGGAATTTCTGGGTGACTTCATGGGAAATGGACGAGTCTTACTCTCTGGTTGTTTGGCCACGTCCAAAGAGTTTGCGTTCATTCTGTAGGCTGGAAGAAGTCCGTTTTTTTTTGTTGTTGTTGTTGTGTTGTAGTTTTTTTCTTTTTTAACCTCAGGTGTCCCACCAAATGATGGATTCCAGAGTAGAGCCCTGGGGAGGGGCGACTGGACAATCAGAAATCTGGTTAAAAATTGGGCCTAGGGACATGTCAAGCCCATTATGACATCTAATGGTCCAGCCACTGAGAGGACTTACTAGAGGACAGAACTCATGCTGAGGGTCACAATGCGTGTGTATGCCCTCGTCGCACTCAAGAATGGGCGGGGCCTCAGGGTGAATGCTGGTTTTCCTACACTGAACGTTGGACAACGTGCCAACCACAAGGGTTCTTGCCATGGGTAAGGAGGAGTTCTGATTTCTGCATCACACTCACCCCTGGGCAGTGATTGGAGATAAGGTCTCGGTTCTGAAGCCTGAAAACTGAGGTAGGGAAGAGATGATGACCTAAGGCCATGGCGGGTTTTATGTGTTCAGTGTGCGGTCAGCTTTCTGGGTGTTGGTCAGGAAGTCCGTGCTCAGGTTGTGTTCGACAGTGCATTAGTGCCCAGGTTAGACTATATAATTTGGGTAAAGTCGAGTGCTGTGTAGGTTTACCCTCATTTAAGGTGCCTGGGCAGCTCATGAGGCAATAATTTTTTTTCTAGAGGGCAGGCAGAGTGCTGCATTGTGGGTCCGGAATTGCCAAACTTGAGGGCTTCGGGGCCAGGAGTGTGCGGACGGAAGTCTGAGAAGACAAGCTAGACTTGGGTTTCAGGGCGAGGGCACGGCAGGTACCCCCTGCAGATCTGAACCAATATCTCATGTATCTGAAGTCAGGGCGAGGATCAGACGTTGGCTCAGGTTGGAGTTTCTAAGCATGACGGCCGCTTCATGAAGGGAGCGGAATCTCGAGGCCATTGAGGTTTTCCCACGTTGGGAGTTGTGGGATGCCCACTTCATGGATTCCTTCTGCGGGACAATTGAGACCTGTTGGACAGCTCCAGGACATCCCATATGGAATGACTCCAGAGCACCGTTCGCGGATTGATGCCTGGGAAGCCCGCCTCGCATTCCAATTGTCTCCTAGCAACAAGACAGTTTAGATCTGATGGCTCTGCCGGAGCAACCGCGGTGGCTGAGTTGAAATGGACTTTCCTGAGGATGGGTCCTAATGTGTTTTTGTGTCCATGAGGGCCTTGGAATGGGGCGGTGGCACCGGGACCCTGAAGTACTCTCCTAAGCTTTGGACATGGCTCCCATGCACAGGTTTCCTAGTGGAGACGAGATGAGTACTGATGGGTGCCTCAGGAAAACCCCTATGCTCTTCTTGGAATCAGGTTTTTGAGGACACATGCCTGTAACCCAAAGCAATGGATCCTATTATGGCCTAGGGTCCTGTCTGGTTCAATCTTCTTCTCTGGGGACATCCATCTATGGTATGAGTGGAGGTCGATTATCAGCTGTTGTCAGACCGCCCTTGTTTCTTCCGGGCGACCTACACTATTGGGATGGCCTCAGGGACTTTGGAGGTTTCTCCTAATTTGTACGATTTTGGACCCTGGAATGGGCAGAATTCCCATGGATTGGTAGGCACAGTCCTAATGTGTGGCTCCAGGGGCCCAGCCTGGAGGGTGTGGGGCCCAAGACTTTGAGGACAGAAGTCTGAAAACACAAACTCAGCTTAGGTTTGGGGACGTAGGTATGGCAGGCCCGATCTACAAACCATGAGAAGAACTCTTCAGGATATGAAGAAAGTGCGAGTCTGAGGCGCTTGCTCAGGATTTGTCTCTGGATTTTGTATCAGCGATGGCCGTGGAATGTCGGGGAGGCCTCATGGGCCATGGACGAATCTTCCTCTCTGAGGATTTGGCCCGATTCCCAATTGCTTTTCGTCAATCTGTGGGATGGGAGGACTCATTTCAGTTTTGTTACCTCAGGTGTCCCACCAAAAGAGGAATTCCAAAGCCAAGTCGTGGGGAAGACTGAAGGGTCAACCCGAACTATGGTTAAAAATTGGGGCCTAGGGGCATGGCAAGCCCAATATGCTATCTCTTCATCCAGCCACTGAGCGGCCTTACTTGAGGACTGGGCTCAGCCTGAGCGTCACAATGTGTGTTTGTGACCAATGTGTCCCGCGAGCATGGGCGGGGCCTCATGGGCCACACTGGTTTCAACTACACTGAACGTTGGACAACATGCCAACCACAAGGTTTCTTGCCATGGGGAAGGAGTTCTGATTTCTGCATCACCTTCAACCCTGGGCAGTGATTGGAGATAAGGTCTAGGTTCTGAAACCTGAAAACCGAGGTTGGGAAGAGATGACGACCTAAGGCCATGGCGGCTCAATGTGCTCGGTGTGCGGCCAGCTGTCTGGGAGGGTCCAGGGGGTCCAGGCTCAGGCTGTGTCAGAAAGGGCATTAGTGCCCTGGTCAGCCTATGTATTTGGGGTACAGCCATGGTCGGTGCAGGTTGATCCTCATTTGGGGTTACTGGGTAGCCCCAGAGGACAATGTTTTTCTTCTTGAGGGCCGGCAGAGTGCTGCATTGTAGTTCTGGATTGCCAAACTGGAGGGCTTGTGGGCCAGTAGTCTGACGACAAAAGTCTGAGAACACAAGCTAGGCTTAGGTTTCTGGGTGTGGCCATGGCAGGCACAATATACAGACCTGAATCGAGATCTCGTGCATCTGAAGTCAGGGCGAGGATCAGACGATCGCTCAGGTTGGAGTTTCTGTCCCTGATGGCCCCTTCATGAATGGGGGGGAGGCATCACGAGGCAATGGGGATTTTCCCACGATGAGAGTTGTGAGAAGCTCCAAACTGCAGAGAGTCTTCTGCAGGACAATTGAGACTTGTTGTTTGGCTCCAGGCCAATGTTTCTGAGCAGGGTTCTAAGGATGGATGGCTGGGTAGCCCACCTCGCATTCCAATTGTCTCCTAGCAACAAGACAGGTTAGATCTCCTGGATCTGTGGGAGCAACCGAGGACGCTGAGTTGAAATGGACACCCCTGGGGATGGGTCCTAACGTGCTTTTGTGTCTATGGAGACCTTGGAATGAAGCGGTGGCACTGGGGCCCAAAAGGGTTCTCCTAAACAGAGGCTTTGACACAGCTCCAACGTGCAAGTTTCCCATGTGTAGATGAGATGTTTTCTGATGGGTGAGTCAAGAAACAGCTATATGCTGCTTTTGAAATCCAGGCCTCTGAGGAGAGATGCCTGGAAACCAAAGCAATGGATCTGATTAGTGCCTAGGGGCCTGTTCTTTCCTTTTTACCTCTGGGGACATCTGTCTATGGGTCTGAGTGCAGGTAGGTGCTCAGTTGGGCTCAGATTGCCCCTGTTTTTCCTGGGAAGCCACCACTATTGAGATGGATCAGGGACTTTGGAGGTTTATCCTATGAGAAGGGTTGTGGCCATTGGAATGGGCACACACAATTCCCTTGGAGAGGGCAAGTACAGTCCTCAGGTTTGGCTCCAGGGGCCTGAGCCTGTAGGTTGTGAGGGCCAGGGCTGTTTGGACAGTTGTCTGAAAACACAAACTCGGCTTATGTTTCGGGTCATAGGTATGGCAGGACTGATCTACAGACCATGAGGAGAACTCTTCGGGATTTGAAAGAAGGGCGAGTTTGAGGCTCTGCTCAAGTTTTTGTCTCTGGATATCGTGTCACTCATGGTCGTGGAATTTCTGGGTGACTTCATGGGAAATGGACGAGTCTTACTCTCTGGTGGTTTGGCCCCGTCCAAAGAGTTTGGGGTCATTCTGTGGGCTGGAAGAAGTCTGTTTATTTTTTTATTGTTGTTTTTTTTCTTTTTTATCCTCAGGTGTCCCACCAAATGAGGGATTCCAGAGTAGAGCCCTGGGGAGGGGCGACTGGACCATCAGAAATTTGGTTAAAAATTGGGGCCTAGAGACATTTCAAGCCCATTATGACATCTAGTGGTCCTGCAACTGAGAGGACTTACTAGAGGACAGGACTCATGCTGAGGGTCACAATGCGTGTGTATGCCCTCCTCGCACTCAAGAATGGGCGGGGCCTCAGGGTGAATGCTGGTTTCTCCTTCACTAAACGTTGGACAACGTGCCAACCACAGGGTTCTTGCCATGGGTAAGGAGGAGTTCTGATTTCTGCATCACACTCACCCCTGGGCAGTGATTGGAGATAAGGTCTCGGTTCTGAAGCCTGAAAACTGAGGTAGGGAAGAGATGATGACCTAAGGCCATGGCGGGTTTTATGTGCTCAGTGTGCGGTCAGCTTTCTGGGTGTTGGTCAGGAAGTCCGGGCTCAGGTTGTGTTCGACAGTGCATGAGTGCCCAGGTTAGACTATATAATTTGGGTAAAGTCGAGTGCTGTGTAGGTTTACCCTCATTTAAGGTGCCTGGGCAGCTCATGAGGCAATAATTTTTTTTCTAGAGGGCAGGCAGAGTGCTGCATTGTGGGTCCGGAATTGCCAAACTTGAGAGCTTCGGGGCCAGGAGTGTGAGGACGGAAGTCTGAGAAGACAAGCTAGACTTGGGTTTCAGGGCGAGGGCACGGCAGGTACCCCCTGCAGATCTGAACCAATATCTCATGCATCTGAAGTCAGGGCGAGGATCAGACGTTGGCTCAGGTTGGAGTTTCTGAGCATGACGGCCGCTTCATGAAGGGAGCGGAATCTCGAGGCCATTGAGGTTTTCCCACATGGGAGTTGTGGGATGCCCCCTTCAAGGATTCCTTCTGCGGGACAATTGAGACCTGTTGGACAGCTCCAGGACATGCCATATGGAATGACTCCAGAGCATCGTTCGCGGATGGATGCCTGGGAATCCCGCCTCGCATTCCAATTGTCTCCTAGCAACAAGACAGTTTAGATCTGATGGCTCTGCGGGAGCAACCGCGGTGGCTGAGTTGAAATGGACTTTCCTGAGGATGGGTCCTAATGTGTTTTTGTGTCCATGAGGGCCTTGGAATGGGGCGGTTGCACCGGGACCCTGAAGTACTCTCCTAAGCTTTGGACATGGCTCCCATGCACAGGTTTCCTTGTGGAGACGAGATGAGTTCTAATGGGTGCCTCAGGAAAACCCCTATGCTCGTATTGGAATCAGGCTTTTGAGGACACATGCCTGTAACCCAAAGCAATGGATCCTATTATGGCCTAGGGTCCTGTCTGGTTCAATCTTCTTCTCTGGGGACATCCATCTATGGTATGAGTGGAGGGTGATTATCAGCTGGTGTCAGACAGCCCTTGTTTGTTCCGGGCGACCTACACTATTGGGATGGCCACAGGGACTTTGGAGGTTTCTCCTAATTTGTACGATTTTGGACCATGGAATGGGCAGAATTCCCATGGATTGTTAGGCACAGTCCTAATGTGTGGCTCCAGGGGCCCAGGTTGGAGGGGGTGTGGCCCAAGACTTTGAGGACAGAAGTCTGAAAACAGAAACTCAACTTAGGATTGGGGATGTAGGTATGGCAGGCCCGATCTACAAACCATGAGAAGAACTCTTCAGGATATGAAGAAAGTGCTAGTCTGAGGCGCTTGCTCAGGCTTTTGTCTCTGGATTTTGTTTCAGCGATGGCCGTGGAATGTCGGGGACGCCTCATGGCCATGGACGAATCTTCCTCTCTGAGGTTGGCCCGATTCCCAATTGCTTTTCGTCAATCTGTGGGATGGGAGGACTCATTTCAGTTTTATTACCTCAGGTGTCCCACCAAAAGAGGAATTCCAAAGCAAAGCCGTGGGGAAGACTGAAGGGACAACCCGAAATATGGTTAAAAATTGGGGCCTAGGGGCATGGCAAGCCCAATATGATATCTCTTCATCCAAACACTGAGTGGCCTTACTTGAGGATTGGGCTCGGCCTGAGGGTCACAATGTGTGTTTGTGACCAATGTGGCCCGCGAGCATGGGCGGGGCCTCATGGGCCACACTGGTTTCAACTACACTGAGCGTGGACACCATGCCAACCACAAGGTTTCTTGCCATGGGGAAGGAGTTCTGATTTCTGCATCACCTTCAACCCTGGGCAGTGATTGGAGATAAGGTCTAGGTTCTGAAACCTGAAACCGAGGTTGGGAAGAGATGACGACCTAAGGCCATGGCGGCTCGATGTGCTCAGTGTGCGGCCAGCTGTCTGAAAGGGGCCAGGGGGTCCAGGCTCAGGCTGTGTCAGAAAGGGCATTAGTGCCCTGGTCAGCCTATGTATTTGGGGTACAGCCAAGGTCGGTGCAGTTTGATCCTCATTTGGGGTTACTGGGTAGCCCCAGCGGACAATGTTTTTCTTCTTGAGGGCCGGCAGAGTGCTGCATTGTAGTTCTGGATTGCCAAACTGGAGGGCTTGTGGGCCAGTAGTCTGACGACAAAAGTCTGAGAACACAAGCTAGGCTTAGGTTTCTGGGTGAGGCCATGGCAGGCACAATCTACAGACCTGAATTGAGGTCTCGTGCATCTGAAGTCATGGCGAGGATCAGACGATCGCTCAGGTTGGAGTTTCTGTCCCTGATGGCCCCTTCATGAATGGGGGGGCATTACGAGGCCATGGGGATTTTCCCACGATGGGATTGTGAGAAGCTCCAAACTGCAGAGAGTCTTCTGCAGGACAATTGAGACCTGTCGTTTGGCTCCAGGCCAATGATTCTGAGCAGGGTTCTAAGGATGGATGGCTGGGTAGCCCACCTCGCATTCCAATTGTCTCCTAGCAACAAGACAGATTAGATCTCCTGGATCTGTGGGGAGCAACCGAGGACGCTGAGTTGAAATGGACACCCCTGGGGATGGGTCCTAATGTGCTTTTGTGTCTATGGAGACCTTGGAATGAAGCGGAGGCACTGGGCCCTAAAGGGTTCTCCTAAACAGAGGCTTTGACACAGCCCCAACGTGCAAGTTTCCCATGTGTAGATGAGATGCTTTCTGATGTGTGGGTCAAGAAACAGCTATATGCTGCTTTTGAAATCTAGGCCTCTGAGGAGAGATGCTTAGAAACCAAAGCAATGGATCTGATTAGTGCCTAGGGGCCTGTTCTTTCCTTTTTACCTCTGGGGACATCTGTCTATGGGTCTGAGTGCAGGTAGGTGCTCAGTTGGGCTCAGATTGCCCCTGTTTTTCCTGGGAAGTCACCACTATTGAGATGGATCAGGGACTTTGGAGTTTTATCCTATTAGAAGGGTTGTGGCCATTGGAATGGGCACACACAATTCCCTTAGAGAGGGCAAGTACAGTCCTCAGGTTTGGCTCCAGGGGCCTGAGCCTGTAGGTTTTGTAGGCCTGGGCTGTTTGGACAGTTGTCTGAAAACACACACCCTCCAGGCTAGGGCTTCTGGAACCACACCTCAGGATTGTTCCTGCCCTCTCAAAGGGAATTCTTCATATTCCATTTGCCACAACCATATAAATCATGAGAAATCTCCAATGTCCCTGGGACCATACCAATTTTGTAGGCCGCTTGGAACAAACAGGGGTGATCTGACACTAGCTGAGCAACTAGCTCCACACCAACTCGGAGACAGATGTCCCCAGAGAAGAACATTGAACTGGACAGGCCCCTAGGCCCTAATCAGATCCATTGCTTTGGTTTCCAGGCATCTCTTCTCAGAGGCCTGGTTTCCAATACCAGCCTATGGGGTTTCCAGAGGCCCCTTCAGAGCAAGTCTTGTCTGCACATTGGAAACTTGCTCGTGGAGCTATGTCAGAACCTCAGAGGCCTGGTTTTCAATACCACCATATGGGGGTTTCCTGAGTCATCAGTCAGAACAAATGTCTTCTCCACATGGGAAACGTGCTCTTTCAAGCTGTGTCAAAACCTCCGGCTAGGAAAATCCTTCAGGGCCCCGGTGCCACCACCTCATTCCAAGGTCTCCAAGGACACAATCCCACATTAGGACCCATCTGCAGGAGAGTCTATTTCAGCTCAGTGCCCTTGGGTGCTCCCCTAGAGCCAGCAGATCGATCCTATCTTGTCACTAGGAGACAATTGGAATGTGAGGCGGGCTGGCTAGGCATCCATCTGTAGAAAACTACTCTGAAGTAATTTCATATGGGACATCCTGGAGCCATCCAAGAGGTCACAGCTGTCCTGCAGAAGGAATCCTTGCGCTTTGGAGCACCTCACAACTCCCATCATGGGAAAAGCTCTGTGGCCTCGTGGTGCACCGTCCCCTTCATGAAAGAGCCATCTTGGACAGAAACTCCAACCTGAGCCAACGTCTAATCCTCACCCTGACTTCAGATGCACGAAATCTTGATTCAACTCTGCAGAGTGTGCCTGCCGAAACCCTGCCCCGAAGCAAAACCTAGCTATTGTTCTCAGACTTCGTCCTCACACTCCGAGCCCACCAGCCCTCCAGTTAGGGAATTCTGGAGAGACACAATGCAGCACTCTGACTGCCCTCCAGAAGAGAAACGTTGTCCTATGGGGCTAACCAGAAACACCAAATGAGGATCAACCTGCATGCCACTTGACTCTACCCCAATTATACAGTTTCACTTCGGCGTTAATGCCCTGTCTTGCACAGCCTGAGGTCTGAATTCCCAACCGACACGCAGACAGCTGGCTGTACACTGAGCACATCAGACCCGCCATGGCTTTAGGTCATCATCTCTTCCCAACCTTGGTTTTCAGGCTTCAGAACCTAGACCTTATATATACTCACTACCCAGGGGTGAACGTGATGCAGAAATGAAACTCCTTCTTCCTCAAGGCAAGAAACCTTGTGGTTGGCATGTTTTCCAACGTTCAGTGTAGGAGAATCCAGTGTAGCCCATGAGTCCCCGCCCATGCTTGAGAACCGCAATGGGCACAAACACATTGGGACCCTCAGTGTGAGCCCTGTCCTCAAGTAAAGCCTCTCAGGGGCTGGACCAAGAACCCGCATTGCCATCCCTAGTCCCCCAATATTAATGAGAGGTTGAGAGGTCTAGTCACCCCTATTCAGTTCTCTGCTCTGGAACCCCTGAGGAAAAAAATATCGAAGGGTCTCCTCCATCCCCTGAATGAGCCCCAAAACTTGGGATCTGACCAAATCTTAAAAGAGAAAGAATCATCCATGGCCAAAGAGGCCATCCCGTCATTCCATGGCCACCATTGACACAAAATCTAGAGACAAAAGCCTGGAGATATGCCTCACACTTGCCCTTTGTTCATAGCCTGAAAAATTCTCCTCACGGACTATAGATCAGGCCTGTCATACCTACGTCCCCAAACCTAAGCTGAGTTTGGGTTTTCAGATTTCTGTCCCCACTGTCCTGGCCCACACACCCTCCAGGCTGGGGCCCCTGGAGCCATGCCTCAGGACTGTGCCTGCCTTCTCCAAGCAAATTCTGCCCATTCCATTGGCCACAACCCTAAAGATTAGGAGAACACTCCAACGTCCCTGAGGCCATCCCAATAGTGTTGGCCACTCAGGGCAAACAGGGTGATCTGTCCCAAGATGAGCAACTACCTCAACTCAGACCCATAGACAGATAACCCCAGAGAAGAAGATTGAACCGGACAGGCACCTAGGACCTATGCAGATCCATTGCTTTTGATTCCTGGCATCTCTCCTCAGAGGCCTGGTTTCCAATACCAGCATATGTGTTCTTCTGGAGGTACCAGTCTGAACAAATCTCATTTCCACATGGGAAACATGCATTTTGGAGCTTTGTCACAACCTCCAGTTAAGGGAAACCTTCAGGTCCCAGCAGCCAACACCCCATTCCAAGGTCTCCATGGACACAAACCCACATTATGACCCATCCGCAGGCGAGTCCATTTCAACACATCCCCTTTGGTTGCTCCCCAAAAGAAGCAGATCGAACCTGCCTTGTCACTAGGAGACAATAGGAATGTGAGGCGGGCACTCCAGGAATCCATCCTTAGAACCCTGCACTGCCGTGGTTCCGCATGGGACGTCCTGGAGCAATCTGACCGGTCTCGACTGTCCCGTAGAAGGAATCCTTGCCGATTGGAGCAACATACAATGCCAATCGTGGGAAAGTCTCCATAGCCCCATGATGCCCCCCACCATCATGAAGGGGCCATCCTGAACAGAAACTTCAACCTGAGCCTACGTCTGATCCTCGCCCTGACTTCAGATGCATGAGATTTAGATTTAGCTCTACAGAGTGTGCCTGCCATGATCTTGACCCAAAGCCTAAGCCTAGCTTGTGTTCTCACACTTCCTTCCTCACAATTCTGGCCCACAAGCCCTCCAGTGTGAGAATTCCGTCGCCACAATGCAGCACTCTTCCTTCCCTCCAGAAGAAAAACGTTGCCCCTGGGGCTACCCAGAAACGCCAAATGAGGATCAACCTGCATGCCACTCAACTTTACTCCAATTATACAGTCTAAGCTTGGCACTAATGCCCTGTCTGACACAGCCTGAGCCTGGACCTCCTGGATGACACCCAGAAAGGTGGTGTCACACCTAAGGACTGTGCCAGTGCTCTCCAAGGGAACTCTGCCCGTTTCATTTGCCACACCCTTACAGATTAGGAGAAACCTCCAATTCCCAAGACCAGTCCAATAGTGTTGGCCTCCCCCAACAAACATGGGTGATCTGACACAAGCTGAGCAGTGACCTCCATTCTGAATCTTAGACAGAGACACTCAGAGGAGAATATTGAAAAGGACAGGCCCCTAGACCGCAATCAGATCCATTGCTTTGGATTCCAGGCATTGTTCCCCAGATGCTTGGTTTCCAATACCAGGTTGTGGGGGTTTCAGAACAAATCTCGTCTCTACATGGGAAACTTGCTCTTTGGAGCTGCATCAAAACCTCAGGTTAGGAGAATTCTTCAGGGCAACAGAGCCACTGCCCCATTCCAAGGGATCCATGGACACAAATCCACATCGACTGATCCTCATGAGATTCCATTTCAATTCAGCCCCCTCGGTTGTTCCCCCAGTGACAGCAGATCAAATCCTCCTTTTCACTAGGACACAACTGTAATGCAAGTTGGACTGCCCAGGCATCCATCATTAGAACTGTGCTTTGGAGCATTTCTTATGGGACGTCCTTGATCCATCCAAAAAGTCGTGACTGTCCCGCTGACGGAATCCTTGTGGTTTGGAGCATCACACACTCACAAAGTTGGAAATCTTCCATGGTTTCCTGATGCCCCCCCCCACCTTAATGAAGGGGACATCATGTACAGAAACTCCAACCTAAGCCAACATCTGATCCTCGCCCTGAATTCAGATGCACGAGATCTCATTTCAGGTCTGTAGAGTGTGCCTGCCATGTCACCGCTGCGAATTCAAAGCTGAACTTGTGTTCTCAGACTTCTGTCCTAAAACACCTGGCCCACAAGCCCTGAAGTTGGCAATTCTGGAGCCAGAATGCAGCACTCTGCCTGCCCTCCAGAAGAAAATCTTTGCACTATGGGGCCAACCAGAAACCCCAAATGAGGACCAACCTTCACATCACTCGACTGTACCCCAATTATACAGTCTAGCCTGGGGACTAATGCCCTGCCTGACACAGCCTGAGCCCAGACCTCATGATGGACACAGACATCTGGCTGCACACTAAGTGCATCGGACCCACCATGGCCTTAGGTCGTCATCTCTTACCAACCTCGGGTTTCAGGCTTCAGAATCTAGACCTTATCTCTACTCACTGCCATGCCATGTACGTGATGCAGAAATCAGAACTCCTCCTTCCCCATGACCAGAAACCCTGTGGTTGGCATGTTGTCCAACGTGCAGTGTAGGAGAAACCAGCATGGCCCATGAGGCCTCAGACATGCTTGAGGGTTGCGATGGGCACAAACACACATTAGGATCCTAAGCATGATCCCTGGCCTCAAGTAAAGCCTCTCCGGGGATGGACCAAGAGCCCACATATGGAGATTACCATGCCCCTACTCCCCAAGCCTTAACCAGTGCTTGAGAAGTCTAGTCACCCCTACTCAGATCTCTTCTCTAGAATCCCTCCTTGGTGGGACACATGAGGTTAAAAAAAAAATAGAGAAAGGACTCCTACCGTCCAAAGAATGACCGCAAACACTTGGAATTGGGCCAAATTCACAGAGAGAAATACTCGTCCATGGCTGATGAGGCCATCCTGACATTCCACGGCCACCATTGACACAAAATCCGGAGACAAAAGCCTGAAAAAGCGCCACACACTCGCCCTTTGTTCAAAGCCTGAAAAATTCTCACGGTCTGTAGATCGGGCCTGCCATACCTATGTCCCCAAACCTAAGCCACGTTTGTGTTTTCAGACTTCTGTCTCCATTGTCCTGGCCCACACACCCTCAAGGCTTGGCCCCATGGAGCCACACCTCAGGACTGTGCCTGCCCTCTCCATGGGAATTCTGCTCATTCCTTTGGCACAACCTGACAGATTAGGAGAAACATCCGAAGTCCCCGAGGCCACCCCAATATTGTAGGATGTCCGGGACAAACAGGGACCATCTGCCACAAGCTGAGCCACTACCTCCAATCAGACCTGTAGATAGATATCCATAGAAAAGAAGATTGAACAGGACAGGCACCTAGGCCCTAAACGGATCCATTGCTTTTGTTTTCACGTATCTCTCCTCAGAGGCCTGGATTCCAATACCAGCACATGGGGGTTTCTGGAGCTACCAATCAGAACAAATCGCATGCCACATGGGAATCATGCTATATGGAACTGTGTCAAAACCTCCAGTTAGGAGAAAATTTCACGTCACTGGAGCCACCGCCCCATTCCAATGTCTCAATGGACACAATCCCACATTATGACCCATCCTCAGGAGAGTCCATTTCAACTCAAACCTGGCGGTTGCTCACCCAGTGCCAGCAGATCAAACCTGCTTTGTCACTAGGAGACAATTGGAATGCGAGTTCGTTGCCCAGGTATCCGTTGTTAGAACTCTGCACTGGAGAAATTCCTAATGGGGTGTCCTTGATCCATTCAACAGGTCTCAACTGTCCTGCAGAAGGAATTCTTGTGGTTTGCAGCATCACACACTCGCACCGTGGGAAAACCTCCATGGCCTCGTGATGCCTCCACCTTCAGGTAGAGGACATCATGGACAGAAACTCCCGTCTGATCCTCGCCCTGACTTCAGATGCATGAGATCTCAATTCAGCTCTGCAGAGTGTGCCTGCCTTGCCCTCGCCCCAAAACCTAAGCCAGCTCACGTTCTCAGACTTCCGTCCTCACACTCCTGGCCCACAAGCCTTCCACTTTGGGAATTCTGGAGACAAAATGCAGCACTCTGCCTGCCCTCCAGAAGAGAGACTTTGCCCTAGGGGTCTACCCAGAAACATCAAATGAGGATCAACCTGCAATTCTCTAGACTGTACCCCAATTATACAGTCTAGCCTGGGCACTAATGCCCTGTCTGACACAGCCTGACCCCAGACCTCGGGACCGACACCCAGACACCTGGCCTTACACTGAACACATCGAACATGCCATGGCCTTAGGTCATCATCTCTTCCCAACCTTGGTCTTCAGGCTTCAGAACCTAGACATTATCTCCACTCACAACTAAGTGATGTACGTGATGCAGAAATCAGAACTTCACCTTCCCCATGACCAGAAACCTTGTGGTTGGCATGTTGTCCAACGTTCAGTATATGAGAACCCAGCATGGCCCATGAGGCCTCAGACATGCTTGAGGGCTGCGATGGGCACAAACACACATTAGGACCCTAAGCATGAACCCTGGCCTCAAGTAAAGCCTCTCCGGGGCTGGACCAAGAGCCTGCATATGGGACTTGCCATGCCCCTACTCCCCCAATCCTAGCCAGAGCTTGAGAAGTCTAGTCAACCTTATTCAGAGCTCTTTTCTGGAATCCCTCTTTGGTGGGACACATAAGGTAAAAAAAAAAAACCAAGATAAAAAAAAAAAAAGTAAGGACTCCTACCATCCAAAGAATGACCCCAAACACTTGGAATTTGGCCAAATCCACAGAGAGAAATACTCGTCCATGGTCGATGAGGCCAGCCTGACATTCCACGGCCACCATTGACACAAAATCCGGAGACAAAAACCTGAAAAAGCGCCACACACTTGCCCTTTGTTCAGAGCCCCCAAAATTCTCAAGGTCTGTAGATCGGGCCTGCCATACCTATGTCCCCAAACCTAAGCCGAGTTTGTGTTTTCAGACTTCTGTCTCCATTGTCCTCACCCACACATTCTAAAGGCTGGGCCCCATGGAGCCACACCTCAGGACTGTGCTTGCCCTCTCCAAGGGAATTCTGCTCATTCATTTGGAACAACCTGACAGATTAGGAGAATCATCCAAAATCTCTGAGACCATCCCAATAGTGTAGGATGTCCTGGACATACAGGGACCCTCTGGCACAAGCTGAGCCACTACCTCCAATCAGAACCTTAGACAGATATCCATAGAAAAGAATATTGAACAAGACAGGCACCTAGGCCCTAATTGGATCCATTTCTTTTGTTTTCAGGCATCTCTCCTCAGAGGCCTGGATTCCAATACCAGCATAAGGGGGTTTCCAGAGCTACCTATCAGAAAAAATCTCGTCTCCACATGGGAATCTTGCTCTATGGAGCTGTGTCATAACCTCCAGTTAGGAGAAAACTTCAGGTCACTGGAGCCACTGCCCCATTTGAATATCTCCATGGACACAATCCCAAATTATGACCCATCCTCAGGAGAGTTTATTTCATCTAAACCCCCTCGGTTGCTACTCCAGAGCCAGCAGATTGAACCTGCCTTGTCGCTAGGAGACAATTGAAATGCGAGTTGGGCTCTTCAGGCATCCATCCTTAGAACCCTGCTCTTGCGTCGTTCCTTATGGGACATCCTTGAGCCATCCAACAGGTCTCGACTGTCCCACAGGAGTCCTTGTGCATGGACCACCTAACAACTCATATCATGGAAAGCTTCCAAGGTCACATGATGCCCCCAATCTTCATGAAGGCAGATCATGGAAAGAAACTCCAACCTGAGCCAACAGCTGATCTTCGCCTTGACTTCAGATGCACGAGATCTTGATTCAGCTCTTCAGAGTGTACCTGCTGTGCCCTCACCCCAAAACCTAAGCGTAGCTAGTGTTCTCCGACTTCCGTCCTCACTCTCCTGGACCACACGCCCTCTATTTTGGGATTTCCGATGACACAGTGCTGCACTCTGCCTGCCCTCTAGAAGAAAAATATTGCCCTATGGGTCTACCCAGAAACCTCAAATGAGGATAAACCTGCACGTCACTCAACTGTACACCAATTATATAGTCTAGCCTGTGCACTAATGCCCTGTCTGACATAACCTGAGGCCTGAATTCCCAACCGACACCCAGACAGCTTGCAGTACACTGAGAACATCTGAACCGCCATGGCCTTAGGTCGCCATCTCTTTCCAACTTCGGTTTTCAGGCTACAGAATCCTAGACCTTATCTCTACTCACTTCCCATGGGTGAACGTGATGCAGAAATCAGAACTCCTCCTTCCCTCTCGCCAGAATCTTGTGGTTGGCATCTTGTCCAACGTTCAGTGTAGGACCCCTGTAGGGCCTACAGGGGTAGTAGTACGGCCCCTGAGGATAGTGTAGGGTCCCTGAGGCCCTGCCTATGCTTAAGAGCTGCGGTGGGCTCAAACACACATTGGGACCCTCAGTTTGAGCCCTGTCCTCAAGTAAAGCCTCTCAGTGGCTGGACCATGAGCCCGCATATGGGGCCTGCCATGCCCCAAGTCACCCAATCTTAACCAGAGGTAGAGACATCTAGTCACCCCTACTCAGGGCTCTGCTCTGGAATCCCTCTTTCGTGGGACATTTGAGGTAAATAAACACAGAAAGGACTCCTCCCACTCACAGAATGACCCCAATCACTTGGGATTGGGCCATCCCAAGTGATTGGGGTCCAGAGAGAAAGACTCGTCCATGGCCCATGAGGCCAGCCCGACATTCCACGGCCACTATTGACACAAAATCCAGAGACATAAGCTTCAGCAAGTGTTCACACTCACCCTTAGGTCATAGCCCAAAAAATTCTCCTCATAGTCTGTAGATTGGGCCTGCCATACCTACGTCCCCAAACCTAAGCCGAGTTTGTGTTTTCAGACTTCTATCCTGACATCCCTGTCCCACACACCCTCCAGACTGAGGCCCCTGGAGCCACACCTCAGGACTGTGCCTGCCCTCTCCAAGGAAATTCTTCCCATTCCATTGGCCACAACCCTACAGATAAGGAGAAACCTCCAAAGTCCCAGAGGCCATTCCAATAGTGTAGGCCACCCAGGACAAAGAGGGGCGATCTCTCACAAGCTGAGCAACGACGTCAACTCACCCGTAGACAGATAACCCAAGAGAAGAAGATTAAACTGGACTGGCCCCTAGAATGTAATTGGTTCCATTGCTTTTTTTTCTAAGCATCTCTCCTCAGAGGCCTGTTTTCCAATACCAGCATATGGGGGATTCCAGAGATACCAATCAGAACAAATCTTGTCTTCACATGGGAAACTTATCCTTTGGAGCTCTGTAAAAGCCTCCAGTTAGGAGAAACCTTCAGGTAGCCGGAGCAACCGCCCTATTCCAAGGTCTCCATGGACACATACCCGCATTATGACCATTCGGCAGGAGAGTACATTTCAACTCAGCCCCGTCGATTACTCCCCCAGAGGCAGAATATCAAACCTGCCTTGTCGCTAGGAGACAACTGGAATGCAAAGCAGACTCTCTAGGCATCCATCCATGGAATCCTGCTCTGGCGCCGTTCCATATGGGATGTCCTGGAGCCTTCCAAAAGGTCTTGACTGTCCCACAGAAGGAATCCTTGCAGATTGGAGCATCTCACAACTCCTATCGTGGGAAAACCTACATGGCCTCATGAGATGCTCCCCTTTATAAAGGGGCCATCATGGACAGAAACTCCAACCTGAGCCAACTTCTGATGCATTGCTTTGGTTTCTAGGTATCTCTCCTCAGAGGCCTGGTTTCCAATATCAGAATATGGGGGTTTCCTAAGGAAACAATCAGAACAGATCTCATCTCCACATGGGAAACTTGCTCTTTGGAGCTGTGTCAATACCTCAGGTTAGGAGGATCCTTCAGGGCGCTGGCACCATGGCCCAATCCCAAGGTCTCCAAGGACACAAACTTACATTATGAACCATTCTCAGGAGAGTCCATTTCAAATCAGCCCACTCGGCTGCTCACCCAGAGCCAGCAGATCAAACCTTCCTTGTTACTAGGAGACAGTTAGAATGGGAGGAGGGCTGCCCAGGCATCCATCCTTAGAACCCTGCTCTGGAGAACTTCTTTATGGGACGTCTTGAATCCAACCAACCTGTCTTGACTGTCTCGCAGAATGAATCCTTGTGGTTTGAAGCATCACACAATAACACTGTGAGAAAACCTCCATTTCCTCATGATGCCCCACACCTTCATAAATGGGCCATCATGGACAGAAACTCTGGAGACACAATGCAGCACTCTGCCTGGCCTCCAATGCAGCACTCTGCCTGGCCCTATAGGGCTAACCAGAAACGCCAAATGAGTAACAACCTGCATGCCACTCGACCATACCCCAATTATACAGTCTAGCCTGTGCACTAAAGCCCTGTCTGACACAGCCTGAGGGCAGACCTCCAGTCCAACACCAGGACAGCTGGCCGTACACTGAGCATATCATACCCACAATGGCTTTAGGCCATCATCTCTACCCAACCTCAATTTTCACCTTCAGAACCTAGACCTTATCTCCACTCACTGCTCAGGAGTGAACGTGATGCAAGAATCAGAACTTCTCCTTCGCTATGGCAAGAAACCTTGTGGTTGGCATGTTGTCCAACGTTCATTGTAGGAGAAAGCAGCATGGACTATGAGGTCCCACCTATCCCTGAGGGCCACAATTTGCACAAACACATATTGTGACCCTCAGCGTGAGCCCTATCCTCATGTGAAGTCTCTTAGTGACTGGAACAACAGCCCACATATGGGGATTGCCAAGCCCCTAGTCACCCAATCTCAACCAGAGTTCGAGATGTCTAGTCACCCGACTCAGGGCTCTGCTCTGGAATCCCTCTTTGGTGGGACACCTGAGGTAAAAAAAAAAAAAAAAATACAGAAAAGACTTTTCCCATCCACAGAATGATCCCAACCCCTTGGGATCAGGCCAAATCACCAGAGAAAGAATTGTCCATGGCCCTTGAGAACACCCCGACATTCCACGGCCACCGTTGACACAAAATCCAGAGACAAAAGCCTGAGCAAGCGCCACATACTCGCCCTTTGTTCATAGCCCGGAAAATTCTCACGGTCTGTAGATCCAGCCTTCATACATACATCCCCAAACCTAAGCTGAGTTTGTGTTTTCAGACTTCTGTCCCCACAGTCCTGGCCCACACACCATCCAAGCTGGGGCCCCTGGAGCCACACCTCAGGACTGTGGCTTCCCTCTCCAGGGGAATTCTGCCATTTCCATTGGCCACAACCTTATAGATTAGGAGAAACCTCCAAACTCCCCGAGGCCATCCGAATAGTGTTGGCTGCCCAGGACAAACAGGGATGATCTTTCACATGTTAGGAAACTACCTCCACTCAGACCCAGAGACAGATATCCCCATAGAATAAGATTGAACTGGACAGGCACTTAGGCCCTAATCAGATCCATTGCTTTTGTTTCCAGGCATCTCTCCTCAGAGGCCTGGTTTCCAATACCAGCATAGGGGGATTACTGAGGCACTCATCAGAAAAATCTCGTCTCCACATAGGAAATGTACTCTTTGGAGCTCTATAAAAACCTCTGTTTAGGAGAATCTTTCAGGGCCCCGGATCAAGCGCCCCATTCCAAGGTCTCCATGGACTTAAACCCACATTATGATCTATCCTCGGGAGCGTCCATGTCAACTCAACCCCCTTGGTTTCTCCCCCAGGGCCTGCAGATCAAACCTGCCTTGTCGCTAAGAGACAACTAGAATGGGAGGTGGGCTGCCTAGGCATCAATCCTTAGAACCCTACTCTGGAGTCATTCCATATGGGACATCCTAGAGCCATCCAACAGGTCTCAAGTGTCCCACAGAAGGAATCTTTGCAGTCTGGAGCATCTCAGAACTCGCATTGTGGGAAAATCTACATGGCCTCTTGAGACGCTCCACTTTATAAAGTGGCCATCATGGACAGAAACTCCAACCTGAGCAAACGTCTGATATTCGCCCTGACTTCAGGTGCATGAGATCTTGATTCAGCTCTGTAGAGTGTGCCTTCTGTGCCCTCACCCCAAAAAATAAGCCTAGCTTGTGGTCTCAGACTACAGTCCTCACACCCCTGGCCCAAAAGCCCTACAGTTTGGCAATACTGGGGCCACAATGCAGCACTCTGCCTGCCCTCCCAGAGAAAAAACGTTGCCTTATGGAACTACCTAGAGACCCGAATGAGGATCAATTGAACGCCACTCGACTGCACCCCAAATATTCAGTCTACCCTGTCTAATGCCTTGTCTGACACAGCATGAGCCCACACCTCCAGACCTACGCTCAACAGCTGGCCGCACACTGAGCTCATTGGACCCAACAGGTCCTTAGGTCTTCAACTCTTCCCAACCTCGGTTTTCGGGTTTCAGAACCTAGACCTAAACTCCAATCACTGTCCAGCAGTGAACGTGATGCAGAAGTCACAACTCTTCCTTCGCCATGGCCAGAAACCTTGTGGTTGGCATATTCTTCAACGTTCAGTGTCGGAGAATCCAGCGTGGCCCATGAGGCCCTTCCCATGCTTGAGGGCCTTGTTGGCACAAATAGGCATTGTGACCCTCAGCATGAGCCCTGTCCTCAAGGAAGGCCTCTCAGTGTCTGAATCAAGAGCCCACATATTGGACTTGCCATGCCCTTAGGCCCCCAAACTAAAACAGAGGTGGGGTTGTCCAGTTGTCCCTCCCGAGGACTCTGCTCTGGAATCCCTCCTTTATTGGGACACATGAGGTACAAAAAATAATATAAAATAAAATAAAAAACAGAAAGGACTCCTCCCATCCCACAGAACATACACAAACTCTAGGGATTGGGTCAAATCCTCAGAGAAGGAAAGCCGTCCACAACCCATGAGGCCACGCCAGCATTCCACCCACATTGTTGACACAAATCCAGAGACAAAATCTGAGCAAGCACCTCAAACTCACACTTTTTCATATCCTGAAGTGTTATCACGGTTTGTAGATTGGGCGTGCCATAACTATGTCCCCAATCCTAAGCGGAGTTTGTGTTTTCAGATTTTTGCTCCACAGGCCTGGCCCACACACCCTCAAGGTTGGGCCCCTAGAGCCAAACTCAGAACTTTGCCTGCCCTCTCCAGGGAATTTCTGCCCATTCCATTGACCACAACCCTATAGATTAGGAGAAACTCCAGAGTCCCGAGGCCATTCCAATATTATAGGTCGCCCAGGACAAACAGGGGAGATCTGACACAATCTGAGCAACTACCTCACCTCAGATACTTAGACACATATCCCCAGCAAAGAGATTGAACCGGACAGGCACCTAGGCTCTAATCATATCCATTACTTTTGTTTTCAGTCATCTCTCCTCAGAAGCCTGTTTTCCAATACCAGCATATGGGAGATACCTTAGGCACTCATCAAAACAATTCTCTTCTCTACATAGGAAACATACTCTTTAGAGCTCCATCAAAACCTCCGGTTATGAACATCCCTCAAGGACCCGGATCAAGACCCCATTCCAAGGTCTCCATGGACACAAATGCACATTATGACCCATCCTCAACTCACCCATTTCAACACACTAGATTCGGTTGCTCCACTAGATCAGGCAAATCGAACTTGCCTTGGCTCTATGAGACACCTGGAATGGGAGGCAGGCTGCCCAGGCATCCATCCTTAGAACCCTGCTCTGGATAACTTCCTTATGGGATGTCCTGGAGCCATCCACCGGTCTCACCTGTCCCACAGAAGGAATCATTGCGGTTTGGAGCATCTCACAATTCAAATCGTGGGAAAAACTCCATGTCCTCGTGACACCCTCCCCTTCATGAAGGGGCCGTCATGGACAGAAACTCCGACCTAAGCCAACGTCTGATCCTAGCTCTGTCTTCAGGTATACGGGATCTCGAATCATCTCTGCAGAGGGTGCCTGCCGTCCCTTCACCCCGAAATCTAAGACTTGCTTGTGTTTCAGAATTTTTTCCTCACACTCCTGGCCCACAAGCCTTCCAGTTTGGGAATTCTGGAGCCAGTATGTGACACTGTGTCTTCCCTCCAGAAGAAAAACGTTGCCCTCTGGGGCTACCCAGTAACCACAAATGAGTACCATCCTGCACGAAACTCGACTGCACCCCAATGATACAGTCTAGCCTGGACACTAATTCGCTGTCTGCCACAGCCTGAGCCTGCACCTCCCAACCCACACTCAACAGCTGGCCGAACACTGAGCACATCAGACACACCATGGCCTTAGGGCTTCATCTCTTCCCAACCTCAGTTTTCAGGCTTCAGAACCTAGACGTTAAATCCAATCACAGTCCAGGAGTGAAAGTGTTGCAGAAATTAGAACTCGTTCTTCCCCATGGCCAGAAAACTTGTGGTTGCCATATTGTGCAATGTTCAGTGTAGGAGAAACCAGCATGGTACATTAGGCCACGCCCTGACTTGAGGGGCTCCTTGGGCTCAAAAACACATTGTGAAACTCAGTGTGAGACCTATCCTCAAGGAAGGCCTCTCAATGTCTGGACCAAGAGCCCAAATATGGGGCTTGCCATGTTCTTAGGTCCCAATGTTAACCAGAGGTCTGGTTGTCCAGTCGCCCCTCCCCAGGACTCTGCTCTGGAATGCCTCTTTTGGTGGTCCACCTGAGGTAAAAAAAACAGAAAGACCTCCTCCCTTCCGACAGAATGACCCCAAACTCTTGGGATCGGGTCAAATCCCCAGAAAGAGAGCCTCATCGATGGCCCATGAGGACCCCCCGACATTCCACGGCAATCTGTGACACATTTCCAGAAAAAAAAAAAAAGCATGAGCAAGCACCTCACATTCGCCCTTTGTTCATATCCCGAAGAGTTCTCCTCACGGTCTATAGATCGGGCCGGCCATACCTACATCCTCCAACCTAAGTGGAGTTTGTGTTTTCAGACTTTTATTCCAAATAACCTTGGACCACACACGCTCCACACTTGGGTCCCTGGAGCCACACCTCAGGACTCTGCTTCCCTTTCAAGGGAATTCTTCCCATTCCATTGGCCACAACCTTGCAAATGAGGAAAAACCTCCAAAGTCACCGAGGCCATCCCAATAGTTTAGGCCGACCAGGACTAATAGGTGTGATCTCAAACCACCTGAGCAACTACCTCCACTCAGACAACAGATGTCCCCAGAGAAGAATATTGAACCGGACAGGCCCCTAGGCCCTAATCAGATCCATTGCTTTGGTTTCCAGGCATCTCTCCTCAGAGGCCTCGTTTCCAATACCAGCATATGGTGGTTTCCTGAGGCACCAATAAGAACAAATCTCGTCTCCCCATGGAAAACTTGCTCATTGGAGCTTTGTCATAACCTCTGGTTAGGAGAATCCTTCAGGGCCCTGGTGCCACTGCCCCATACCAAGGTCTCCATGGACTCAAACCAACATTAAGACCATCCTCAGGAAAGTCCATTCAACTCAGCCCCCTCTGTTGCTACCCCAAGCCAGCAGAACAAACGTTTCTTGTTGCTAGGAGACAATTGGAATGTGAGGCTGCTGCCCAGGCATCCATACGTAGAACCCTGTTCTGGAAAAATACATTATAAGATGTCCTGGAGCCATCCACAAATCTTAATTGTCCCACAGAAGGAATCCTTGCGGTTTGGAGCATCTCACAACTCCAATAGTGGAAAAACCCCCATGGCCTCATAATCCCCCCTCTTCTTGAAGGGGCCAAAAAGGAAAGAAACTCAAACCTGAGCCAAATTCTGATCCTCGACCTAACTTCAGACGCATGAGATCTCAATTCAGCTCTGCAGAGTGTGCCTGCCATGCCCTTGCCCCGAAACCTAAGCCTAGCTTGTGTTCTCAGCTTCCGTCCTCACTCTCCTGGCCCACAAGCCCTCCAGTTTGGGAATTCCGAAGCCACAATGCAGTACTCTGCCTGCCCTCCAGAAGAAAAACTTTGCCCTATGCTGCTAATAAGAAACCCCAAATGATTTTCTAATGCATGTCACTCGATGTTAAAGCAATTATACAGACTACCCTGTATACTAATGCCCTGTCTGGCACAGCCTGAGACAAGACATCCCAAACGACACCCAGACAGCTGGCCCCAACCTGGACACATAGGACCCGCTATTGCTGTATGTCGTCATCTCTTCCCAACCTCGGTTTCAGGCTTCAGAACCTAGACCTTAAATCCAATCATAGTCCAGGAGTGAAAGTGTTGCAGAAATTAGAACTCGTTCTTCCCCATGGCCAGAAAACTTGTGGTTGCCATATTGTGCAATGTTCAGTGTAGGAGAAACCAGCATGGTACATTAGGCCACGCCCTGACTTGAGGGGCTCCTTGGGCTCAAAAACACATTGGGAAACTCAGTGTGAGACCTATCCTCAAGGAAGGCCTCTTAGTGTCTGGACCAAGAGCCCACATATGGGGCTTGCCATGTTCTTAGGTCCCAATGTTAACCAGAGGTCTGGTTGTACAGTTGACCCCACCCACGACTCTGCTCTGGAATCCCTCTTTTGGTGGTCCACCTGAGGTAAAAAAAAAAAACAAAAAAACAAAAAAAAATAAACAAAAAAAAACCAGAAAGGCCTCCTCCCTTCAGACAGAATGACCCCAAACCCTTGGGATCGGGTTAAATCCCCAGAAAGGGAGCTTCATCGATGGCCCATGAGGACACCACGACATTTCATGGCAATCGGTGACACATTTCCAGAAAAAAAAAAAAAAAAAAAGCATGAGCAAGCACCTCACATTCGGCTTTGTTCATATCCCGAAGAGTTCTCCTCACGGTCTATAGATCGGGCCGGCCATACATACATCGTCTAACCTAAGTGGAGTTTGTGTTTTCAGACTTTGTCCAAATAGCCCTGGACCACACACGCTCCACACTTGGGTCCCTGGAGCCACACCTCAGGACTGTGCTTCCCTTTCAAGGGAATTCTTCCCATTCCATTGGCCACAACCTTGCAAATTAGGAAAAACCTCCAAAGTCACCGAGGCCATCCCAATAGTGTAGGACGCCCAGGACAAACAGGGGTGATCTCAAACCAGCTGAGCAACTACCTGCACTCAGACAAGAGATGTACCCAGAGAAAAATATTAAACCGGACAGGCCCCTAGGCCCTAATCAGATCCATTGCTTTGGTTTCCAGGCATCTCTCCTCAGAGGCCTCGTTTCCAATACCAGCATATGGTGGTTTCCTGAGGCACCAATAAGAACAAATCTCGTCTCCCCATGGAAAACTTGCTCATTGGAGCTTTGTCATAACCTCTGGTTAGGAGAATCCTTCAGGGCCCTGGTGCCACTGCCCCATACCAAGGTCTCCATGGACTCAAACCAACATTAAGACCATCCTCAGGAAAGTCCATTTCAACTCAGACCCCTCTGTTGCTACCCCAAGCCAGCAGATCAAACGTTTCATGTTGCTAGGAGACAATTCGAATGTGAGGCTGGCTGCCCAGGCATCCATATTTAGAACGCTGTTCTGGAAAAATACCTTATAAGACGTCCTGGAGCCATCCAACAAATCTTAATTTTCCCACAGAAGGAATCCTTGCGGTTTGGAGCATCTCACAACTCCAATAGTGGAAAAACCCCCATGGCCTCATAATCCCCCCACTTCTTGAAGGGGCCAACATGGACAGAAACTCAACCCTGAGGTAAGTCTGAACCTCGACTGACTTCAGACGCATGAGATCTCAATTCAGCTCTGCAGTGTGTGCCTGCCATGTCCTTGCCCCGAAACCTAAGCCTAGCTTGTGTTCTCAACTTCCCTCCTCAATCTCCTGGCCCACAAGCCCTCCAGTTTGGGAATTCCGAAGCCACAATGCAGCACTCTGCCTGCCCTCCAGAAGAAAAACTTTGCCCTATGCTGCTAATAAGAAACCCCAAATGATTTTCTAATGCATGCCACTCGATTGTAAAGCAATTATACAGCCCACCCTGTATACTAATGCCCTGTCTGGCACAGCCTGAGACAAGACATCCCAAACGACACCCAGACAGCTGGCCCCAACCTGGACACATAGGACCCGCTATTGCTGTAGGTCGTCATCTCTTCCCAACCTCGGTTTTCAGGCTTCAGAACCTAGACCTTATCTCCAATCACTGCCCAGGGGTGAACGTGATGCAGAAATTAGAATTCCTCCTTCCCCATGGCCAGAAACCTTGCGGTTGGCATGTTGTCCAACGTTCAATTGGGAAAACCTGCATTGTCCGAAAGGCCACGCCAGTGCTTGAGGGCCGCCTAGGGCACAGACATGCATTGTGACCTGCAGCGTGAGTCCCGTATTAAAGTAACGCCTCTCAGTGGCTGGACCAAGATCCTGCATATGGGGCTTGTCATATCCATAAGCCCCCAGGCTTAACCAGAGGGCGAGTATTCCAGTTGTCAGTACCCACTGCTATGCTCTAGAATCCCTCTACTGGGGGGACACATGAAGCAGAAAACAGGACACTTCCCTTCCCACAGAATGACCCCAAACTCTTGGGGGCTGGACAAACTACCAGAGAGGGAGACTTCTACGACCCATGAGGCAACTCCTACATTAAACGGCCATTGTGGACAAAACATCCAGAGACAAAAGCCTGAGCGACTGCCTCCCTCTCACCCTTCTTTCATATCCAGAGGAGCTCCCCTCATGGACTGTAGATCAGGCCTGCCGTAACCTCGGCCCCAAACCTGAGCTGAGTTAGGGTTTTTGGATGTCTGTCTGCACAGCCATGGCCCACACAGCCTCCAGGCTGGGGTCTCTGGAGCCACACCACAGAACTGTGCCTGCTCTCTCCTAAGAAACTGCCCATTCCATTGGCCACAACTCTACAAAATAGTAGAAACCTCAAGGTCCCCAAGGACATCCCACTACCGCAAGCCGCACTGGACAAATAGGGGCATTATGACACAAGCTGAGCAACTACTACCTCCATGCAGACACACAGACAGATATCCGCAGAGACAGAAGATTGAACCAGACAGGCCCCTAGGCCCTATTATGAACTCTTGCTTTGGTGTCCACGTATCACTCCTCAGAGGCCTGGGTTCGAAGACCAGCATACGGGGTTTTCCTGAGGCACAGACAGAAGACCTCTCATCTCCACATGGGAAGCTTCCTTGTTGGAGTTGTGTCAAGCCCTTCGGGTTGGAGAATCCTGCCGAGTCCCTTAGATACTGCCACATTCCAAGGTCTCCATGGCCACCAACCCACATTATGACTCATCCTCAGGAGAGTCCATTTAAACTCAGCCTTCTGGGTAGCTCACCCAAGAGCCCGCAGATTGAGCGTGCCTTGTCTCGACCAGGCAATGGGAAGGTGAGTTGGCGTTTCTCGGCATCCATGCTTAGGCCCCTGCTCTCGAGTCTTTTTGTATGGGGCATCCTGGAACCATCCAATAGTACTCGACTGTCCTGAAGAAGGAAACTTTGAAGTTTGGAGCAGCTCACAACTCCCAGCGTAGGGAAACCTCCCTGGCCTCATGACGCCCCCACCCCCTTCAGGAAGGGGCCGTCATGGACACATACTCCAGCTTGAGGCAACATCTGATACTCGCCCTGACCTCAACTGCAGGAGATCTCGATTCAGCCTCTGCAGAGTGGGCCTGCCATGCTCTTGGCCCCAGAACTCGTGCTAGCTTGTGTTTTCAGACTTCCTTCCTCACAATCCTGGCCACACCCCTCCAGTTTGGCAATTCTGGAGACACAATGCAGCACTCTGCCTGCCCTCCAGAAGAAAAATGTTGCCCTATAGGGCTAACCGGAAACACCAAATGAGTAACAACCTGCATGCCACTCGACCATACCCCAATTATACAGTCTAGCCTGTGCACTAAAGCCCTGTCTGACACAGCCTGAGGGCAGACCTCCAGTCCAACACCCAGACAGCTGGCCGTACTCAGAGCATATCACACCCACAATGGCTTTAGGCCATCATCTCTACCCAACCTCAGTTTTCACCTTCAGAACCTAGACCTTATCTCCTCTCACTGCTCAGGAGTGAACGTGATGCAAGAATCAGAACTTCTCCTTCGCCTTGGCAAGAAACCTAGTGGTTGGCATGTTGTCCATTGTTCATTGTAGGAGAAAGCACCATGGACTAAGAGGCCCCACCTATCCCTGAGGGCCACAATGTGAACAAACACACATTGTGACACTCAGCGTGAGCCCTATCCTCATGTAAAGCCTTTTAGTGACTGGAACAACAGCCCACATATGGGGCTTGCCAGTCCCCTAGTCCCCCAATCTCAACCAGAGTTCGAGATGTCTAGTCACCCCTACTCAGGGCTTTACTCTGGAATCCCTCTTTGGTGGGACAACTGAGGTAAAAAAAAAATACATAAAGGACTCTTCCCATCCACAGAATGATCCCAACCACTTGGGATCAGGCCAAATCACCAGAGAAAGAATTGTCCATGGCCCTTGAGGACACCGCGACATTCCACGGCCACCGTTGACACAAAATCCAGAGACAAAAGCCTGAGCAAGCGCCACATACTCGCCCTTTGTTCATAGCCCGGAAAATTCTCACGGTCTGTAGATCGAGCCTTCATACATACATCCCCAAACCTAAGCTGAGTTTGTGTTTTCAGACTTCTGTCCCCACAGGCATGGCCCACACACCATCCAAGTTGGAGCCCCTGGAGCCACACCTCAGGACTGTGGCTTACCTCTCCAGGGGAATTCTGCATTTCCATTGGCCACAACCCTATAGATTAGGAGTATCCTCCAATCTCCACGAGGCCATCCGAATAGTGTTGGCTGCCCAGGACACACAGGGATGATCTTTCACAAGTTAGGAAACTACCTCCACTCAGACCCAGAGACAGATATCCCCATAGAATAAGATTGAACTGGACAGGCACTTAGGCCCTAATCAGATCCATTGCTTTTGATGCCAGTCATCTCTCCTCAGAGGCCTGGTTTCCAATACCAACATATGGGAGATTCCTTAGGCACTCATTAAAACAATTCTCTTCTCTACATAGGAAACATAATCTTTAGAGCTCCATCAAAACCTCCGTTATGAACATCCCTCAAGGCCCCGGATCAAGCACCCCATTCCAATGTCTACATGGACACAAATGCACATTATGACCTATCCTCAACTCACCCATTTCAACACACCCGCCTCGGTTGCTCCCCTGGATTCAGCAGATAGAACTTGCCTTGGCTCTATGAGACACCTGGAATGGGAGGCAGGCTGCCCAGGCATCCATCCTTAGAACCCTGCTCTGGATAACTTCCTTATGGGATGTCCGGGAGCCATCCAACAGGTCTCACCTGTCCCACAGAAGGAATCATTGCGGTTTGGACCATATCACAATTCCCATCGTGGGAAAACCTCCATGTCCTCGTGACACCCTCCCCTTCATGAAGGGGCCGTCATGGACAGAAACTCCGACCTAAGCCAACGTCTGATCCTAGCTCTGTCTTCAGGTATACGGGATCTCGAATCATCTCTGCAGAGGGTGCCTGCCGTCCCCTCACCCCGAAATCTAAGTCTGGCTTGTGTTCTCAGAATTTTTTCCTCACACTCCTGGCCCACAAGCCTTCCAGTTTGGGAATTCTGGAGCAACTATGTGGCACTGTGTCTTCCCTCCAGAAGAAAAACGTTTCCCTTTGGGGCTACGCAGTAACCACAAATGAGTACCATCCTGCACGAAACTCGACTGCACCCCAATGATACAGTCTAGCCTGGGCATTAATTCCCTGTCTGCCACAGCCTGAGCCTGCACCTCCTAACCCACACTCAACAGCTGGCCGAACACTGAGCACATCAGACACACCATGGCCTTATGTCTTAATCTCTTCCCAACCTCAGTTTTCAGGCTTCAGAACCTACACCTTAAATCCAATCACAGTCCAGGAGTGAAAGTGTTGCAGAAATTAGAACTCCATCTTCCCCATGGCCAGAAAACTTGTGGTTACCATAGTGCAACGTTCAGTGTAGGAGAAACCAGCATGGTACATTAGGCCACGCCCTGCCTTGAGGGGCTCCTTGGGCACAAAAACACATTGTGAAACTCAGTGTGAGACCTATCCTCAAGGAAGGCCTCTCAGTGTCTGGACCAAGAGCCCACATATGGGGCTTGCCATGTTCTTAGGTCCCAATGTTAACCAGAGGTCTGGTTGTCCAGTTGCCCCAACCCACGACTCTGCTCTGGAATCCCTCTTTTGGTGGTCCACCTGAGGTAAAAAATAAATAAATAAAAAAATAAATAAAAAATAAACAAAAAAAACAGAAAGGCCTCCTCCCTTCCGACAGAATGAACCCAAACTCTTGGGATCGGGTTAAATCCCCAGGAAGTGAGCCTCATCGATGGCCCATGAGGACACCACGACATTCCATGGCATTCGGTGACACATTTCCAGAAAAAAAAAAAAAAAAAAGCATGAGAGCACCTCACATTCGCCCTTTTTTCATATCCCTTGGAGTTCTCCTCACGGTCTAATACGGCCCGGCCATACCTACATCCCCCAACCTAAGTGGAGTTTGTGTTTTCAGACTTTTGTCCAAATAGCCCTGGACCACACACGCTCCACACTTGGGTCCCTGGAGCCACACCTCAGGACTGTGCTTCCCTTTCAAGGGAATTCTTCCCATTCCATTGGCCACAACCTTGCAAATTAGGAAAAACCTCCAAAGTCACCGAGGCCATCCCAATAGTGTAGGCCGCCCAGGACAAACAGGGGTGATCTCAAACCAGCTGAGCAACTACCTCCACTCAGACAACAGATGTCCCCAGAGAAGAATATTGAACCAGACAGGCCCCTAGGCCCTAATCAGATCCATTGCTTTGGTTTCCAGGCATCTCTCCTCAGAGGCCTCGTTTCCAATACCAGCATATGGTGGTTTCCTGAGGCACCAATAAGAACAAATCTCGTCTCCCCATGGAAAACTTGCTCATTGGAGCTTTGTCATAACCTCTGGTTAGGAGAATCCTTCAGGGCCCTGGTGCCACTGCCCCATACCAAGGTCTCCATGGACTCAAACCAAAATTAAGACCATCCTCAGGAAAGTCCATTTCAACTCAGACCCCTCTTTTGCTACCCCAGGACAACAGATCAAACGTTTCTCCTTGCTAGGAGACAATTGGAATGTGAGGCTGCTGCCCAGGCATCCATACGTAGAACCCTGTTCTGGAAAAATACCTTATAAGACGTCCTGGAGCCATCCAACAAATCTTAATTGTCCCAAAGAAGGAATCCTTGCGGTTTGGAGCATCTCACAACTCCAATAGTTGCAAAACCCCCATGGTCTCATAATCCCCCCTCTTCTTGAAGGGGCCAACATGGACAGAAACTCAAACCTGAGCCAAGTCTGAACCTCGACTGACTTCAGACGCATGAGTTCTCAATTCAGCTCTGCAGAGTGTGCCTGCCATGTCCTTGCCCCGAAACCTAAGCCTAGCTTGTGTTCTCAGCTTCCGTCCTCACTCTCCTGGCCCACAAGCCCTCCAGTTTGGGAATTCCGAAGCCACAATGCAGCACTCTGCCTGCCCTCCAGAAGAAAAACTTTGCCCTATGCTGCTAATAAGAAACCCCAAATGATTTTCTAATGCATGCCACTCGATTGTAAAGCAATTATACAGCCCACCCTGTATTCTAATGCCCTGTCTGGCACAGCCTGAGACAAAACATCCCAAAAGACACCCAGACAGCTGGCCCCAACCTGGACACATAGGACCCGCTATGGCTGTAGGTCGTCATCTCTTCCCAACCTCGGTTTTCAGGCTTCAGAACCTAGACCTTATCTCCAATCACTGCCCAGGGGTGAACGTGATGCAGAAATTAGAATTCCTCCTTCCCCATGGCCAGAAACCTTGTGGTTGTCCAACGTTCACTGTGGGAAAACCTACATTGTCCGAAAGGCCACGCCAGTGCTTGAGGGCCGCCTAGGGCACAGACATGCATTGTGACCTGCAGCGTGAGTCCCGTATTAAAGTAACGCCTCTCAGTGGCTGGACCAAGATCCTGCATATGGGGCTTGTCATATCCATAGGCCCCCAGGCTTAACCAGAGGGCGAGTATTCCAGTTGTCAGTACCCACTGCTATGCTCTAGAATCCCTCTACTGGGGGGACACATGAAGCAGAAAACAGGACACTTCCCTTCCCACAGAATGACCCCAAACTCTTGGGGGCTGGACAAACTACCAGAGAGGGAGACTTCTACGACCCATGAGGAAACTCCTACATTAAATGGCCATTGTGGACAAAACATCCAGAGACAAAAGCCTGAGCGACTGCCTCCCTCTCACCCTTCTTTCATATCCAGAGGAGCTCCCCTCATGGACTGTAGATCAGGCCTGCCGTAACCTCGGCCCCAAACCTGAGCTGAGTTAGGGTTTTTGGATGTCTGTCTGCACAGCCATGGCCCACACAGACTCCAGGCTGGGGTCTCTGGAACCACACCACAGAACTGTGCCTGCTCTCTCCTAAGAAACTGCCCATTCCATTGGCCACAACTCTACAAAATAGTAGAAACCTCAAGGTCCCCAAGGACATCCCACTACCGCAAGCCGCACTGGACAAATAGGGGCATTATGACACAAGCTGAGCAACTACTACCTCCATGCAGACACACAGACAGATATCCGCAGAGACAGAAGATTGAACCAGACAGGCCCCTAGGCCCTATTATGAACTCTTGCTTTGGTGTCCACGTATCACTCCTCAGAGGCCTGGGTTCGAAGACCAGCATACGGGGCTTTCCTGAGGCACCAGACAGAAGACCTCTCATCTCCACATGGGAAGCTTCCTTGTTGGAGTTGTGTCAAGCCCTTCGGGTTGGAGAATCCTGCCGAGTCCCTTAGATACTGCCACATTCCAAGGTCTCCATGGCCACCAACCCACATTATGACTCATCCTCAGGAGAGTCCATTTAAACTCAGCCTTCTGGGTAGCTCACCCAAGAGCCCGCAGATTGAGCGTGCCTTGTCTCCACCAGGCAATGGGAAGGTGAGTTGGCGTGTCTCGGCATCCATGCTTAGGCCCCTACTCTCGAGTCTTTCTGTATGGGGCATCCTGGAACCATCCAATAGTACTCGACTCTCCTGAAGAAGGAAACTTTGAAGTTTGGAGCAGCTCACAACTCCCAGCGTAGGGAAACCTCCCTGGCCTCATGACGCCCCCACCCCCTTCAGGAAGGGGCCGTCATGGACACAAACTCCAGCTTGAGGCAACATCTGATACTCGCCCTGACCTCACCTGCAGGAGATCTCGATTCAGCCTCTGCAGAGAGGGCCTGCCATGCTCTTGGCCCCAGAACTCGTGCTAGCTTGTGTTTTCAGACTTCCTTCCTCACAATCCTGGCCACACCCCTCCAGTTTGGCAATTCTGGAGACACAATGCAGCACTCTGCCTGCCCTCCAGAAGAAAAATGTTGCCCTATAGGGCTAACCGGAAACACCAAATGAATAACAACCTGCATGCCACTCGTCCATACCCCAATTATACAGTCTAGCCTGTGCACTAAAGCCCTGTCTGATACAGCCTGAGGGCAGACCTCCAGTCCAACATCCAGAAAGCTGGCCGTACACAGAGCATATCACACCCACAATGGCTTTAGGCCATCATCTCTACCCAACCTCAGTTTTCACCTTCAGAACCTAGGCCTTATCTCTTCTCACTGCTCAGGAGTGAACGTGATGCAAGAATTAGAACTTCTCCTTCGCCTTGGCAAGTAACCTAGTGGTTGGCATGTTGTCCATTGTTCATTGTAGGAGAAAGCAGCATGGACTATGAGGCCCCACCTATCCCTGAGGGCCACAATTTGCACAAACACACATTGTGACCCTCAGCGTGAGCCCTATCCTCATGTAAAGCCTCTTAGTGACTGGAACAACAGCCCACATATGGGGCTTGCCAAGCCCCTAGTCCCCCAATCTCAACCAGATTTCGAGATGACTAGTCACCCCTACTCAGGGCTCTACTCTGGAATCCCTCTTTGGTGGGACACCTGAGGTAAAAAAAAAAAACAAACAAACATATATATATATATATACAGAAAGGTTTCTTCCAATCCACAGAATGATCCCAACCCCGTGCGATCAGGCCAAATCACCAGAGAAAGAATTGTCCATGGCCCTTGAGGACACCCCGACATTCCACGGCCACCGTTGACAGAAAATCCAGAGACAAAAGCCTGAGCAAGCGCCACATACTCGCCCTTTGTTCATAGCCCGGAAAATTCTCACGGTCTGTAGATCGAGCCTTCATACATACATCCCCAAACCTAAGCTGAGTTTGTGTTTTCAGACTTCTGTCCCCACAGGCCTGGCTCACACACCATCCAAGCTGGGGCCCCTGGAGCGACACCTCAGGACTGTGGCTTCCCTCTCCAGGGGAATTCTGCATTTCCATTGGCCACAACCCAATAGATTAGGAGAATCCGCCAAACTCCCCCAGGCCATCCGAATAATGTTGGCTGCTCAGGACACACAGGGATGATCTTTCACAAGTTAGGAAACTAACTCCACTCAGACCCAGAGACAGATATCCCCATAGAATAAGATTGAACTGGACAGGCACTTAGGCCCTAATCAGATCCATTGCTTTTGTTTCCAGGCATCTCTCCTCAGAGGCCTGGTTTCCAATACCAGAATACGGGGGATTACTGAGGGACTCATCAGAAAAATCTCATCTCCACATAGGAAATGTACTCTTTGGAGCTCTATAAAAACCTCTGTTTAGGAGAATCTTTCAGGGCCCCGGATCAAGCGCCCCATTCCAAGGTCTCCATGGACTTTAAACCCACATTATGATCGATTGTCGGGAGAGTCCATGTCAACTCAACCCCTTTGGTTTCTCCCCCAGGGCCTGCAGATCAAACCTGCCTTGTTTTGGAGACAACTAGAATGGGAGGCGGGCTGCCCAGGCATCCATCCTTAGAACCCTACTCTGGAGTCGTTCCACATGGGACATCCTAGAGCCATCCAACAGGTCTCAAGTGTCCCACAGAAGGAATCTTTGCAGTCTGGAGCATCTCACAACTCCCATTGTGGGAAAATCTACATGGCCTCTTGAGACGCTCCACTTTATAAAGGGGCTATCATGGACAGAAACTCCAACCTGAGCAAACGTCTGATATTCGCCCTGACTTCAGGTGCATGAGATCTTGATTCAGCTCTGCAGAGTGTGCCTTCTGTGCACTCACCCCCAAAACTAATCCTAGCTTGTGTTCTCAGACTACCGTCCTCACACCGCTGCCCCAAAAGCCCTACAGATTGGCAATACTGGGGCCATAATGCAGCACACTGCCTGCCCTCCAGAAGAAAAACGTTGCCTTATGGAGCTACCTAGAAACCCGAATAAGGATCAACTGAACACCACTAGACTGCACCCCAAATATGCAGTCTACCCTGTCTAATGCCTTGTCTGACACAGCATGAGCCCACACCTCCAGACCTACGCTCAACAGCTGGCCGCACACTGAGCTCATTGGACCCATCAGGTCCTTAGGTCTTCATCTCTTCTCAACCTCAGTTTTTGGGTTTCAGAACCTAGACCTAAACTCCAATCACTGTCCAGGGGTGAACGTGATGCAGAAATCACAACTCTTCCTTCGCCATGGCTGGAAACCTTGTGGTTGGCATATTCTCCAACGTTCAGTGTAGGAGAATCCAGCGTGGCCCATGAGGCACTTCCCATGCTTGAGGGCCTTGTTGGGCACAAATAGGCATTGTGACCCTCAGCATGAGCCCTGTCCTCAAGGAAGGCCTCTCAGTGTCTGAATCAAGAGCCCGCCTATTGGACTTGCCATGCCCGTAGGCCCCAAACTTAAACAGAGGTGGGGATATCCAGTTGTCCCTCCCAAGAACTCGGCTCTGGAATCCCTCTTTTATTGGGACACTTGAGGTACATAAAATAAAATATAAAATAAAATAAAATAAAAAACAGAAAAGACTCCCCCCATCCCACAGAATGTACCCAAACTCTTGGGATTGGGTCAAATGCTCAGAGAAGGAAAGCCATCTACAACCCATGAGGCCACGCCAGCATTCCACCCACATTGTTGACACAAATCCAGAGACAAAACCTGAGCAAGCACCTCAAACTCACCCTTTTTCATATCCCTAAGTGTTATCACGGTCTGTAGATTGGGCGTGCCATACCTATGTCCCCAATCCTAAGCGGAGTTTGTGTTTTCAGAATTTTGTCCCCACAGGCCTGGCCCACACAGCCTCAAGGCTGGGCCCTTAGAGCCAAACTCAGAACTGTGCTTGCCCTCTCCAGGGGATTTCTGCCCATTCCATTGGCCACAACCCTATAGATTAGGAGAAACTCCAAAGTCCTGAGGCCATCCCAATATTATAGGCTGCCCAGGACAAACAGGGGCGATCTGACACAAGCTGAGCAACTACATCCCCTCAGATCCTTAGACACGTATCCTCAAAAAAGAGATTGAACCGGACAGGCACCTAGGCCCTAATCATCTCGATTGCTTTTGTTTCCAGTCATCTCTCCTCAGAGGCCTGGTTTCCAATAACAGCATATGGGAGATTCCTTAGGCACTCATCAAAACAATTCTCTTCTCTACATAGGAAACATACTCTTTAGAGCTCCATCAAAACCTCCGGTTATGAACATCCCTCAAGGCCCCGGATCAAGCACCCCATTCCAAGGTCTACATGGACACAAATGCACATTATGACCCATCCTCAACTCACCCATTTCAACACACACGCCTAGGTTGCTCCCCTAGATCCAGCAGATCGAACTTGCCTTGGCGCTATGAGACACCTGGAATGGGAGGCAGGCTGCCCAGGCATCCATCCTTAGAACCCTGCTCTGGATAACTTCCTTATGGGATGTCCTGGAGCCATCCAACAGGTCTCGACTGTCCCACAGAAGGAATCATTGCGGTTTGGAGCAATCACAATTCCCATCATGGGAAAACCTCCATGTCCTCGTGACACCCTCCCCTTCATGAAGGGGCCGTCATGGACAGAAACTTCGACCTAAGCCAACGTCTGATCCTAGCTCTGTCTTCAGGTATACGGGATCTCGAATCATCTCTGCAGAGGGTGCCTGCCGTCCCCTCACCCCGAAATCTAAGTCTGGCTTGTGTTCTCAGAATTTTTTCCTCACGCTCCTGGCCCACAAGCCTTCCAGTTTGGGAATTCTGGAGCCACTATGTGGCACTGTGTCTTCCCTCCAGAAGAAAAACGTTGCCCTCTGGGGCTACCCAGTAACCACAAATGAGTACCATCCTGCATGAAACTCGACTGCACCCCAATGATACAGTCTAGCCTGGGCACTAATTCCCTGTCTGCCACAGCCTGAGCCTGCACCTCCCAACCCACACTCAACAGCTGGCCGAACACTGAGCACATCAGACACACCATGGCCTTAGGTCTTCATCTCTTCCCAACCTCAGTTTTCAGGCTTCAGAACCTAGACCTTAAATCCAATCACAGTCCAGGAGTGAAAGTGTTGCAGAAATTAGAACTCCATCTTCCCCATGGCCAGAAAACTTGTGGTTGCCATATTGTGCAACGTTCAGTGTAGGAGAAACCAGCATGGTACATTAGGCCACGCCCTGACTTGAGGGACTCCTTGGGCACAAAAACACATTGTGAAACTCAGTGTGAGACCTATCCTAAAGGAAGGCCTCTCAGTGTCTGGACCAAGAGCCCACATATGGGGATTGCCATGTACTTAGGTCCCAATGTTAACCAGAGGTCTGGAGTCCAGTTGCCCCAACCCTCGACTCTGCTCTGGAATCCCTCTTTTGGTGGTCCACCTGAGGTAAAAAAAAATAAATAAATAAATAAATAAAAATAAACCAAAAATACAGAAAGGCCTCCTCCCTTCCGACAGAATGACCCCAAACTCTTGGGATCAGGTCAAATCCCCAGAAAGGGAGCCTCATCGATGGCCCATGAGGACACCACGACATTCCATGGCAATCGGTGACAGATTTCCAGAAAAAAAAAAAAAAAGCATGAGCAAGCACCTCACATTCGCCCTTTGTTCATATCCCGAAGTGTTCTCCTCACGGTCTATAGATCGGGCCGGCCATACCTACATCCCCCAACCTAAGTGGAGTTTGTGTTTTCAGACTTTTGTCCAAATAGCCCTGGACCACACACGCTCCACACTTGGGTCCCTGGAGCCACACCTCAGGACTGTGCTTCCCTTTCAAGGGAATTCTTCCCATTCCATTGGCCACAACCTTTCAAATGAGGAAACACCTCCAAAGTCACCGAGGCCATCCCAATAGTGTAGGCCGCCCAGGACAAACAGGGGTGATCTCAAACCAGCTGAGCAACTACCTCCACTCAGACAATAGATGTCCCCAGAAAAGAATATTGAACCGGACAGGCCCCTAGGCCCTAATCAGATCCATTGCTTTGGTTTCCAGGCATCTCTCCTCAGAGGCCTCGTTTCCAATACCAGCATATGGTGGTTTCCTGAGGCACCATTAAGAACAAATCTCGTCTCCCCATGGAAAACTTGCTCATTGGAACTTTGTCATAACCTCTGGTTAGGAGAATCCTTCAGGGCCCTGGTGCCACTGCCCCATACCAAGGTCTCCATGGACTCAAACCAACATTAAGACCATCCTCAGGAAAGTCCATTTCAACTCAGCCCCCTCTGTTGCTACCCCAAGACAGCCGATCAAACGTTTCTTGTTGCTAGGAGACAATTGGAATGTGAGGCTGGCTGCCCAGGCATCCATACTTAGAACGCTGTTCTGGAAAAATACCTTATAAGACGTCCTGGAGCCATCCAACAAATCTTAATTGTCCCACAGAAGGAATCCTTGCGGTTTGGAGCATCTCACAACTCCAATAGTGGGAAAACCCCCATGGCATCCTAATGCCCCCCCTTCCTGAAGGGACCAAAATGGACAGAAACTCAAACCTGAGCCAAAGTCTGAACCTCGACCTGACTTCAGACGCATGAGATATCAATTCAGCTCTGCAGAGTGTTCCTGCCATGTCCTTGCCCCGAAACCTAAGCCTAGCTTGTGTTCTCAGACTTCCGTCCTCACTCTCCTGGCCCACAAGCCCTCCAGTTTGGGAATTCCGAAGCCACAATGCAGCACTCTGCCTGCCCTCAGAAGAAAAACTTTGCCCTATGCTGCTAATAAGAAACCCCAAATGATTTTCAAATGCATGCCACTCGATTGTAAAGCAATTATACAGCCCACCCTGTATTCTAATGCCCTGTCTGGCACAGCCTGAGACACGACATCCCAAACGACACCCAGACAGCTGGCCCCAACCTGGACACATAGGACCCGCTATGGCTGTAGGTCGTCATCTCTTCCCAACCTTGGTTTTCAGGCTTCAGAACCTAGACCTTATCTCCAATCACTGCCCAGGGGTGAACGTGATGCAGAAATTAGAATTCCTCCTTCCCCATGGCCAGAAAACTTGTGGTTGGCATGTTGTCCAACGTTCAATGTGGGAAAACCTGCATTGTCCGAAAGGCCACGCCAGTGCTTGAGGGCCGCCTTGGGCACACACATGCATTTTGACCTGCAGCGTGAGTCCCGTATTAAAGTAACGCCTCTCAGTGGCTGGACCAAGATCCTGCATATGGGGCTTGTCATATCCATAGGCCCCCAGGCTTAACCAGAGGGCGAGTATTCCAGTTGTCAGTACCCACTGCTATGCTCTAGAATCCCTCTACTGGGGGGACACATGAAGCAGAAAATAGGACACTTCCCTTCCCACAGAATGACCCCAAACTCTTGGGGGCTGGACAAACTACCAGAGAGGGAGACTTCTAAGACCCATGAGGCAACTCCTACATTAAACGGCCATTGTGGACAAAACATCCAGAGACAAAAGCCTGAGCGACTGCCTCCCTCTCACCCTTCTTTCATATCCAGAGGAGCTCCCCTCATGGACTGTAGATCAGGCCTGCCGTAACCTCGGCCCCAAACCTGAGCTGAGTTAGGGTTTTTGGATGTCTGTCTGCACAGCCATGGCCCACACAGCCTCCAGGCTGGGGTCTCTGGAGCCACACCACAGAACTGTGCCTGCTCTCTCCTAAGAAACTGCCCATTCCATTGGCCACAACTCTACAAAATAGTAGAAACCTCAAGGTCCCCAAGGACATCCCACTACCGCAAGCCTCACTGGACAAATAGGGGCATTATGACACAAGCTGAGCAACTACTACCTCCATGCAGACACACAGACAGATATCCGCAGAGACAGAAGATTGAACCAGACAGGCCCCTAGGCCCTATTATGAACTCTTGTTTTGGTGTCCAGGTATCACTCCTCAGAGGCCTGGGTTCGAAGACCAGCATACGGGGTTTTCCTGAGGCACCAGACAGAAGACCTCTCATCTCCACATGGGAAGCTTCCTTGTTGGAGTTGTGTCAAGCCCTTCGGGTTGGAGAATCCTGCCGAGTCCCTTAGCTACTGCCACATTCCAAGGTCTCCATGGCCACCAACCCACATTATGACTCATCTTCAGGAGAGTCCCTATAGGGCTAACCGGAAACGCTAAATGAGTAACAACCTGCATGCCACTCGACCATACCCCAATTATACAGTCTAGCGTGTGCACTAAAGCCCTGTCTGACACAGCCTGAGGGCAGACCTCCAGTCCAACACCCAGACAGCTGGCCATAACAGAGCATATCACAACTACAATGGCTTTAGGCCATCAACTCTACACAACCTCAGTTTTCACCTTCAGAACCTAGACCTTATCTCCACTCACTGCTCAGGAGTGAACGTGATACAGGAATCAGAACTTCTCCTTCGCCTTGGCAAGAAACCTAGTGGTTGGCATGTTTTTGCAACGTTCAGTGTAGTTGAAACCAGTGTGGCCCATGATGCCCCGCTCATGTTTATGGGCCACATTGGTCACAAACACACATTGTGTCCCTCAGCCTGATCCCAGGCCTCAGGTAAGGCCTCTCAGTGGCTGGATGAAGAGTTAGCATATTCGGCTTGCCATGCCCCTAGGCCCCAAATTTTACCCATAGTTCGCGTTCTCCCTTCACTTTTCCCCAGGGCTCATCTTTGGAATTCCTCTTTTGGCGGGATACCTGAGGTAACAAACCTGAAAGGAGTCCTCCCATTCCACAGATTGATGAAAAACAATTGGGATCGGACCAAATCCCCAGAGAGAAAGATTCGTCCATGGCCCATGAGGCTTCCCCGACATTCCACGGCCATCTCGGATACAAAATCCAGAGACAAAAGCCTGAGCAAGTGCCTCAGACTCGCTCTTTCTTTATATCCAGAAGAGTTCTTCTCATGGTTTATAGATCGGGCCTGCCATACCTACCTCCCCAAAGCTAAGCTGAGTTTGTGTTTTCAGACTTCTGTCCCCAAAGTCCTGGGCCACACACCTTCCAGGCTGGGGCCCCAGGTGTCACACATTAGGACTGTGTCTACCCAATCCATGGGAATTCTGCCCATTCCATGGTCCAAAACCGTAAAATTAGGAGAACCCTCCAAATCCCTGAGGCCATCCCAATAGTGCAGGTCGCCCGGGACAAACAAGGGCGGTCTCATACCAGCTGAGCATCTACCTCCACTCATACCATAGATGGATGTCCCCTGAGAAGCAGATTGAACCAGAAAGGACCCTAGGCCATAATCGGATACATTGCTTTGGTTTACAGGCATGTCTCCTCAAAAGCCTGGATTCCAATACCAGCATAGGGGTTTTCTGAGGCACCCATTAGAACAAATCTCGTCTCCACAAGGAACCTTGTGCATCGAGCTATGTCAATAGCTTAGGAGAATACTTCAGGGTCCCGGTACCACCGCCCCATTTTAAGGCCCTCATGGACACAAACACACATTAGGACCCATCCTCAGGAAAGTCCATTTCAAGTCAGTCACTCCTGTTGCTCACGCAGAGCCATCAGATCTAAACTCTCTTGTTGCTAGGAGAAAATTGGAATGTGAGGCCTGCTTCCCAGTCATCCATTCTCGAATGGTGCCCTGGAGTCATTCCATATGGGATGTCCTGAAGCTGCCCAACAGGTCTCAATTGTCCCGCAGAAGGTATCCTTGAAGGGGGCATCCCACAACACCCAACGTGGGAAAACCTACATGACCTCGAGATTTCGCTCCCTTCATGAAGGGGTCGTCATGCACATAAACTCCAACGTGAGCCAACGTCTGATCCTCGCCCTGACTTCAGATGCATGAGATATTGGTTCAGATCTACAGTGGTCCCTGCCGTGTCCTCGCCCTGATACACAAGTCTAGCTTGTGTTCTCAGACTTCCGTCCTCACACTCCTGGACACGAAGCCCTCAAGTTTGGCAATTCCGGACCGACAATGAAGCACTCTGCCTGCCCTCTAGAAAACAAATTTTGCCTAATGAGCTGCCCAGACAACTTATATGAGGATAAATCTACATGGCACTCGACTTTACCCAAATTATATAGTCTACGGGGGCACTAATGCACTGTCTGACACAACCTGAGCCCGGACCTCCTGACCAACACCCAGACAGCTGACCGCACACTGAGCACATCAGACCCGCCATGGCCTTAGGTCATCATCTCTTCCCTACCTCCGTTTTCAGGCTTCAGAACGTAGACCTTATCTCCAATAACTGCCCAAGGGTGACTGTGATGCAGAAATCAGAACACTTCCTTACCCATGGCAAGAAATCTTGTCGTTGGCAGGTTGTCCAACGTTCAGTGTAGGAGAAACCAGGATTCACCATGAGGCCCCGCCCATTCTTGTTTGCGAAGTGGGCATAAACACGCATTGTGACCCTCAGTGTGAGTCCTGTCCTCTAGTAAGTCCTCTCAGTCGCTCGACCATTAGATGACATAATGGGCTTGACATGTCCCTAGGCCCAAATTTGTAACCAGATTTCTGGTTGTCCAGTCGGCCCTCCCCAGGGCTCTACTCTGGAATACCTCATTTGGTGAGACACCTGAGGTTAAAAAACAAAACAAGACAAATCACAACAACAACAAAACGGACTTCTTCCATCCCACAAAATGACCCCAAAATCTTGCGATGGGGACAAACCACCAGAGAGTAAGACTCGTCCATTTCCCATGAAGTCAACCGGAAATTTCAGGACCATGAGTGACACGATATCCAGAGACAAAAACTTGAGCAAGAGCCTGTCACTCGCCCTTTTTTCATATCCCGAAGAGTTCTCCTCATGGTCTGTAGATCAATACTGCCATACCTATTACCCGAAACATAAGCCGCCTTTGTGTTTTCAGACAACTGTCCAAACAGCTCTGCCTACACACCCTACAGGCTCAGGCCCCTGGAGCCAAACCTGAGGACTGTACTTGCCCTCTCCAAGGGAATTGTATGTGCCCATTCCAATGGCCACAACCTACTAATAGGATAAACCTCCAAACTCCCTGAGGCCATCCCAATAGTGGTGGCTCTCCAGGACAAACAGGAGCAATCTGAGCCCATCTGACACCTACATGCACTCAGACGCATAGACTGATGTCCCCAGAGGTAAAAAGGTACGAACAGGCCCCTAGGCACTATTTGGATTCATTGTTGTGCTATCCAGTCAACTCTCCTCAGAGGCCTGGATTTCAATACCAGCGTATTGCTGTTTCCTGACTCATCCCTCAGAACAAATCTCATTTACATATGGGAAACTTGCACGTTGGAGCTGTGTCAAAGCCTCTGTTTGAAAAAACCCTTCAGGGCCCCAGTGCCACCGCTTCATTCCAAGATCTCCATAGACACAAAAACATATTAGGATCCATCCACAGGAGAGTCCATTTCAACTCAGCCTCCTGGGTTGCTCCCCCAGATCCAGCAGATCTAACCTGTCTTGTTGCTAGGACACAATTGGAATGCGAGGTGGGCTACCCAGCCATCCATCCTTAGAACCCTGCTTGGAATCGTTGCCCTGGAGCCAACCAACAGTTCTCAATTGTCCTGCAGAAGAATCTTTGCAGTTTGGAGCTTCTCACAACTAACATCGTGGGAAAACCCCCACGGCCTCATGACCCCCCCGCCCCTTCATGAAGGGCCATCAGGGACAGAAACTCCAGCCTGAGCGATCTTCTGATCCTCGCCCTGACATCATAAGCACGAGATCTCGATTCAGGTCTGTAGATTGTTCCTGCCTTGTCCTCACCCAGAAACCTAAGCCTAGCTTGTTCTCAGAATTCCTTCCTCAGACTACTGGCCCACAAGCCTCCAGTTTGAAAACCAGAACTATAATGCAGCACTCTACCTGCCCTCAGGAAGAAAAACATTGCCCTCTGGGGCTACCCAGAAACTCCAAAAGAGGATCAACCTGCACGCCATACGACTGTACCCCAAATATATAGGCTGACCTGGGCACTATTGCCCTTTTTGACACAGCCTGAGCCTGGATTACCTGGCCCCACACAGAAAGCTGGCCGCTCACTGAGCACATCGGACCCGCCATGGTCTTAGATCGTCATCTCTTCCCATCATCGGTTGTCAAGTTTCAGAACCTAGACCTTATCTCCAATCACTGCCCAGGCTTGAAAGTGATGCAGAAAACACAACTCCTTCCCCGTGGCAAGAAACCATGTGGTTGGCATGTTGTCCAAAGTTCAGTGTAGTTGAAACCAGGGTGGCCCATGAGGCCCAGCTCATGTTTGCGGGCCAAATTGGTCAAAACCACACATTGTGACCCTCACCCTGATCCCAGTCCTCAATAAGGCCTCTCAGTGGCTGGATGAAGAGATAGCATATTGGGCTTGCCATGCCCCTAGGCCCCAAATTTTACCCATAGTTAGCGTTCTCCCTTCACTTTTCCCCAGGGCTCTTCTTTGGAATTCCTCTTTTGGCGGGACACCTGAGGTAACAAACCTGAAAGGAGTCCTCCCATTCCACAGATTGACGAAAAACAATTGGGATCGGGCCAAATCCACAGAGAGGAAGATTCGTCCATGGCCCATGAGGCCTCCCCGACATTCCACGGCCATCTCTGATACAAAATCCAGAGACAAAAGCCTGAGCAAGCGCCTCAGACTCGCTCTTTCTTCATATCGGGAAGAGTTCTTTTCATGGTTTATAGATCGGGCCTGCCATACCTACGTCCCCAAACCTAAGCTGAGTTTGTGTTTTCAGACTTCTGTCCTCAAAGTCCTGGGCCACACACCCTCCAGGCTTGGGCCCCTGGAGTCACACATTAGGACTGTGCCTACCAATCCATGGGAATTCTGCCGATGCAATTGTCCAAAACAGTAAAATTTGGAGAACCCTACAAATCCCTGAGCCCATCCCAATAGTGCAGGTCGCCCGGGACAAACAAGGGCGGTCTGATACCAGCTGAGCATCTACCTCCACTCATACCATAGATGGATGTCCCCTGAGAAGAAGATTGAACCAGACAGGACCCTAGGCCATAATCGGATACATTGCTTTGGTTTACAGACATGTCTCCTCAAAAGCCTGGATTACAATACCAGCATAGAGGTTTTCCTGAGGCACCCATCAAAACAAATCTCGTCTCCACAAGGAACCATGTGCATCGAGCTATGTCAAAAGCTTAGGAGAATACTTCAGGGTCCCGGTGCCACCGCCCCATTTTAAGGCCCTCATGGACACAAACACACATTAGGACCCATCCTCAGGAAAGTCCATTTCAAGTCAGCCACCCCGGTTTCTCCCGCAGAGCCATCAGATCTAAACTGTCTTGTTGCTAGGAGACAATTGGAATGCGAGGCGGGCTTCCCAGGCATCCATCCTCGAACGGTGCCCTGGAGTCATTCCATATGGGATGTCCTGGAGCTGCCCAACAAGTCTCAATTGTCCCGCAGAAGGAATCCTTGAAGGGGGCATCCCACAACTCCCAACGTGGGAAAACCTCCATGGCCTCGAGATTCCGCTCCCTTCATGAAGGGGCCGTCATGCACAGAAACTCCAACCTGAGCCAACGTCTGATCCTCGCCCTGACTTCAGATGCATGAGATATAGGTTCAGATCTACAGGGGTACCTGCCGTGCCCTGGCCCTGAAACCCAAGTCTAGCTGTGTTCTCAGACTTCTGTCCTCACACTCCAGGCCCCGAAGCCCGGAAGTTTCGCAATTCCAGACCCACAATGCAGCACTCAGCCTGCCCTCTAGAAAAAAAATTTGGCCTAATGAGCTGCCCAGGCACCTTATATGAGGATAAATCTACATGGCATTCGACTGTACCCAAAGTATATAGTCTAACCTGGGCACTAATGCACTGTCTGACACAACCTGAGCTCGGACCTCCTGACCAACACCCAGACAGCTGACCGCACACTGAGCACATCAGAACCGCCATGGCCTTAGGTCATCATCTCTTCCCAACTGCGGTTTTTCAGGCTTCAGAACCTAGACCTTATCTCCAACCACTGCCCAGGGGTGCCTGTGATGCAGAAATCAGAACTCTTCCTTACCCATGGCAAGAAACCTTGTGGTTGGCATGTTGTCCAACGTTCAGTGTAGGAGAAACCAGCATTCACCCGAAGGCCCCGCCAATTCTTGAGTGCGAAGAGGGCATAAACATGCATTGTGACCCTCAGCGTGAGTCCTGTGCTCTAGTAAGTCCTCTCAGTGGCTCGACCATTAGATGTCATAATGGGCTTGACATGTCCCTAGGCCACAATTTTTAACCAGATTTCTGGTTGTCCGGTCGGCCCTCCCCAGGGCTCTACTCTGGAATACCTCATTTGGTGAGACACCTGAGGTTAAAAAACAAAACAAAGCAAATCAACAACAACAACAACAAAACGGACTCCTTCCATCCCCAGAATGACCCAAAACTCTGGGAATGGGCAAAACCCCAGATAGTAAGACTCGTCCATTTCCCATGAAGTCACCCGGAAATTTCACGACCATGAGTGACACGATATCCAGAGACAAAAACTTGAGCAGGAGCCTCACACTCGCCCTTCTTTCAAATCCCGAAGAGTTCTCCTCATGGTCTGTAGATCAGTCCTGCCATACCTATGACCCGAAACATAAGCCGCGTTTGTGTTTTCAGACAACTGTCCAAACAGCTCTGGCCTACACACCCTACAGGCTCAGGCACCTGGAGCCAAACCTGAGGACTGTACTTAACCTCTCCAAGGGAATTGTATGTGCCCATTCCAATGGCCACAACCCTACTAATAGGATAAACCTCCAAACTGCCTGAGGCCATCCCAATAGTGGTGGCTTCCCAGGACAAACAGGGGCAATCTGAGCTCATCTGAGCACCTACCTGCACTCAGACGCATAGACTGATGTCCCCAGAGGTAAAAAGGAACGAACAGGCCCCTAGGCACTAAACGGATCCATTGCTGTGTTATCCAGTCATCTCTCCTCAGAGGCCTGGATTTCAATACCAGCGTATGGCTGTTTCTTGACTCACCCATCAGAAAACATCTCATCTACATATGGGAAACTTGCACGTTGGAGCTGTGTGAAAGCCTCTGTTTGGAAAAACCCTTCAGGACCCCAGTGCCACCGCTACATTCCAAGGTCTCCATAGACACAAAAAGACATTAGGACCCATCCACAGGAGAGTTTATTTCAACTCAGCCTCCTGGGTTGCTCCCCCAGATCCAGCAGATCTAACCTGTCTTGTTGCTAGGACACAATTGGAATGCGAGGTGGGCTACCCAGCCATCCATCCTTAGAACCCTGCTCGGAATCGTTGCCCTGGAGCCAACCAACAGGTCTCAATTGTCCTGCAGAAGAATCTTTGCAGTTTGGAGCTTCTCAGAACTAACATCGTGGGAAAACCCCCACGGCCTCGTGACCCCCCCGCCCCTTCATGAAGGGTCATCAGGGACAGAAACTCCAGCCTGAGCGATCTTCTGATCCTCGCCCTGACATCATAAGCACGAGATCTCGATTCAGGTCTGTAGATTGTTCCTGCCTTGTCCTCACCCAGAAACCTAAGCCTAGCTTGTTCTCAGATTTCCTTCCTCAGACTACTGGCCCACAAGCCTCCAGTTTGAAAACCAGAACTATAATGCAGCACTCTTCCTGCCCTCAGGAAGAAAAACATTGCCCTCTGGGGCTACCCAGAAACTCCAAAAGAGGATCAACCTGCACGCCATACGACTGTACCCCAAATATATAGGCTGACCTGGGCACTATTGCCCTTTTTGACACAGCCTGAGCCTGGATTACCTGGCCCCACACAGAAAGCTGGCCGCTCACTGAGCACATCGGACCCACCATGGTCTTAGGTCGTCATCTCTTCCCAACCTCGGTTGTCAAGTTTCAGAACCTAGACCTTATCTTCAATCACTGCCCAGGCTTGAAAGTGATGCAGAAAACACAACTCCTTCCCCGTGGCAAGAAACCATGTGGTTGGCATGTTGTCCAACGTTCAGTGTAGTTGAAACCAGTGTGGCCCATGAGGCCCCGCTCATGTTTGCGGGCCACATTGGTCAAAACCACACATTGTGACCCTCACCCTGATCCCAGTCATCAATAAGGCCTCTCAGTGGCTGGATGAAGAGATAGCATATTGGGCATGCCATGCCCGTAGGCCCCAAATTTTACCCATAGTTCGGGTTCTCCCTTCACTTTTCCCCAGAGCTCTTCTTTGGAATTCCTCTTTTGGCGGGACACCTGAGGTAACAAACCTGAAAGAGTCCTCCCATTCCACAGATTGACGAAAAACAATTGGGATCGGGCCAAATCCACAGAGAGGAAGATTCGTCCATGGCCCATGAGGCCTCCCCGACATTCCACGGCCATCTCTGATACAAAATCCAGAGACAAAAGCCTGAGCAAGCCCCTCAGACTCGCTCTTTCTTCATATCCGCAAGAGTTCTTCTCATGGTTTATAGATCGGGCCTGCCATACCTACGTCCCCAATCCTAAACTGAGTTTGTGTTTTCAGACTTCTGTCCTCAAAGTCCTGGGCCACACACCCTCCAGGCTGGGGCCCCTGGAGTCACACAGTAGGACTGTGCCTACCCAATACATGGGAATTCTGCCGATGCCATTGTCCAAAACAGTAAAATTTGGAGAACCCTACAAATCGCTGAGGCCATCCCATAGTGTAGGTCGCCCGGGACAAACAAGGTTGGTCTGATACCAGCTGAGCATCTACCTCCACTCATACCATAGATGGATGTCCCCTGAGAAGAAGATTGAACCAGACAGGACCCTAGGCCATAATCGGATACATTGCTTTGGATTACAGGCATGTCTCCTCAAAAGCCTGGATTCCAATACCAGCATAGAGGTTTTCCTGAGGCACCCATCAAAACAAATCTCGTCTCCACAAGGAACCTTGTGCATCGAGCTATGTCAAAAGCTTAGGAGAATACTTCAGGGTCTCGGTGCCACCGCCCCATTTTAAGGCCCTCATGGACACAAACACACATTAGGACCCATCCTCAGGAAAGTCCATTTCAAGTCAGCCACCCCGGTTTCTCCCGCAGAGCCATCAGATCTAAACTGTCTTGTTGCTGGGAGACAATTGGAATGCGAGGCCGGCTTCCCAGGCATCCAACCTCGAACAGTGACCTGGAGTCATTCCATATGGGATGTCCTGAAGCTGCCCAACAGGTCTCAATTTTCCCGCAGAAGGAATCCTTGAAGGGGGCATCCCACAACTCCCAACGTGGGAAAAACTCCATGGCCTTGAGATTCCGCTCCCTTCATGAAGGGTCCGTCATGCACAGAAACTCCAACGTGAGCCAACGTCTGATCCTCGCCCTGACTTCAGATGCATGAGATATAGGTTCAGATCTACAGTGGTACCTGCCGTGTCCTCGCCCTGAAACCCAAGTCTAGCTTGTGTTCTCAGACTTCCGTCCTCACACTCCTGGACATGAATCCCTCAAGTTTAAAATTCCGGACCGACAATGAAGCACTCTGCCTGCCCTCTAGAAAACAAATTTTGCCTAATGAGCTGCCCAGACAACTTATATGAGGATAAATCTACATGGCACTCAACTGTACCCAAAGTATATAGTCTAAACTGGGCACTAATGCACTCTCTGACACAACCTGAGCCCGGATCTCATGACCAACACCCAGACAGCTGACCGCACACTGAGCACATCAGACCCGCCATGGCCTTAGGTCATCATCTCTTCCCTACCTCAGTTTTTAGGCTTCAGAACCTAGACCTTATCTCCAATCACTGCCCAGGGGTGCCTGTGATGCAGAAATCAGAACTCTTCCTTACCCATGGCAAGAAACCTTGTGGTTGGCATGTTGTGCAACGTTCAGTGTACGAGAAACCAGGATTCACCATGAGGCCCTGCCCATTCTTGTTTGCGAAGTGGGCATAAACACGCATTGTGACCCTCAGCGTGAGTCCTATGCTCTAGTAAGACCTCTCAGTGGCTCGACCATTAGATGTCATAATGGGCTTGACATGTCCCTAGGCCACAATTTTTATCCACATTTCTGGTTGTCCGGTCGGCCCTCCCCAGGGCTCTACTCTGGAATCCCCCATTAGGTGGGACACCTGAGGTTAAAAAACAAAACAAGGCAAATCAACAACAACAAAAAAACGGACTTCTTCCATCCCCAGAATGACCCAAAACTCCTTGGATGGGGCCAAACCCCCAGAGTGTAAGACTCGTCCATTTCCCATGAAGTCACCAGGAAATTTCACGACCATGAGTGACACGATATCCAGAGACAAAAACTTGAGCACGAGCCTCACACTCGCCCCTTATTCATATCCCGAAGTGTTCTCCTCATGGTCTGTAGATCAATCCTGCCATACCTATGACCTGAAACATAAGCCGCGTTTGTGTGTTCAGACGACTGTCCAAACAGCTCTGCCTACACACCCTACAGGCTCCGGCCCCTGGAGCCAAACCTGAGGATTGTACTTGCCCTCTACAAGGGAATTGTATGTGCCCATTCCAATGGCCACAACCTACTAATAGGATAAACCTGCAAACTCCCTGAGGCCATCCCAATAGTGGTGGCTTCCCAGGACAAACAGGGGCAATCTGAGCCCATCTGAGCACCTACATGCTCTCAGACGCATAGACTGATGTCCCCAGAGGTAAAAATGTACGAACAGGCCCCTAGGCACTATTCGGATCCATTGCTGTGGTATCCAGTCATCTCTCCTCAGAGGCCTGGATTTCAATACCAGCATATGGCTGTTTCCTGACTCATCCGTCAGAACAAATCTCATCTACATATGGGAAACTTGCAGGTTGGAGCTGTGTCAAATCCTCTGTTTGAAAAAACCCTTCAGGACCCCAGTGCCACCCCTTCATTCCAAGGTCTCCATAGACACAAAAACATATTAGGATCCATCCACAGGAGAGTCCATTTCAACCCAGATCCAGATTGCTCGCCCAGATCCAGCAGATATAACCTGTCTTGTTGCTAGGACACAATTGGAATGCAAGGTGGGCTACCCAGGCATCCATCCTTAGAACCCTGCTCGGAATCGTTGGCCTGGAGCCAACCAACATGTCTCAATTGTCCTGCACAAGAATCTTTGCAGTTTGGACCTTCTCACAACTAACATCGTGGGAAAACCCCCACGAACTCGAGACCCCGCCCCTTCATGAAGGGGCCATCAGGGACAGAAACACCAACCTGAGCGATCTTCTAATCCTCACCCTGACTTCAGAAGCACGAGATCTCGATTCAGGTCTGTAGATTGTTCCTGCCTTGTCCTCACCCAGAAACCTAAGCCTAGCTTGTGTTATCAGATTTCCGTCTTCAGACTACTGGCCCACAAGCCCTCCAGTTTGCAAACCAGAACTATAATGCAGCACTCTGCCAGCCTTCAGGAAGAAAAACATAGCCCTGTGGGGCTACCCAGAAACTCCAAATGAGGATCAACCTGCATGCCATTCGACTGTACCCCAAATATATAGGCTGACCTAGGCACTATTGCCCTTTCTGACACAGCCTGAGCCTGGACTTCCTGGCCCCACCCAGAAAGCTGGTCGAACACTGAGCATGCCGGATGAGCCATGTCCTTAGGTCGTCATCTCTTCCCAACCTCGGTTGTCAAGTTTCAGAACCTAGACCTTATCTCCAATCACTGCCCAGGCTTGTAAGTGATGCAGAAATCACAACTCCTTCCCCGTGGCTAGAAACCATGTGGTTGGCATGTTTTCCAATGTTCAGTGTAGTTGAAACCAGTGTGGCCCATGAGGCCCCACCCATGTTTATGGGCCACATTGGTCACAAACACACATTGTGACCCTCAGCCTGATCCCAGTCCTCAGGTAAGGCCTCTCAGTGGCTGGATGAAGAGACAGCATATTGGGCTAGCCATGCCCCTAGGCCCCAAATTTTACCCATAATTCGGGTTGTCCCTTCGCTTTTCCCCAGGGCACTTCTTTGGAATTCCTCTTTTGGCGGGACACCTAAGGTAACCAACCTGAAAGGAGACCTCCCATTCCACAGATTGACGAAAAAGAATTGGGATCGGGCCAATTCCACAGAGAGGAAGATTCGTCCATGGCCCATGAGGTTTCCCAGACAATCCACGGCCATCGCTGATACCGAATCTAGAGACAAAAGACTGAACAAGCACCTCAGACTCGCTCTTTCTTCATATCCTGAAGAGTTCTTCTCATGGTTTATAGATCGGGCCTGCCATACCTACGTCTCCAAACCTAAGCTGAGTTTATGTTTTCAGACTTCTGTCCTCAAAGTCCTGGACCACACACCCTCCAGGCTTCGGTCCCTGGAGCCACACATAAGGACTGTGCCTACCCAATCCATGGGAACTCTGCCCATTCCATTGTCCAAAACCGTAAAATTAGGAGAACCCTCCAAATCCCTGAGGCCATCCCAATAGGGCATGTCGCCCGTGACATACAAGCGCGGTCTGATAGCAGCTGAGCATCAACCTCCACTCATACCATAGATGGATGTCCCCAGAGAAGAAGATTGAACCAGACAGGACCCTGGCCAATCGGATCCATTGCTTTGGTGAGAGGCATGTCTCCTCAAAAGCCTGGATTCCAATACCAGCATAGGGGTTTTCCTGAGGTAGCAATCAGAACAAATCTCGTCTCCACAAGGAAACATGTGCATCGAGCTCTGTCAAAAGCTTAGGAGAATACTTCAGGGTCCCGGTGCCACGGCCCCATTCCAAGGCCCCATGGACACAAACACACATTAGGACCCATCGTGAGGAAAGTCCATTTCAAGTCAGCCACCCCGGTTGCTCCCGCAGAGCCATCAGATCTAAACTGGCTTGTTGCTAGGAGACAATTGGAATGCGAGGCTGGCTTCCCAGGCATCCTCCCTCGAACAGTGCTATAGAGTCATTCCATATGGGATGTCCTGGAGCTGCCCAAAGGCCTCAATTGTCCTGCAGAAGGAATTCTTGAAGGGGGCAACCCACAACTCCCACGTGGGAAAAACTCCATGGACACGAGATTCCGCTCCCTTCATGAAGGAGCCGTCAGGCACAGAAACTCCAACCTAAGCCAAAGTCTAATTCTCTCCCTGACTTGAAATGGATGAGATATTGGTTCAGATCTGCAGGGGGTACCTGCCGTGCCCTTGCCCTTAGCCCAAGTATAACTTTTGTTCTCAGAATTCCGACCTCACTCTCCTGGCCTCAAAGCCCTCATGATTGGTAAATCCGGTCCCACAATTAAGCACATGGCCTGCTTTCTGGAAAAAAAATATTGCCTAAAGAGCTGCCAAGGCAACTTATATGAAGATAAACCTACACGGTACTCGGCTTTGCCCGAATTATATAGTCTAACCTGGGCACTAATGCACTGTCTGACACAACCTGAGCCCGGACTTCCTGACCAACACCCAGACAGCTGACCGCACACTGCGCACATCAGACCCGCCATGGCCTTAGGTCCTCATCTCTTCCCTACCTCAGTTTTCAGGCCTCAGAAACTAGACTTTATCTCTGCCTGGGGATGAGTGTGATGCAGAAATCAGAACTTCTCCTTACACATGGCAAGAAACCTTGTGGTTGGCATGTTGTCCAACGTTCATTGTAGGAGAAACTAGCATTCACCCTGAGGCCCGCCTATTCTTGAGTGCGACGAGGGCATAAATATGCATTGTGACCCTCAGGGTGAGTCCTGTCCTCTAGTAAGTCCTCTCAGAGCCTGGATCACTAGATGTCATAATGGGCTTGACATAGCCCTACGCCCCAATTTTTAACCAGATTTCTGGTTGTTCAGTCACCCCTCCCCAGAGCTCTACTCTGGAATTCCTCATGTGGTGGGACAACGGAGGTTAAAAAATGAAACGAAACAAAGCAACAACAACAACAAAAAAAACGACTTCTTCCATCCCAAGAATGACCCCAACCTCTTTGGAAGGGGCCAAATCGCCAGAGAGTAAGACTCGTCCATTTCCCATGAAGTCACCCGGAAATTTCACGACCATGAGTGACATGATATGCAGAGACAAAAACATGAGCAATAGCCTCACACTCGCCCTTTTTTCATATACCGAAATGTTCTCCTCATGGTCTGTAGATCAGTCCTGCCCTACCTATGACCCGAAACAGAAGTCGAGTTTGTGTTTTCAGACAACTGTCCAAACAGCCCTGGCCTACACACCCTATAGGCTCAGGCCCCTGAAGCCAAACCTGAGGACTGTTCTTGCCCTCGCAAGGGAATTGTGTGAGCCCATTCCAATGGCGACAACGCAACTAAAAGTATAAACCTTTAAATTCCCTGAGGCCATCCCATAGTGTTGGCTTCCAAGGACAAACACGGGCAATCTGAGTTCATCTGAGCACCTACCTGCACTCTGACCCATAGATAGATGTCGCCCGAGGTAAAAAGAAACCAACAGGCCCCTAGGCACTAATCGGATCCATTGCTTTGGTTTCCAGGCATCTCTCCTCAGAGGCCTGGATTTCAATACCAGAATATGGCTGTTTCTTGACTCACCCATCAGAACAAATCTCCTCTACACATGGGAAACTTGCATGGTGGACCTGTGTCAAACCTCTGTTTAGGAGAAGTCTTCAGGGCCCTAGTGCCACCGCTTAATGCCACAGTCTCCATAGACACAAAAACATATTAGGACCCATCCACAGGAGAGTCCATTTAAACTCAGCCTCCTCGGTTGCTCCCCGAGATCCAACAGATCTAGCCTGTCTTGTAGCTAGGAGAATATTGGAATGCGAGGTGGGCTACCCAGCCATCCATCCTTAGAACCCTGCTCAGAATCGTTGGCCTGGAGCCAACCAACTGGTCTCAATTTTCCCACAGTAGAATCTTTGCAGTTTGGAGCTTCTCACAACTCCCATGGTGGGAAAACCCCCACGGCCTCGTGATTCCCCCCCTTTATGAAGGGGCCATCAGGGACAGAAAGTCAAACCTGAGGCATCGTCTGATGCTCAACCTGACTTCAGGTGCAAGAGATCTCGATTCAGGTCTGTAGATTGTGCCTGCCATGTCCTCACACATAAAACCTAAGCCTAGCTTGTGTTTTCGGAGTTCCGTCCTCAGACTACCGGCCCATAAGCCCTCCAGTTTGGCAATCCAGAAGTACAATGTGGCACTCTGCCTGCTCCCTGGAAGAAGAACATTGCCCTCTGGGGCTACGCAGAAACCCCAAATGAGGATCAACCTGCACGCCATTTGGCTGTACACCAAATATATAGGCTGAGGTGGGCACAATTGCCCATTCTGACACAGCCTGAGCCTGGAACTCCTGTCCTCACCCAGACAGCTGGCCACACACTGAGCACATCGGACCCGCCATGGCCATAGGTCGTCATCTCTACCCAACCTCGGTTTTCACGCTTCAGAACCTTGACCTTATCTCCAATCACTGCCCAGGTTTGAAAATGTTGCAGAAATCCGAACTCGTTCCCTTGGCAAGAAACCTCGTGGTTGGCATGTTGTCCAACTTTCAGTGTAGTTGAAACCAGTGTGGCACATGAGACCCAGCCCACGCTTGAGGGCCACATTGGTCTCAAACACACATTGTGACCCTCAGCCTGAGCCCGGTCCTCAGGCAAGGCCTCTCAGTGGCTGCATGAAGAAACAGCATATTGGGCTTGCCATGCCCCTAGACCCCAATTTTTAACCAAGTTCGAGTTGTCCCTTCACTCTTGCCCAGGGCTCTGCTTTGGAATTCCTCTTTTGGTGGGACACCTCAGGTAACAAACCTTAAAGGAGTCCTCCCATTCCACAGATTCACGAAAAAGAATTGGGATAGGGCCAAATCCACAGAGAGGAAGATTCGTCCATGGCTCATGAGGCCTCCCCGACATTCCACGGCCATCGCTGATACAAAATCCAGAGACAAAAGCCTAAGCAAGCGCCTCAGACTCGCTCTTTCTTCATATCCTGAAGAGTTCTTCTCATGATTTGTAGTTCGGCCATGCCATACCTACGTCCCCAAACCTAAGCTGAGTTTGTGTTTTTTGAGTTCTGTCCTCAAAGTCCTGGGCCACACACCCTCCAGGCTGGGCCCCTGGAACCACACATTAGGACTATGCCTTACCAATCCATGGGAATTCTGCCCATTCCATTATCCAAAACCATACAAATTAGGAGAAACCTCCAAATTCCCTGAGGCCATACCAATGGTGTAGGTTGTCCGGGACAAAAAAGGGCCGTCTAACACCAGCTGAGCATCTACCTCCACTCATACCATAGGTGGATGTCCCCAGAGAAGAAGATTGACCAGACAGGACCCCAGGCCATAATGGGATCCATAGCTTTGGTTTACAGGCATGTCTCCTCAAAAGCCTGGTTTCCAATACCAGCTGAGGGCTTCTCCTGAGGCACCCATCAGAACAAATCTCGTCTACACATGGGAAACTTGCATGTTGGAGCTCTCTCAAAGCCTCTGTTTAGAAGGACATTTCAGGTTCCCGGTGCCAGCGCCTCATTCCAAGGTCTCCATGGAGACACACCCACATTAGGACCCATCCACAGGAGAGTCCATTTCAACTCAGCCCCCTCAGTTGCTCCCCCTGATCCAGCAGATCTAACCCGTCTTGTCGCTAGGAGATGATTGGAATGAGAGTCAGGCTTCCCAGCCATCCATACTTAGAACCATTCTCAGAATGATGCTGTATGGGAAGTCCTGGAGCCAACCAACAGGTCTCAATAGTCCCGCAGAAGAATCTTTACTGTTTGGAGCATCTCACAACTCCCATCGTGGGAAAACCTCCATGGCCTCGTGATCCCGCCCCCTGCTCTTCATGAAGGGGCCATCAGGGACAGAAGCTCCAACCTGAGCGATCGTCTGATCCTCGCCCTGACTTCAGATGCAGGACATCTTGATTCAGCTCTGCAGAGTGTGCCTGCCGTGCCCTTGCCCAGAAACGTAAGTCTAGTTTGTGTTCTCAACTTCCATCCTCACATTCCTGGCCCACAAGCCCTCCAGTTTGGCAATTCCAGAACTACAAGGCAGCACTCTGCCTGCTTTCCGGAAGAAAAACTTTGCCCTCTGGGGCTACCCAGATTCCCCAAATGAGGATCAACCTGCATGCCACTTGACTGGACCCCAATTATACAGGCTGCCCTGGGCACTACTGCCCTTTCTGGCACAGCCTGAGACTGAACCTCCTGGCTCGCACCCACCCACTAGCCACACACTGAGCACATCGGACCCGCCATGGCCTTAGGTCATCATCTCTTTCCAACCTCGGTTTTCAGGCTTCAGAACCTAAACCTTATCTCCAGTCACCACCCAGGGTTGAACATAATGCAGGAATCAGAACTCCTTCCCCATGGCAAGAAACCTTGTGGTTGGCATGTTGTCCAACGTAAAGTGTAGTTGAAACCAGTGTGGCCCATGAGGCCCTGCAGATGCTTGAGGACCAAGTCGGTCACGAACATGCATTGTGACCCTCAACGTGAGCCCAGTTCTCAAGTAAGGCCTCTCAGCGGCTGGACCAAAAGACAGCATATTGGGCTTGCCATGCCCCTAGGCCCCAATTTTTAACCAGATTTCTGGTTGTCCAGTCTCCCCTCCCCAGGGCTCGGCTTTGGAATCCCTCTTTTGGTGGGACACCTGAGGTAACAAAACTGAAAGGACTCCTCCCATCCCACAGTTTGACCCAAAACAATTGGAATCGGGCCAAATCCACAGAGCGGAAGACTCGTCCATGGCCCATGAGGCCTCCCCGACATTCCACGCCCATCGTTGACACAAAATCCAGAAACAAAAGCCTGAACAAGTGCCTCACAATCTCTCTTTCTTCATATCCGGAAGAATTCTCCTCACGGTCTGTAGATCGGGCCTGCCATACCTACGTCCCTAAACCTAAACTGAGTTTGTGTTTTAGACTTCTGTCTCCACAGTCCTGGTGCACACACCCTGCAAGCTAGGGCCCCTGGAGCCACATCAAAACTGTGCCTTCCCTCTCCAGGGGAATTCTGCCCATTCCATTGTCCATAATCATAAAATTAGGAGAAACCTCCAAAGTCCCCAAGGCCTTCACAATAGTGTAGGCCGCCTGGGACAAACAAGGGCCATCTGACACCAGCTGAGCATCTAACTCCACTAATACCTTAGATGGATGTACACAGAGAAGAAGATTCAACCGGACAGGCCCCTAGGCTCTAAACGGAGCCATTGCTTTGGTTTCCAGTTATCTCTCTTCAGAGGCCTATATTCCAATAACAGTATATGGGGGTTTCCTGAGGCACCAATCAGAACAAATCTCGTCTCCACATGGGAAACTTGTCCTTTGGAGATGTCTCAAAACCTCCGGTTAGGAGAATCCTTCAGGGCCCATGCACCAACGCCCCATTCCAAGGTCTCCATGGACACAAACCCACATTAGCATCCATCCTCAGGAGAGTCCATTTCAACTCAGCCCCCTTGGTTGCTCTGACAGAGCCAGCATATCAAACCTGTCTATTTGCTAGGAGACAACTGCAATGTGAGGCGGGCTTCCCATGCATCCATCCTTAGATCCCTGCTCTGGTGTCATTCTGTATGGTATGTACTGGAGTGATACAAAAGGTCTCAATTGTTGATCAGAAGGAATCTTTGTTGTTTGGAGCATCTCACAACTCCCATCGTGGGTAAACCTCCATGGACTGGAGAAGCTGTCCCCTTCATAAAGTGGCCAGAATGGACAGAAATTCAAACCTAAGCCTAGGTTTGAACCTCGCCCTGACTTCAGATTCATGATATCCCGATTCAGATCTGCAGAGGGTGCCTGCCGTGCCCTCGCCCAGAACCTACGCCTAACATGTGTTCTCAGACTTCCGTCCTCACACTCCCCGTCCACAAGGCATCCACTTTGGAAATTCCGGAGCCACAATGCAGCACTCTGCCTGTTCTCCAGAAGAAAAACATTGCCCTTGGGGCTACCCAGAAATGCCAAATAAAGATCAACCTGCACGGCACTCAGTTGTACCCCAATTATACAATCTACCCTGGGCACTAAGGCCCTGTCTGACACAGCCCAAGCTTGGACCTCCCGACCAACACCCAGACAGCTGGCTCCACGCTGAGCATATCGGACCCAACATGGTCTTAGGTCGTCATCTCTTCCCAACCTCGGTTTTCAGACTTCACAACCTAGACCTTATCTCCAATCACTGCCCAGGGGTGAATGACATGCAGAAATCAGAATTAATACTTCCCCATGGCAAGAACTCATGTGGTTGACATGTTGACTATCATTCAGTGTAGGAGAAACAAGCATGCACCATGAGTCCCCACCCATGCTTGAGTACCACGAGGGCATAAACACGCATTGTGACCCTCAGCATGAGTTCTGTCCTCAATGAAGGCCTCTCAGTGGCTGGACCATTAGAAGGCATATTGGGCTTGCCATGCCCCTAGGCCCGTATTTTTAGTTAGATTTCTTGTTGTCCAGGGCTCTGCTCTGGAATCCCTCTTTTGGTGGGACACATTAGTTAACAAAACTGAATCCCACAGATTAACCCAAAACAATTGGGATCTGGCCAAATCCACAGAGAGAAAGACTCTTCCATGGCCCATGAGGACTCCTTGACATTCCACAGCCATCATTGACACAAAATCCAGGGACAAAAGCCTGACAAGTGTCACACTTTCACCCTTTATTCATATCCCAAAAAGTTCTCCTCATAGTCTGTAAATCGGACCTGCCATACCTACGTCCCCAAAGCTAAGCTGAGTTTGTGTTTTCAGACATCTGTCCCCACAGTCCTTGCCCACACACCCTCAAGGCTGGGCCCTTGGAGCCACACATCAGGTCTGTGCCTGCCCACTCCACAGGAATTCTGCCCATGCCATTGTCCATAATCATACAATTTAGGAGAAACCTCCAAAGTCCCCGAGGCCATCCCTATAGTGTAGGCCGCCCGGACAAACAGGAGCGGTCTGACACCAGCTGAGCAACTACCTCCATTTCATAAAATAGACAGATGTCGACAGAGAAGAAGATTGAACCAGAGAGGCTCCTAGGACCTAATTGGATGCATTGCTGTGGTTTCTATGTATCTCTCCTCAGAGGCCTGGTTCTAATACCAGCATATGTGGGTTTCCTGAGGCACCAATTAGAACAAATCTTGTCTCCACATGGAAAACTTGCTCTTTCGAGTTGTTTCAAAATCTCCGGTTAGAATCCTTTAGAGCCCTGGGGCCACCACCCCATTCCAACGTCCTCATGGACACAAACACACATTAAGACCCATCTTCAGGAGAGTCCATTTCAACTCAGCTCCCACGATTGCTCCTGCATAGCCATCAGATCGTACCTGTCTTGTGGCAGGGAGACAATTGGTGTAAGAGGCAGTCTGCTCAGGCATCCATCCTTAGAACCCGGCTCTGGAGTCATTCCATATGGGATGTCCTGGAGCCATCCAACAGTTCTCAATTTTCCCGCAGAAGGAATCCTTGCAGTTTGGAGCATCCCACAACTCCCAACGTGGGAAAACCTCCATGGCCTCGAGATTCCACCCCTTTGATGAAGGGGCCATCATGGACAGAAACTCCAACCTGCGCCTAAGTCTGATCCTCGTCCTGACTTCAGATGAATGAGATTTTGATTCGGATCTGCAGAGGGTGCCTGCCGTGCCCTCGCCCTGAAACTTAAGTTTAGCTTATGATCTCAGACTTACGTCCTCACACTCCTGGTCCCGACGCCCTCAAGTTTGGCAATTCTGGACCCACAATGCTGCACTCTGCCTGCCCACCAGAAGAAAAATGTTGCCCCAGTGAGCTTCCCTGACACAATAAATGAGGATGAACCTACATGGAACTCAACTGTACCCAAATTATACATTCTAACCTGGGCACTAATGCACTGTCTGACACAGCCTGAATCCATACCTCCTGAACAACACCCAGAAAGCTGACCGCACACTGAGCACATCGGACCCTCCATGACCTTAGGTTATCATCTCATCCCAACCTCGATTTTCTGGATTCAGAACTTAGATCTTATCTCCAGTCACTGCCCAGGGGTGAACATGATGCAGAAATCAGAATTCCTCCTTCCCCATGGAAAGAAACCTTGTGGTTTGTATGTTGTCCAAAGTTCAGTGTAGGAGAATCAAGCATGGCCCATGAGTCCCCGCCCATGCTTGATGCCTACATTGGGCACAAACATGCATTGTGACCCTCAGTGTGAGCACTGTACTCAAGTAAGACCTCTCAGTGGCTGAACCAAGGTACCCCATATGGGGATTGCCATGCCCTTAGGCCCCCAATCTTATACAGAGTTCGGGTTGTCCAGTCGCCCCTTCCCAGGGTTCTGCTCTGGACTCCCTATTTAGTGGCACACCTGAGGTAAAAAAAAAAAAAAAAAAAAAAAAAAAACAGAATGGACTCCTCCCATCCCACGGAATGACCCCAAAATATTGGGATCATCCAAATCCCCATAGAGGAACTCTCACCCATGGTCCATGAGGACGCCCCTACATTCCACGGCCATCAGTGACACAAAATCCAGAGTCAAAAGCCTGAGCAAGTGCCTCACACTCACTCTTTGTTCATATTTTGAAGAGTTCTGCTCAAGGTCTGTAGATCGGGCCTCCCATACCTATGTCCCCAAACCTAGGACGAGTTTCAGTTTTCAGACTTCTGTCCCCACAGCTCTGACCCACACACCCTCCATGCTTGAGCCCCTAGAGCCACACCTCAGGATTGTGCCTTCCCTCCCCAAAGGAATTCTGCCCATTTCATTGGCCACAAACTTGCAAATTAGGAGAAACCTCCAAAGTCAAAGTGGCCATCCCAATAGTGTAGACTGCCCAGGACAAATAGGGGCAATCTGACACCAGCTGAGGAACTACCTCCACTCAATCCCATAGACAGATGAACCGAGAGAAGAAGATTAAACCAGACAGGCCCCAGGCCCTAATCAGATCCATTGCCTTGGTTTCCAGGCATCTCTCCTCAGAGTTCTGGTTTCCAATACCAGCATATTGGGGGTTACTGAAGCACCAATGAGAACAAATCTTGTTTCCCCATGGGAAAAATGCTTCTTGGAGCTGTGTCAAAACCTCTGGTTAGGAGCATCCTTCAGAGCCCTGGTGCCACTGCCCCATTCCAAGGTCTCCATGGACACAATCCCACATTATGACCGATCCTCAGGAGAATGCATTTCAACTCAGCCCCCTCGGCTGCTACATCATAGGCAGCAATCAAACGTGCCGTTTCGCTAGGAGACAATTGGAATGCAAGGCCGGATGCCCAGGCATCCATCCTTAGAACCCTGCTCTGCAATTGTTCCATATGGGATGTCCTGGAGCCATCCAATAGGTTTCAACTGACCCGCAGAAAATCCTTGTGGTTTGGAGCATCTCACTACTGCCATCATGGGAAAACACCAATGGCGGTGTGATGACCCCCCTTCATGAAGGGGCCATCATGGACAGAAACTCCAACCTGAGCCAATATATGAACCTCGCCCTGACCTCAGATGCATGAAATCTAAATTCAGCTCTGCAGAGTGTGCCTGCCATTTCCTCGCCCTGAAACCAAAGCAAAGCTTCAGTTCTCAGACTTACATCCTTGCATTCCTGGCCGCAAGGCCTCCAGTTTGGCAGTTCCGGAGCCAGAATGCAGCACTCTGCCTGCCCTCCAGAAGAAAGACTTTGCCTTATGGGGCTACGGAGAAACCCCAAATAATTATCTTCTGCATGCCACTCAACTGTACCCCAATTATACAGCATATCTGGGCACGAATGCCCTGTCTGGCACAGCCTGAGTGCAGACCTCCTGAACGACACCTAGAAAGCTGGCCCCAAACTGAACACATCGGACCCGCCATGGCCTTAGGTCGTCATCTCTTCCAAACCTCGGTTTTCAGGCTTCAGAACCTAGACCTTATCTCCAATTAGTGCCCAGAGGTGAACGTGATGCAGAAATCAAAACTCCTCCTTCCCCATGGCAAGAAACCCTGAGGTTGGCATGTCCAAGGTTCACTGTAGGAGAAACCTGCAAGCTCAATGAGGTCCCGCCCAACATTGAGGACCACCTTGGGCACAAACACACATTGTGACCCTCAGCATGAGTCCACTATTCAAGTAACGTCTCTCAGTGGCTGGACCAAGAATCTGCATATGGGCTTGCCATGCCCAATGGACCCCAGGCCTAACCAGAGGGTGGGTATTCCAGTTGTATGTACCCAGTGCTCTGCTCTAGAATCCCTCTATTGTGGAAACACATGAGGCAGAAAACAGGACTCCTCCCTTCCCACAAAATGACCCCAATCTCTTGGGAGCCGGACAAATCACCAGAGAGGGAGACTTCCATGGCCCATGAGACCATGCTTACATTAAATGACCATCATGAATACAACATCCAGAGACATAAGCCTGAACGACCGCCTCTCACTCGCCTTACTTTCTAATCACAATGAGCTCCCCTCACGGACTGTAGATCACTCCTGCCATAACATCAGACCCAAACCTCAGCCGAGTTTGTGTTTTTGGATGTCTGTCCCCACAGCCCTGGACCACACAGCCGCCAGGCTGGGGCCTCTGGAGCCACACCACAGGACTGTCCTGCTCTCTCCAAGGAGACTATGCCCATTCCATTGCCCATAACCCCACAGAATAGGAGAAACCTCAAGGCCCCCGAGGACATCCCACTACTATAAGCCTCTCTGGACAAAGGCATCCTGACACAAGCTGAGCAACTACCTCCATGCAGAAACACAGACAGATGTCGGCAGAGACAGTAGATTGAACCAGACAGGCCCCTGGGCCCTAATCTGAACTCTTGCTTTGGTTTCCAGGTGTCACTCCTCAGAGGCCTGGGTTTGAAGACCAGCATCTGGGGCTTTCCTGAGACACCAAACAGAACAACTATCGTCTCCACATGGGAAGCTTCATTGTTGGAGCTGTGTCAAACCCTTCGGTTTGGAGAAACCTGCAGAGTCCCTGAGCCACCGCCACATTCCAAGGTCTCCATGGCCACCAACCCACAGTAAGACTCATCCTCAGGAGAGTCCATTTCAACTCAGCCCTCTGAGAAACCCGCCCAAGAGCCTGCATATTGAGCCTGCCTTGCCCCAAGCAGCCAGTGGGAATGTGAGGTGGCATTTGCAGACATTCATGCTTAGACCCCTTCTCTCGAGTCTTTCTGTAGGGGTCATCCTAGAACCATCTCATAGTACTCGACTGTCCTACAGAGGAAACCTTGATGTTTGGGGCAGCTCATAACTCCCAGCGTTGGGAAACCTCCCTGGCCTCATGACCGCCCCCACCCCCTTCAGGAAGGGGCCATAATAGACACAAACTCCAACCTGAGGCAACGTCTGATACTCGCCCTGACCTCAGATGCAGGAGATCTTGATTCAGTCTCTGCAGAGTGGGCCTGCCATGCCCTCGGCCCCAAACCTAACGCTAGCTTGTGTTTTCAGACTTCCCTCTTCACACTCCTGGCAAACAAGCCCTCCAGACTGGGAATTCCAGAACCACAACACAGTTTTCTGCCTGCCCACCAGAAGAAAAACGTTGCCCTATGGGGCTCTCCAGAAACCACAAATGAGAACCAACCTGCTCTGGCCTCGACCGCACCCTAACTGGAAAAGCTACCCTGGTCAGTATTGCTCTGTCTGACACAGCCTGACGTCCCGACAGACAAGGAAACAGCTGGCTGCACACTAAGCACATCAGACAGGCCATGGCCTTATGCTGTCATCTCTTCCCAACCTGGGTTTTCAGACATCTGACCCTAGATATTATATCAAATCCTGGCAAACGTGGGTAACTGAAGCACAAATCAGATCTTCTCCTTCCCCATGGCTGGAAAGCTTGCTGTTGTCATGGAGTCATACCTTCAGTGTAGGAGAAACCTTCATGGCCCCTGAGGCCAAGCCTAAACTTGAGTGCCTCCTTGGGTACAAACTCGCATTGGGACCATCAGCATGGGCCCCATGTCGAAGTAAGGTCTCTCAGGGCCTGGACTAAGAGCCCGCATATGGGGCTTGCCAAGCCCCTATGATCCCAATCTTCACAAGAGCTCGAGTATTCCATTTGCTCGAACCCAGGACTGTGATCTGGAGTCCCTCTCCTGGAAGAACACCTGAGCCAGACAGCAGGACTCCACCCTTCCCACAAAATGTCCCCAAAATCTTAAGAGCTGGACCAACTCCTCAGAGAGGGAGACTCTTCCATAGCCCCTGAGGTCACCCCTACATTCCACGGCTATGGGAGACAAAACATCCAAAGACAAAAGCTTGCGTGACTGCCTCCCATTTGCCCTTCTTTCATAAGCTGAGGATCTCCTCTCACGGTCTGTGGGTCCATCCTGCAATGCTCTCGGCTCCGCACCCAAGCCGAGTTTGTGTTTTCAGACTTCTGTGCCCAGAGCCCGGACCCACACACCCTCCAGGCTAGGGCCTATGGAGACACACTGAAGGACTGTGCCAGTCCTCTCCAAGAAAACTGTACCCAATCCATTGGCCACAACCCTAGAGATTAGGAGAATCCAATAAGGTCTCCAAGGCCATGCCTTGGCCATGGACTAAGAGGGGCACTTTGACACCAGCTGAGCAACTATCTCCACTTAGATACTCAGACAGTGTCCCCAGAGACAGAAGATTGAAACGGACAGGCATCTAGGCTCTAATCTGAACCCTAGCTTTGGTTTCCAGGTGTCTCTACTCAGAGAACTGGTTTGAAGACCAGTATCTGGGGCTTTTCTGAGGCACCAAAGAGAACCTGTCTCATCTCCACATAGGGATCTCTTTTTAATTGGAGCAATATTACACCCTTCGGTTAGGCGAATACTTCATGGCCCCTGAGCTGCCAACATATTCCAAGGTCTCCATGCACACAAACCCACATTATGACCCATCCGCAGGAGAGTCCATTTCAATTCAGCCCCCTAGTTAGCTCGCCCCAGAGCCAGTAGTTCAAACATGTCTTGTCACAAAGAGCCAATGGGAATGTGAGGTATGCTGTACAGGCATCCATCCTTCGAATCCTGCTCTCCAGTCTTTCCGTATGGGACATCCTGGAGCCATTCAACAGGACTCGACTGTCCAGCAGATGGAAAGCTTGTGGTATGGGTCAACGCACAAACTAGAGTTTGTGCTGGTGTCTAAGGTGCTGTGCAGGATTCTCCAATCTTGAGGGTTTGGCACAGGTCGAAGGGCATGGTTTCCTACTGGGGACAGGAGATATTCTATTGTGTGGCTCAGGGACCACATGTTGTGGTATTTCAGAACAGGACCCTGAGGACAGATGCCTGAAAACCTAATCTAGTGTTCCAATGACGTCCTAGGAGCATGTCAGGTACAATCTTCTGACCCAGGAACATTGAAATGGCTGTCTGCTTGGATGTAGGTGATCAGGGCGTTTCAGACTGGCATTTGTGTCCAGTGCTGCCGACAATATTGGGTCGGGTTCAGGGCTCTTGCGTGTTTCTCCTAAACTGGAAGGTTTGGGCAGGTTTGACGGTCACAGTTTCCTTGGGGATGACAGGCCCAGTCATGTGTTGTGGATCCAGAGAACCTGTCCTGGAGGGCATATGAGCCATGGTTTTGGGAGAGAAGTCTGCAAACACAAATGTGGGTTATGGTTAGTGGAAAGGTGATCACAGGCCCAATGAGTAGACCTGGAGTGCAGCTTGTCAGGAGTAATTAGGGTGACTGGAAGGCAGTAGCACAGGCTTTTCTCTCTATATTGTGTGTCCAGGATGGCCTTGGAATGCAGGTATAGTCTCATGGGTCCATGGGAAACTTTTTCTCTCTATGGATCTGTGCAGCTCATAGTTTGGTGGCTTTTTTGGGGAAGGGAAGAGTGTTGTTTTCCATCTAATGGGTGCCCCAAAACAGGGATTCCAGATACAGGCTCTTTTTCTGGGCATCTGGGACTTCCCACCAAGGGTTAGGATTTGCACCTAGGGGTGTATGAGGCCTGCAATGTGGGATCATGATGGTGCAACTGAGAGGGATTGTTTGAAAGCTTGCTCAGGCTGAGTCTCACAATGCCTGTTTGCTCCCATGGCGGCCCTCAGGAGTGGGAGTGGTCTCATTGGTCATATATCTGGCTCCCTCTTAGAGAGTTGGACACCCAACCCAACAGCCAAATGTCCTGCCATGAGGAAGGATGAGTTCTCTTCTGTCAGGTTCCTCTGTGCTTCAGGTTGCCCCATTGGCAGGGTTTCCAGCAAGGTCTCGAGATAGGTGTCTGAATACCAAGGATGGGTGGAGATGACGTACTTGGGCCATAGCAATACCAAATGCTAGATATGAGGCCTAAAACTCGGTCGGGGCTCAGGCTCTGTCAGACACAGCGCTAGTGGCCATGGCAGCCTTTATATCAGAGTAGATTCGAGGGCGGAGCAGATTGATCCTCATGTGGAGTTTCTTGGGAAGATTCCCAGGCATTTGTTCATTCAATAGGGAAGGCAGAATGCTGTGTTGTGGCTCCAGGTTTCCCAATCACGAGAGCTTGGGAACCAGTCAGTTTTGGGTGGAATTGTAAACAAAAGCTATGGTTCAATTCAGTGCCAAGCAGAAGGCAGTTCCAATTTGTAGCAGTTTACTCGAGACATCCAGCACTGGAATAAGGGTGGATGTCAGATGCTTGCTCACACTAGAGTTTTTGTCTATGATGACCGACAAGTGGAGGGGTGGTATAAAGAGGCCATGGAGGAGTTCACATGCTGAGGCCTGTGAACTGCTGCAAAAAGTAACATTTTTTTGTACAGTGTAGGTGAAGTCTGGTTTGTTTACTCTAGGTTTCCCCATGTGGAAAGTTTGTGAAGAAGAGCTCTCCAGCATGGATGCCAGGAAAGCACACCTCCATTGACAATTGCAGCTGAGGAACATGGCAGATTCGTTCTGGTGGCTCTGGGACAAAGTGCCAAGGCCTTGAGTTGACATGGGATCTTTTGCAGATGGGTCACAATGCTTGTTTGTTACCAGGGAGAACTTAGAATGTGCTGGTTGCTAAGGTGCCATGCAGGATTCTCCTACCCTGAGGGTTTGGCACAGGTCGAAGAGCATGGTATTCTTCTGGGGACAGGGGATGTTCTGTCGTGTGGCTCAGAGACCACATGATGTGTCATAGATTGGTATTTCAGAACAGGCCCCTGAGGACAGATGCCTAAAAACCTAATGGGGTTCCATTGAGAGCCTAGGGGCATTTTAGGTTCAATCGTCTATCTCACGATCATTGACTTGGCTATTTCCCTGGATGTAGGTGATAAGGGTGTTTCAGACTGCGCATTTCCATCCCGAGTGGCCGGCAATATTGTTGTGGGCTCAGGGGCCACACAGGTTTCTCCTAATCTGGAAGGTTTGGGCAAATCTGATATGCACAGTGTCCTTGGGGTTGGCAGCCAGAGTTCTGTGGTGTGGCTCCAGAGATAACATTCTGGTGGGCATGTGAGCCATGGTTTTGGGAGAGAAGTCTGCAAACACAAATACAAATTAGGGTGAGTGGCGAGGTGATCACAGGCCCAATGCGTAGACCTGGAGGGAAGCTCCTCATGAACTATAATTAGGGAGACTGGAAGGCAGTAGCACAGGCTTTTCTTTTTGGATTGTGTGTCCAGTATGGCCTTGGAATGCAGGTGTGGTCTCATGGGTCCATGGGAGTCTTTTCCTCTCTATGGATCCTGGTGGCTCTCCATAGTTTGGTGGCTTTTTCGGGGAAGGGGAGAGTGATGTTTTCCACCTTATGGGTGCCACAAAACAGGGATTCCAGAGACGGGCTCTGGTTCATGGCATCTGGGACATCACAACATGTGCTATGATTTGGGCTTAGGGGCATATTAGGCCTGCAATGCGGGTTCATGGTGGTGCAACAGAGAAGGATTGTTTGAAAGCATGCTCAGGCTGAGGGTCACAAGGCCTGTTTGCCTCCAGGGCATCCCTGAGGAGTTTGTGTGGTCTCACTGGACTTGTAAATGACTCCCCCTTTCAGGGTTGAACACCCATCCTAACAGCCAAGTTTCCTGATATGAAGAAGGGGGAGTTCTCTATTGTGCTTCAGGATGCCCCATTGTCAGGGATTCCAGCAAAGTTCTGGGGACAGGTGCCTGAATACCAAGGATGGGTAGAGATGAAATACTTGAGCCATGGCAATCCCAAATGCTAGATGTGGGGCTCAACTCTGGTGACTGACACTAGGTCTGGGCTCAGGCTCTGTCAGACACAGCACTAGTGGCCAGGGCAACCTATAAATAAGGGTCCCTCCGATATAGGGCCGAGCAGATTGATCCTCATGTGGGGTTTCTGGCCAGACTCACCAGGCACTTGTTTCTATCGGGAAGGCAGAATGCTGTGTTGTGTCTCCATAATTCGCTATCAAGAAGGCTTGGGGACCAGTCGGGTGAGGAAGGAATTGTAAACACAAGCTACAGTTCAATTCACTGCCAAGCGGAAGGCAGTTCCTGTGTCCAGCAGCTTTTTCGAGATATCCAGCACCTTAGTAAGGGAGGACGTCGGATATTTGCTCACACTGGAGTTTGTGTCTATGATGACTGACAAATGGAGGGGTGGCGTCAAGAAGCCATGGAGGGATTTTCACGTTGAGACTCATGAGCTGCTCCAAATAGCAAGGTTTTGTTCTACTGGACAGGTGGAGTGTGGTTTATTTGCTCCAGGGTCCCCCATGTGGAAAGTTTGGGTAGCAGAGCTCTACCGCATGGATGCCTGGAATGTTCAACTTCATTGACCATTGCAACTGAAGAACATGGCAGCTTTATTCTGGTGTCTCTGTAGCAAAGTACCAAGTCCTTGATTTGACATGGAATCTCTTGCAGATGGGCCACACAGCTGGTTTGTTACCAGGTAGATCTTAGAATGTGCTGGTGGCTTAGTAGTTGTGCAGGAATCTACTACTCTGGGATTTTGCACAGATTGTAGGGCACGGTTTCCTTCTGGGGACAGGAGATGTTCTGTTGTGTGGCCCAGCCACCACATGTTGTATCATAAGTTCGCATTCTAGAACAGGCCTCTGAGGACACATGTCTGAAAACCGAATCAATGGTTCCAATGACGTCCTAGGGGCATGTTAGGTTCATTATTCTGACTCAGGACCATTGACATGGCTGTGTTCCTGGATGTAGGGGATCAGGGTATTTCAGACTGTGCATTTGTGTTCAGAGCGGCCACCGAAATTGGGGTAGGCCCAGAGGCCTTGTAGGTTTCTCCTAATCTAGACAGTTTGGGCAACTGTGATGGAAACAGTTTCCTTGTGGATGGCAGGGACAGTCCTGCAGTGTGGATCCAGAGACCCCATCCTGGAGGGCATGTGTGCCATGGTTTTGGTAGATAAGTCTGCAAACACAAATTCGAATTAGGGTGAGTGGCGAGGTGATCACAGGCCCAATGCATATACCTTGAGAGCAGCTCATCTGGAACTGTAATTAGGGTGAATGGAAGGCAGTAGCACAGGCTTTTCTCTCCGGATTGTGTGTCCAGGATGGCCTCGGAATGCAGGTGTGTTCTCATGGGTCCATGGGAGACATTGCTTCTCTATGGATCCTGGTGGCTCCTCATAATTTGGTGACATTTTTGGGGAAGGGATGAGTGCTGTTTTCCATCTGAAGGGTGCACCAAAACAAAAATTCCAGAGATGGTCTCTGGGTCTGGGTACCTCGAAAATCCCACCAAGTTTTATGATTTGAACCTACAGGCATACCAGGCCTGAAATGAGGGATCATTGTGGTGAATCTGAGAGGGATTTTTTGAAAGCATGCTCAGGGTGAGGGTCACAATGCCTGTTTGTGCCAAGGGTAGTCCTCAGGAGTGTGTGTGATGTCATTGATGTTGTAACTGGCTCCCCCTTTGAGGGTAGAACACCCATACCAAAAGCCAGGTTTATTGCCATGGGGAAAGAAGAGTTCTCTATTGTGCTTCAAGTTCCCTAATTGGCAGGGATCCCTGCCAAGGTCTGGGGACAGGTGCCTGAATATCAAGGATGGGTAGAGATGACATACTTGGGCCATGGCAATCCCAAATGCTAGATATGGGGCCTGCTCTCTAGTGGCTGAAACTCAGTCGAGCTCAGGCTCTGTCAGACACGGCACTAGTGGCCATGGCAGCCTATAAATCGGTGTTGACTCGAGGGCCGACCTGATTGATCCTCATGTGGGTTTTCAGGGCAGACTCACCAGGCATTTCTTCATTCGATGGGGAAGGCAGAATGCTGCGTTGTGGCCCCAGATTTCCCTATCAAGAGGTCTTAGGGACCAGTCAGGTGAGGATGGAATTGTAAACACAAGCTATGGTTCAATTCACTGCCAAGTGGAAGGCAGTTCCAATGTGCAGTGGTTTATTCAAGACATCCAGCACCGGGATAAGGGTGCATGTCATATGTTTGCTTAGACTGGAGTTTGTGTCTTGATGACCGACCAATGGAGTGGTGGCATCAAGAGGCCATGGAGCAGTTTGCACGCTGAGGCCTGTGAGTTGATCCAAACATAAGGTTTCCTTCTACTGGACAGGGGAGGTCTGGTTTGTTTACACCAGGTTCCCCCATGTGCAAAGTTTGGGTAGCATAGTACTCGCACGTGGATACTGGAAAGCACACCTACATTGACCATTGCACCTAAGGAACATGGCAGGTTCTTTCTGGTTGCTCTAGGGCAAAGTACCAAGGCCTGGTTTCTAATGAAGTTGGGTCACAATGCAGTTTTGTTACCACGGAAATCTTACTATGTGCTGGTGGCTAAGGGGCCATGTATGATTAGTCTATCCTGATGGTTTGACACCGGTCGAAGAACACGGTTTTTTTCTGGGTATCGGAGATGTTCTGTTGTGGGGCTCACGGACCAAATGTTGTATCATAAGTTGGAATTCCAGAACAGGCCTCTGAGGACAGATGCCTAAAAACTTCATCTAGGGTTCCAATGAAGTCCAAGGGGAATTTCAGGTTCAATCATCAGACTCAGGACCATTGACTTCGGTGTCTGCCTATATGTAGGCAATCAGGGTGTTTCTGACTGTGCCTTTGTGTACAGAGTGGCCTCCAATATTGGGGTGGGCTCTGGGGCCTTGCAGGTTTCTCCTAATCTTGAAGGTTTAGGAAAATTTGTGGGCACGGTTTCTTTGGAGGTGGCAGGCACAGTCCTGTGGTGTGGCTCCAGAGACTCCATCGTGGAGGGCATGTAAGCCATGGTTTTGGGAGAGAAGTCTGCAATCACAAACTCGGATTAGGTTGAGTTGCGAGGTGATCGTACGCCCAATGCCAGACCTGGAGGGCAGATCGTCAGGAACTGTAAATCACGTACCTCGAAGGCACTAGCACTGGTCTTTGTATCTGGATTGTGTGTCCATGATAGCCTTGGAATGCAGGTGTGTTCTAATGTTTCCATGAGAGTATTTTCCTCTCTACGGATCCTGGAAGCTCCCAATAGTATGGTGGCTTTCTCGTTTGAATGGAAGAGTGCTGTTTTCAATCTTAGATGTTCCCCAAAAAGGGATTCCAGAGAAGGGCTGTGAGTCTGGGTGCTTGGAAAATCCCACCAGGATTAGGATTTGGGCCTAGGGGAGTACCAGGCCTACAATGTGTGACTTGGAGGTACAACTGAGAGCGTTTGTTTGAAAGCATGCTAGTCTGAGTGTCACAATGCCTGATGTGATTAGGGCAGCCCTTATGAGTGGGAGTTGTCTCCTTGGCCATGCAGCTGGCTACCACTTTAATGTAGGACACCCATCCCAACTACCAGGATTCCTGCCATGGAAAAGGAAGAATTCTCTATTGTGCCTCAGGTTCCCCCATTAGCAGGTATTCTAGAAAATGTCTGGGGACAGATGCCTGAATACCAAGGATGGGTAGAGATGAGGGACCTGAGACATGGCCAGTCTCACATGCCTGACTCTCTGAGTAGCTGACATGAATTGAGCACTCAGGCTCTGTCAGAAACAGAACTAGTGGTCAGGGCTGAGTATGAATCAGGGATCCCTCAAGGGCTGAGCAGATGGATCCTCATGCAGAGTTTCTGGGCAGAATCACCATGCCCTTCTTCTTTCTAAGGGGAAGGCAAAAAGCTGCGTTGTGGCCCCAGAATTCCCTATCAAGCAAGCTTGGGGACCAGTAGGGTGAGGATGGAATTGTAAACTCAAGCTAAGGTTCAATTCAGTGCCAAGCAAAAGGCAGTTCCATTGTGCAGTGTCTGATTCCAGATATCCAGCACCTGAGTAAAGGTGAAAGTCAGACATTTCCTCATGCTGGAGTTTATGTCTATGATGACCGATGAATGGAGGGGTGGCGTCAAGAGGCCATGGAGGATTTCACATGCTGGGGCTTGTGAGATGCTTCAAACAGCAAAGTTTCCTTCTACCACACAGGGGGAGTCTGGTTTATTTGCTCCAGGGTCCCCCATGTGGAAAGTTTGGGTAGCAGAGCACTCCCACGTGGATGCCTGAAAAGCACACCTCCATTAAAATTGCAGCTGAGAAACATGGCCAATTCGTTCTGGTGGCTCTTGGGCGAATTACCAAGGCCTGGAGTTGACATGAAGTCTCATGAAGATGGGTCATAATGCAGGTTTGTTACCATGGAGACCTTACAGTGTGCTGGTGGCTAAGGGACCATGTAGGATTCATCTACCCTGAGGGTTTGACACTGGTCAAAGGGCACGGTTTCCTTCTCGGACCAGAGATGTTCTGATGTGGGGCTAACGGACCAAATGTATCATAATTTGGTATTGCAGAACAGGCCTCTGAGGATAGATGCCTGAAAATTTAATCTAGGGTTCCAATAAAATCCTAACGGAATGTCAGGTTCAATCCTCTGACTCAGTATCATTGACTTCAATGTCTGCCTAGATGTAGGTTATCAGGGTGTTCCAGACTGTGCATTTGTGTACAGAGTGGCAACCAGTATTGGGGTGGGCTCAGGGGCCTTGCAGGTTTCTCCTAATCTGGAAAGATAGGGCAATTTGATGGGCACAGTTTCCTTCGCAATGGTGGGCACAGTCCTGTGATGTGGCTCCAGAGACCCCATGCTGGAGGGCATGAGAGCCATGGTTTTGGGAGGGAAGTCTGCAAACACAAATGCGGGTTAGGTTTAGTGGCGAAGTGATTGTAGGCCCAATGCATACTCCTGGAGGGAAGCTCCGTGTGAAATGTAAATCGCATGCCTCAAAGGAGGTAGCACAGGCTTTTTTATCTGGATTGTGTATCCACGATGGACTAAGAATGCAGGTGTGGTCTCAGGTGTCCATGGGTGATATTTCCTCTCAAGTATCCTGGCGGCTCCTTATAATGTGGTGGCTTTCTCAGAGAGGAAAGAGTTCTGTTTTCCATATTAAGGGTGTCCCATAACAGGGATTGCAGAGAAGTGCTCTGGCTCTGGGCACCTGGAAATACCCACCAAGGGTTATGATTTGGGCATAGGGACTTACCAGGCCTCCAATGCAAGTCCTGGAGATACAACTGAGAGCGTTTGTTTGAAAGCATGCTCAGGCTGAGGGTCACTATGCAAGCTTTTGCATAGGGTGGCCCTCAGGAATGGGGGTGGTCTCAATGGCCATTCAGTAGGCTAACACTCTGAGTGTTGGACACCCTTCCGAACTTACAGGAATCCTGCCATGGGGAATGAGGATTTCTCTATTGTGATTCAGGTTCCCTCATTGGTAGGGATTCCAGGAAAGGTCTGGGGACACATGCCTGAATACCAAGGATGGGTAAAGATGACGGCTCTGTTCCGTGGCCAGTCTAACATGCGGGATATGGGCCCCGCCTTCTAGGTGGCTGACACGAGGTCGGGGCTTAGGCTCTGTCAGACACAACACTAGGGGCCAGGGCTGTCTATAATTCAGGGTTCCCTCAAGGGACAAGTAGATTGATCATAATGTGGAGTTTCTGGGCAGACTCACCAGGCCCTTCTTCTTTCTATTGGGAAGGCAGAATGCTGTGTTGTGGCTGCAGAATTCCCTATCATGAGGGCTTGTGGACCAGTAAGGTGAGGATGGAATTGTAAACCCAAGCTATGAATAAATTCAGTGACAAGCGAAAGGCATTTCCAGTGTGCAGCGGCTGATTCGAATATACAGCACCTGAGTAAGCGCAGACGTCAGATGTTTGCTCAAGCTGGAGTTTGTGTCTATAATGACCGACAAATGGAGAGGAGTTGAAAAGAGGTCATAGAGGATTTCCCACACTTGAGCTTGTGAGATGCTCCAAACAGCCAGGTTTCCTTCTACAGGACAGGGCAGTCAGATTTGTTTGCTCGAGAGTCCCCCATGTGGAAAGTTTGGGTAACAGAGCACTCCCACATGGATGCCTGGAAAGCACACTTCCACTGAACATTGCAGCTGAGGAACATGACAGGTTCTTTCTGAAGGCTCTGTGGTGAAGTACCAAGGCCTGTAGTTGACATGGAATCTCATGAAGATGGCTCACAATGCTGGCTTGTTACCAGTGAGATCTTAGAATCTGCTGGTGGCTACGGGCCAAGTAGGATTCATTTACCCTGAGGGTTTGACACAGTTCCAAGAGCACGGCTTCCATCTAGAGAAAGGAGATGTTCTGTTGTGGGGATCAGGGACCATATGTTGTATCTTAAGTTGGTACTCCAGAACAGGTCTCTGATTACAAATGCCTGAAAACCTAATCAGGGGTTACAATGAGGTCATAGGAGCATGTCAGGTTCAATCTTCTGACTGAGAAACACTGACTTGGGTATCTGCCTGGATTCAGGTGATCAGCGTATTTCAGAATGCACATTTGTGTCCAGAGGGGCCTCCAGTATTGGGGTGGGCTCATGGGCCTTGCAGGTTTCTCCTTATCTCGAAGTTTTAGGCAAATGTGATGGACACATTTTCCTTGGGGATGGCAGGCACAGTCCTTTGGTGTGGCTCCAGAGACCCCATCCTGGAGGAAATATGAGCCATGGTTTCGGGATAGAAGTCTGTAAGCACAAACTCGGGTTAAGGTTAGCGGTGAGGTGATCGCAGGCCCAATGCATAGACCTGGAGGGCAGCTCGTCTGGAACTATAAATTAGTTGCTTTGAAGGTGGTAGCACAGGCTTGTGTATCTGGCTTTTGTGTCCAGGATGGCCTCGGAATGCAGGTGTGGTCTCATGGATCCATGGGAGATTTTTCCTCTGAAGGATCCTAGCGGCTCCCTATACTATGGTGGCTTTCTTGGCGAAGGGGAGAGTGCTATTTTACATCTTAGGGGTGTCCCAAAACAGGGATTCCAGAGACAGGCTGTGTTTCTGGTCCCCTGAAAAATCTAACCAGGTGTTAGGATTTGTGCTTAGGGGAATATCAGGCCTGCAAATTTGGATTCTGGAATGCAACTGAGAGTGTTTGTTTGAAAGCATGCTCATGTTGGGGGTCACAATGCCTGCTTGTGTCCAGGGCGGCCCTCATGAGTGGGCGGGTTATCATTGGCCATTCAGCTGGCTACCACTCTGAGGTCTGGAAACCCATCCCAAGAGCCATCATTCCTGCCATGGGGAAGGAGGATTTCCCTATTGTGCTTCTGGTTCCCCCATTGGCAGGGATTTCAGCAAATGTCTGGGGACAGATGCCTGAATCAAGAATGGGTAGAGATGACAGCCCTGGGACATGGCTGGTCTCACATTCTGGAGTTGGAGCCCAGTCTCTGGGTCCTGACACGAGGTCAGAGACGAGGTTCTGTCAGACTCAGCGCTAGTGGCCAGGTAAACCTATAAATGGGGTTCACTCGAGGGTCGAGTAGATTTATCCTCATGTAGGGTTTCTGGGCAGTCTCTCCAGGCTGTTTTTTCTTGCTATGGGGAAGGCAGAATGCTGTGTTGTGGCTTCAGAATTCCCTATCAAGAGAGCTTACTGAACACCAGGGTGAGGATGGAATTGCAAACCCAAGCTACTTTTTTTTTTCAAGATTTTATTTGTCAGAGAGCGAGCGAGAGCAAGCACAGGCAGACAGAGTGGAAGGCAGAGTCAGACGGAGAAGCAGGCTCCCTGCGGAGCAAGGAGCCTGATGTGGGACTCGATCCCAGGACGCTGGGATCATGACCTGAGCCGAAGGCAGCTGTTTAACCAACTGAGCCAACCAGGCGTCCCGCCAAGCTACTTTTAAATTCAGTGCCAAGCATAAGGCAATTCCAGTGTGTAGCAGCTGATTCAAATATCCAGCACTTGAGTAAGTGCAGATGTCAGTTGATTGCTCACGCTGAGTTAGTGTCTATGATGACCAACAAATGGATGGGTGGCCTCAAGAGGCCATGGAGGATTACCCACCCTCAGGCTTGAGATACTCCATACAGAAAAGATTCCTTTTTACCGTACAGTGGAGTCTGGTTTGTTTCCTCCAGGGTTCCCCATGTGGAAAGCTGGTATCAGAGCACTCCCGCTGGATGCCTGGAAAGTACACCTACATTGACCATGGCAGCAGAGGAACATGGCAGTTTCATTCTGGTGGCTCTGGGCCGAAGTACCAAGGGCTGGAGTTGTCATGGAGTCTCATGAAGATGGGTCACAATGCTGGTATGTTGTCAGGGAGATCATAGAATGTGCTGGTTGCCAGGGGGCCTTGAAGGATTCATCTACACAGAGTGTTTGACACAGGTCCAGAGCACAGCTTTCTTCTAAGGACAGGAGATGTTCTTTTGTGTGGCTCAGTGACCATATTGTATCATACATTGATATTCAGAACAGCCTTCTGAGTACAGATACCTGAAAACCTATTCTAGTGTTCCAGTGAATCCTAGGAGCATGTCAGGTTCAATCTTCTGTCTGAGGACCATTGACTTGGATATCATCCTGGATGTAGGTGATATGGTGTGTCAGACTGTGCATTTGCGTCCAGAGTGGCCTCCAATATTGGGCTGGGCTTAGGGGCCTTGCAGGTTTCTCCTAATCTAGAGGGTTTGTTTAATAGTGACAATCACAGTTTCCTTCGGGAAGACAGGTACAATCCCGTGGTGTGGCTCCAGTTATCACAAACTGGAGGGCATGTGAGCCATGGTTTTGGGAGGGAAGTCTGAAAACACAAACTTGGGTTAGGGTTAGTGGCAAGGTTATCACAGGCCCAATGCATAGACATGGATGGCAGCTCTTCAGGAACTGTTAATCGGGTGACTCAAAGGCAGAATCACAGGCTTTTTTCTCTGTATTGTGTGCAGGATGGCTTCAGAATGCAGTTGTGGCCTCATGGGTCCATGGGAGATTTTTCCTCTCTAAGGATCCTGGTGGCTCCCAATAGTTGGTGGCTTTTTCGGGGAAGGGAAGAGTGCTGTTTTTCATGTTAGGGGTGACCCAAAATATGGATTCCAGAGACGGACTCTGGGTTTGGTCCCCTGGAAAATCCCACCAAGTGTTAGGATTTGGGCCTAGTGGCTTACCAGGCCTGCATGCAGGATCCTGGAGGTGCAACTGAGAGGTCTTGTTTGAAATCATTCTCAGGCTGAGGGTCACAATACTTGCTTATGCCCAGGTGGCCCTCATGAGTGGGCGTGGTCACATTGGCCATGCAGCTGGCTCCCACTTTGAGGGTTGGACAACCATCCCAACAGCCAGAATCCTGCCATGGGGAAAGAGGAGTTCTCTATAGTGCGTCAGGTTCCCCCATTAGCTGGGATTCCAGCAAAGGTCTGGGGACAGAGGCCTGAATACCAAGGATGGGTAAAGATGATGGACATGGGTCATGGCCAGTATCAAATCGTGGATATGGGCCCCGATCACTGGGTGGCTGACACTAGGTCTTGGCTCAGGCTCTGTCAGACACAGCACTAGTGCCCAGGGCAGCCTATAAATTGGGGTTCCCTCGAGTGCCGAGCAGATTGATCCTCATGTATGGTTTCTGGGCAGACTCACCAGGCCCTTCTTGTTTGTAAGGGGAAGGCAGAATGCTGTTTTGTGGCTCTAGAATTCACTATCAAGAGGGCTTGTGGACCAGGAGGCTGAGGATGGAATTGTAAACCTAAGCTATGGTTACATTCTGTATCAAGCGAAAGAAATTTCCAGTGTGCAATGTTTGAATCCAATATTCAGCACTTGAGTGAGGGTGGATGTCAGATATTTGCTCATGCTGGAGTTTGTGTCTATGATGACACAAAAATGGAGGGGTGGCGTCAAGAGGTTATGGAGGATTTCCCAATCTGGTGTTTTTTTTGATGCTCCAAACAGCAAGGTTTCCTTCTACCAGACAGGGGCAGTCTGATTTGTTTCCTCCATGGTTCCCCATGTCGAAAGATCGGATAACATAGATCTCCCACATGGGTGACTGGAAAGCACACCTTCATTGACCATGACAGCGAAGGAACATGGCATCTGGTGGCTTTGAGGCGAAGAAATAAAGACTGGATTGGACATGGAACCTCATGAAGATAGGTCAAAATGTTGGTTTGTTACCAGGGAGATCTTAGAATGTGCTGGTGGTTAATGGGCCATGCAGGATTCATCTAGCCTGAGGATTTGACACAGGCCCAAGAGCCCGGATTGCTTCTGGGGGCAGGAGATATTCTGTTGTGGGGCTCAGCGGCCATAGTTGTATCATAAATTGGTAATCCAGAACAGGTCTCTGAGGACAGAAGCCTGAAAACCTAATAAAGGGTTTGAATGAGGCCCTAGGGGAATGTCATTCAATCTTCTGACTCAGGATCATTGACTCTGGTGTCTGACTGGATGCAGGTGATGAGGGTGTTTCAGACTGTGCATTTTTGTCCAGAGTGGCATCCAATACTAGGGTTGGCTCAGGTTCCTTGCAGGTTTCTCCTTATATGGGGTTTTTGGACAACTGTGATGGGTAGTTTCCTTGGGGATTGCAGGAACTGTCCTGTGGTGTGACTCCAGAGACCCCATCCTGGAGGACATGTGCGCCATGATTTTGAGAGAGAAGTCTGCAAACACAAACTTAGGTTAGGGTTAGTGGCAAGGTGATCATAGTCCCAATCCATAGACCAGGAGGGCAGCAAGTCTGGAACTGTAAATCACGTAACTCAAAGGTGGTAGCACAGGTAATTGTATCTGGATTTAATTTCCAGAATGGCCTTTATTGCAGGTGTTGTCTCAAGGGTCCATGGGAGATTTCTCCTCTCAAGGATCCTGGCGGTTCTCAATAGTTTGTTGGATTTCTCCGGGAAGGGATGAGTACTGTTTTCCAGCTTAAGCGTGCCCCAAAACAGGCATTCCAGAGATGAGCTCTGGGTCTAAGTGCTTGGAAAATCCCACCAAGGGTTAATATTTAGGCCTAGGGCCATACCAGGCCTGCAATGCGGGATCCTGGAGGTGCAACTGAGAGCGTTTGTTTGAAAGTATGGTCAAGCTGAGGGTCCCAATGCCTGCTTGTGCCCCGGAGGCCATCAGGATTGGGCGATGTCTACTCAGCCATGCAGCCAGTTCCCATTCCTAGGGTTGGACACCCATCCAAAAGCCAGGATTCCTGCCATGGCGAAGGATGAATTCTCTATTGTGCTTCAGGTCCCCCCATTGGTAGGGATTCCAGCTAAGATCTAGGGGACAGATGCCTGAATACCAAGGATGGGTAGTAATGACAGCCCTGGGCCATGGCCGGTCTCACATGGTTAATGTGGGCCCCACCCTCTGGGTTGCTGACACGAGGTAGGGGCTCAGGCTCTGTCAGACACAGCACTAGTGGCTAGGGCAAACTATAAATAGGGGTTCCCTCCTGGGCTGAGTATATTGATCTTCATGTGTAGTTTATGGGCAGACTCACCAGGTCCTTCTATCTATGAAGAAGGCAGAATGTTGCGTTGTGGCTCCAGAATTCCCTATCAAGAGATATGGCAGACCAGTAGGGTGAGGATGAAATTGTAGTCTGAAGCTAGGCTTAAATTCATTGCAAAGCGAAAGGCAGTTCCAGTGTGCAGCAGCTGATTCCAATATCAGCGCCTGAATATGGGCGGATGTCAGATGTTTGCTCATGCTGGAGTTTGTGTCTATGATGACCAACAAATGGAGAGGTGGCGTCAAGAGGCCATGGAGGATTTCCCACCCTGGGGTTCAGGGGCCATAATTTGTATCATAAGTTGGTATTCCAGAAGAGGCCTCTGAGGACAGGTGCCTGAAAAGTTAATCCCTCTTCCAATGAGGTCCTAGGGCCATGTCAGGTTCAATTATCTGACTCAGGACCATTGATTTGGGTGTCTGCCTGGATGGCGGTGATCAGGGTGTTTCAGACTGTGCATTTGCATCCAGAGCAGCCTCCAATATTGGGATGTGCTCAGGAGCCTTCCGGGTTTCTCCTAATCAGGAGGGTTTGGGCAACTGTGATGGGCCCAGTTTCCTTGGGGATGGCAAGCACAGTCTTGTGGTGTGACTCTAGGGGCCCCATCCTGGAGGACATGTGAGCTATGGTTTTTAGAGAGAGATCTGCAAACACAAATTCGGGATAAGTTTAATGGAGAGGTGTTCACAGCCCCAATCCAAAGATCTGGAGGGCAGCACGTCAGTAACTGTAAATCAGGTGACTCGAAGCCAGTAGCACAGTCTCTTGTATCTGGATAGCATATCCACGCTGGCCTCGGAATACAGGTGTGGACTCATGGGACCATGGGAGATTCTTCTTCTCAAGGATCCTGGGGGATCCCATTAGTTTGGTGGCTTTCTCAGGGAAGTGAAGAGTGCTGTTTTCCATCTTAGGGGTGCCTCAAAACAGGGATTCCAGTGACGGGCTCTGGGTATGTGCACATGGAACATCCCACGATGTGTTAGGATTTGGGCTTAAGGGCATATCAGGCCTGCAATGCAGGATCCTGGAGGTGCAACTAAGAGCATTTTTTTGAAGGCTTGATCAAGCTGAGGGTTACAATGGCTACTTGTGCCGAGGGCAGCCCTCATGAGTGGGCATTGTCTCCTTGGCCATGCAGCTGGCTCCCACTTTGAGGTTTGGACACCCATATCAACAGCCAGGATTCCTACCATGGGGAAGGAGGAGTTCTCTATTGTGCTTTAGGTTACCCCATTGGTAGGGATTACATAAAAGTTCTGGGGACAGGTGCCTGAATACCAAGGATGGGTAGAGATGATGGACTTGGGCCCTGGCCAATCTCACATGCTGGATATGGGCTCATATCTCTGGGTGCCTGAAACTAGGTCTTGGCTCAGGCTCTGTCAGACACAGTACTAGTACTAGTACTAGTACTAGTGCCCAGGACAGCCTATAAATCAAGGTTCCATCGAGTGCCAAGTAGATTGAACCTCATGTGGAGTTTCTGGGAAGATTCACCAGGCCCTATTTCTTTCTAGTGGGAATGGAGAATGTTGCCTTGTGGCTCCAAATTCCCTCTCTAGAGGGCTTGCATACCAGGAGGCTGAGGATGGAATTCTAAACCCAAGCTATGGATAAATTCAGTGTCAAGTGAAACGCAGTTCTAGTGAGCAGTGGTGGAAGAGAAAGTGCAGAATCTAAATAACGGCAGATTTCAGATGTTTTCTCATGCTGGAGTTTTTGTCTATGATGACTGACAAATGGAGGGGTTTTTCAAGGGCCATGGAGGATTTCTCCTGCTGGTGCTTCTGAGATGCTCCAAACAGAGGGTTCCTTTCTACTGGTCAGTGGCAGTCTGGTTTGTTTGCTCCAGGGTCCCACATGTGGAAAGAATAAGTAGAAGAGCACTCCCACATGGATGCCTGGAAAGCATATCACTGACCATATCAGGTGAGGAACATGGCAGGTTCATTCTGGTGGCTCTGGGGCGAATTACCAAGGACTTGAAGTGACATGGAATCTCATGAAGATGGATCACAATGCTGTTTGTTTGTTACCAGAGAGATCTTAGAATGTGCTGGGGGCTAAGGGGCTGTGCATAATTCATATACCCCGACCCTTGACACAAGTTGAAGAGCACGAATTCCATCTGGGGACAGGAGATATTCTATTGTGGGGTTCAGGGACCAATCTTTTGACTCAGGACCATTGACTTGGGTGTCTTCCTGGATGGAGGTGATCAGGGTGTTGCACACTGTGCATTTGTGTCCAGAGTGGCCTCCAATATTGGACTGGGCTCAGGGGACTTGCAGGTCTCTCCTAATCTGGAGGGTTTGGGCAACTGTGATGGACACAGTTTCATTGGGGATAGCAGGATCTTTCCTGTGGTGTGGCTACAGAGACCCATCATAGAGGGCATGTGAGCCATGGTTTTGGGAAAGAAGTCTGCAAACACAAACTTGGGGTAGGGTTAATGGCGAGGTGATCACAGGCCCAATGCGTAGATCTGTAGGGCAGCTCGTCTGGAACTGTAAACCAGGTGATTCGAAGGTGGTAGCACAGTCTCTTGTATCTGGATTGTGTGTCCTGGATGGCCTCGGAATGAAGGTGTGTTCTTATGGAGCCCTGGGAGATTTTTCCTCTCTACGCATCCTGGCAGCTCCTAATAGTTTTCTCAGGGGAGGGAAGAGTGCTGTTTTCCATCATAGGGGTGCTTCAAAACAGAGATTCCAGAGACGGGCTCTGGTTATGTTGGCATGGAAAATCCCACGAAGTGTTAGGATATGGTCCTAAGGGCATACCAGGCCTGCGATGCGGGACCCTGCAGAAACAACTGAGAGCATTTGTTTGAATGCATGCTAAGGTTGAGGGACACAATGCCTGCTTTGGCCCAGGCGGCCCTTATGATTGAGCGTTGTCTCATTGGCCATGCACCTGGTTCTAATTCTGAGGGTTGGGCACCCATAGCAACAGCCAGGCTTCCTGCCATGGGGAAGGAGGAGTTCTCAATTGTGCTTCAGGTTCCCCCACTGGTAGGGATTCCAGCAAAGGTCTGGCATAGTTGCCGGAATACCAAGGATGGGTAGAGATGACTGGGCCATGGCCAGTCCCACATGCTGGATAAGGGCCCCACACTCTGGGTGGCTGACACGAGGTTGGGGCTCAGGCTCTCTCAGACACAGCGCTAGTGGCCAGCGCAAAGTATAAATCGGGGTTCCCTCGAGGGCCAAGTAGATTGATCTTCATGGGGAGTTTCTGGGCAGACTCACCAGGCCCTTCTTCCTATGGGGAAGGCAGAATGTTGCGTTTTGTCTCCCTAATTCCCTCTCAAGAGGACTTGCAGTCCAGTAGGGTGAGGATGGAATTGTAAACCCAAACTATGCAAGAATACAGTGTCAAGTGAAAGGTATTTCCAGTGTGCATGACTGATTCGAATATCCAGCACCTGAGTAAGAGCAGATGTCAGATGTTTGCTCATGCTGGAATTTGTGTCTATGATGACTAACAAATGGAGGGTTGGCATCAAGAGAATGTGGAGGACTTCCCAGGCTGGGGCTTGTGAGATGCTCCAAACAACCAAGGTTTCCTTCAACCTGACAGGAGCAGTCTTATTTGTTTGCTCTAGGGTTCCCTATGTGGAATTTTTGTGTAGCAGAGAACTACCTCTTGGATGCCTAGAAAGCACACGTCCATTGACCTTTGTACCTGAGGAACATGGCAGATTCGTTTCATGGCTCTTGGGCAAAGTACCAACACCTTGAGTTGGCATCAAGTCTCAGGAAGTTGGGTCACAATGCTGGTTTGTTACCAGGGAGATCATAGAAGGTGCTGGGGCTAATGGGTCATGCAGGATCCATCTACCCTGAAAGTTGGACATAGATCCAAGAGCACATTTTCCTTCTGGAGACAGGAGATGTTCTGTTGTGGGAATCAGGGACCACATGTTGTATCATAACTTGGTATTCCAGAACAGGACTCTGAGAACAGATGTCTGAAGACCCAATCTAGGGTTCCAGTGAAGTCCTAGGGGCATGTCAGGTTCAATCATCTGACTCAGAACCATTGACTTGGCTTTCTGCCTCGATGGAGGTGCTCAGGGTGTTTCAGAATGCACGTTTGCATCCAGAGCAACCGCAAATATTGGGGTGGGTTCAGGGGCCTGGCAGGTTTCTCCTAATCTGGAGGGTTTGGACAACCTGATGGGCACTGTTTTCTTGGGGATGGCAGGAACTTTCCTGTGATGTGGCTTGAGGGACCACATCTTGGTGGGCATGTAAGCCATGGTTTTGGGAGAGAAGTCGGCAAACACAAACTGGGGTTAGGGTTAGTGTCGAGATGATCACAGGCCCAATGCATAGACATGGAGGTCAGCTCGTCAGGAAATGTAAATAGGATGACTCAAAGTCGGTAGCAAAGACTTTTCTCTCTGGATTGTGTGGACAGGATGGCCTCGGAATGCAGGTTTGTTTTCATGGGTCCATGGGAGATTTTTTCTCTCTAAGGATCCTGGCGGCTCCCAATAGTTTGGTGCCTTTCTCAGGGAAGGGAAGAGTGCTGTTTTCCATCTTAAGGGTGCCCCAAACAGGGATTCTGAGACGGACTCTGGGTCTGGGCACCTGGAAAATCCCACCAAGGGTTAGGATTTGGGCCTAGGGGCATACCAGGCCTGCAATGCTGGTACTGGAGGAGCAACTGAGAGTGTTTGTTTGAAAACATGCTCAGGCTGAGGATCACCATGCCTGCCTGTGCCCATGTCGGCCCTCAGGAGTGGGCATGGTCTCCTTGGCCATGCAGCTGGCTCCCACGCTGAGGGTTGGACAACCATCCCAACAGCCAATATTCCTGCCATGGGGAAGGAGGTGTTCTCTATTGTGTTTCAGGTTTGCCATTGGCAGGAATTCCAGCAAAGTTTGGGGGACAGATGACTGGATACCAAGGATGGGTACAGATGATGGCCCAGGGCCATGGCCGATCTCTCATGCTAAATATGGGCCCTCACCTCTGGGTGGCTGACACGAGGTCGGGGCTTAGACTCTGTCAGACACAGCACTAGTGGTCAGGGAAATCTATTAATCAGGGTTGCCTCGTGGTCTGAGTAGATTGATCCTCATGTGCAGTTTCTGGGCAGACTCAACAGGTCCTTCTTCTTTCTATGTGGAAGGCAGAATACTGCGTTGTGGCTCCAGAATTCCCTATCAAGAGATATTGTGGAGCAGTGTGGTGAGGATAGAATAGTAATACAAAGCTATGGTTAAGTTCAGTGAAAAGCAAAAGGCAGTTCCAGTGTGCAGCTGCCGTTTCGAATATCCAGCACATGAGTAAGGGTGGATGTCAGATGTTTGCTCACACTGGAGTTTGTGTCTGTGATTACCCACAAATGGAAGGGTGGCGTCAAGAGGCCATGCAGGATTTCCCATGCTGGGGCTTGTGAGATGCTCCAAATAGCAAAGTTTCTTTCTACCGGACAGGAGAAGTCTGGTTTGTTTTCTCTGGTTTCTCCATGTGGAAAGTTTTGTAGCAGAGAACCCCACAGGGATGCCTGGAAATCACCCCTCCATTGACCATTGCAGCTGAGGAACATGGCAGGTGCATTCTGGTGGCTCTGGGGCAATATATCGAGACCTTGAGTTGACATGGAGTCTCATGAAGATGGGGCACAATGATGGTTTGTTACCAGGAATATCATAGAATGTGCTGGTTGCTAAGGGGCCATTCAGGATCCAAATACCCTTAGGGTATGACACAATTCCAGGAGCATGGCTTCCTTTTTGGGGAGGACATATTCTGTTCTGTGGCTCAGGGACTATATATTTTATCATAAGTTGATATTCCAGAGCAGGCCTCTGACGACAGATACCTGTAAACCTAATCTAGTGTGCCAATGAAGTCCTCGGGGCATGTCAGGTTCAATCTTCTGACTCAGGAGCATTGACTTGGGTGTCTGCCTGTATGGAGGTGATCAGGGTGTCTCAGACTGTGCATTTGTGCCCAGAGCGGCCTCCATTATTTGGCTGCGCTCAGGGGCCTTGCAGGTTTCTCCTAATCTAAAGGTATCGGGCAAAAGTGATGGGCACAGTTTCCTTGAGGATCTCATGCACAGTCTTGTGGTGTGGCTTCAGATGCCAGAACCTGGAGGTCATGTGAGCCATGGTTTTAGGAAGGAAGTCTGCAAACACAAACTCAGTTTAGGTTAATGACAAGGTGATTGCAGGCCCAATGCATAGACCTGGAAGGCAGCTCGTCAGGAACTGTAAATCCGATGACTCAAAGGTGATAGCACATGATATGTATCTGGATTGTATGTCCAGGATGGCCTCGGAATGCAGGTGTGTTCTCATGGGTCTATGGCAGATTTTTCCACTCAAGGATCCTGGTGGCTACCAAGAGCTTGGTGACTATCTCGGGGAAGGGAAGAGTGCTGTTTTCCATCTTAAGGGTCCCCCAAAATAGGGATTCCAGAGATGGTCTCTGTGTCTGGGCCCCTGTAAAATCCCACTAGGGTTAGGATTTGGGCCTAGGTGTGTACTAGGCCTGCAATTCGGGGTCCCAGAGATGCAATTGAGAGCGTTTGGTTGAAAGCATGCTCAGGCTGAGGTCACAATGCCTGCTTGTGCCCGGGGAAGCCATCATGAGTGCACATGGTCTCCTTGGCCATGGAGCTGCCTTCCACTTTGAGGGTTGAGCAACTATCCCAACTGTCAGAATACCTTCCATGGGGAAGGAGGAGTTCTCTATTGTGCTTCAGGTTCCCCCAATGGCAAGGATTTCGCAAAGGTGTGGATAGAGATGCCTGAATACCAAGAATAGAAGAGAAGACAGACTTGGGCCATAGCTGGTCTCACATGCTGGATATGGGCCCTGATCTCTCCGTGGCTGACACTAGGTCCTGGCTCTGGCTATGTCAGACACAGCACTAGTGCCCAGGGCAGCCTATGAATCAGGGTTCCGTCTAGCACCGAGAAGATTGACCATCATATGGAGTTTCTGGGCAGACTCTCCAGGCCCTTTTTCTTTCTATGGGGAAGGCAGAATATTGTGTTGTAGCTCCAGAATTCCCTCACAATAGGGCTTGTGGACCAGTAGGCTGAGGATGGAATTGTAAACCCAAGCTATGGCTTAATTCAGTCAAACTAAAGGCAGTTCCAGTGTGCAGCGATCGAATTGAAATCCAGCACCTGAGTAAGGGCAGATGTCAGATGTTTGCTCATGCTGGAGTTTGTGTCTATGATGACTGACAAATGGAGTGGTGGCTTCAAGAGGAAATGGAGGATTTCCCACGCTGGGGCTTGTGAGATGCTCCAAACAGAAGGTTTCCTTCTACCGGACAGGGGCATTCTGTTTTTTTGTCTCAAGGGTCCCAGCCAATTGCAAAGTTTGTGTAGCAGAGCACCCCCGTATGGTTGCCTGGAAACCACACCTCCACTGACCATTGCAGCTTAGGAACTTGGCAAGTTCATTCTGGTGGCTCTGGGGCGAAGTACTAAGGGCTTATTTTTACATGGAATGTCATGAACATGGGTAACAATGCTGTTTTGTTACCTGGGAATTCTTAGCCTGTCATCTGTACACATCCTTGGTATTAAGGCAACTTTCCACAGACCTTTCCTGTAACCCTGCCAATGGGGGAACCTGAAGCACAATAGAGAACTCCTCTTTCCATTGCAGGAAGCCTGGCTGTTGCAATGGGTGTCCAACCCTCAAAGTGGGATCCAGCTATATGGCCAATGAGACTACGCCCTCTCCTGAGGGCCCCCCTGGGCACAAAGAGGCATGATGACCCTCAGCCTGAGCATGCTTTCAAACAAGCCCTCTCTGTTACACCATTAGGATCCTGCATTGCAGGCCTGGGATGCCCCTAGGCCCAAATCCTAACACTTGGTGGGATATCCGGGCACCCAGACCCAGAGCCCGTCTCTGGAATCCCTGTTTTGGCATAAGCCTAAGTTGGAAAACAGCATTCTTCCCTGTTTTGGAGCACCCCTAAGATGGAAAAGAGCACTCTTTTCTTCTCTGAAAAACCACCAATCTATGGAGATCCACCAGGATCCTTAGAGAGGAAAAGTCTCCCATTGAACCATGAGACCACGTCTACATTCAGAGCCCATCCTGGACACACAATCCAGATAGAAAAGCCTGTTCTACAAGCTTTCAGTCACCCTAATTACAGTTCCTGACGTGATGCCTTCTAGGTCTATGCATTGGAACTGCGATCACCTTGCCACTATCCCTGACCCAAATTTGTGTTTGCAGACTTCCCTCCCAAAACCATGGCTCTCATATCCTCAAGGAGGTGGTCTCTGAAGCCTTACCACAGGACTGGGCCTGCCATCCCCAAGGAAACTGTGCCCATCACAGTTCCCCAAAGCCTCCAAGTTAGGAGAAACCTGCAAGGCCCCTGAGCCCACCCCAATATTGGAAGTGGCTCTGGATGCAAATGCACAGTCTGAAACACCCTGATCACCTACATCCAGTCAGACAACCATATCAATGGTCCTTAGTAAGAAAATTGAACCTGATGGGCACCAAGGACATCATTGGATCTCTAGATTAGGTTGCAAGCATCAATCCTCAGAGGCCTGTTCTTGAATACCAAGTCAGGATACAACATATGTACCCTGAGCCACAAAACAGAACATCTCCTCTCCCAAGATGGAAACTGTGCACATCGACCTGTGCCAAACCCTCAGCGTGGCCCATAGCCACCAATACATTCTAAGAACTCCCTTGTAACAAACCAGTTTTGGGACACATCTGTAAGAGATTCCAAGTCAACTCAAGGCCTTGGTACTTGGCACCAGAACCACCAAAACGAACCTGTCATGTTCCTCAGCTGCAATGGTCATTGGACGTGTGCTTTCCAGTCATCCATGCGGGAGGGCTCTGCTACGCAAACTTCCACTTGAGGGACCCTGGAGGAAAAAAAAACAGACTCCTCCTGTCCATTAGAAGGAAACCTTGTTGTTTGGAGCATCTCACAATCTTAAGCGTGGGTAATCCTCCATTGCCTCCTGAAGCCACCCCTCCATTAGTCATCATCCTAGACACAAACTCAAGTGTGAGCAAATATCTGACATCTGCCCTTACTCAGGTGCTGGATATCTCGTATAAGCTGCTGCACATTGAAACTGACTTCCGCTTGGCACTCAATTTAAGCATAGCTGGTGTTTACAATTGCATTCTCACCCTATTTGTCCCCAAACCCTCTTGATAGGGAATTCTGGATCCATAAGGCAGCATTCTGCCTGCCCCACAGAAAGAAGTGCTTCGTGAGTCTGGCCAGAAACCCTACATGAGGATCAATTTACTCGGCCCTGGAGAGAACCCCAATATATAGACTTCTCTGGCCACTAGTGCTGTTTCTGACACAGCCTGAGCCCAGACCTCGTGTCAGCCACCCAGAGAGCGGGGCCCATATCCAGCATGTGAGAACGGCCATGGCCCAAATCTGTCATCTCTATGCATCCTTGGTATTCAGGCATCTGTCCCCAGACCTTTGCTGTAATCCCTGCCTATGGGGGAACATGAAGCACAATAGATATTTCCTCCTTCCCCATGGCTGGAAACCTGGCCATTGGAATGTGTGTCCATCCCTCAGTGTGGGAGCCAGAAAATGGACAATGGGACCACGCCCACTCCTGAGGGCCACCCTGGGCACAAACAGGCATTGTAATGCTCAGCCTGAGCATGCTTCCAAACAAGCCCTCTCAGTTGCACCACCAAGATCCTGCATTGCAGGCCTGGTCTGCCCATAAGCCCAAATCCCAACCCTTGGTGGGATTTTCCAGGCGCCTAGACCCAGAGCCCATCTCTGGAATCCCTGTTTTGGGGCACACCTAAGATCGAAAATAGCAGTCTTCCCATCTCAAAAAGTCATCAAAATATTGGGAGCTGCCAGTATCCTTAGAGGAAAAATCTCCCATAGACCCATGAGCCCACAGCTACATTCTGAGGTCACCCTAGACACACAATCCAGATATAAAAGCCTGTGCTTCCGCCTTCAGGTCATTCCAGTTACTGTTCCTGACGAGTAGCCTTCCAGGTCTACACATTGCCCTGCGATAACCTAGCCACTAAACCTAACCCGTGTTTGTGTTTGCAGACTTCCCTCCCAGAACCATGGCTCACATGCCCTCCAGGGTGGAGTCTCTGGAGCCACACCACAGGACTGTGCTTGCCATCCCCATGGAAATTGTGCATGTCAGTTAACCAAACCCTCCAGAGTTGGTTGAAACATTCAAGGCCCCTGTGGCCACCCCAATATTGGAGGTTACTCTGGACATAAGTGCGCAGTCTGAAACTCCCTGATCACCTACATCCTGGCAGACACCCAAGTCAACTTTCCTAAGTCTGAAGATTGAACCTCTCATGCCCCTGGGACTCATTGGAACCCTAGATTAGGTTGTCGGGCATCTGTCTTCAGAGGCCTGTTCTTGAATAGGAACTTATGATACGGCATGTGGTCCCTTAGCCACAAAACACTACATCTCCTGTCCCCAGAAGGTAACCGTGCTCTTCGACCTGTGTTAAACCCTCAGGTTAGGAGAATCTTGCAGGCATCTTAGCCACCAACACATTCTAAGATCTACCTGGTAAAAAAAAACCAGCATTGTAACCCATCTTCAAGAGATTCCATGTCAACTCAAGACCTTGGTGCTTCGCCCCAGAAGCACCGTAAAGAACCTGCATGTTCCTCAGCTGCATTGGTCAATGGAGGTGTGCTTTCCAGGCATCCATGTGGAAGGGCTCTGCTACCCATACTTTTCACATGGGGGGCCCTGCAGAAAACATACCAGACTCTAACTATCCAGTAGAATAAACAACCTTGCTGTTTGGAGCATCTCACATGCATCAGCCTCTTGATGCCACTCCTCCATTCGGTCATCAGAGACACAAACTCCAGTGTGCGTAAACATCTGAAATCCACCTTTACTCAGGTGCTGGATATTTCATTTGTTGGCCACGATAGATACAAACTCTATCATGAGCAGACATCTGACCCTCGCCTGTACTCAGATGCTGGAGATCTCGAAAAAACCACTGCACATTGGAATGGCCATGTTCTCGGCACTGAGATTAAGCATAGATTGTGTTTTCTGCCTTCTGTTCTCACACTCCTCGCCTTCAAGTCCCCCATATTGGGAATTTGGGAGCCACAATGCCTTCTGCCTGCCCACCAGAAAAAAGAGGTGCCCTATGGGTCTGCGTGAAACTCCATATAAGGTTCCACCAGCACAGCCCTCTATAGCACCACAATATCATAGGCCACCTTGTGAACTAATGCTTTGTCTGACACAGCTTGAGCCCCGACCTCCTGGTAGCCACCTAGATAGCGGGACCCATATCTGGCAGGTGTGACCTGCCTTGACCTGAGTCCTTCATCTCAAACCAACCTGGTTATTCACGTACCAGTCCCAGAACATAGCTCAAATTACTGTGCATGGGGGAATCTGAAGCACAAAAGAGTACTCCTCCTTCCTCATAGAAGGAAAATTAAATGTTGATATGGTGGTCCAACCCTCATATTGGGATCCAGTTGCATGGAACAAGAGCCAATGCCCACTCAGGATGGGCATCTGGGCAAAAACAGGCATTGTGACCCTTACCCTGAGACCCATTTCCAACAAGTCTCCATGGGAGCTGAACCAAAGCCCCACAGAGCCAGGCAGTCAAGCCTCTAGGCCCAAATACTAAGCCTTTGTAGGGTTATCCAGGCACAGGGACCTATAACCCATCTCTGGAATCCCTGTGTTGACGGAAACCCTGAAACAGTAAACCACGCTCTCTCCTTCTCAGTGAGACACCAAACTCTTGGGTGCTGGGCAGAATCCCCAGAGAGGTAGAATATTCCATGGACACATGAGGACACTCCACCATTCCAAGGCCATCCTAGACACAATCCAGACAGAAAAGCCTTTGCTCCTGCCTCCCAGCCACACGAATTTCAAATCCTGAGGAGCTGCCCTCAGCGTCTGCAGATCGGGGCTGCCATCACCTCCCTCCTAATTGATACACAATTTTGTGTCTGAAGACTTTGGTCCCAGAGCCCTTAACCACATTCCCTGCAGGATGGGGCTGACAGAACCACACTACATCACTGGGCCTGATCTCTGGATGAAATTCTGCCGTCTCAGTTGCACAAACCCTCCAGATTAGGAAAAGCCTGCAAGGCCCCTGAGCCCACCCCAATTTCATAGGCCACTCTGGAAAAAATGCACAGTCTGACACAGCCTGAGCATCTACCTCCAGGAAGACTCACAGGTCAAAGTCCCTAAGTCCGAAGGTTGAGGATGACATGCCCCTACAACCTCATAAGAACCCTAGCCTAGATATTCAGGCCTCTGTGCCCAGAGGCCTGGTCTTGAAATCCAACATATGATCCGACATGTGGTCCCTGAGCCATACAAGAGAACCCCTCCTGTCCCGAGAAGGGAACCTGGCTCCTGGGAACTGGGTCTAACCCTCAGTTAGGAAAATCCTGCATGGCCACAGACCCACAACCGCATTGTTTTTTTTTATATAGATTTTATTTATTTATTTGACAGACAGAGATCACAAGTAGGCATAGAGGAAGGCAGAGAGAGAGAGAGGAAGAAGCAGGCTCCCTGCTGAGCAGAGAGCCCGATGCGGGACTCAATCCCAGGACCCTGAGATCATGACCTGAGCCGAAGGCAGCGGCTTAGCCCATTGAGCCACCCAGGCACCCTCACCACCACATTCTAAGGTCTCCCTGGACACCAAGCAGCATTGTGACTCATTAGACTGAGAACATCCGTCAACTTAGATCACTTGGAAATTTGAACAAAAACCAGCAGATCAAGCCTGCAATGTTCCTCAGCTGCAATGGTCATGCAAGGAAGACTTCCCAGGCCCCCATTCAGAGACCTCTGCTGTCGAATCTTTCTATATGGGGGACCCTGGAGCCTTGTAAGCGGACTTCCCCTGTCCCACAGTAGGACACCTTGCAGTTTGGAGCAGCTCACAAGGTCCTGCTTGGGAAAATCTCCAAGAATTCTTGAGGCCACCCCACAATTCGTTGACCATCATGGATGCAAACCCAGCGTGAGCAGACATCTGACCCTCGCCCATACTCAGGTGCTGGAAATCTCGAAACAACCACTGCACAATGGAATGGTCCTGTGGTCGGCACTGAGCTTATCCGTGGCTTGTGTTTTCAGACTTCTGTCTTCACATTCCTCGCCTACAAGCCCTTCATATTGGGAATTCTGAAGCCACAGTGCAGCTTTCTGCCTGCCCACCAGAAAGAAGTGCCCTATGGGTCTTCGTAGAAACCCACATGAGGATCCTCCTGAACGGCCCTCAATGGCACCCCAATATAATAGACCAACCTCTGCATACATTGTCTATCTGACACCGCCTGATCCCCGACCTCCTGTCAGCCACCCAGATAGTGGGCCCCATATCCTCCAGGTGGGTCCAACCTTGGCCCGAGGCCATCATCTTGAAGCAACCTGGATATTCAGGTACCTGTCCCAGACTTAGCTCAAATTCCTGCCCATAGGGGACTCGGAAGCACAAAAGAGTGCTCCTCCTTCCCCATGGCCAGAAAACTGAATGTTGAGATGGCTGTACAACCCTGAGTGGGAACCAGGTGCATGGTCCATGAGACCATGCCTACACAGGATGGGCAGCTGGGCACAAATAGGCATTGTGACCCTCAGAATGAGACCCCTTTCCAAAGATCCCCCTTGGGATCTGGACCAGGATCCCAAATCGAAGCTTTGGTTAAGTTTTCCCAGTGTCTGGACCCAGAACCCATCTCTGGAATCCCTGTTTGGACAGGATCCCAGAGATGGAATACAGTCTTTTCCTCTTCCCCAGAAAGAAATCAAACTCTTGGGTGCCAAGCAGAATCACCAGAGTGGAAGAATATCCCACGGACACATGAGGTCACCCCTCCATTTAGTGGCCATCCTAGACACAAAATCCAGACAGAAAAGCCTGTGCTCCTCCCTCCCAGCCACCTGAATTTCAAATCCCGAGGAGCTTCCCTCAGGGTCTTCAGATTCGGACAGACAACACCTCACTCCTATCTCTTATCCGAGGTTGTGTCTAAAGTCTTTGGTCCCAAAGTCCTGACACACATGACCTCCAGGATGGGGCCTCGAGAAACACATGACATCACTGGCCCTGCTCTCCTGAGGAAACCCTGCCCATCTCAGTTTCCCAAAATGTCCAGATTAGGAGAAAACTCCAAGGCCCCTGACTGCACCCCAATATCATAGGCCACTCTGGAAAAAGTGCACAGCCTGACACAGCCTCAGCACCTACCTCCAGGATGACATGCAGGCCAATGGCACTTAGTCCGAAGATTGAAACTTCCATGGCCCTAAAACCTCATCAGAACCCTAGCTTATGTTTTGAGGTCTCTCTTCCTAGAGGTCTGTTCTGGAGATTCAAGCATATGGTCCAACCTGTGGTCCGTGAGCCATACAAGAGCACACCTCCTGTCCCAAGAAGGAAACCTGGCTCCTGGGTACTGGGTCTAATCCTAAGGATAGAGAATCCTCAATGGTCAGAGAGCCGCCACCACATTCTAAGGTCTCCCTGGACACCAAGCAGCATTGGGACCTGTTAGACTGAGAACTTCCATCAACGCAAATCACTTGGAACTTGGAATCAGTGTCATTGGTTCAAGCTTACCCTGTTCCTCAGCTGCAATGGTAACACGAGATTGGCTTCCCAGGCCTCCATTCAGAGAGCATTGCTATCGAATCTTCCATATGGGGGACCCTGGAGCCCTGTAAGAAGACTTCTGCTGTCCCTTAGTAGGACACCTTGATGTTTGGAGCAGCTCACAAGCTCCAGCTTGGAAAAACCTCCAAGAATTCTTGAGGCCTCCCCACCATTTGTTGGCCATCATGGATACAAACTCCAGCGTGAGCAGACATCTTCCCCTCGCCCAGGTGCTGGAGATCTCGAAACAACTGCTGTACATTGGAATAGACATGTGCTCGGCACTGAGCGTAACCGTAGCTTATGTTTTCATACTTCTGTCCTCACACTCCTCGCCTGCAAACCCTCCAACTTGGATATTCTGGAGCCGTAATGCAGCCATCTGCCTGCTCACCAGATAGAAGAAGTGAAGAAAGGGTCTGTGCAAAAATCCCCCATGAGGATCCAGTTGCACAGCTCTCAAAAGCACCCCAATATCATAGGCCGAACTCTCCACGAATGTTCTGTCTGACACAGCTCGAGCCCGAGCTCCTGACAGCCACCCAGAAAGCAGGCCTCATTTTCTGCAGGTGGGTCCTGCCTTGGCCCGAGGACCTCATCTCAAAGTGAACTGGGTATTCAGGCACCGGTCCCAGAACTTAGCTCAAATTCCTGCCCATGGGGGAACCTGAAGCATAAAAAAGTACCCTCCTTCCCCATGGCAGGAAAACTGAATGTTGAGATGGCAGTCCAACCCTCAGAGTGGGAGCCAAGTGCATAGCCCATGAGGTCACACCCACTCAGCATGGGCATCTGGGCAAAAACAGGCATTGTGACCCTCAGAATGAGACCCATTTCCAACAAGAACACTCGGGAGCTGTACCAGGAAAACATAGAGCAGGACCCTAGGCCCAAATCCTAAGCCTTGTTGCGGTGATCCAGGCTCCAGAACCCAGGACCCATCTCTGGAATGGCTGTTTGGACGGGATCCCTGACTCATAAAACTGCGCTCCTCCCATCCCTCGGAAATACACCAAACTCTTGGGTGCCGAGCAGAATTCCCAGAGAGGTAGAATCTCACATGGACCCATGAGGCCACCCCTTCATTTCGTGGCCATCATAGACAAACAAGTCAGACAGAAAAGACTGTGCTCCTGCCTCACAGCCGTCCGAATTTCATATCTGGAGATGCTTCGCTCAGGGTCTGCAGATTGGGTCTGCCATCACCTCGAGCTTAACTCTTACCCGAGTTTGTGTCTGAAGACTTTGGACCGTTAGTCCTGACCCATATGCCCTCCAGGATGGGGCCTCCAGGAACACACAACAGCACTGGGCCAGCTCTCCCAAGGAATATCAGCCTGTCTCAGTTTCCCAACCCACCAGATTAAGAGAAAATTGCAAGGCCCCTAATACCACCCCAATTCCATAGGAAGCTCCAGAAAAAATGCATAGTCTGACACAGCCTCAGAATATACCTCCAGGAAGACACCCAGGTCAATGGGAAGGGATGAAATGGCCTAACCCATGGCAGGTTCGATGTGCTGGGTGTGAAGCCAACTGTCTCAATGTCTCTCACAAGGTCTGGGCTCAGGCTATGTAAGACAGAGCATAGTGTTTAGGGTAGCCTATGCAATTGGGGTGTTGCCGAGGGCTGAGCAGGTTGATTTTCATTTGGGGTTTCTGAGCAATGCCATAGACAATGTTTTTCTTTGGGGCCAGGCAGAGTGCTTCGTTCTGGAACCAGAATTCCCAATCATGAGGGCTTTTGGGCCAGGAGTGCTAGGGTAGAGTCTGAAAACAAAAGATAGGGTGAGGTAGGGAGCAGGCACACTCTGCAAAGGCTGAAAGGATATATCATGCATCTGAAGTCAGGCTGAGGATCAGACGTTGGCTGAGGTTGGATTGTGCCCTTGATAGCACCTTCATGAAGCAGGTGCCTCATGAGGCCAACGAAATTTTCCCACGCTGAGTTTGGAGGTTGCCACAAACCACAAGGTTTCCTTCTGCAAGACAGTCGAGTCCTGTTGAGTGGCTCCAGTACATACCATACGGAAGGACTGAAGAGGAGGGTTCAAAGGATGGATCCCTGAACAGCATGCCTCGCATTCCCTTTGGCCATTAACGACAAGATATGTTTGATCTGCTGGCTCTGGGGCAAGCTAACCAGCGAGCTGAGTTGAAATGGCCTCTCCTGAGGATGCGTCATAATGTGTGTTTCTGTCCATGGAGACCTTGGAATGTGATGGTTGTACTGTGGCCCTGCGGAATTCTCCGACCAGAAGGGTTTGATACAGATCCAGTAAGAAAGCACTCCATGTGGAGACGAGAGAGGTTTGGTTTGGAGCCTCAGAAAAACCTAATATGCTGGTATACGAAACCAGTCCTCTGAGGACAGACACATGAAAACTAAAGCTAAGGTTCATATTAGGGCCTAAGGGCCTGTCCATTTCAATCTTCTGTCTCTGGGGACACTGTCTGAGAGTCTAAGTGGTGATAATGGCTCAGCTGGTGTCAGAGTGCCCCTTTTAGTCCAGGGCAGCCTACACTATCAGGATGGCCTCAGGGGCCTTGGAGCTTTTCCCTAACCTGTAGGGTTGTGGTCAATGGATTGGGCACACTTTCCTTGGAGAGGGCAGGCACAATCTTTCGCTGTGGCTCCAGATGCCCTAGCCTGGAGGGTGTGTGGGGCCAGGCTGTGGGCACAGAAGTCTGAAAACACAAACTCAGCTTATGAGTGGTGCCGAGGGTATGGCAGGCCGGATGTACAGATAGAGAGTGAGCTCCTTGGCTTGTGAATCAAGGGCGAGATTCCTTCAGGCTTTTGTCTCTGGATGCGTCCAGGATAGCCGTAGATTGTAGGGGGTGGCCTCAGTGACTGTGGACAAGTATCCCTCTCTGGGGATTTGTCCCAGCTAACAGGAGTTTGGGGTCATTTTGTGGGAAGGGTGAAGTCCTGTTGTCTGGCTCATGTGTCTCTCCAAGAAAGTGATTCCAGAGCAGAGCCCCAGGAACAAGGGTGAGACTGGAAAACTCAAACACTGGTGAGGATTGGGTGTATAGGGGCTTGGCACGCCCCATACGCGGGCTCTTGGTCAAGGCCCTGACAGGCCTTTCTTTGATATTGGGCTCATGCTGAGGGTCACAGAGTGAATTTGTGCCCAAGGCAGCACTCAAGTTTGGGCGTGGTTTCAGGGGAAATAAAGGTTTCTCCCACCCTGAAGGTGTGACTCCATGCCAAGAGCAAGCCTTACAGCCATGGGGAAGAAGGAGTTCTGATTTGTGATTCAGATGCCCAACTGTGTGGGGAATTGATATAATATCTGGGTTTAGATATCTGAAAACCAAGGTTAGGAAGAGATAACGGCATAAGACCATGGCGTGTCAGAAGTGCTAGGTGTGTGGCCAGCTGTCTCCTTGCCTGTCTGGACGTCTGGCATCAGGCTGTGAAAGGCAGAGCATTAGTGCCTAGAGCAGCCTATCAAATCTGAGTGCCATCGAGGCAAGAGCAGGTTGATCCTCATCTGGATTTTATGGAGAGCCCCACAAGGAAACGTTTTCTACTGGTGGGCAGTCACTGGGCTGGCTTGTGGTTCTGCAAATCCTATTCTGGAGGGATTGTTTGCCAGGAGTGTGAGGAAGGAAGTCTGAAAACACAAGTTAGCGTGAGGTTTGGGACCGAGGGCACGGCAGGCCACTCTGCACAGACTGAATCAAGATCTCTTGCATTGCGGTCATATCTACTATGAGACGTGCTTCAAGCTAGAGTTTTTGTCCATGATGGCCTCTCCCTGAAGGATATGGGGGGCTTCATGAGGCCCGGCAGGTTTGCCGTTTTCTCCTACACTGAAGGTTTGACTCACGGCCAGGAGCAAGGTTTCTTGCCATGGGGAAGGAGGGGTTCTGACTTGTGCATCAGGTTCCCCCTGTGCAGGGATTGGAGATAAGGTCTAGGTTCCGATGACTGAAAACCCAGGTTGGGAATGGATGGTGGCCTAAGGCAGTGGCGGGTCCAATGTGCTGGGTGTGCAGCCAGCTGTGTCGGTGTCTGTTGGAAGGTCTGGGCTCAGGCTATTTGCGACAGAGCATCAGTGTTTAAGGTAGCCTATGCAATTGGGGTGTTGCCGAGGGCCAAGCAGTTTGATCCTCATTTGGGGTTTCTGGGCAGCGCCATAGAAAATGTTTTTCTCCTGGGAGGCAGGCAGAGTGCTTCAGTGTGGCCCCAGAATTCCCAGTAGGGAGGGTTTGTGGGCCAGGAGTGTGAGGACGGAAGTCTGAAAACACAAGCTAGGGTGAGGATTGGAGCCAAGGGCAGAGCAGGCCCAATCGGCAGAGGCTGAATCAAAATCTCCTGCATCTGAAGTCAGGCTGAGGATCAAAAGTTGGCTGAGGCTGGAGTATGTGTCCATGATGGCACCTTCATGAAGCGGGGGCCTCATGAGTTTGGGGTCATTTTGTGGGAAGGGTGGAGTCGTGTTGTCTGGCTCATGTGTCTCTCCAAGAAAGGGATTCCAGAACAGAGCCCAGGTACAGGTGGGGCGACTGGAAAACTAAAACACTGGTGAGGATTGGGTGCATAGGGGCTTGGCTAGCCCCATATGCGGGCTCTTGGTCCAGGTCCTGACAGGCCTTTCTTTGACATGGGGCTCATGCTGAGGGTCACAGTGTGAATTTGTGCCCAAGCAGCACTCAAGTTTGGGCGTGGCATCGGGGGCCATGAAGGTTTCTCCCACCCTGAAGGTGTGACTCCATGCCAAGAGCAAGCTTGACAGCCATGGGGAAGGAGGAGTTTTGTTTTGTGCTTGCGATACCCAGCTGTGTGGAGAATTGATATAATGTCTAGGTTCAGATATCTGAAAACCAAGGTTAGGAAGAGGTGACGGCATAAGACCATGGTGTGTCCGAAGTGCTGGGTGTGCGGCCAGCTGTCTCCTTGTCTGTCTGGACGTCTGGCTTCAGGCTGTGTCAGACAGAGCATGAGTGCCCAGAGCAGCATATCCACTTCGGGGACCGTCGAGGCCCGAGCAGGTTGATCCTCATCTGGGTTTTCTGGAGAGCCCCAAAGGGAAGCGTTTTTCTTCCGTTGGGCAGACACTGGGCTGGGTTGTGGTTCTGGAGTTCCTAGTCCGTAGGGCTTGTTTGCCTGGAGTGTGAGGAAGGAAGTCTGAAAACAAAAGCTAGCGTGAGGTTTGGGACTGAGGGCATGGCAGGGCCACTCTGCAGAGGCTGAATCGAGATCTCCTGCACTGAGGTCATGTCAACTATGAGACGTGCCTCAGGCTAGAGTTTTTGTCCAGCATGGCCTCTTCCTGAAGGGTGTGGGGGCTTCATGAAGCCAGGGAGGTTTGCCTACGATGGGATTTGTGAACTACTCCAAACCTAAAGCTTTCCTTCTGCACGACAGTCGAGTCCTATTGGATGGTTCCAGGAGGCCCCATACGGAAAGACTCGAGAGCAGGTGTCTAAGCATGGATGCCTGGGAACGCCACCTCATATTCCCACTCTTTAGTCAGGACAAGGCAGGCTCAATCTGCAGGCTCCTGGGTGAGCTACCCAGTGGGGAGAGTTGAAATGGACTCTCCTGAAGATGAGTCCTACTGTGGCTTGGTGGCCTGGGAGAACTTGGAATGTGGAGGTGGCTCAGGGACTCTGCAGGGTTCTCCAAACTGAGGTGTTTGACACAGCTCCAACAGGGAAGCTTCCCATGTGGAGACGAGAGGAGTTCTGTTCAGTGCCTCAGGAAAGCCCCATATCCTGTTCTTCGAACCAAAGCCTCTGAGGAGTGACACCTGGAACCCAAAGCAAGAGTTGAGATTACGGCCTAAGGGCCTGTCCGGCTCAACCTTCTATCTCTGTTGACATCTGTTTGCATGCCTTCGAGGAGGTAGCTGCTCAGCTTGTGTCCGAATGCCCCTGTGTGTCCAGGTAGCCTCCCATTAGTGGGATGTCCTCGGGGGCCTTGAGGTTTCTCATATTCTGGAGGTGTGTGTCCAAAGGAATGGACACAGTTTCCCAGGAGAGAGCAGGCACGGTCCTGTGGTATGGCTCCAGAGGACCCAGCCTAGAGGCTGTGTTTGCCAGGGCTGTGGGGACAGATGTCTGAAAAAGCAAACTTGGCTCAGCTAGTGGCCAAGGTAATGGCAGGACTGATCTCCAGTCCGTGAGGGGAGATCCTCTGGATATCAAAGGAGGGCAAGTGGGAGGCAGTCACTCAGGATTTTGTCTCTGGGTGTTGCGTTCACAGTGTCCGGTCAGGGTAGGGGTTGTCTCAGAGGCCGAGGAAGAGCCTTCCTCTCGGGGGATTGTCCAAGCTCCCAAGTGTTTGGGTTCATTCTGTGGGAAGGGAAGAGTACTGTTTTCTGCCACAGGGGACCCCCCAGGAGAGGGACTCTAGAGCACAGCAGTGGGTTCCCTCAACTGGAATACACACCATCTAGTTAGTCCTGGGTGCCTATGGGCATGGCAAGCCACATATGCGGGCTCTTGGTCCAGTCACTGAGAGGCGTTACTTGAATAAGGTACTCACGCTGAGGGTCACAATGTGTGTTTGTGCCCAAGGCGGCCCTAACGCTTGGGCGTTGCCTCATGGGCCATGTCGTTTTTCCTACACTGAAGGTTTGACTCACTGCCAGCAGCAAGTTTTCTTGCCATGGGGAAGGAGGGGTTCTGATTTGTGCATCAGGTTCCCCCCTGTGCAGGGATTGGAGATAAGGTCTAGGATCCGATGACTGAAAACCCAGGTTGGGAATGGATGGTGGCCTAAGGCAGTGGCGGGTCCAATGTCCTAGGAGTGCAGCCAGCTGTGTCGGTGTCTGTTGGAAGGTCTGGGCTCAGGCTATTTGCGACAGAGCATCAGTGTTTAAGGTAGCCTATGCAATTGGGGTGTTGCCGAGGGCCAAGCAGTTTGATCCTCATTTGGGGTTTCTGGGCAGCACCATAGACAATGTTTTTCTCCTGGGAGGCAGGCAGAGTGCTTCATTGTAGCCCCAGAATTCCCAGTAGGGAGGGTTTGTGGGCAAGGAGTGTGAGGACGGAAGTATGAAAACACAAGCTAGGGTGAGTATTGGAGCCAAGGGCAGAGCAGGCCCACTCTGCAGAGGCTGAATCAAAATCTCCTGCATCTGAAGTCAGGCTGAGGATCAGACGTTGGCTGAGGCTGGAGTATGTGTCCATGATGGCACCTTCATGAAGCGGGGGCCTCATGAGGCCAAGGAAGTTTTCCCACGCTGAGTTTGGAGGTTGCCCCAAACCACAAGGTTTCCTTCTGTGGGACATTTGAGTCCTGTTGCATGGCTCCAGGACATACCATATGGAAGGACTGGAGAGCAGGGTTCGAAGGATGGATCCCTGTACAGCATTCCTCGCATTCCAATTGGCCATTAGCGACAAGATATGTTTGATCTGCTGCCTCTGGGTCACGCTACCCAGGGGGCTGAGTTGAAATGGCCTCTCCTGAGGATGCGTCATAATGTGCGTTTGGGTCCATGGAGACCTTGGAATGTGCTGGTTGTTCGGTGTCCTTGCGGAACTCTCCTACCTGAAGGGTTTGATACATCCCCAGTAAGAAAGCTGCCCATGTGGAGACGAGAGATGCTTGGTTTGGTGCCTCAGAAAAGCCCCATGTGCTGGTCTACGAAAACAGTCCTCTGAGAACGGACACATGGAAACAAAGCTAAGGTTCATATTAGGGCCTGGGGGCCTGTCCATTTCAACCTTCTGTCTCTGGGGACACTGTCTGAGAATCTAAGTGGAGATAGTTGCTCTGCTGGTGTCAGAGAGCCCCTCTTAGTCCAGGGTGGCCTACCTATTGATGGCCTCAGGGGCCTTGGAGCTTTTCCCTAACCTGTAGGGTTGTGGTCAATGGATTGGACACACTTTCCTTAGAGAGGGCCGGCACAATCTTTCGCTGTGGCTTCAGAGGCCCTAGCCTGGAGGTTGTGTGGGTCCATGCTGTGGGCAGAAGTCTTAAAACACAAAGTCAGCTTATGAGTGGCGCCTAGGGTATGACAGGCCGGATGTACAGCCCGAGAGGGAACTCCTGGGCCTCTGAAACAAGGGCGAGTGGAAGGCGTTCCTTCAGGCTTTTGTCTCTGGATGTTGTGTCCGGGATAGCCGTGGATTGGAGCGGTGGCCTCAGGGACTGTGGACGAGTATCCCTCTCTGGGGATTTGTCCCAGCTCCCAAGAGTTTGGGGTCATTTTGAGGGAAGGGTGGAGTCGTGTTGTCTGGCTCATGGGTCTCTCCAAGAAAGGGATTCCAGAGCAGAGCCCAGGTACAGGTGGGGCGACTGGAAAACTCAAACACTGGTGAGGATTTGGTGCATAGGGGCTTGGCAAGCCCCATATGCGGGCTCTTGGTCCAGGTCCTGACAGGCCTTTCTTTGACATGGGGCTCATGCTGAGGGTCACAGTGTGAATTTGTGCCCAAGCAGCACTCAAGTTTGGGCGTGGCATCAGGGGCCATGAAGGTTTCTCCCACCCTGAAGGTGTGACTCCATGCCAAGAGCAAGCTTGACAGCCATGGGGAAGGAGGAGTTCTGTTTTGTGTTTGTGATACCCAGCTGTGTGGAGAATTGATATAATGTCTAGGTTCAGATATCTGAAAACCAAGGTTAGGAAGAGGTGACGGCATAAGACCATGGCGTGTCCGAAGTGCTGGGTGTGCGGCCATCTGTCTCCTTGTCTGTCTGGACGTCTGGCTTCAGGCTGTGTCAGACAGAGCATGAGTGCCCAGGGCATCCTATCCAGTTCGGGTACAGTCGAGGCCCGAGCAGGTTGATCCTCATCTGGGTTTTCTGGAGAGCCCCACAGGGAAACGTTTTTCTTCCTTTGGGCAGACACTGGGCTGGGTTTTGGTTCTGGACTTTCTGGTCCGGAGGGCTTGTTAGCCAGGAGTGTGAGGAAGGAAGTCTGAAAACACAAGGTAGCGTGAGGTTTGGGCCCGAGGGCAAGGCAGGGCCAGTCTGCAGAGGCTGAATCGAGATCTCCTGCACTGAGGTCATGTCAACTATGAGACGTGCCTCAGGCTAGAGTTTTTGTCCAGCATGGCCTCTTCCTGAAGGGTGAGGGCTTCTTTAGGCCAAGGAGGTTTGCCTACGATGGGATTTGTGAATTACTCCAAACCTCAAGGTTTCCTTCTGCACGACAAACGAGTCCTATTGGATGCTTCCAGGAGGCCCCATACGGAAAGACTCGAGAGCAGGTGTCTAAGCATGGATGCCTGGGAACGCCACCTCATATTCCCACTCTTTAGTCAGGACAAGGCAGGCTCAATCTTCAGGCTCCTGGGTGAGCTACCCAGAGGGGAGAGTTGAAATGGACTCTCCTGAAGATGAGTCCTACTGTGGCTTGGTGGCCTGGGAGACCTTGGAATGTGGAGGTGGCTCAGGGACTCTGCAGGGTTTTCCAAACTGAGGTGTTTGACACAGCATCAACAAGGAAGCTTCCCATGTGAAGACGAGAGGAGTTCTGTTCAGTGCCTCAGGAAAGGCCCATATCCTGTTCTTCGAACCAAAGCCTCTGAGGAGTAACACCTGGAACCCAAAGCAAGAGTTGAGATTACGGCCTAAGGGCCTGTCCGGCTGAACCTTCTATCTCTGTTGACATCTGTGTGCATGCCTTCGTGGAGGTAGCTGCTCAGCTTGTGTCGGAATGCCCCTGTGTGTCCAGGGAGGCTCCCAGTAGTGGGATGTCCTCGGGGGCTTTGAGGTTTCTCATATTCTGGAGGTGTGTGTCCATAGGAATGGACACAGTTTCCAAGGAGAGAACAGGCACGGTCTTGTGGTATTGCTCCAGAGGACCCAGCCTAGAGGCTGTGTTTAGCAGGGCTGTGGGGACAGATGTCTGAAAAAGCAAACTTGGCTCAGCTAGTGGCCAAGGTAATGTCAGGACTGATCTCCAGTCTGTGAGGGGAGATCCTCTGGAAATCAAAGGTGGGCAAGTGGGAGGCAGTCACTCAGGATTTTGTCTCTGGGTGTTGCGTTCACAGTGTCCGGTCAGGGTAGGGGTTGTCTCAGAGGCCGAGGAAGAGCCTTCCTCTCGGGGGATTGTGCAAGCTCCCAAGTGTTTGGATTCATTCTGTGGGAAGGGAAGAGTACTGTTTTCTGCCACAGGGGACCCCCCAGGAGAGGGACTCTAGAGCACAGCAGTGGGTTCCCTTAACTGGAATACACACCATCTAGTTAATCCTGGGTGCCTATGGGCATGGCAAGCCACATATGCGGGCTCTTGGTCCAGTCACTGAGAGGCGTTACTTGAATAAGGTACTCACACTGAGGGTCACAATGTGTGTTTGTGCCCAAGGCGGCCCTAACGCTTGGGCGTTGCCTCATGGGCCATGCCGTTTTCTCCTACACTGAAGGTTTGACTCACTGCCAGCAGCAAGTTTTCTTGCCATGGGGAAGGAGGGGTTCTGACTTGTGCATCAAGTTCCCCCCTGTGCAGGGATTGGAGATAAGGTCTAGGTTCCGATGACTGAAAACCCAGGTTGGGAATGGATGGTGGCCTAAGGCAGTGGCGGGTCCAATATGCTGGGTGTGCAGCCAGCTGTGTCGGTGTCTGTTGGAAGGTCTGGGCTCAGGCTATTTGCGACAGAGCATCTGTGTTTAAGGTAGCCTATGCAATTGGGGTGTTGCCGAGGGCCAAGCAGTTTGATCCTCATTTGGGGTTTCTGGGCAGCACCATAGACAATGTTTTTCTCCTGGGAGGCAGGCAGAGTGCTTCTTTGTGGCCCCAGAATTCCCAGTAGGGAGGGCTTGTGGGCCAGGAGTGAGAGGACAGAAGTCTGAAATAACAAGCTAGGGTGAGGATTGGAGCCAAGGGCAGAGCAGACCCACTCTGCAGAGGCTGAATCAAAATCTCCTGCATCTGAAGCCAGGCTGAGGATCAGACGTTGGCTGAGGCTGGAGTATGTGTCCATGATGGCACCTTCATGAAGCGGGGGCCTCATGAGGCCAAGGAAGTTTTCCCACGCTGAGTTTGGAAGTTGCCCCAAACCACAAGGTTTCCTTCTGTGGGACATTCGAGTCCTGTTGCATGGCTCCAGGACATACCATACGGAAGGACTGGAGAGCAGGGTTCGAAGGATGGATCCCTGTACAGCATGCCTCGCATTCCCATTGGCCATTAGCGAAAAGATATGTTTGACCTGCTGCCTCTGGGGCACGCTACCCAGGGGGCTGAGTTGAAATGGCCTCTCCTGAGGATGCGTCATAATGTGCGTTTGGGTCCATGGAGACCTTGGAATGTGCTGGTTGTTCAGTGGCCCTGTGGAACTCTCCTACCTGAATGGTTTGATACATCCCCAGTAAGAAAACTGCCCATGTGGAGAGAGAGGTTTGGTTTGTAGCCTCAGAAAAGCCCCGTGTGCTGGTCTATGAAAACAGTCCTCTGAGGATGGACACATGGAAACCAAAGCTAAGGTTCAGATTAGGGCCTGGGGGCCTGTCCATTTCAACCTTCTGTCTCTGGGGACACTGTCTGAGAGTCTAAGTTGAGATAGTTGCTCCGCTGGTGTCAGAGAGCCCCTCTTAGTCCAGGGTGGCTTACACTATTGATGGCCTCAGGGCCTTGGAGCTTTTCCCTAACCTGTAGGTTTGTGGTCAATGGATTGGGCACACTTTTTTTGGAGAGGGCAGGCACAATCTTTCGCTGTGGCTCCAGAGGCCCTAGCCTGGAGGTGTGTGGGTCCAGGCTGTGGGCACAGAAGTCTGAAAACACAAAGTCAGCTTATGAGTGGCGCCTAGGGTATGGCAGGCCGGAGGTACAGCCCAAGTGGGAACTCCTGGGCCTCTGAAACAAGGGCGAGTGGGTGGCGTTCCTTCAGGCTTTTGTCTCTGAATGTTGTGTCCTGGATAGCCGTGGATTGGAGGGGTGGCCTCAGGGACTGTGGACGAGTATCCCTCTCTGGGGATTTGTCCCAGCTCCCAAGAGTTTGGGGTCATTTTGTGGGAAGGGTGGAGTCGTGTTGTCTGGCTCATGGGTCTCTCCAAGAAAGGGATTCCAGAACAGAGCCCCAGGTACGGGCGGGGCGACTGGAAAACTCAAACACTGGTGAGGATTGGGTGCATAAGGGCTTGGCAAGCCCCATATGCGGGCACTTGGTCCAGGCCCTGACAGGCCTTTCTTTGACATGGGGCTCATGCTGAGGGTCACAGTGTGAATTTGTGCCCAAGCAGCACTCAAGTTTGGGCGTGGCATCGGGGGCCATGAAGGTTTCTCCCACCCTGAAGGTGTGACTCCATGCCAAGAGCAAGCTTGACAGCCATGGGGAAGGAGGAGTTCTGTTTTGTGCTTGCTATACCCAGCTGTGTGGAGAATTGATATAATGTCTAGGTTCAGATATCTGAAAACCAAGGTTAGGAAGAGGTGACGGCATAAGACCATGGCGTGTCCGAAGTGCTGGGTGTGCGGCCATCTGTCTCCTTGTCTGTCTGGACGTCTGGCTTCAGGCTGTGTCAGACAGAGCATGAGTACCCAGAGCATCCTATCCAGTTTGGGTACCGTCGAGGCCCGAGCAGGTTGATCCTCATCTGGGTTTTCTGGAGAGCCCCACAGGGAAACGTTTTTCTTCCTTTGGGCAGACACTGGGCTGGGTTGTGGTTCTGGAGTTCCTAATCCGGAGGGCTTGTTTGCCAGGAGTGTGAGGAAGGAAGTCTGAAAACAAAAGCTAGCATGAGGTTTGGGACCGAGGGCAAGGCAGGGCCAGTCTGCAGAGGCTGAATCGAGATCTCCTGCACTGAGGTCATGTCAACTATGAGACGTGCCTCAGGCTAGAGTTTTTGTCCAGCATGGCCTCTTCCTGAAGGGTGTGGGGGCTTCATGAGGCCAGAAAGTTTTGCCTACGATGGGATTTGTGAACTACTCCAAACCTCAAGGTTTCCTTCTGCACGACAGTCGAGTCCTATTGGATGGTTCCAGGAGGCCCCATACGGAAAGACTCGAGAGCAGATGTCTAAGCATGGATGCCTGGGGACGCCACCTCATATTCCCACTCTTTAGTCAGGACAAGGCAGGCTCAATCTTCAGGCTCCTGGGTGAGCTACCCAGAGGGGAGAGTTGAAATGGACTCTCCTGAAGATGAGTCCTACTGAGGCTTGGTGGCCTGGGAGACCTTGGAATGTGGAGGTGGCTCAGGAACTCTGCACGGTTTTCCAAACTGAGGTTTTTGACACAGCTCCAACAAGGAAGCTTCCCATGTGGAGATGAGAGGAGTTCTGTTCAGTGCCTCAGGAAAGCCCCATATCCTGTTCTTCGAACCAAAGCCTCTGAGGAGTAACACCTGGAACCCAAAGCAAGAGTTGAGATTATGGCCTAAGGGCCTGTCCGGCTCAACCTTCTATCTCTGTTGACATCTGTTTGCATGCCTTCGTGGAGGTAGCTGCTCAGCTTGTGTCGGAATGCCCCTGTGTGTCCAGGGAGGCTCCCAGTAGTGGGATGTCCTCGGGGGCCTTGAGGTTTCTCATATTCTGGAGGTGTGTGTCCAAAGGAATGGACACAGTTTCCCAGGAGAGAGCAGGCACGGTCCTGTGGTATGGCTCCAGAGGACCCAGCCTAGAGGCTGTGTTTCCCAGGGCTGTGGGGACAGATGTCTGAAAAAGCAAACTTGGCTCAGCTAATGGCCAATGTAATGGCAGGCCTGATCTCCAGTCCGTGAGGGGAGATCCTCTGGAAATCAAAGTAGGGCAAGTGGGAGGCAGTCACTCAGGATTTACAGTGTCCGGTCAGGGTAGGGTTTGTCTCAGAGGCCGAGGAAGGGCCTTCCTCTCGGGGGATTGTCCAAGCTCCCAAGTGTTTGTGTTCATTCTGTGGGAATGAAGAGTACTGTTTTCTGCCACAGGGGACCCCCCAGGAGAGGGACTCTAGAGCACAGCAGTGGGTTCCCTCAACTGGAATACACACCATTTATTTAGTCCTGGGTTCCTATGGGCATGGCAAACCACATATGCGGGCTCTTGGTCCAGTCACTGAGAGGCGTTACTTGAATAAGGTACTCACGCTGAGGGTCACAATGTGTGTTTGTGCCCAAGGCGGCCCTCACGCATGTGCGTGGCCTCATGGGTCATGCCGTTTTCTCCAACACTGAAGGTTTGACTCACTGCCAGCAGCAAGGTTTCTTGCCATGGGGTAGGAGGGGTTCTGACTTGTGTGCATCAGAGGGGGTCCCCCCTGTGCAGGGATTGGATATAAGGTCTAGGTTCCGATGAATGAAAACCCAGGTTGGGAATAGATGGTGGCCTAAGGCAGTGGCGGGTCCAATGTGCTGGGTGTGCAGCCAGCTGTGTCGGTGTCTGTTGGAAGGTCTGGGCTCAGGCTATTTGCCTCAGAGCATCAGTGTTTAAGGTAGCCTATGCAATTGGGGTGTTGCCGAGGGCCAAGCAGTTTGATCCTCATTTGGGGTTTCTGGGCAGCACCATAGACAATGATTTTCTCCTGGGAGGCAGGCAGAGTGCTTCATTGTGGCCCCAGAATTCCCAGTAGGGAGGGCTTGTGGGCCTGGAGTGAGAGGACGGAAGTCTGAAAACACAAGCTAGGGTGAGGATTGGAGCCAAGGGCAGAGCAGGCCCATTCTGCAGAGGCTGAATCAAAATCTCCTGCATCTGAAGTCAGGCTGAGAATCAGACGTTGGCTGAGGCTGGAGTATGTGTCCATGTTGGCACCTTCATGAAGCGGGGGCCTCATGAGGCCAAGGAATTTTTCCCAAGCTGAGTTTGGAGGTTGCCCCAAACCACAAGGTTTCCTTCTTCGGGACATTCGAGTCCTGTTGCATGGCTCCAGGACATACCATATGGAAGGACTGGAGAGCAGGGTTCGAAGGATGGATCCCCGTACAGCATGCCTCGCATTCCAATTGGCCATTAGCGATAAGATATGTTTGATCTGGGGCCTCTGGAACACGCGACCCAGGGGGCTGAGTTGAAATGGCCTCTCCTGAGGATGCGTCATAATGTGCGTTTGGGTCCATGGAGACCTTGGAATGTGCTGGTTGTTCAGTGGCCCTGCAGAACTCTTTTACCTGAAGGGTTTGATACATCCCCAGTAAGAAAGCTGCCCATGTGGAGACGAGAGATCCTTGGTTTGGTGCCTCAGAAAAGCCCCATGTGCTGGTCTACGAAAACAGTCCTCTGAGAACGGACACATGGAACAAAGCTAAGGTTCATATTAGGGCCTGGGGGCCTGTCCATTTCAACCTTCTGTCTCTGGGGACACTTTCTGAGAGTCTAAGTGAAGATAGTTGCTCCGCTGATGTCAGAGAGCCCCTCTTAGTCCAGGGTGGCCTACACTATTGATGTCCTCAGGGGCCTTGGAGCTTTTCCCTAACCTGCAGGGTTGTGGTCAATGGATTGGGCACACTTTCCTTGGAGAGGGCAGGCACAAACTTTCGCTGTGGCTCCATCGGCCCTAGCCTGGAGGTGTGTGGGTCCAGGCTGTGGGCACAGAAGTCTGAAAACACAAAGTCAGCTTATGAGTGGTGCATAGGGTATGGCAGGCCAGAGGTACAGCCCGAGAGGGAACTCCTGGGCCTCTGAAACAAGGGCGAGTGGGAGGCGTTCCTTCAGGCTTTTGTCTCTGGATGCTGTGTCCGGGATAGCCGTGGATTTGAGGGGTGGCCTCAGGGACTGTGGACGAGTATCCCTCTCTGAAGATTTTTCCCATCTTTCAAGATTGGGGTCATTTTGTGGGAAGGGTGGAGTCGTGTTGTCTGGCTCATGTGTCTCTCCAAGAAAGGGATTCCAGATCAGAGCCCCAGGTACGGGCGGGGCGACTGGAAATCTCAAACCCTGGTGAGGATTGGGTGCATAGGGGCTTGGCAAGCCCCATATGCGTGCTCTTTGTCCAGGCCCTGACAGGCCTTTCTTTGACATGGGGCTCATGCTAGGGTCACAGTGTGAATTTGTTCCCAATCAGCACTCAAGTGCTGCTTGGGCACTACCTGAAGGGTTTGATACATCCCCAGTAAGAAAGCTCCCCATGTGGAGACGAGAGGAGTTCTGTTCAGTGCCTCAGGAAAGCCCCATATCCTGTTCTTCGAACCAAAGCCTCTGAGGAGTAACACCTGGAACCCAAAGCAAGCCTAAGGGCCTCTCCGGCTCAACCTTCTATCTCTGTTGACATCTGTGTGCATGCCTTCGTGGAGGTAGCTGCTCAACTTGTGTCGGAATGCCCCTGTGTGTCCAGGGAGGCTCCCAGTAGTGGGATGTCCTCGGGGGCCTTGAGGTTTCTCATATTCTGGAGGTGTGTGTCCAAAGGAATGGACACAGTTTCCCAGGAGAGAGCAGGCACGGTCCTGTTGTATGGCTCCAGAGGACCCAGCCTAGAGGCTGTGTTTGCCAGGGCTGTGGGGACGGATGTCTGAAAAAGCAAACTTGGCTCAGGATGGGGCCAAGGTAATGGCAGGCCTGATCTCCAGTCCGTGAGGGGAGATTCTCTGGATATCAAAGGAGGGCAAATGGGAGGCAATTGCTCAGGCTTTTGTCTCTGGTTGTTGCGTTCACAGTGTCCGGTCAGGGTAGGGGTTGCCTCAGGGGCCGAGGAAGAGCCTTCCTCTCGGAGGATTGTCCAAGCTCCAAGTGTTTGGGTTCATTCTGTGGGAAGTGAAGAGTACTGTTTTCTGCCAGAAAGGACCCCCCAGGAGAGGGACTCTAGAGCACAGCAGTGGGTTCCTTCAACTGGAATACACACCATCTAGTTAGTCCTGGGTGCCTATGGGCATGGCAGGGACTATATGCAGAATCTTCGTCCCGAACCTGACAGGCCTTTCTTTGACATGGGGCTCATGCTAGGGTAACAGTGTGAATTTGTGCCCAAGCAGCACTCATGTTTTGGCGTGGCATCAGGGGCCATGAAGGGTTCCCCACGTGAAGGTGTGACTCCATGTGAAGAACAAGCATTACAGCCATGTGGAAGGCAGAGTTCTGATTGTGATTCCGATACACAAACTCAGTTTTTTTGGGGGACGTCTGTATGGCAGGCCCAATATACAAACAATGAGAAGAACTCATGAAGATTTGAATATAGAGCGAGTCTGAGGCGCTTGCTCAAGCTTTTGTCTCTGGAATTTGTATCAGCAATGGCCGTAGAATGTCGGGGATGCTTCATGGGCCATGGACGAATCTACCTCTATGAGGATTTCGCCCGATTCCCAATTTATTTTCGTCAAACTGTGGGATGGGAGGACTCCTTTCAGTTTTGTTACCTCAGGTGTCCCACGAAAAGAGGAATTCCAAAGCAAAGCCGTGGGGAAGACTGAAGGGACCACGAGAACTATGGTTCAAAATTGGGGACTAGGGGCATGGCAAGCCCAATATGCTATCTCTTCATCCAGCCACTGAGAGGCCTTACTTGAGGACTTTGGTCAGGCTGAGGGTCACAATGTGTGTTTGTGACCAATGTAGCCTGCGAGCATGGCGGGGCCTCATGGGCAACACTGGATTCAACAACACTGAAAGTTGGACAACATGCCAACCACAAGGTATCTTGCCATGGGGAAGGAGTTCTGATTTCTGCATCCCGTTCAACCCTGGGCAGTGATTGGAGGTAAGGTCTAGAATCTAAAGCCTGAAATCCGAGGTTGGGAAGAGATGATGACCTAAGGCCATGGCGGCTCGATGTGCTCAGTGTGCGGTCAGCTGTCTGGGACGGGCCAGGGAGTCCAGGCTCAGGCTGTGTCAGAAAGGGCATTAGTGCCCTGGTCAGCCTATGTATTTGGGGTACAGCCAAGGTCGGTGCAGGTTGATCCTCATTTGGGGTTACTGGGTAGCCCCAGAGGACAATGTTTTTTATCTGGAGGGCAGGCAGAGTGCTGCATTGTAGTTCTGGATTGCCAAACTGGAGGGCTTGTGGGCCAGTAGTCTTACGACAAAAGTTTGAGAACACAAGCTAGGCTTAGGTTTCTGGGTGAGGCCATGGCAGGCACAATCTACAGTCCTGAATCGAGATCTCATGCATCTGAAGTCAGGGCGAGGATCAGATGATCACTCAGGTTGGAGTTTCTGTCCCTGATGGCCCCTTCATGAATGGGGGGGGGATCACGAGGCCATGGGGATTTTCCCACGATGGGAGTTGTGAGAAGCTCCAAACTGCAGAGAGTCTTCGGCAGGACAATTGAGACCTGTTGTTTGGCTCCAGGCCAATGATTCTGAGCAGGGTTCTAAGGATGGATGGCTGGGTAGCCCACCTCGCATTCCAATTGTCTCCTAGCAACAAGACAGTTTAGATCTCCTGGATCTGTGGGGAGCTACCGAGGATGCTGAGTTGAAATGCACACCCCTGGGGATGGGTCCGAATGTGCTTTTGTGTCTATGGAGACCTTGGAATGAAGCGGTGGCTCTGGGGCCCTAAAGGGTTCTCCTAAACAGAGGCTTTGACACAGCTCCAACGTGCAAGTTTCCCATGTGTAGATGAGATGTTTTCTGATGGGTGAAACAAGAAACAGCTATATGCTGCTTTTGAAATCCAGGCCTCTGAGGAGAGATGCCTGGAAACCAAAGCAATGGATCTGATTAGTGCCTAGGGGCCTGTTCTTTCCTTTTTACCTCTGAGGACATCTGTCTATGGGTCTGAGTGCAGGTAGGGGCTCATTTGGGCTCAGATTGCCCCTGTTTTTCCTGGGAAGCTACCACTATTGAGATATATCAGGGACTTTGGAGGTTTATCCTATTAGAAGGGTTGTGGCCATTGGAATGGGCACACACAATTCCCTTGGAGAGGGCAAGTACAGTCCTCAGGTTTGGCTCCAGGGGCCTGAGCCTGTAGGTTGTGTAGGCCAGGGCTGTTTGGACAGTTGTCTGAAAACACAAACTCGGCTTATGTTTCGGGTCATAGGTATGGCAGGACTGATCTACAGACCATGAGGAGAACTCTTCGGGATTTGAAAGAAGGGCGACTGTGAGGCTCCTGCTCAAGTTTTTGTCTCTGGATATCGTGTCACTCATGGTCGTGGAATTTCTGGGTGACTTCATGGGGAATGGACGAGTCATACTCTCTGGTGGTTAGGCCCCGTCCAAAGAGTTTGGGGTCATTCTGTGGGCTGGAAGAAGTCCGTTTTTTTTTTTTTTTTTTTTTTTTTTTGTTTTTTTTTTTTGTTGTGTTCTTTTTTAACCTCAGGTGTCCCACCAAATGAGGGATTCCAGATTAGAGCCCTGAGGAGGGGCGACTGGACAATCAGAAATCTGGTAAAAAATTGGGGCTTAGGGACATGTCAAGCCCATTATGACATCTAATGGTCCAGCCACTGAGAGGACTTACTAGAGGACAGGACTCATGCTGAAGGTCTCAATGCGTGTGTATGCCCTCGTAACACTCAAGAATGGGCGGGGCCTCAGGGTGAATGCTGGTTTCTCCTACACTGAACGTTGGACAACGTGCCAACCTCAAGGGTTCTTGCCATGGGTAAGGAGGAGTTCTGATTTCTCCATCACACTCACCCCTGGGCAGTGATTGGAGATAAGGTCTCGGTTCTGAAGCTGAAAACTGAGGTAGGGAAGAGATGATGACCTAAAGCCATGGCGGGTTTTATGTGCTCAGTGTGCGGTCAGCTTTCTGGGTGTTGGTCAGGAGGTCCGGGCTCAGGTTGTGTTCGACAGTGCATTAGTGCCCAGGTTAGACTATATAATTTGGGTAAAGTCGAGTGCTGTGTAGGTTTACCCTCATTTAAGGTGCCTGGGCAGCTATGAGGCAATAATTTTTTTTCTAGAGGACAGGCTTAGTGCTGCATTGTGGGTCCGGAATTGACAAACATGAGGGCTTCGGGGCCAGGAATGTGAGGACGGAAGTCTGAGAAGACAAGCTAGACTTGGCTTTTAGGGCGAGGGCACGGCAGGTACCCCCTGCAGATCTGAACCAATATCTCATGCATCTGAAGTCAGAGCGAGGATCAGACGTTGGCTCAGGTTGGATTTTCTAGCATGACGACTGCTTCATGAAGGGAACGGAATCTCGAGGCATTTGAGGTTTTCCCACGTTGGGAGGTGTGGGATGACCCCTTCTAGGATTCCTTCTGCGGGACAATTGAGACCTGTTGGACAGCTCCAGGACATCCCATATGGAATGACTCCAGAGCACCGTTCGCGGATAGATGCCTGGGAAGCCCGCCTCGCATTCCAATTGTCTCCTAGCAACAAGACAGTTTAGATCTGATGGTTCTGCCGGAGCAACTGGGGTGGCTGAGTTGAAATGGACTTTCCTGAGGATGGGTCCTAATGTGTTTTTGTGTCCATGAGGGCCTTGGAATGGGGTGGTGGCACCGGGACCCTGAAGTACTCTCCTAAGCTTTGGACATGGCTCCCATGCACAGGTTTCCTTGTGGAGACGAGATGAGTTCTGATGGGTGCCTCAGGAAAACCCCTATGCTCGTATTGGAATCAGGCTTTTGAGGACACATGCCTGTAACCCAAAGCAATGGATCCTATTATGGCCTAGGGTCCTGTTTGGTTCAATCTTCTTCTCTGGGTACATCCATCTATGGTATGAGTGGAGGTCGATTATCAGCTGGTGTCAGACAGCCCTTGTTTGTTCCGGGCGACCTACACTATTGAGATGGCCTCAGGGACTTTGGAGGTTTCTCCTAATTTGTACGATTTTGGACCATGGAATGGGAAGAATTCCCATGGATTGGTAGGCACAGTCCTAATGTGTGGCTCCAGGGGCCCAGCCTGGAGGGTGTGTGGCCCAAGACTTTGAGGACAGAAGTCTGAAAACACAAAGTCAGCTTAGGTTTGGGGACGTAGGTATGGCAGGCCCGGTCGACAAACCATGAGCAGAACTCTTCAGGATATGAAGAAAGTGCGAGTCTGAGGCGCTTGCTCAGGCTTTTGTCTCTGAATTTTGTATCAGCGATGGACGTGGAATGTCGGGGAGGCCTCATGGGCCATGGACGAATCTTCCTCTCTGAGGATTTGGCCCGATTGCCAATTGCTTTTCGTCAATCTGTGGGATGGGAGGACTCATTTCAGTTTTGTTACCTCAGTTGTCCAACCAAAAGAGGAATTCCAAAGCCAAGCCGTGGGGAAGACTGAAGGGACAACCCGAACTATGGTTAAATATTGGGGCCTAGGGGCATGGCAAGCCCAATATGCTATCTCTTCATCCAGCCATCGAGTGGCCTTACTTGAGGACTGGGCTCAGCCTGAGCGTCACAATGTGTGTTTGTGACCAATGTGGCCTGCGAGCATGGGCCGGGACTCATGGGCCACACTGGTTTCAACTACACTGAACGTTGGACAACATGCGAACCAAAAGGTTTCTTGCCATGGGGAAGGAGTTCTGATTTCTGCATCACCTTCAACCCTGGGCAGTGATTGGAGATAAGGTCTAGGTTCTGAAACCTGAAAACAGTTGTTGGGAAGAGATGACGACCTAAGGCCATGGCAGCTCGATGTGCTCAGTGTGCGGCCAGCTGTCTGGGAGGGGCCAGGGGGTCCAGGCTCAGGCTGTGTCAGAAAGGGCATTAATTCCCTGGTCAGCCTATGTATTTGGCGTACAGCCAAGTTCGGTGCAGGTTGATCCTCATTTGGGATTACTGGGTAACCCCAGAGGACAATATTTTTCTTCTGGTGGGCCGGCAGAGTGCTGCATTGTATTTCTGGATTGCCAAACTGGAGGGCTTGTGGGCCAGTAGTCTGACGACAAAAGTCTGAGAACACAAGCTAGGCTTAGATTTCTGGGTGAGGCCATGGCAGGCACAATCTACAGACCTGAATCGAGATCTCGTGCATCTGAAGTCAGGGCGAGGATCAGATGATCGCTCAGGTTGGAGTTTCTGTCCCTGATGGCCCCTTCATGAATGGGGTGGGGCATCAAGAGGCCATGGGGGTTTTTCCACGATGAGAGTTGTGAGAAGCTCCAAACAGCAGACAGTCCACTCCAGGACAATTGAGACCTGTTGTTTGGCTCCAGGCCAATGATTCTGAGCAGGGTTCTAAGGATGGATGGCTGGGTAGCCCACCTCGCATTCCAATTGTCTCCTAGCAAAAAGACAGGTTAGATATCATGGATCTGTGGGGAGCAACCGAGGACGCTGAGTTGAAATGGACACCCCTGGGGATGGGTCCTAACGTGTTTTTGTGTCTATGGAGACCTTGGAATGAAGCGGTGGCACAGGGGCCCTAAAGGGTTCTCCTAAACAGAGGCTTTGACACAGCTCCAACGTGCAAGTGTCCCATGTGAAGATGAGATGTTTTCTGATGGGTGAGTCAAGAAACAGCTATATGCTGCTTTTGAAATCCAGGCCTCTGAGGAGAGATGCCTGGAAACCAAAGCAATGGATCTGATTAGTGCCTAGGGGCCTGTTCTTTCCTTTTTACTTCTGGGGATATCTGTCTATGGGAATGAGTGCAGGTAGGTGCTCAGTTGGGCTCAGATTGCCCCTGTTTTTCCTGGGAAGCCACCACTATTGAGATGGATCAGGGACTTTGGAGGTTTATCCTATTAGAAGGGTTGTGGCCATTGGAATGGGCACACACAATTCCCTTGGAGAGGGCTAGTACAGTCCTCAGGTTTGGCTCCAGGGGCCTGAGCCTGTAGGTTGTGTAGGCCAGGGCTGTTTGGACAGTTTTCTGAAAACACAAACTCGGCTTATGTTTCGGGTCATAGGTATGGCAGGACTGATCTACAGACCATGAGGAGAACTCTTCGGGATTTGAAAGAGGGGCGACTGTGAGGCTCCTGCTCAAGTTTTTGTCTCTGGATATCGTGTCACTCATGGTCGTGGAATTTCTGGGTGACTTTATGGGAAATGGACGAGTCTTACTCTCTGGTGGTTTGGTCCCGTCCAAAGAGTTTGGGGTCATTCTGTGGGCTGGAAGAATTCCGTTTTTGTTGTTGTTGTTGTTGTTGTTGTTTTTTTCTTGTTTAACCTCAGGTGTCCCACCAAATGATGGATTCCAGAGTAGAACCCTGGGGAGGGGCGACTGGACAATCAGAAATCTGGTTAAAAATTGGGGCCTAGGGACATGTAAAGCCCATTATGACATCTAATGATCCAGCCACTGAGAAAACTTACTAGAGGACAGGACTCATGCTGATGGTCACAATGCGTGTGTATGCCCTTGTCGCACTCAAGAATGGGCGGGGCCTCAGGGTGAATGCTGTTTTCTCCTACACTGAACTTTGGACAACGTGCCAACCACAAGGGTTCTTGCCATGGGTAAGGAGGAGTACTGATTTCTGCATCACACTCATTCCTGGGCAGTGATTGGAGATAAGGTCTCGGTTCTGAAGCCTGAAAACTGAGGTAGGGAAGAGATGATGACCTAAGGCCATGGCGGGTTTTATGTGCTCAGTGTGTGGTCAGCTTTCTGGGTGTTGGTTAGGAGGTCCGGGCTCAGGTTGTGTTCGGCAGTGCATTAGTGCCCAGGTTAGACTATATAATTTGGGTAAAGTCGAGTGCTGTGTAGGTGTATCCTCATTTAAGGTGCCTGGACAGCTCATGAGGCAATAATTTTATTTCTAGAGGGCAGGCAGGGTGCTGCATTGTGGGTCCGGAATTGCCAAATTTGAGGTCTTCGGGGCCAGGAGTGTGAGGACGGAAGTCTGAGAAGACAAGCTAGACTTGGGTTTCAGGGCGAGGGCACGGCAGGTACCCCCTGCAGATCTGAACCAATATCTCATGCATCTGAAGTCAGGGCGAGGATCAGACGTTGGATCAGGTTGGAGTTTCTGTGCATGACGGCCGCTTCATGAAGGGAGCGGAATCTCGAGGCCATTGAGGTTTTCCCACGTTGGGAGTTGTGGGATGCCCCCTTCAAGGGTTCCTTCTGCGGGACAATTGAGACCTGTTGGACAGCTCCAGGACATCCCATATGGAATGACTCCAGAGCACCGATCGCGGATGGATGCCTGGGAGCCCGCCTCGCATTCCTATTGTCTCCTAGCAACAAGACAGTTTAGATCTGATGGCTCTGCGGGAGCAACCGGGGTGGCTGAGTTGAAATGGACTTTCCTGAGGATGGGTCCTAATGTGTTTTTGTGTCCATGAGGGCCTTGGAATGGGGCGGTGGCACCGGGACCCTGAAGTACCCTCCTAAGCTTTGGACATGGCTCCCATGCACAGGTTTCCTTGTGGAGACGAGATGAGTTCTGATGGGTGCCTCAGGAAAACCCCTATGCTCGTATTGGAATCAGGCTTTTGAGGACACATGCCTGTAACCCAAAGCAATGGATCCTATTATGGCCTAGGGTCCTGTCTGGTTCAATCTTCTTCTCTGGGGACATCCATCTATGGTATGAGTGGAGGTCGATTATCAGCTGGTGTCAGACAGCCCTTGTTTGTTCCAGGCAACCTACACTATTGGAATGGCCTCAGGGACTTTGGAGGTTTCTCCTAATTTGTACGATTTTGAACCATGGAATGGGCAGAATTCCCATGGATTGGTAGGCACAGTCCTAATGTGTGGCTCCAGGGGCCCAGCCTGGAGGGTGTGTGGCCCAAGACTTTGAGGACAGAAGTCTGAAAACACAAAGTCAGCTTAGGTTTGGGGACGTAGGTATGGCAGGCCCGGTCGACAAACCATGAGCAGAACTCTTCAGGATATGAAGAAAGTGCGAGTCTGAGGCGCTTGCTCAGGCTTTTGTCTCTGGATTTTGTATCAGCGATGGACGTGGAATGTCGGGGAGGCCTCATGGGCCATGGACGAATCTTCCTCTCTGAGGATTTGGCCCGATTGCCAATTGCTTTTCGTCAATCTGTGGGATGGGAGGACTCATTTCAGTTTTGTTACCTCAGTTGTCCAACCAAAAGAGGAATTCCAAAGCCAAGCCGTGGGGAAGACTGAAGGGACAACCCGAACTATGGTTAAATATTGGGGCCTAGGGGCATGGCAAGCCCAATATGCTATCTCTTCATCCAGCCATCGAGTGGCCTTACTTGAGGACTGGGCTCAGCCTGAGCGTCACAATGTGTGTTTGTGACCAATGTGGCCTGCGAGCATGGGCCGGGACTCATGGGCCACACTGGTTTCAACTACACTGAACGTTGGACAACATGCGAACCAAAAGGTTTCTTGCCATGGGGAAGGAGTTCTGATTTCTGCATCACCTTCAACCCTGGGCAGTGATTGGAGATAAGGTCTAGGTTCTGAAACATGAAAACTGTTGTTGGGAAGAGATGACGAGCTAAGGCCATGGCAGCTCGATGTGCTCAGTGTGCGGCCAGCTGTCTGGGAGGAGCCAGGGGGTCCAGGCTCAGGCTGTGTCAGAAAGGGCATTAGTTCCCTGGTCAGCCTATGTATTTGGGGTACAGCCAAGTTCGGTGCAGGTTGATCCTCATTTGGGATTACTGGGTAACCCCAGAGGACAATATTTTTCTTCTGGAGGGCCGGCAGAGTGCTGCATTGTATTTCTGGAATGCCAAACTGGAGGGCTTGTGGGCCAGTAGTCTGACGACAAAAGTCTGAGAACACAAGCTAGGCTTAGGTTTATGGGTGAGGCCATGGCAGGCACAATCTACAGACCTGAATCGAGATCTCGTGCATCTGAAGTCAGGGCGAGGATCAGATGATCGCTCAGGTTGGAGTTTCTGTCCCTGATGGCCCCTTCATGAATGGGGGGGGCATCAAGAGGCCATAGGGGTTTTTCCACGATGAGAGTTGTGAGAAGCTCCAAAAAGGAGACAGTCCTCTGCAGGACAATTGAGACCTGTTGTTTGGCTCCAGGCCAATGATTCTGAGCAGGGTTCTAAGAATGGATGGCTGGGTAGCCCACCTCGCATTCCAATTGTCACCTAGCAACAAGACAGGTTAGATATCATGGATCTGTGGGGAGCAACCGAGGACGCTGAGTTGAAATGGACATCCCTGGGGATGGGTCCTAACGTGCTTTTGTGTCTATGGAGACCTTGGAATGAAGCGGTGGCACTGGGGCCCTAAAGGGTTCTCCTAAACAGAGTCTTTGACACAGCTCCAACGTGCAAGTTTCCCATGTGTAGATGAGATGTTTTCTGATGGGTGATTCAAGAAACAGCTATATGCTGCTTTTGAAATCCAGGCCTCTGAGGAGAGATGCCTGGAAACCAAAGAAATGGATCTGATTAGTGCCTAGGGGCCTGTTCTTTCCTTTTTACCTCTGGGGACATCTGTCTATGGGTCTGAGTGCAGGTAGGTGCTCAGTTGGGCTCAGATTGCCCCTGTTTTTCCTGGGAAGCCACCACTATTGAGATGGATCAGGGACTTTGGAGGTTTATCCTAATAGAAGGGTTGTGGCCTTTGGAATGGGCACACACAATTCCTTTGGAGAGGGCTAGTACAGTCCTCAGGTTTGGCTCCAGGGGCCTGAGCCTGTAGGTTGTGTAGGCCAGGGCTGTTTGGACAGTTGTCTGAAAACACAAACTCGGCTTATGTTTCGGGTCATAGGTATGGCAGGACTGATCTACAGACCATGAGGAGAACTCTTCGGGATTTGAAAGAAGGGCGACTGTGAGGCTCCTGCTCAAGTTTTTGTCTCTGGATATCGTGTCACTCATGGTCGTGGAATTTCTGGGTGACTTCATGGGGAATGGACGAGTCATACTCTCTGGTGGTTAGGCCCCGTCCAAAGAGTTTGGGTCATTCTGTGGGCTGGAAGAAGTTCGTTTTTTTTTTTTTTGTTTTTTGTTTTTTTTGTTGTGTTCTTTTTTAACCTCAGGTGTCCCACCAAATGAGGGATTCCAGATTAGAGCCCTGAGGAGGGGCGACTGGACAATCAGAAATCTGGTAAAAAATTGGGGCTTAGGGACATGTCAAGCCCATTATGACATCTAATGGTCCAGCCACTGAGAGGACTTACTAGAGGACAGGACTCATGCTGAAGGTCTCAATGCGTGTGTATGCCCTCGTAACACTCAAGAATGGGCGGGGCCTCAGGGTGAATGCTGGTTTCTCCTACACTGAACGTTGGACAACGTGCCAACCTCAAGGGTTCTTGCCATGGGTAAGGAGGAGTTCTGATTTCTCCATCACACTCACCCCTGGGCAGTGATTGGAGATAAGGTCTCGGTTCTGAAGCTGAAAACTGAGGTAGGGAAGAGATGATGACCTAAAGCCATGGCGGGTTTTATGTGCTCAGTGTGCGGTCAGCTTTCTGGGTGTTGGTCAGGAGGTCCGGGCTCAGGTTGTGTTCGACAGTGCATTAGTGCCCAGGTTAGACTATATAATTTGGGTAAAGTCGAGTGCTGTGTAGGTTTACCTTCATTTAAGGTGCCTGGGCAGCTCATGAGGCAATAATTTTTTTTCTAGAGGGCAGGCAGAGTACTGCATTGTGGGTCCGGAATTGCCAAACTTGAGGGCTTCGGGGCCAGGAGTGTGAGGACGGAAGTCTGAGAAGACAAGCTAGACTTGGGTTTCAGGGCGAGGGCACGGCAGGTACCCCTTGCAGATCTGAACCAATATCTCATGCATCTGAAGTCAGGGCGAGCATCAGACGTTGGCTCAGGTTGGAGTTTCTGAGCATGACGGCCGCTTCATAAAGGGAGCGGAATCTCGAGGCCATTGAGGTTTTCCCACGTTGGGAGTTGTTAGATGCCCCCTTCAAGGATTCCTTCTGTGGTACAATTGGGACCTGTTGGACAGCTCCAGGACATCCCATATGGAATGACTCCAGAGCACCGATCGCGGATGGATGCCTGGGAAGCCCGCCTCGCATTCCAATTGTCTCCTAGCAACAAGACAGTATAGATCTTATGGCTCTGCGGGAGCAACCGGGGTGGCTGTGTTGAAATGGACTTTCCTGAGGATGGGTCCTAATGTGTTTTTGTGTCCATGAGGGCCTTGGAATTGTGCGGTGGCACCGGGACTCTGAAGTACTCTCCTAAGCTTTGGACATGGCTCCCATGCAGAGGTTTCCTTGAGGAGACGAGATGAGTTCTGATGGGTGCCTCAGGAAAACCCCTATGCTCGTATTGGAATCAGGCTTTTGAGGACACATGCCTGTAACCCAAAGCAATGGATCCTATTATGGCCTAGGGTCCTGTCTTGTTCAATCTTCTTCTCTGGCGACATCCATCTATGGTCTGAGTGGAAGTCGGTTATCAGCTGGTGTCAGACAGCCCTTGTTTGTTCCGGGCGACCTACACTATTGGGATGGCCTCAGGGACTTTGGAGGTTTCTCCTAATTTGTACGATTTTGAACCATGGAATGGGCAGAATTCCCATGGATTAGTAGGCACAGTCCTAATGTGTGGCGCCAGGTGTCCAGCCTGGAGGGTGTGTGGCCCAAGACTTTGAGGACAGATGTCTGAAAACACAAACTCAGCTTAGGATTGGGGACGTAGGTATGGCAGGCCTGATCGACAAACCATGAGCAGAACTCTTCAGGATATGAAGAAAGTGCGAGTCTGAGGCGCTTGCTCAGGCTTTTGTCTCTGGATTTTGTATCAGCGATGGCCGTGGAATGTCAGGGAGGCCTCATGGACCATGGACGAATCTTCCTCTCTGAGGATTTGGCCCGATTCCCAATTGCTTTTCGTCAATCTGTGGGATGGGAGGACTTATTCAGTTTTGTTACCTCAGGTGTCCCACCAAAAGAGGAATTCCAAAGCCAAGCCGTGGGGAAGACTGAAGGGACAACCCGAACTATGGATAAAAATTGGGGCCAAGGGGCATGGCAAGCCCAATATGCTATCTCTTCATCCAGCCACTGAGTGGCTTTACTTGAGGACTGGGCTCAGCCTGAGGGTCACAATGTGTGTTTGTGACCAATGTGGCCCGTGAGCATGGGCGGGGCCTCATGGGCCACACTGGTTTCAACTACACTGAACGTTGGACAACATGCCAACCACAAGGTTTCTTGCCATGGGGAAGGAGTTCTGATTTCTGTATCACCTTCAACCCTGGGCAGTGTTTGGAGATAAGGTCTAGGTTCTGAAACCTGAAAACCGCGTTTGGGAAGAGATGAAGACCTAAGTCCATGGCGGCTAGATGTGCTCAGTGTGCGGCCAACTGTCTGGGAGGGGCCAGGGTGTCCAGGCTCATGCTGTGTCAGAAAGGGCATTAGTGCCCTGTACCTTGGGGTACAGCCAAGGTCGGTGCAGGTTGATCCTCATTTGGGGTTACTGGGTAGCCCCAGAGGACAATGTTTTTCTTCTGGTGGGCCGGCAGAGTGCTGCATTGTAGTTCTGGATTGCCAAACTGGAGGGCTTGTGGGCCAGTAGTCTGACGACAAATGTCTAAGCACACAAGCTAGGCTTAGGTTTCGAGGTGAGGATATGGCAGGCACAATCTACAGACCTGATCGAGATCTCGTGCATCTGAAGTCAGGGCAAGGATTAGACGATCGCTCAGGTTGGAGTTTCTGGTCTGATGGCCCCTTCATGAATGGGGGTGGTCATCACGAGGCCATGGGGGTTTTCCCACGATGGGAGTTGTGAGAAGCTCCAAACTGCAGAGAGTCTTCTGCAGGACAATTGAGACCTGTTGTTTGGCTCCAGGCCAATGATTCTGAGCAGGGTTCTAAGGATGGATGGCTGAGTAGCCCACCTCGCATTCCAATTGCCTCCTAGCAACAAAACAGGTTAGATCTCCTGGATTGTGGGGAGCAACCGAGGACGCTGAGTTGAATTGGACACCCCTGGGGATGGGTCCTAACGTGCTTTTGTGTCTATGGAGACCTTAGAATGAAGCGGTGGCACTGGGGACCTTAAGGTTTCTCCTAAACTGAAGCTTTGACACAGCTCCAAAGTGCAAGTTTCCCATGTGTAGATGAGGTGTTTTCTGATGGGTGAGTCAAGAAACAGCTATATGCTGCTTTTGAAATCCAGGCCTCTGAGGAGAGATGCCTGGAAACCAAAGCAATGGATCTGATTAGTGCCTAGGGGCCTGTTCTTTCCTTTTTACCTCTGGGGACATCTGTCTATGGGTCTGAGTGCAGGTAGGTGCTCAGTTGGGCTCAGATTGCCCCTGTTTTTCCTGGGAAGCCACCACTATTGAGATGGATCAGGGACTTTGGAGGTTTATCCTATTAGAAGGGTTGTGGCCATTGGAATGGGCACACACAATTCCCTTGGAGAGGGCAAGTACAGTCCTCAGGTTTGGCTCCAGGGGCCTGAGCCTGTAGGTTGTGTAGGCCAGGGCTGTTTGGACAGTTGTCTGAAAACACAAACTCGGCTTATGTTTCGGGTCATAGGTATGGCAGGACTGATCTACAGACCATGAGGAGAACTCTTCGGGATTTGAAAGAAGGGCGAGTGTGAGGCTCCTGCTCAAGTTTTTGGCTCTGGATATCGTGTCACTCATGGTCGTGGAATTTCTGGGTGACTTCATGGGGAATGGACGAGTCTTACTCTCTGGTGGTTTGGCCCCGTCCAAAGAGTTTGGGGACATTCTGTGGGCTGGAAGAAGTCCGTTTTTTTTTTGTTGTTGTTGTTGTTGTTGTTTTCTTTTTTAACCTCAGGTGTCCCACCAAATGAGGGATTCCAGATTAGAGCCCTGAGGAGGGGCGACTGGACAATCAGAAATCTGGTAAAAATTGGGGCTTAGGGACATGTCAAGCCCATTATGACATCTAGTGGTCCAGCCACTGAGAGGACTTACTGGAGGACAGGACTCATGCTGAGGGTCTCAATGCGTGTGTATGCCCTCGTAACACTCAAGAATGGGCGGGTCCTCAGGGTGAATGCTGGTTTCTCCTACACTGAATGTTGGACAACGTGCCAACCACAAGGGTTCTTGCCAGGGGTAAGGAGGAGTTCTGATTTCTCCATCACACTCACCCCTGGGCAGTGATTGGAGATAAGGTCTCGGTTCTGAAGCTGAAAACTGAGGTAGGGAAGAGATGATGACCTAAAGCCATGGCGGGTTTTATGTGCTCAGTGTGCGGTCAGCTTTCTGGGTGTTGGTCAGGAGGTCCGGGCTCAGGTTGTGTTCGACAGTGCATTAGTGCCCAGGTTAGACTATATAATTTGGGTAAAGTCGAGTGCTGTGTAGGTTTACCCTCATTTAAGGTGCGTGGGCAGCTCATGAGGCAATAATTTTTTTTCTAGAGGGCAGGCAGAGTGCTGCATTGTGGGTCCGGAATTGCCAAACTTGAGGGCTTCGGGGCCAGGAGTGTGAGGACGGAAGTCTGAGAAGACAAGCTAGACTTGGGTTTCAGGGCGAGGGCACGGCAGGTACCCCATGCAGATCTGAACCAATATCTCATGCATCTGAAGTCAGGGCGAGTATCAGACGTTGGCTCAGGTTGGAGTTTCTGAGCATGACGGCCGCTTCATAAAGGGAGCGGAATCTAGAGGCCATTGAGGTTTTCCCACGTTGGGAGTTGTTAGATGCCCCCTTCAAGGATTCCTTCTGTGGTACAATTGGGACCTGTTGGACAGCTCCAGGACATCCCATATGGAATGACTCCAGAGCACCGTTCGCGGATGGATGCCTGGGAAGCCCGCCTCGCATTCCAATTGTCTCCTAGCAACAAGACAGTATAGATCTGATGGCTCTGCGGGAGCAACCGGGGTGGTTGAGTTGAAATGGACTTTCCTGAGGATGGGTCCTAATGTGTTTTTGTGTCCATGAGGGCCTTGGAATGGGGCGGTGGCACCAGGACTCTGAAGTACTCTCCTAAGCTTTGGACATGGCTCCCATGCAGAGGTTTCCTTGTGGAGACGAGATGAGTTCTGATGGGTGCCTCAGGAAAACCCCTATGCTCGTATTGGAATCAGGCTTTTGAGGACACATGCCTGTAACCCAAAGCAATGGATCCTATTATGGCCTAGGGTCCTGTCTTGTTCAATTTTCTTCTCTGGGGACATCCATCTATGGTCTGAGTGGAGGTCGATTATCAGCTGGTGTCAGACAGCCCTTGTTTGTTCCGGGCGACCTACACTATTGGGATGGCCTCAGGGACTTTGGAGGTTTCTCCTAATTTATACGATTTTGAACCATGGAATGGGCAGAATTCCCATGGATTGGTAGGCACAGTCCTAATATGTGGCGCAAGGTGCCCAGCCTGGAGGGTGTGTGGCGCAAGATATTGACGACAGATGTCTGAAAACACAAACTCAGCTTAGGTTTGGGGACGTAGGTATGGCAGGCCTGATCGACAAACCATGAGCAGAACTCTTCAGGATATGAAGAAAGTGCGAGTCTGAGGCGCTTGCTCAGGCTTTTGTATCTGGATTTTGTATCAGCGATGGCCGTGGAATGTCAGGGAGGCCTCATGGGCCATGGATGAATCTTCTTCTCTGAGGATTTGGCCCGATTCCCAATTGCTTTTCGTCAATCTGTGGGATGGGAGGACTCATTTCAGTTTTGTTACCTCAGGTGTCCAACCAAAAGAGGAATTCCAAAGCCAAGCCGTGGGTAAGACTGAAGGGACAACCTGAACTATGGTTAAAAATTGGGGCCTAGGGGCATGGCAAGCCCAATATGCTATCTCTTCATCCAGCCACTGATTGGCCTTACTTGAGGACTGGGCTCAGCCTGAGGGTCACAATGTGTGTTTGTGACCAATGTGGCCTGTGAGCATGGGCCGGGACTCATGGGCCACACTGGTTTCAACTACACTGAACGTTGGACAACATGCCAACCACAAGGTTTCTTGCCATGGCGAAGGAGTTCTGATTTCTGCATCACCTTCAACCCTGGGCAGTGATTGGAGATAAGGTCTAGGTTCTGAAACCTGAAAACTGATGTTGGGAAGAGATGACGAAATAAGGCCATGGCAGCTCGATGTGCTCAGTGTGTGGCCAGCTGTCTGGGAGGGGACAGGGGGTCCAGGCTCAGGCTGTGTCAGAAAGGGCATTAGTGCCCTGGTCAGCCTATGTATTTGGGGTACAGCCAAGGTCGGTGCAGGTTGATCCTCATTTGGGGTTACTGGGTAGCCCCAGAGGACAATGTTTTTCTTCTGGAGGGCCGGCAGAGTGCTGCATTGTAGTTCTGGATTGCCAAACTGGAGGGCTTGTGGGCCAGTAGTCTGACGACAAATGTCTAAGAACACAAGCTAGGCTTAGGTTTCTGGGTGAGGATATGGCAGGCACAATCTACAGACCTGAATCGAGATCTCGTGCGACTGAAGTCGGGGCAAGGATTAGACGATCGCTCAGGTTGGAGTTTCTGTCCCTGATGGCCCCTTCATGAATGGGGGTGGGCATCACGAGGCCATGGGTGTTTTCCCACGATGGTAGTTGTGAGAAGCTCCAAACTGCAGAGAGTCTTCTGCAGGACAATTGAGACCTGTTGTTTGGCTCCAGGCCAATGATTCTGAGCAGGGTTCTAAGGATAGATGGCTGAGTAGCCCACCTCGCATTCCAATTGTCTCCTAGCAACAAGACAGGTTAGATCTCCCGGATCTGTGGGGAGCAACTGAGGACGCTGAGTTGAATTGGACACCCCTGGGGATGGGTCCTAACGTGCTTTTGTGTCTATGGAGACCTTGGAATGAAGCGGTGGCACTGGGGCCCTTAAGGTTTCACCTAAACTGAAGCTTTGACACAGCTCCAACGTGCCAGTTTCCCATGTGTAGATGAGATGTTTTCTGATGGGTGAGTCAAGAAACAGCTAGATGCTGCTTTTGAAATCCAGGCCTCTGAGTAGAGATGCCTGGAAACCAGAGCAATGGATCTGATTAGTGCCTAGGGGCCTGTTCTTTCCTTTTTACCCATGGGGACATCTGTCTATGGGTCTGAGTGCAGGTAGGTGCTCAGTTGGGCTCAGATTGCCCCTGTTTTTCCTGGGAAGCCACCACTATTGAGATGGATCAGGGACTTTGGAGGTTTATCCTATTAGAAGGGTTGTGGCCATTGGAATGGGCACACACAATTCCCTTGGAGAGGGCAAGTACAGTCCTCAGGTTTGGCTCCAGGGGCCTGAGCCTGTAGGTTGTGTAGGCCAGGGCTGTTTGGACAGTTGTCTGAAAGCACAAACTCGGCTTATGTTTCGGGTCATAGGTATGGCAGGACTGATCTACAGACCATGAGGAAAACTCTTCGGGATTTGAAAGAGGGGCGACTGTGAGGCTCCTGTTCAAGTTTTTGTCTCTGGATATCGTGTCACTCATGGTCGTGGAATTTCTGGGTGACTTCATGGGGAATGGACGAGTCATACTCTCTGGTGGTTAGGCCCCGTCCAAATAGTTTGGGGTCATTCTGTGGGCTGGAAGAAGTTGGTTTTTTTTTTTGTTTGTTTTGTTTTTTTTTCTTGTTTAACCTCAGGTGTCCCACCAAATGAGGGATTTCTTAGTAGAGCCCTGGGGAGGGGCGACTGGACAATCAGAAATCTGGTTAAAAATTGGAACCTAGAGACATGTCAAGCCCATTGTGACATCTAATGATCCAGCCACTGAGAAGACTTACTAGATGACAGGACTCAAGCTGAGGGACACAATGCGTGTATATGCCCTCGTAAAACTCAAGAATGGGCGGGGCCTCAGGATGAATGCTGGTTTCTCCTACACTGAACGTTGGACAACGTGCCAACCACAAGGGTTCTTGCCATGGGTAAGGAGGAGTTCTGATTTCTCCATCACACTCACCCCTGGGCAGTGATTGGAGATAAGGTCTCGGTTCTGAAGCCTGAAAACTGAGGTAGGGAATAGATGATGACCTAAGGCCATGGCGGGTTTTATGTGCTCAGTGTGCGGTCAGCTTTCTGGGTGTTGGTCAGGAGGTCCGGGCTCAGGTTGTGTTCGACAGTGCATTAGTGCCCAGGTTAGACTATATAATTTGGGTAAAGTCGAGTGCTGTGTAGGTTTACCCTCATTTATGGTGCCTGGGCAGCTCATGAGGCAATAATTTTTTTTCTAGAGGGCAGGCAGAGTGCTGCATTGTGGGTCCGGAATTGCCAAACTTGAGGGCTTCGGGGCCAGGAGTGTGAGGACGGAAGTCTGAGAAGACAAGCTAGACTTGGGTTTCAGGGTGAGGGCACGGCAGGTACCCCATGAAGATCTGAACCAATATCTCATGCATCTGAAGTCAGAGCGAGGATCAGACGTTGGCTCAGGTTGGATTTTCTGAGCATGACGTCTGCTTCATGAAGGGAGCGGAATCTCAAGGCCATTGAGGTTTTCCCACGTTGGGAGTTGTGGGATGCCCCCTTCAAGGATTCCTTCTGTGGGACAATTGAGACCTGTTGGACAGCTCCAGGACATCCCATATGGAATGACTCCAGAGCACCGTTCGCGGATGGATGCCTGGGAAGCCCGCCTCGCATTCCAATTGTCTCCTAGCAACAAGACAGTTTAGATCTGATGGTTCTGCCGGAGCAACTGGGGTGGCTGAGTTGAAATGGACTTTCCTGAGGATGGGTTCTAATGTGTTTTGGTGTCCATGAGGGCCTTGGAATGGGGTGGTGGCACCGGGACCCTGTAGTACACTCCTAAGCCTTGAGCATGGCTCCCATGCACAGGTTTCCTTGTGGAGACGAGATGAGTTCTGATGGGTGCCTCAGGAAAACCCCTATGCTCGTATTGGAATCAGGCTTTTGAGGACACATGCCTGTAACCCAAAGCAATGGATCCTATTATGGCCTAGGGTCCTGTCTGGTTCAATCTTCTTCTCTGGGGACATCCATCTATGGTATGAGTGGAGGTCGATTATCAGCTGGTGTCAGACAGCCCTTGTTTGTTCCGGGCTACCTACACTATTGGGATGGCCTCAGGGACTTTGGAGGTTTCTCCTAATTTGTACGATTTTGGACCATGGAATGGGCCAAATTCCCATGGATTGGTAGGCACAGTCCTAATGTGTGGCTCCAGGGGCCCAGCCTGGAGGTTGTGTGGCCCAAGACTTGAGGACAGAAGTCTGATAACACAAACTCAGCTTAGGATTGGGGACGTAGATATGGCAGGCCCGATCTACAAACCATGAGCAGAACTCTTCAGGATATGAAGAAAGGCTAGTCTGAGGCGCTTACTCAGGCTTTTGTCTCTGGATTTTGTACCAGCGATGTCCGTGGAATGTCGGGGAGGCCTCATGGGCCATGGACGAATCTTCCTCTCTGAGTATTTGGCCCGATTCCCAATTGCTTTTCGTCAATCTGTGGGATGGGAGGACTTATTTCAGTTTTGTTACCTCAGGTGTCCCACCAAAAGAGGAATTCCAAAGCCAAGCCGTGGGGAAGACTGAAGGGACAACCTGAACTATGGATAAAAATTGGGGCCAAGGGGCATGGCAAGCCCAATATGCTATCTCTTCATCCAGCCACTGAGTGGCTTTACTTGAGGACTGGGCTCAGCCTGAGGGTCACAATGTGTGTTTGTGACCAATGTGGCCCGTGAGCATGGGCGGGGCCTCATGGGCCACACTGGTTTCAACTACACTGAACGTTGGACAACATGCCAACCACAAGGTTTCTTGCCATGGGGAAGGAGTTCTGATTTCTGTATCACCTTCAACCCTGGGCAGTGTTTGGAGATAAGGTCTAGGTTCTGAAACCTGAATACCGAGTTTGGGAGAGATGACGACCTAAGTCCATGGGGGCTAGATGTGCTCAGTGTGCGGCCAGCTGCCTGGGAGGGGCCAGGGGGTACAGGCTCAGGCTGTGTCAGAAAGGGCATTAGTGCCCTGGTCAGCCTATGTATTTGGGGTACAGCCAAGGTCGGTGCAGGTTGATCCTCATTTGGGGTTACTGGGTAGCCCCAGAGGACAATGTTTTTCTTCTGGAGGTCCGGCAGAGTGCTGCATTGTAATTCTGGATTGCCAAACTGGAGGGCTTGTGGGCCTGTAGTCTGACGACAAATGTCTAAAACACAAGCTAGGCTTAGGTTTCTGGGTGAGGATATGGCAGGCACAATCTACAGACCTGAATCGAGATCTCGTGCATCTGAAGTCAGGGCAAGGATTAGACGATCTCTCAGGTTGGAGTTTCTGCCCCTGATGGCCCCTTCATGAATGGGGGGGCATCACGAGGCCATGGGGGTTTTCCCACGATGGGAGTTGTGAGAAGCTCCAAACTGCAGAGAGTCTTCTGCAGGACAATTGAGACCTGTTGTTTGGCTCCAGGCCAATGATTCTGAGCAGGGTTCTAAGGATGGATGGCTGGGTAGCCCACCTCGCATTCCAATTGTCTCCTAGCAACCAGACAGGTTAGATCTCCTGGATCTGTGGGGAGCAACCGAGGACGCTGCATTGAAATGGACACCCCTGGGGATGGGTCCTAATGTGCTTTTGTGTCTAAGGAGACCTTGGAATGAAGCGGTGACACTGGGGCCCTAAAGGGTTCTCCTAAACAGAGGCTTTGACACAGCTCCAACCTGCTAGTTTCCCATGTGTAGATGAGAAGTTTTCTGTTGGGTGAGTTAAGAAACCGCTATATGCTTGTTTTGAAATCCAGGCCTCTGAGGAGAGATGCCTAGAAACCAATGCAATGGATGTGATTAGTGCCTAGGGGCCTGTTCTTTCCTTTTTACCTCTGGGACATCTGTCTATGGGTCTGAGTGCAGGTAGGTGCTCTGTTGGGCTCAGATTGCACCTGTTTTTCCTGGGAAGCCACCACTATTGAGATGGATCAGGGAATTTGGAGGTTTATCCTATTAGAAGGGTTGTGGCCATTGGAATGGGCACACACAATTCCCTTGGAGAGGGCAAGTACAGTCCTCAGGTTTGGCTCCAGGGGCCTGAGCCTGTAGGTTGTGTAGGCCAGGGCTGTTTGGACAGTTGTCTGAAAACACAAACTCGGCTTATGTTTCGGATCATAGGTATGGCAGGACTGATCTACAGACCATGAGGAGAACTCTTCGGGATTTGAAAGAAGGGCGAGTGTGAGGCTCCTGCTCAAGTTTTTGTCTCTGGATATCGTGTCACTCATGGTCGTGGAATTTCTGGTTGACTTCATGGGAAATGGACGAGTCTTACTATCTGGTGGTTTGGTCCCGTCCAAAGAGTTTGGGGTCATTCTGTGGGCTGGAAGAAGTCCGTTTTTTTTTTTTGTTGTTGTTGTTTTTTTCTTGTTTAACCTCAGGTGTCCCACCAAATGATGGATTCCAGAGTAGAACCCTGGGGAGGGGCGACTGGACAATCAGAAATCTGGTTAAAAATTGGGGCCTAGGGACATGTAAAGCCCATTATGACATCTAATGATCCAGCCACTGAGAAAACTTACTAGAGGACAGGACTCATGCTGATGGTCACAATGCGTGTGTATGCCCTTGTCGCACTCAAGAATGGGCGGGGCCTCAGGGTGAATGCTGGTTTCTCCTACACTGAACTTTGGACAACGTGCCAACCACAAGGGTTCTTGCCATGGGTAAGGAGGAGTACTGATTTCTGCATCACACTCATTCCTGGGCAGTGATTGGAGATAAGGTCTCGGTTCTGAAGCCTGAAAACTGAGGTAGGGAAGAGATGATGACCTAAGGCCATGGCGGGTTTTATGTGCTCAGTGTGTGGTCAGCTTTCTGGGTGTTGGTTAGGAGGTCCGGGCTCAGGTTGTGTTCGGCAGTGCATTAGTGCCCAGGTTAGACTATATAATTTGGGTAAAGTCGAGTGCTGTGTAGGTGTATCCTCATTTAAGGTGCCTGGACAGCTCATGAGGCAATAATTTTATTTCTAGAGGGCAGGCAGGGTGCTGCATTGTGGGTCCGGAATTGCCAAACTTGAGGTCTTCGGGGCCAGGAGTGTGAGGACGGAAGTCTGAGAAGACAAGCTAGACTTGGGTTTCAGGGCGAGGGCACGGCAGGTACCCCCTGCAGATCTGAACCAATATCTCATGCATCTGAAGTCAGGGCGAGGATCAGACGTTGGCTCAGGTTGGAGTTTCTGTGCATGACGGCCGCTTCATGAAGGGAGCGGAATCTCGAGGCCATTGAGGTTTTCCCACGTTGGGAGTTGTGGGATGCCCCCTTCAAGGGTTCCTTCTGCGGGATAATTGAGACCTGTTGGACAGCTCCAGGACATCCCATATGGAATGACTCCAGAGCACCGATCGCGGATGGATGCCTGGGAAGCCCGCCTCGCATTCCTATTGTCTCCTAGCAACAAGACAGTTTAGATCTGATGGCTCTGCGGGAGCAACCGGGGTGGCTGTGTTGAAATGGACTTTCCTGAGGATGGGTCCTAATGTGTTTTTGTGTCCATGAGGGCCTTGGAATGGGGCGGTGGCACCGGGACCCTGAAGTACCCTCCTAAGCTTTGGACATGGCTCCCATGCACAGGTTTCCTTGTGGAGACGAGATGAGTTCTGATGGGTGCCTCAGGAAAACCCCTATGCTCGTATTGGAATCAGGCTTTTGAGGACACATGCCTGTAACACAAAGCAATGGATCCTATTATGGCCTAGGGTCCTGTCTGGTTCAATCTTCTTCTCTGGGGACATCCATCTATGGTATGAGTGGAGGTCGATTATCAGCTGGTGTCAGACAGCCCTTGTTTGTTCCGGGCAACCTACACTATTGGAATGGCCTCAGGGACTTTGGAGGTTTCTCCTAATTTGTACGATTTTGAACCATGGAATGGGCAGAATTCCCATGGATTGGTAGGCACAGTCCTAATGTGTGGCTCCAGGGGCCCAGCCTGGAGGGTGTGTGGCCCAAGACTTTGAGGACAGAAGTCTGAAAACACAAAGTCAGCTTAGGTTTGGGGACGTAGGTATGGCAGGCCCGGTCGACAAACCATGAGCAGAACTCTTCAGGATATGAAGAAAGTGCGAGTCTGAGGCGCTTGCTCAGGCTTTTGTCTCTGGATTTTGTATCAGCGATGGACGTGGAATGTCGGGGAGGCCTCATGGGCCATGGACGAATCTTCCTCTCTGAGGATTTGGCCCGATTCCCAATTGCTTTTCGTCAATCTGTGGGATGGGAGGACTCATTTCAGTTTTGTTACCTCAGTTGTCCAACCAAAAGAGGAATTCCAAAGCCAAGCCGTGGGGAAGACTGAAGGGACAACCTGAACTATGGTTAAATATTGGGGCCTAGGGGCATGGCAAGCCAATATGCTATCTCTTCATCCAGCCATCGAGTGGTCTTACTTGAGGACTGGGCTCAGCCTGAGGGTCACAATGTGTGTTTGTGACCAATGTGGCCTGCGAGCATGGGCCGGGCCTCATGGGCCACACTGGTTTCAACTACACTGAACGTTGGACAACATGCGAACCAAATGGTTTCTTGCCATGGGGAAGGAGTTCTGATTTTTGCATCACCTTCAACCCTGGGCAGTGATTGGAGATAAGGTCTCGGTTCTGAAACATGAAAACTGTTGTTGGGAAGAGATGACGAGCTAAGGCCATGGCAGCTCGATGTGCTCAGTGTGCGGCCAGCTGTCTGGGAGGGGCCAGGGAGTCCAGGCTCAGGCTGTGTCAGAAAGGGCATTAATTCCCTGGTCAGCCTATGTATTTGGGGTACAGCCAAGGTCGGTGCAGGTTGATCCTCATTTGGGATTACTGGGTAACCCCAGAGGACAATATTTTTCTTCTGGAGGGCCGGCAGAGTGCTGCATTGTATTTCTGGAATGCCAAACTAAAGGGCTTGTGGGCCAGTAGTCTGACGACAAAAGTCTGAGAACACAAGCTAGGCTTAGGTTTCTGGGTGAGGCCATGGCAGGCACAATCTACAGACCTGAATCGAGATCTCGTGCATCTGAAGTCAGGGCGAGGATCAGAGGATCGCTCAGGTTGGAGTTTCTGTCCCTGATGGCCCCTTCATGAATGGGGGGGGCATCAAGAGACCATAGGGGTTTTTCCACGATGAGAGTTGTGAGAAGCTCCAAACAGCAGACAGTCCTCTGCAGGACAATTGAGACCTGTTGTTTGGCTCCAGGCCAATGATTCTGAGCAGGGTTCTAAGAATGGATGGCTGGGTAGCCCACCTCGCATTCCAATTGTCACCTAGCAAAAAGACAGGTTAGATATCATGATCTGTGGGGAGCAACCGAGGACGCTGAGTTGAAATGGACATCCCTGGGGATGGGTCCTAACGTGCTTTTGTGTCTATGGAGACCTTGGAATGAAGCGGTGGCACTGGGGCCCTAAAGGGTTCTCCTAAACAGAGGCTTTGACACAGCTCCAACGTGCAAGTTTCCCATGTGTAGAAGAGATGTTTTCTGATGGGTGATTCAAGAAACAGCTATATGCTGCTTTTGAAATCCAGGCCTCTGAGGAGAGATGCCTGGAAACCAAAGGAATGGATCTGATTAGTGCCTAGGGGCCTGTTCTTTCCTTTTTACCTCTGGGGACATCTGTCTATGGGTCTGAGTGCAGGTAGGTGCTCAGTTGGTCTCAGATTGCCCCTGTTTTTCCTGGGAAGCCACCACTATTGAGATGGATCAAGGACTTTGGAGGTTTATCCTAATAGAAGGGTTGTGGCCTTTGGAATGGGCACACACAATTCCTTTGGAGAGGGCTAGTACAGTCCTCAGGTTTGGCTCCAGGGGCCTGAGCCTGTAGGTTGTGTAGGCCAGGGCTGTTTGGACAGTTGTCTGAAAACACAAACTCGGCTTATGTTTCGGGTCATAGGTATGGCAGGACTGATCTACAGACCATGAGGAGAACTCTTCGGGATTTGAAAGAAGGGCGACTGTGAGGCTCCTGCTCAAGTTTTTGTCTCTGGATATCGTGTCACTCATGGTCGTGGAATTTCTGGGTGACTTCATGGGGAATGGACGAGTCATACTCTCTGGTGGTTAGGCCCCGTCCAAAGAGTTTGGGGTCATTCTGTGGGCTGGAAGAAGTCCGTTTTTTTTTTTTTTTTTTTTTTTTTTTTTGTTGTGTTCTTTTTTAACCTCAGGTGTCCCACCAAATGAGGGATTCCAGATTAGAGCCCTGAGGAGGGGCGACTGGACAATCAGAAATCTGGTAAAAAATTGGGGCTTAGGGACATGTCAAGCCCATTATGACATCTAATGGTCCAGCCACTGAGAGGACTTACTAGAGGACAGGACTCATGCTGAAGGTCTCAATGCGTGTGTATGCCCTCGTAACACTCAAGAATGGGCGGGGCCTCAGGGTGAATGCTGGTTTCTCCTACACTGAACGTTGGACAACGTGCCAACCTCAAGGGTTCTTGCCATGGGTAAGGAGGAGTTCTGATTTCTCCATCACACTCACCCCTGGGCAGTGATTGGAGATAAGGTCTCGGTTCTGAAGCTGAAAACTGAGGTAGGGAAGAGATGATGACCTAAAGCCATGGCGGGTTTTATGTGCTCAGTGTGCGGTCAGCTTTCTGGGTGTTGGTCAGGAGGTCCGGGCTCAGGTTGTGTTCGACAGTGCATTAGTGCCCAGGTTAGACTATATAATTTGGGTAAAGTCGAGTGCTGTGTAGGTTTACCCTCATTTAAGGTGCCTGGGCAGCTCATGAGGCAATAATTTTTTTTCTAGAGGGCAGGCAGAGTGCTGTATTGTGGGTCCGGAATTGCCAAACTTGAGGGCTTCGGGGCCAGGAGTGTGAGGACGGAAGTCTGAGAAGACAAGCTAGACTTGGGTTTCAGGGCGAGGGCACGGCAGGTACCCCTTGCAGATCTGAACCAATATCTCATGCATCTGAAGTCAGGGCGAGCATCAGACGTTGGCTCAGGTTGGAGTTTCTGAGCATGACGGCCGCTTCATAAAGGGAGCGGAATCTCGAGGCCATTGAGGTTTTCCCACGTTGGGAGTTGTTAGATGCCCCCTTCAAGGATTCCTTCTGTGGTACAATTGGGACCTGTTGGACAGCTCCAGGACATCCCATATGGAATGACTCCAGAGCACCGATCGCGGATGGATGCCTGGGAAGCCCGCCTCGCATTCCAATTGTCTCCTAGCAACAAGACAGTATAGATCTGATGGCTCTGCGGGAGCAACCGGGGTGGCTGTGTTGAAATGGACTTTCCTGAGGATGGGTCCTAATGTGTTTTTGTGTCCATGAGGGCCTTGGAATGGGGCGGTGGCACCGGGACTCTGAAGTACTCTCCTAAGCTTTGGACATGGCTCCCATGCAGAGGTTTCCTTGAGGAGATGAGATGAGTTCTGATGGGTGCCTCAGGAAAACGCCTATGCTTGTATTGGAATCAGGCTTTTGAGGACACATTCCTGTAACCCAAAGCAATGGATCCTATTATGGCCTAGGGTCCTGTCTTGTTCAATCTTCTTCTCTGGCGACATCCATCTATGGTCTGAGTGGAGGTCGATTATCAGCTGGTGTCAGACAGCCCTTGTTTGTTCCGGGCGACCTACACTATTGGGATGGCCTCAGGGACTTTGGAGGTTTCTCCTAATTTGTACGATTTTGAACCATGGAATGGGCAGAATTCCCATGGATTGGTAGGCACAGTCCTAATGTGTGGCGCCAGGTGTCCAGCCTGGAGGGTGTGTGGCCCAAGACTTTGAGGACAGATGTCTGAAAACACAAACTCAGCTTAGGATTGGGGACGTAGGTATGGCAGGCCTGATCGACAAACCATGAGCAGAACTCTTCAGGATATGAAGAAAGTGCGAGTCTGAGGCGCTTGCTCAGGCTTTTGTCTCTGGATTTTGTATCAGCGATGGCCGTGGAATGTCGGGGAGGCCTCATGGACCATGGACGAATCTTCCTCTCTGAGGATTTGGCCCGATTCCCAATTGCTTTTCGTCAATCTGTGGGATGGGAGGACTTATTCAGTTTTGTTACCTCAGGTGTCCCACCAAAAGAGGAATTCCAAAGCCAAGCCGTGGGGAAGACTGAAGGGACAACCCGAACTATGGATAAAAATTGGGGCCAAGGGGCATGGCAAGCCCAATATGCTATCTCTTCATCCAGCCACTGAGTGGCTTTACTTGAGGACTGGGCTCAGCCTGAGGGTCACAATGTGTGTTTGTGACCAATGTGGCCCGTGAGCATGGGTGGGGCATCATGGGCCACACTGGTTTCAACTACACTGAACGTTGGACAACATGCCAACCACAAGGTTTCTTGCCATGGGGAAGGAGTTCTGATTTCTGTATCACCTTCAACCCTGGGCAGTGTTTGGAGATAAGGTCTAGGTTCTGAAACCTGAAAACCGCGTTTGGGAAGAGATGACGACCTATGTCCATGGCGGCTAGATGTGCTCAGTGTGCGGCCAACTGTCTGGGAGGGGCCAGGGGGTCCAGACTCATGCTGTGTCAGAAAGGGCATTAGTGCCCTGTACCTTGGGGTACAGCCAAGGTCGGTGCAGGTTGATCCTCATTTGGGGTTACTGGGTAGCCCCAGAGGACAATGTTTTTCTTCTGGTGGGCCAGCAGAGTGCTGCATTGTAGTTCTGGATTGCCAAACTTCAGGGCCTGTGGGCCAGTAGTCTGACGACAAATGTCTAAGCACACAAGCTAGGCTTAGGTTTCGAGGTGATGATATGGCAGGCACAATCTACAGACCTGATCGAGATCTCGTGCATCTGAAGTCAGGGCAAGGATTAGACGATCGCTCAGGTTGGAGTTTCTGGTCTGATGGCCCCTTCATGAATGGGGGTGGTCATCACGAGGCCATGGGGGTTTTCCCACGATGGGAGTTGTGAGAAGCTCCAAACTGCAGAGAGTCTTCTGCAGGACAATTGAGACCTGTTGTTTGGCTCCAGGCCAATGATTCTGAGCAGGGTTCTAAGGATGGATGGCTGAGTAGCCCACCTCGCATTCCAATTGCCTCCTAGCAACAAAACAGGTTAGATCTCCTGGATTGTGGGGAGCAACCGAGGACGCTGAGTTGAATTGGACACCCCTGGGGATGGGTCCTAACGTGCTTTTGTGTCTATGGAGACCTTAGAATGAAGCGGTGGCACTGGGGACCTTAAGGTTTTTCCTAAACTGAAGCTTGACACAGCTCCAACGTGCAAGTTTCCCATGTGTAGATGAGGTGTTTTCTGATGGGTGAGTCAAGAAACAGCTATATGCTGCTTTTGAAATCCAGGCCTCTGAGGAGAGATGCCTGGAAACCAAAGCAATGGATCTGATTAGTGCCTAGGGGCCTGTTCTTTCCTTTTTACCTCTGGGGACATCTGTCTATGGGTCTGAGTGCAGGTAGGTGCTCAGTTGGGCTCAGATTGCCCCTGTTTTTCCTGGGAAGCCACCACTATTGAGATGGATCAGGGACTTTGGAGGTTTATCCTATTAGAAGGGTTGTGGCCATTGGAATGGGCACACACAATTCCCTTGGAGAGGGCAAGTACAGTCCTCAGGTTTGGCTCCAGGGGCCTGAGCCTGTAGGTTGTGTAGGCCAGGGCTGTTTGGACAGTTGTCTGAAAACACAAACTCGGCTTATGTTTCGGGTCATAGGTATGGCAGGACTGATCTACAGACCATGAGGAGAACTCTTCGGGATTTGAAAGAAGGGCGAGTGTGAGGCTCCTGCTCAAGTTTTTGTCTCTGGATATCGTGTCACTCATGGTCGTGGAATTTCTGGGTGACTTCATGGGGAATGGACGAGTCTTACTCTCTGGTGGTTTGGCTCCGTCCAAAGAGTTTGGGGACATTCTGTGGGCTGGAAGAAGTCCGTTTTTTTTTTTGTTGTTGTTGTTGTTGTTGTTTTCTTTTTTAACCTCAGGTGTCCCACCAAATGAGGGATTCCAGATTAGAGCCCTGAGTAGGGGCGACTGGACAATCAGAAATCTGGTAAAAATTGGGGCTTAGGGACATGTCAAGCCCATTATGACATCTAGTGGTCCAGCCACTGAGAGGACTTACTGGAGGACAGGACTCATGCTGAGGGTCTCAATGCGTGTGTATGCCCTCGTAACACTCAAGAATGGGCGGGTCCTCAGGGTGAATGCTGGTTTCTCCTACACTGAATGTTGGACAACGTGCCAACCACAAGGGTTCTTGCCATGGGTAAGGAGGAGTTCTGATTTCTCCATCACACTCACCCCTGGGCAGTGATTGGAGATAAGGTCTCGGTTCTGAAGCTGAAAACTGAGGTAGGGAAGAGATGATGACCTAAAGCCATGGCGGGTTTTATGTGCTCAGTGTGCGGTCAGCTTTGCGGGTGTTGGTCAGGAGGTCCGGGCTCAGGTTGTGTTCGACAGTGCTTTAGTGCCCAGGTTAGACTATATAATTTGGGTAAAGTCGAGTGCTGTGTAGGTTTACCCTCATTTAAGGTGCGTGGGCAGCTCATGAGGCAATAATTTTTTTTCTAGAGGGCAGGCAGAGTGCTGCATTGTGGGTCCGGAATTGCCAAACTTGAGGGCTTCGGGGCCAGGAGTGTGAGGACGGAAGTCTGAGAAGACAAGCTAGACTTGGGTTTCAGGGCGAGGGCACGGCAGGTACCCCATGCAGATCTGAACCAATATCTCATGCATCTGAAGTCAGGGCGAGTATCAGACGTTGGCTCAGGTTGGAGTTTCTGAGCATGACGGCCGCTTCATAAAGGGAGCGGAATCTAGAGGCCATTGAGGTTTTCCCACGTTGGGAGTTGTTAGATGCCCCCTTCAAGGATTCCTTCTGTGGTACAATTGGGACCTGTTGGACAGCTCCAGGACATCCCATATGGAATGACTCCAGAGCACCGTTCGCGGATGGATGCCTGGGAAGCCCGCCTCGCATTCCAATTGTCTCCTAGCAACAAGACAGTATAGATCTGATGGCTCTGCGGGAGCAACCGGGGTGGTTGAGTTGAAATGGACTTTCCTGAGGATGGGTCCTAATGTGTTTTTGTGTGCATGAGGGCCTTGGAATGGGGCGGTGGCACCAGGACTCTGAAGTACTCTCCTAAGCTTTGGACATGGCTCCCATGCAGAGGTTTCCTTGTGGAGACGAGATGAGTTCTGATGGGTGCCTCAGGAAAACCCCTATGCTCGTATTGGAATCAGGCTTTTGAGGACACATGCCTGTAACCCAAAGCAATGGATCCTATTATGGCCTAGGGTCCTGTCTTGTTCAATTTTCTTCTCTGGGGACATCCATCTATGGTCTGAGTGGAGGTCGATTATCAGCTGGTGTCAGACAGCCCTTGTTTGTTCCGGGCGACCTACACTATTGGGATGGCCTCAGGGACTTTGGAGGTTTCTCCTAATTTATACGATTTTGAACCATGGAATGGGCAGAATTCCCATGGATTGGTAGGCACAGTCCTAATGTGTGGCGCAAGGTGCCCAGCCTGGAGGGTGTGTGGCGCAAGATATTGACGACAGATGTCTGAAAACACAAACTCAGCTTAGGTTTGGGGACGTAGGTATGGCAGGCCTGATCGACAAACCATGAGCAGAACTCTTCTGGATATGAAGAAAGTGCGAGTCTGAGGCGCTTGCTCAGGCTTTTGTATCTGGATTTTGTATCAGCGATGGCCGTGGAATGTCAGGGAGGCCTCATGGGCCATGGATGAATCTTCTTCTCTGAGAATTTGGCCCGATTCCCAATTGCTTTTCGTCAATCTGTGGGATGGGAGGACTCATTTCAGTTTTGTTACCTCAGGTGTCCAACCAAAAGAGGAATTCCAAAGCCAAGCCGTGGGTAAGACTGAAGGGACAACCTGAACTATGGTTAAAAATTGGGGCCTAGGGGCATGGCAAGCCCAATATGCTATCTCTTCATCCAGCCACTGATTGGCCTTACTTGAGGACTGGGCTCAGCCTGAGGGTCACAATGTGTGTTTGTGACCAATGTGGCCTGCGAGCATGGGCCGGGACTCATGGGCCACACTGGTTTCAACTACACTGAACGTTGGACAACATGCCAACCACAAGGTTTCTTGCCATGGGGAAGGAGTTCTGATTTCTGCATCACCTTCAACCCTGGGCAGTGATTGGAGATAAGGTCTAGGTTCTGAAACCTGAAAACTGATGTTGGGAAGAGATGACGAAATAAGGCCATGGCAGCTCGATGTGCTCAGTGTGTGGCCAGCTGTCTGGGAGGGGACAGGGGGTCCAGGCTCAGGCTGTGTCAGAAAGGGCATTAGTGCCCTGGTCAGCCTATGTATTTGGGGTACAGCCAAGGTCGGTGCAGGTTGATCCTCATTTGGGGTTACTGGGTAGCCCCAGAGGACAATGTTTTTCTTCTGGAGGGCCGGCAGAGTGCTGCATTGTAGTTCTGGATTGCCAAACTGGAGGGCTTGTGGGCCAGTAGTCTGACGACAAATGTCTAAGAACACAAGCTAGGCTTAGGTTTCTGGGTGAGGATATGGCAGGCACAATCTACAGACCTGAATCGAGATCTCGTGCGTCTGAAGTCGGGGCAAGGATTAGACGATCGCTCAGGTTGGAGTTTCTGTCCCTGATGGCCCCTTCATGAATGGGGGTGGGCATCACGAGGCCATGGGTGTTTTCCCACGATGGTAGTAGTGAGAAGCTCCAAACTGCAGAGAGTCTTCTGCAGGACAATTGAGACCTGTTGTTTGGCTCCAGGCCAATGATTCTGAGCAGGGTTCTAAGGATAGATGGCTGAGTAGCCCACCTCGCATTCCAATTGTCTCCTAGCAACAAGACAGGTTAGATCTCCCGGATCTGTGGGGAGCAACTGAGGACGCTGAGTTGAATTGGACACCCCTGGGGATGGGTCCTAACGTGCTTTTGTGTCTATGGAGACCTTGGAATGAAGCGGTGGCACTGGGGCCCTTAAGGTTTCACCTAAACTGAAGCTTTGACACAGCTCCAACGTGCCAGTTTCCCATGTGTAGATGAGATGTTTTCTGATGGGTGAGTCAAGAAACAGCTAGATGCTGCTTTTGAAATCCAGGCCTCTGAGTAGAGATGCCTGGAAACCAGAGCAATGGATCTGATTAGTGCCTAGGGGCCTGTTCTTTCCTTTTTACCCATGGGGACATCTGTCTATGGGTCTGAGTGCAGGTAGGTGCTCAGTTGGGCTCAGATTGCCCCTGTTTTTCCTGGGAAGCCACCACTATTGAGATGGATCAGGGACTTTGGAGGTTTATCCTATTAGAAGGGTTGTGGCCATTGGAATGGGCACACACAATTCCCTTGGAGAGGGCAAGTACAGTCCTCAGGTTTGGCTCCAGGGGCCTGAGCCTGTAGGTTGTGTAGGCCAGGGCTGTTTGGACAGTTGTCTGAAAACACAAACTCGGCTTATGTTTCGGGTCATAGGTATGGCAGGACTGATCTACAGACCATGAGGAGAACTCTTCGGGATTTGAAGGAAGGGCGAGTGTGAGGCTCCTGATCTAGTTTTTGGCTCTGGATATCGTGTCATTCATGGTCGTGGAATTTCTGGGTGACTTCATGGGAAATGGATTAGTCTTACTCTCTGGTGGTTTGGCCCCGTCCAAAGAGTTTGGGGTCATTCTGTGGGCTGTAATAAGTCCGTTTTTGTTGTTGTTGTTGTTGTTGTTGTTTTATTTTTTAACCTCAGGTGTCCCACCAAATGAGGGATTCCAGAGTAGAGCCCTGAGGAGGGGCGACTGGACAATCAGAAATCTGGTAAAAAATTGGGGCTTAGGGACATGTCAAGCCCATTATGACATCTAATGGTCCAGCCTAGGAGAAAACTTACTAGAGGACAAGACTCATGCTGAGGGTCTCAATGCGTGTGTATGCCCTCGTAACACTCAAGAATGGGCGGGTCCTCAGGGTGAATGCTGATTTCTCCTACACTGAACGTTGGACAACGTGCCAACCACAAGGGTTCTTGCCATGGGTAAGGAGGAGTTCTGATTTCTCCATCACACTCACCCCTGGGCAGTGATTGGAGATAAGGTCTCGGTCTGAAGCCTGAAAACTGAGGTAGGGAAGAGATGATGACCTAAAGCCATGGCGGGTTTTATGTGCTCAGTGTGCGGTCAGCTTTCTGGGTGTTGGTCAGGAGGTCCGGGCTCAGGTTGTGTTCGACAGTGCATTAGTGCCCAGGTTAGACTATATAATTTGGGTAGAGTCGAGTGCTGAGTAGGTTTACCCTCATTTAAGGTGCCTGGACAGCTCATGAGGCAATAATTTTTTTTCTAGAGGGCAGGCAGAGTGCTGCATTGTGGGTCCGGAATTGCCAAACTTGAGGGCTTCGGGGCCAGGAGTGTGAGGACGGAAGTCTGAGAAGACAAGCTAGACTTGGGTTTCAGGGCGAGGTCATGGCAGGTACTCCCTGCAGATCTGAACCAATATCTCATGCATCTGAAGTCAGGGCGAGGATCAGACGTTGGCTCAGTTTGGAGTTTCTGTGCATGACGGCCGCTTCATGAAGGGAGCGGAATCTCGAGGCCATTAAGGTTTTCCCACGTTGGGAGTTGTGGGATGCCCCCTTCAAGGATTCCTACTGCGGGACAATTGAGACCTGTTGGACAGCTCCAGGACATCCCATATGGAATGACTCCAGAGCACCGTTCGCGGATGGATGCCTGGGAAGCCCGCCTCGCATTCCAATTGTCTCCTAGCAACAAGACAGTTTAGATCTGATGGCTCTGCCGGAGCAACCGCGGTGGCTGAGTTGAAATGGACTTTCCTGAGGATGGGTCCTAATGTGTTTTTGTGTCCATGAGGGCCTTGGAATGGGGTGGTGGCTCCGGGACCCTGAAGTACTCTCCTAAGCTTTGGACATGGCTCCCATGCACAGGTTTCCTTGTGGAGACGAGATGAGTTCTACTGGGTGTCTCAGGAAAACCCCTATGCTCGTATTGGAATCAGGCTTTTGAGGACACATGCCTCTAACCCAAAGAAATGGATCCTATTATGGCCTTGGTCCTGTCTGGTTCAATCTTCTTCTCTGGGGACATCCATCTATGGTATGAGTGGAGGTCGATTATCAGCTGGTGTCAGACAGCCCTTGTTTGTTCCGGGCGACCTACACTATTGGGATGGCCTCAGGGACTTTGGAGGTTTCTCTAAATTGTACGATTTTGGACCATGGAATGGGCAGAATTCCCATGGATTGGTAGGCACAGTCCTAATGTGTGGCTTCAGGGGCCCAGCCTGGAGGGTGTGTGGCCCAAGACTTTGAGGACAGAAGTCTGAAAACACAAACTCAGCTTAGGTTTGGGGACGTAGGTATGGCAGGCCCGATCTACAAACCATGAGAAGAACTCTTCAGGATATGAAGAAAGTGCGAGTCTGAGGCGCTTGCTCAGGCTTTTGTCTCTGGATTTTGTATCAGCGATGGCCGTGGAATGTCGGGGAGGCCTCATGGGCCGTGGACGAATCTTCCTCTCTGAGGATTTGGCCCGATTCGCAATTGCTTTTCGTCAATCTGTGGGATGGGATGACTCATTTCAGTTTTGTTACCTCAGGTGTCCCACCAAAAGAGGAATTCCAAAGCTAAGCCTTGGGGAAGACTGAAGGAAAAACCAGAACTATGGTAAAAAATTGGGGCCTAGTGGAATGGCAGGCCCAATATGCTGTCTCTTCATCCAGCCACTGAGTGGCCTTACTTGAGGATTGGGCTCAGCCTGAGGGTCACAATGTGTGTTTGTGACCTATGTGGCCCACGAGCATGGGCGGGGCCTCATGGGCCACACTGGTTTCAACTACACTGAACGTTGGACAACATGCTAACCACAAGGTTTCTTGCCATGGGGAAGGAGTTCCGATTTCAGCATCACCTTCAACCCCGGGCAGTGTTTGGAGATAAGGTCTAGGTTCTGAAACCTGAAAACCGAGGTTGGGAAGAGATGACGACCTAAGGCCATGGCGGCTCGATGTGCTCAGTGTGTGGCCAGCTGTCTGGGAGGGGCCAGGGGGTCTAGGCTCAGGCTGTGTCAGAAAGGGAATTAGTGCCCTGGTCAGCCTATGTATTTGGGGTACAGCCAAGGTCGGTGCAGGTTGATCCTCATTTGGGGTTACTAGATAGCCCCAGAGGACAATGTTTTTCTTCTGGCGGGCATGCAGAGTGCGGCATTGTAGTTCTGGATTGCCAAACTGGAGGGCTTGTGGGCCAGTAGTCTGACGACAAAAGTCTGAGAACACAAGCTAAGCTTAGGTTTCTGGGTGAGGCCATGGCAGGCACAATCTACAGACCTGAATCGAGATCTCGTGCATCTGAAGTCAGGGCGAGGATCAGACGATCGCTCAGGTTGGAGTTTCTGTCCCTGATGGCCCCTTCATGAATGGGGGGGCTTCACGTGGCCATGGGGGTTTTCCCACGATGGGAGTTGTGAGAAGCTCCAAACTGCAGAGAGTCTTCTGCAGGACAATTGAGACCTGTTGTTTGGCTCCAGGCCAATGATTCTGAGCAGGGTTCTAAGGATGGATGGCTGGGTAGCCCACCTCACATTCCAATTGTCTCCTAGCAACAAAACAGGTTAGATCTCCTGGATCTGTGGGGAGCAACCGAGGATGCTGCATTGAAATGGACACCCCTGGGGATGGGTCCTAATGTGCCTTTGTGTCTAAGGAGACCTTGGAATGAAGCGGTGGCACTTGGGCCCTAAAGAGTTCTACTAAACAGAGGCTTTGACACAGCTCCAACGTGCAAGTTTCCCATGTGTAGATGAGATGTTTTCTGATGGGTGAGTCAAGAAACAGCTATATGTTGCTTTTGAAATCCAGGCCTCTGAGGAGAGATTCCTGGAAACCAAAGAAATGGATCTGATTAGTGCCTAGGGGCCTGTTCTTTCCTTTTTACCTCTGGGGACATCTGTCTATGGGTCTGAGTGCAGGTAGGGGCTCTGTAGGGCTCAGATTGCCCCTGTTTTTCCTGGGAAGCCACCACTATTGAGATGGATCAGGGACTTTGGAGGTTTATCCTATGAGAAGGGTTGTGGCCATTGGAATGGGCACACACAATTCCCTTGGAGAGGGCAAGTACAGTCCTCAGGTTTGGCTCCAGGGGCCTGAGCCTGTAGGTTGTGTAGGCCAGGGCTGTTTGGACAGTTGTCTGAAAACACAAACTCGGCTTATGTTTCGGGTCATAGGTATGGCAGGACTGATCTACAGACCATGAGGAGAACTCTTCGGGATTTGAAAGAAGGGCGAGTGTGAGGCTCCTGCTCAAGTTTTTGTCTCTGGATATCGTGTCACTCATGGTCGTGGAATTTCTGGGTGACTTCATGGGAAATGTACGAGTCTTACTCTCTGTTCGTTTGGCCCCGTAAAAGAGTTTGGGGTCATTCTGTGGGCTGGAAGAAGTCCGTTTTTTTGTTGTTGTTGTTGTTGTTGTTGTTGTTTTCTTTTTTAACCTCAGGTGTCCCACCGAATGAGGGATTCCAGAGTAGAGCCCTGGGGAGGGGCGACTGGACAATCAGAAATCTGGTTAAAAATTGGGGCCTACGGACCTGTCAAGCCCATTATGACATCTAATGGTCCAGCCAAGGAGAGGACTTACTAGAGGACAGGACTCATGCTGAAGGTCACAATGCGTGTGTATGCCCTCGTCGCACTCAAGAATGGGCGGGGCCTCAGGGTGAATGCTGGTTTCTCCTACACTGAACGTTGGAAAACGTGCCAACCACAAGGGTTCTTGCCATGGGTAAGGAGGAGTTCTGATTTCTGCATCACACTCACCCCTGGGCAGTGATTGGAGATAAGGTCTCGGTCTGAAGCCTGAAAACTGAGGGAGGGAAGAGATCATGACCTAAGGCCATGGCGGGTTTTATGTGCTCAGTGTGCGGTCAGCTTTCTGGGTGTTGGTCAGGAGGTCCGGGCTCAGGTTGTGTTCGTCAGTGCATTAGTGCCCAGGTTAGATTATATAATTTGGGTAAAGTCAAGTGCTGTGTAGGTTTATCTTCATTTAAGGTGCCTGGGCAGCTCATGAGGCAAAAATTTTTTTTCTAGAGGGCATGCAGGGTGCTGCATTGTGGGTCCGGAATTGCCAAACTTGAGGGCTTCGGGGCCAGGAGTGTGAGGACGGAAGTCTGAGAAGACAAGCTAGACTTGGGTTTCAGGGCGAGGGCACGGCAGGTACCCCCTGCAGATCTGAACCAATATCTCATGCATCTGAAGTCAGGGCGAGGATCAGACGTTGGCTCAGGTTGGAGTTTCTGAGCATGACGGCCGCTTCATGAAGGGAGCGGAATCTCGAGGCCATTGAGGTTTTCCCACGTTGGGAGTTGTGGGATGCCCCCTTTAAGGATTCCTTCTGCGAGACAATTGAGACCTGTTGGACAGCTCCAGGACATCCCATATGGAATGACTCCAGAGCACCGTTCGCGGATGGATGCCTGGGAAGCCCGCCTCGCATTCCTATTGTCTCCTAGCAACAAGACAGTTTAGATCTGCTGGCTCTGCGGGAGCAACCGGGGTGGCTGAGTTGAAATGGACTTTCCTGAGGATGGGTCCTAATGTGTTTTTGTGTCCATGAGGGCCTTGGAATGGGGTGGTGGCTCCAGGACCCTGAAGTACTCTCCTAAGCTTGGACATGGCTCCCATGCACAGGTTTCCTTGTGGAGACGAGATGAGTTCTACTGGGTGTCTCAGGAAAACCCCTATGCTCGTATTGGAATCAGGCTTTTGAGGACACATGCCTTTAACCCAAAGAAATGGATCCTATTATGGCCTTGGTCCTGTCTGGTTCAATCTTCTTCTCTGGGGACATCCATCTATGGTATGAGTGGAGGTCGATTATCAGCTGGTGTCAGACAGCCCTTGTTACTTCCGGGCGACCTACACTATTGGGATGGCCTCAGGGAATTTAGAGGTTTCTACTAATTTGTACGTTTTGGACCATGGGATGGGCAGAATTCCCATGGATTGGTAGGCACAGTCCTAATGTGTGGCTCTAGGGGCCCAGCCTGGAGGGTGTGTGGCCCAAGACTTTGAGGACAGAAGTCTGAAAACACAAACTCAGCTTAGGTTTGGGGACGTAGGTATGGCAGGCCCGATCTACAAACCATGAGAAGAACTCTTCAGGATATGAAGAAAGTGCGAGTCTGAGGCGCTTGCTCAGGCTTTTGTCTCTGGATTTTGTATCAGCGATGGCCGTGGAATGTCGGGGAGGCCTCATGGGCCGTGGACGAATCTTCCTCTCTGAGGATTTGGCCCGATTCGCAATTGCTTTTCGTCAATCTGTGGGATGGGATGACTCATTTCAGTTTTTTTACCTCAGGTGTCCCACCAAAAGAGGAATTCCAAAGCTAAGCCGTGGGGAAGACTGAAGGAACAACCAGAACTATGGTAAAAAATTGGGGCCTAGTGGAATGGCAGGCCCAATATGCTGTCTCTTCATCCAGCCACTGAGTGGCCTTACTTGAGGACTGGGCTCAGCCTAAGGGTCACAATGTGTGTTTGTGACCAATGTGGCCTCTGAGCATGGGCGGGGCCTCATGGGCCACACTGGTTTCACCGACACTGAACGTTGGACAACATGCCAACCACAAGGTTTATTGCCATGGGGAAGGAGTTCTGATTTCAGCATCACCTTCAACCCCGGGGAGTGATTGGAGATAAGGTCTAGGTTCTGAAACCTGAAAACCGAGGTTGGGAAGAGATGACGACCTAAGGCCATGGCGGCTCCATGTGCTCAGTGTGCGGCCAGCTGTCTGGGAGGGGCCAGGGGGTCCAGGCTCAGGCTGTGTCATAAAGGGCATTAGAGCCCTGGTCAGCCTTAGTATTTGGGGTACAGCCAAGGTCGGTGCAGGTTGATCCTCATTTGGGGTTACTGGATAGCCCCAGAGGACGATGTTTTTCTTCTGGCGGGCCGGCAGAGTGCTGCATTGTAGTTATGGATTGCCAAACTGGAGGGCTTGTGGGCCAGTTGTCTGACGACAAAAGTCTGAGAACACAAGCTAGGCTTAGGTTTCTGGGTGAGGCCATGGCAGGCACAATCTACAGACCTGAATCGAGATCTCGTGCATCTGAAGTCAGGGCGAGGATCAGACGATCGCTCAGGTTGGAGTTTCTGTCCCTGATGGCCCCTTCATGAATGGGGGGGCATCACGAGGCCATGGGGGTTTTCCCACGATGGGAGTTGTGAGAAGCTCCAAACTGCATAGAGTCTTCTGCAGGACAATTGAGACCTGTTGTTTGGCTCCAGGCCAATGATTCTGAGCAGGGTTCTAAGGATGGATGGCTGGGTAGCCCACCTCGCATTCCTATTGTCTCGTAGCAATAAGACAGGTTAGATCTCCTGGATCTGTGGGGAGCAACCGAGGATGCTGCATTGAAATGGACACCCCTGGGGATGGGTCCTAATGTGCCTTTGTGTCTAAGGAGACCTTGGAATGAAGCGGTGGCACTTGGGCCCTAAAGAGTTCTACTAAACAGAGGCTTTGACACCGCTCCAACGTGCAAGTTTCCCATGTGTAGATGCGAAGTTTTCTGAAGGGTGAGTCAAGAAACAGCTATATGCTGCTTTTGAAATCCAGGCCTCTGAGGAGAGATTCCTGGAAACCAAAGCAATGGATCTGATTAGTGCCTAGGGGCCTGTTCTTTCCTTTTTACCTCTGGGGACATCTGTCTATGGGTCTGAGTGCAGGTAGGTGCTCTGTAGGGGAGAGATTGCCCCTGTTTTTCCTAGGAAGCCACCACTATTGAGATGGATCACGGACTTTGGAGGTTTATCCTATTAGAAGGGTTGTGGCCATTGGAATGGGCACACACAATTCCCTTGGAGAGGGCAAGTACATTCCTCAGGTTTGGCTCCAGGGGCCTTAGCCTGTAGGTTGTGTAGGCCAGGGCTGTTTGGACAGTTGTCTGAAAACACAAACTCGGCTTATGTTTTGGGTCATAGGTATGGCAGGACTGATCTACAGACCATGAGGAGAACTCTTCGGGGTTTGAATGAAGGGCGAGTGTGAGGCTACTTCTCAAGTTTTTGTCTCTGGATATCGTGTCACTCATGGTCGTGGAATTTCTGGGTGACTTCATGGGAAATGGACGAGTCTTACTCTCTGTTGGTTTGGCCCCGTCCAAAGAGTTTGGGGTCATTCTGTGGGCTGGAAGAAGTCCGTTTTTTGTTGTTGTTGTTGTTGTTGTTGTTGTTGTTTTCTTTTTTAACCTTAGGTGTCCTATCGAATGAGGGATTCCAGAGTAGAGCCCTGGGGAGGGGCGACTGGACAATCAGAAATCTGGTTAAAAATGGGGGCCTAGGGACATGTCAAGCCCATTATGACATCTAATGGTCCAGCCAAGGAGAGGACTTACTAGAGGACAGGTTCATGATGAGGGTCACAATGCGTGTGTATGCCCTCGTCGCACTCAAGAATGGGCGGGGCCTCAGGGTGAATGCTGGTTTCTCCTACACTGAACGTTGGACAACGTGCCAACCACAAGGGTTCTTGCCATGGGTAAGGAGGAGTTCTGATTTCTGCATCACACTCACCCCTGGGCAGTGATTGGAGATAGGTCTCGGTTCTGAAGCCTGAAAACTGAGGGAGGGAAGAGATCATGACCTAAGGCCATGGCGGGTTTTATGTGCTCAGTGTGCGGTCAGCTTTCTGGGTGTTGGTCAGGAGGTCCGGGCTCAGGTTGTGTTCGACAGTGCATTAGTGCCCAGGTTAGACTATATAATTTGGGTAAAGTCGAATGCTGTGTAGGTTTATCTTCATTTAAGGTGCCTGGGCAGCTCATGAGGCAATAATTTTTTTTCTAGAGGGCAGGCAGAGTGCTGCATTGTGGGTCCGGAATTGCCAAACTTGAGGGCTTCGGGGCCAGGAGTGTGAGGACGGAAGTCTGAGAAGACAAGCTAGACTTGGGTTTCAGAGCGAGGGCACGGCAGGTACCCCCTTCAGATCTGAACCAATATCTCATGCATCTGAAGTCAGGGCAAGGATCAGACGTTGGCTCAGGTTGGAGTTTCTGTGCATGACGGCCGCTTCATGAAGGGAGCGGAATCTCGAGGCCATTGAGGTTTTCCCACGTTGGGAGTTGTGGGATGCCCCCTTCAAGGATTCCTTCTGCGGGACAATTGAGACCTGTTGGACAGCTCCAGGACATCCCATATGGTATGACTCCAGAGCACCGTTCGCGGTTGGATGCCTGGGAAGCCCGCCTCGCATTCCAATTGTCTCCTAGCAACAAGACAGTTTAGATCTGCTGGCTCTATTGATGACCCCCACCATCATGAAGGGGCCATCCTGAACAGAAACGTCAACCTGAGCCTACGTCTGATCCTCGCCCTGACATCAGATGCATGAGATTTAGATTTAGCTCTACAGAGTGTGCCTGCCATGATCTTGACCCAAAACCTAAGCCTAGCTTGTGTTCTCACACTTCCTTCCTCACAATTCTGGCCCACAAGCCCTCCAGTGTGAGAATTCCGTCGCCACAATGCAGCACTCTTCCTTCCCTCCAGAAGAAAAACGTTGCCCCTGGGGCTACCCAGAAACGCCAAATTAGGATCAATCTGCATGCCATCAACTTTACTCCAATTATACAGTCTAAGCTTGGCACTAATGCCCTGTCTGACACAGCCTGAGCCTGGACCTCCTGGATGACACCCAGAAAGGTGGTGTCACACCTAAGGACTGTGCCAGTGCTCTCCAAGGGTACTCTGCCCGTTTCATTTGCCACAACCTTACAGATTAGGAGAAACCTCCAATTCCCAAGACGAGCCCAATAGTGTTGGCCTCCCCCAACAAACATGGGTGATCTGACACAAGCGGAGCAGTGACCTCCATTCTGAATCTTAGACAGAGACACTCAGAGGAGAATATTGAAAAGGACAGGCCCCTAGACCGTAATCAGATCCATTGCTTTGGATTCCAGGCATTGTTCCCCAGATGCTTGGTTTCCAATACCAGGTTGTGGGGGTTTCAGAACAAATCTCGTCTCTACATGGGAAACTTGCTCTTTGGAGCTGCATCAAAACCTCAGGTTAGGAGAATTCTTCAGGGAAACAGAGCCACTGCCCCATTCCAAGGGATCCATGGACACAAATCCACATCATGACTGATCCTCATGAGAGTGCATTTCAATACAGCCCCCTCGGTTGTTCCCCCAGTGACAGCAGATCGAATCCTCCTTTTCACTAGGACACAACTGGAATGCAAGTTGGACTGCCTAGGCATCCATCATTAGAACTGTGCTTTGGAGCATTTCTTATGGGACGTCCTTGATCCATCCAAAAGGTCGTGACTGTCCCGCTGACGGAATCCTTGTGGTTTGGAGCATCACACACTCACAAAGTTGGAAATCTTCCATGGTTTCCTGATGCCCCCCCCCACCTTCATGAAGGGGACATCATGTTCAGAAACTCCAACCTAAGCCAACATCTGATCCTCGCCCTGACTTCAGATGCACGAGATCTCATTTCAGGTCTGTAGAGTGTGCCTGCCATGTCACCGCTGCGAATTCTAAGCTGAACTTGTGTTCTCAGACTTCCGTCCAAAAACACCTGGCCCACAAGCCCTGAAGTTGGCAATTCTGGAGCCAGAATGCAGCACTCTGCCTGCCCTCCAGAAGAAAATCTTTGCCCTATGGGGCCAACCAGAAACCCCAAATGAGGACCAACCTTCACATCACTCGACTGTACCCCAATTATACAGTCTAGCCTGGGGACTAATGCCCTGCCTGACACAGCCTGAGCCCAGACCTCATGATGGACACAGACATCTGGCCGCACACTAAGTGCATCGGACCCACCATGGACTTAGGTCGTCATCTCTTACCAACCTCGGTTTTCAGGCTTCAGATTCTAGACCTTATCTCTACTCACTGCCATGCCGTGTACGTGATGCAGAAATCAGAACTCCTCCTTCCCCATGACCAGAAACCCTGTGGTTGGCATGTTGTCCATCGTGCAGTGTAGGAGAAACCAGCATGGCCCATGAGGCCTCAGACATGCTTGAGGGCTGCAATGGGCACAAACAAATATTAGGACCCTAAGCATGAACCCTGGCCTCAAGTAAAGCCTCTCCGGGGCTGGACCAAGAGCCCACATATGGAGATTACCATGCCCCTACTCCCCAAACCTTAACCAGTGCTTGAGAAGTCTAGTCACCCCTACTCAGATCTCTTCTCTAGAATCCCTCCTTGGTGGGACACATGAGGTTAAAAAAAAAATAGAGAAAGGACTTCTACCGTCCAAAGAATGACCGCAAACACTTGGAATTGGGCCAAATTCACAGAGAGAAATACTCGTCCATGGCTGATGAGGCCACCCTGACATTCCACGGCCACCATTGACACAAAATCCGGAGACAAAAGCCTGAAAAAGCGCCACACACTCGCCCTTTGTTCAAAGCCTGAAAAATTCTCACGGTCTGTAGATCGGGCCTGCCATACCTATGTCCCCAAACCTAAGCCAAGTTTCTGTTTTCAGACTTCTGTCTCCATTGTCCTGGCCCACACACCCTCAAGGCATGGCCCCATGGAGCCACACCTCAGGACTGTGCCTGCCCTCTCCATGGGAATTCTGCTCATTCCTTTGGCACAACCTGACAGATTAGGAGAAACATCCGAAGTCCCCGAGGCCACCCCAATATTGTAGGATGTCCGGGACAAACAGGGACCATCTGCCACAAGCTGAGCCACTACCTCCAATCAGACCTGTAGATAGATATCCATAGAAAAGAAGATTGAACAGGACAGGCACCTAGGCCCTAAACGGATCCATTGCTTTTGTTTTCACGTATCTCTCCTCAGAGGCCTGGATTCCAATACCAGCACATGGGGGTTTCTGGAGCTACCAATCAGAACAAATCGCATGCCACATGGGAATCATGCTATATGGAACTGTCTAAACCTCCAGTTAGGAGAAAATTTCACGTCACTGGAGCCACCGCCCCATTCCAATGTCTCAATGGACACAATCCCACATTATGACCCATCCTCAGGAGAGTCTATTTCAACTCAAACCTGGCGGTTGCTCACTCAGTGCCAGCAGATCAAACCTGCTTTGTCACTAGGAGACAATTGGAATGCGAGTTTGTTGCCCAGGTATCCGTTGTTAGAACTCTGCTCTGGAGAAATTCCTAATGGGGTGTCCTTGATCCATTCAACAGGTCTCAACTGTCCTGCAGAAGGAATCCTTGTAGTTTGCAGCATCACACACTCGCACCGTGGGAAAACCTCCATGGCCTCGTGATGCCTCCACCTTCAGGTAGAGGACATCATGGACAGAAACTCCCGTCTGATTCGCCCTGACTTCAGATGCATGAGATCTCAATTCAGCTCTGCAGAGTGTTCCTGCCTTGCCCTCGCCCCAAAACCTAAGCCAGCTCGCGTTCTCAGACTTCCGTCCTCACACTCCTGGCCCACAAGCCTTCCACTTTGGGAATTCTGGAGACAAAATGCAGCACTCTGCCTGCCCTCCAGAAAAGAGACTTTGCCCTAGGGGTCTACCCAGAAACATCAAATGAGGATCAACCTGCAATTCTCTAGACTGTACCCCAGTCTAGCCTGGGCACTAATGCCCTGTCTGACACAGCCTGACCCCAGACCTCGTGACCGACACCCAGACACCTGGCCTCACACTGAACACATCGAACATGCCATGGCCATAGGTCATCATCTCTTCCCAACCTTGGTCTTCAGGCTTCAGAAGTTAGACGTTATCTCCACTCACAACTAAGTGATGTACGTGATGCAGAAATCAGAACTTCACCTTCCCCATGACCAGAAACCTTGTGGTTGGCATGTTGTCCAACGTTCAGTATATGAGAATCCAGCATGGCCCATGAGGCCTCAGACATGCTTGAGGGCTGCGATGGGCACAAACACACATTAGGACCCTAAGCATGAACCCTGGCCTCAAGTAAAGCCTCTCCGGGGCTGGACCAAGAGCCTGCATATGGGACTTGCCATGCCCCTACTCCCCCAATCCTAGCCAGAGCTTGAGAAGTCTAGTCAACCTTATTCAGAGCTCTTTTCTGGAATGGCTCTTTGGTGGGACACATAAGGTAAAAAAAAAAAAAAAAAAACCAAGATAAAGAAAAAAAAAAAGTAAGGACTCCTACCATCCAAAGAATGACCCCAAACACTTGGAATTTGGCCAAATCCACAGAGAGAAATACTCGTCCATGGTCGATGACGCCAGCCTGACATTCCACGGCCACCATTGACACAAAATCTGGAGACAAAAACCTGAAAAAGCGCCACACACTTGCCCTTTGTTCAGAGCCCCCAAAATTCTCAAGGTCTGTAGATCGGGCCTGCCATACCTATGTCCCCAAACCTAAGCCGAGTTTGTGTTTTCAGACTTCTGTCTCCATTGTCCTCACCCACACACCCTAAAGGCTGGGCCCCATGGAGCCACACCTCAGGACTGTGCCTGCCCACTCCAAGGGAATTCTGCTCATTCATTTGGCACAACCTGACAGATTAGGAGAATCATCCAAAATCTCTGAGGCCATCCCAATAGTGTAGGATGTCCTGGACATACAGGGACCCTCTGGCACAAGCTGAGCCACTACCTCCAATCAGAACCTTAGACAGATATCCATAGAAAAGAATATTGAACAAGACAGGCACCTAGGCCCTAACTGGATCCATTGCTTTTGTTTTCAGTCATCTCTCCTCAGAGGCCTAGATTCCAATACCAGCATAAGGGGGTTTCCAGAGATACCTATCAGAAAAAATCTCGTCTCCACATGGGAATCTTGCTCTATGGAGCTGTGTCATAACCTCCAGTTAGGAGAAAACTTCAGGTAACTGGAGCCACTGCCCCATTTGAATATCTCCATGGACACAATCCCAAATTATGACCCATCCTCAGGAGAGTCCATTTCAACTAAACCCCCTCGGTTGCTACCCCAGAGCCAGCAGATTGAACCTGCCTTGTCGCTAGGAGACAATTGAAATGCGAGTTGGGCTCTTCAGGCATCCATCCTTAGAACCCTGCTCTTGCGTCATTCCTTATGGGACATCCTTGAGCCATCCAACAGGTCTCGACTGTCCCACAGGAGTCCTTGTGCATGGACCACCTAACAACTCATATCATGGAAAGCTTCCAAGGTCACATGATGCCCCCAATCTTCATGAAGGCAGATCATGGAAAGAAACTCCAACCTGAGCCAACAGCTGATCTTCGCCTTGACTTCAGATGCATGAGATCTTGATTCAGCTCTTCAGAGTGTACCTGCTGTGCCCTCACCCCAAAACCTAAGCGTAGCTAGTGTTCTCCGACTTCCGTCCTCACTCTCCTGGACCACACGCCCTCTATTTTGGGATTTCCGATGACACAGTGCTGCACTCTGCCTGCACTCTAGAAGAAAAATATTGCCCTATGGGTCTACCCAGAAACCTCAAATGAGGATAAACCTGCACGTCACTCAACTGTACACCAAATATAGTCTAGCCTGTGCACTAATGCCCTGTCTGACATAACCTGAGGCCTGAATTCCCAACCGACACCCAGACAGCTTGCAGTACACTGAGAACATCTGAACCGCCATGGCCTTAGGTCGCCATCTCTTTCCAACTTCGGTTTTCAGGCTACAGAATCCTAGACCTTATCTCTACTCACTTCCCATGGGTGAACGTGATGCAGAAATCAGAACTCCTCCTGCCCTCTCGCCAGAATCTTGTGGTTGGCATCTTGTCCAACGTTCAGTGGAGGACCCCTGTAGGGCCTACAGGGGTAGTAGTAGGGCCCCTGAGGGTAGTGTAGGGTCCCTGAGGCCCTGCCTATGCTTAAGAGCTGCGGTGGGCTCAAACACACATTGGGACCCTCAGTTTGAGCCCTGTCCTCAAGTAAAGCCTCTCAGTGGCTGGACCATGAGCCCACATATGGGGCCTGCCATGCCCCAAGTCACCCAAACTTAACCAGAGGTAGAGACATCTAGTCACCCCTACTCAGGGCTCTGCTCTGGAATCCCTCTTTGGTGGGACATTTGAGGTAAATAAACACAGAAAGGACTCCTCCCACTCACAGAATGACCCCAATCACTTGGGATTGGGCCATCCCAAGTGATTGGGGTCCAGAGAGAAAGACTCGTCCATGGCCCATGAGGCCAGCCCGACATTCCACGGCCACTATTGACACAAAATCCAGAGACATAAGCTTCAGCAAGCGTTCACACTCACCCTTAGGTCATAGCCCAAAAAATTCTCCTCATGGTCTGTAGATTGGGCCTGCCATACCTACGTCCCCAAACCTAAGCCGAGTTTCTGTTTTCAGACTTCTATCCTGACATCCCTGTCCCACACACCCTCCAGACTGAGGCCCTTGGAGCCACACCTCAGGACTGTGCCTGCCCTCTCCAAGGAAATTCTTCCCATTCCATTGGCCACAACCCTACAGATAAGGAGAAACCTCCAAAGTCCCAGAGGCCATTCCAATAGTGTAGGCCACCCAGGACAAAGAGGGGCGATCTCTCACAAGCTGAGCAACGACGTCAACTCACCCGTAGACAGATAACCCAAGAGAACAAGATTAAACTGGACTGGCCCCTAGAATGTAATTGGTTCCATTGCTTTTTTTTCTAAGCATCTCTCCTCAGAGGCCTGTTTTCCAATACCAGCATATGGGGGATTCCAGAGATACCAATCAGAACAAATCTTGTCTTCACATGGGAAACTTATCCTTTGGAGCTCTGTAAAAGCCTCCAGTTAGGAGAAACCTTCAGGTAGCCGGAGCAACCGCCCTATTCCAAGGTCTCCATGGACACATACCCGCATTATAACCATTCGGCAGGAGAGTACATTTCAACTCAGCCCCGTCGATTACTCCCCCAGAGGCAGAATATCAAACCTGCCTTGTCGCTAGGAGACAACTGGAATGCAAAGCAGACTCTCTAGGCATCCATCCTTGGAATCCTGCTCTGGCGCCGTTCCATATGGGATGTCCTGGAGCCTTCCAACAGGTCTTGACTGTCCCACAGAAGGAATCCTTGAAGATGGGAGCATCTCACAACTCCTATCGTGGGAAAACCTACATGGCCTCATGAGATGCTCCCCTTTATAAAGGGGCCATCATGGACAGAAACTCCAACCTGAGCCAACTTCTGATGCATTGCTTTGGTTTCTAGGTATCTCTCCTCAGAGGCCTGGTTTCCAATATCAGAATATGGGGGTTTCCTAAGGAAACAATCAGAACAGATCTCATCTCCACATGGGAAACTTGCTCTTTGGAGCTGTGTCAATACCTCAGGTTAGGAAGATCCTTCAGGGCGCTGGCGCCATGGCCCAATCCCAAGTTCTCCAAGGACACAAACTTACATTATAATCCATTCTCAGGAGAGTCCATTTCAAATCAGCCCCCTCGGCTGCTCACCCTGAGGCAGCAGATCAAACCTTCCTTGTCACTAGGAGACAGTTAGAATGGGAGGCGGGCTGCCCAGGCATCCATCCTTAGAACCCTGCTCTGGAGAACTTCTTTATGGGACGTCTTGAATCCAACCAACCTGTCTTGACTGTCTCGCAGAATGTATCCTTGTGGTTTGAAGCATCACACAATAACACTGTGAGAAAACCTCCATTTCCTCATGATGCCCCACACCTTCATAAATGGGCCATCATGGACAGAAACTCCATCCTAAGCAAAAGTCTGATCCTCGCCCTGAATTCAGAAGCATGAGATCTCGATTCAGCACTTGAGAGTGTGCCTGCTGGGCCCTCTCCCCGAAACCTAAGCCAAACTTGTGTTCTCAGACTTCCGTCCTCAGAATCCTGGCCACACCCCTCCAGTTTGGAAATTCTGGAGACACAATGCAGCACTCTGCCTGCCCTCCAGAAGAAAAATGTTGCCCTATAGGGCTAACCAGAAACGCCAAATGAGTAACAACCTGCATGCCACTCGACCATACCCCAATTATACAGTCTAGCCTGTGCACTAAAGCCCTGTCTGACACAGCCTGAGGGCAGACCTCCAGTCCAACACCCAGACAGCTGGCCGTACACAGAGCATATCACACCCACAATGGCTTTAGGCCATCATCTCTACCCAACCTCAGTTTTCACCTTCAGAACCTAGACCTTATCTCCACTCACTGCTCAGGAGTGAACGTGATGCAAGAATCAGAACTTCTCCTTCGCCTTGGCAAGAAACCTAGTGGTTGGCATGTTGTCCAATGTTCATTGTAGGAGAAAGCAGCATGGACTAGGAGGCCCCACCTATCCCTGAGGGCCACAATGTGCACAAACACACTTTGTGAACCTCAGCGTGAGCCCTATCCTCATGTAAAGCCTCTTAGTGACTGGAACAACAGCCCACATATGGGGCTGGCCAAGCCCCTAGTCCCCCAATCTCAACCAGAGTTCGAAATGTCTAGTCACCCCTACTCAGGGCTCAACTCTGGAATCCCTCTTTGGTGGGACACCTGAGGTAAAAAAAAAAAAAAATACAGAAAGGACTCTTCCCATCCACAGAATGATCCCAACCATTTCGTATCAGGCCAAATCATCAGAAAAAGAATTGTCCATGGCACTTGAGGACACCCCGACATTCCGCGGCCACCGTTGACCCAAAATCCAGAGACAAAAGCCTGAGCAAGCGCCACATACTCGCCCTTTGTTCATAGCCCGGAAAATTCTCACAGTCTGTAGATCGAGCCTTCATACATACATCCCCAAACCTAAGCTGAGTTTGTGTTTTCAGACTTCTGTCCCCACAGTCCTGGCCCACACACCATCCAAGTTGGGGCCCCTGGAGCCACACCTCAGGACTGTGGCTTCCCTCTCCAGGGGAATTCTGCCATTTCCATTGGCCACAACCCTCAAAATTAGGAGTATCCTCCAATCTCCCCGAGGCCATCCGAATAGTTTTGGCTGCCCAGGACAAACAGGGATGATCTCTCACAAGTTAGGAAACTACCTCCACTCAGACCCAGAGACAGATATCCCCAGAGAATAAGATTGAACTGTACAGGCACTTAGGCCCTAATCAGATCCATTGCTTTTGATTCCAGTCATCTCTCCTCAGAGGCCTGGTTTCCAATACCAGCATATGGGAGATTCCTTAGGCACTCATCAAAACAATTCTCTTCTCTACATAGGAAACATACTCTTTAGAGCTCCATCAAAACCTCCGGTTATGAACATCCCTCAAGGCCCCGGATCAAGCACCCCATTCCAAGGTCTACATGGACACAAATGCACATTATGACCCATCCTCAACTCACACCTTTCAACACACCCGCCTAGGTTGCTCCCCTAGATCCAGCATATCGAACTTGCCTTGGCTCTATGAGACACCTGGAATGGGAGGCAGGCTGCCCAGGCATCCATCCTTAGAACCCTGCTCTGGATAACTTCCTTATGGGATGTCCTGGAGCCATCCAACAGGTCTGGACTGTCCCACAGAAGGAATCATTGCGGTTTGGAGCATCTCACAATTCCCATCGTGGGAAAACCTCCATGTCCTCGTGACACCGTCCCCTTCATGAAGGGGCCGTCATGGACAGAAACTCCGACCTAAGCCAACTTCTGATCCTAGCTCTGTCTTCAGGTATACGGGATCTCGAATCATCTCTGCAGAGGGTGCCTGCCGTCCCCTCACCCCGAAATCTAAGTCTGGCTTGTGTTCTCAGAATTTTTTCCTCACACTCCTGGCCCACAAGACTTCCAGTTTGGGAATTCTGGAGCCACTAAGTGGCACTGTGTCTTCCCTCCAGAAGAAAAACGTTGCCCTTTGGGGCTACCCAGTAACCACAAATGAGTACCATCCTGCACGAAACTCGACTGCACCCCAATGATACAGTCTAGCCTGGGCATTAATTCCCTGTCTGCCACAGCCTGAGCCTGCACCTCCCAACCCACACTCAACAGCTGGCCGAACACTGAGCACATCAGACACACCATGGCCTTAGGTCTTCATCTCTTCCCAACCTCAGTTTTCAGGCTTCAGAACCTAGACCTTAAATCAAATCACAGTCCAGGAGTGAAAGTGTTGCAGAAAATAGAACTCCTTCTTCCCCATGGCCAGAAAATTTTGGTTGCCATATTGTGCAACGTTCAGTGTAGGAGAAACCAGCATGGTACATTAGGCCACGCCCTGACTTGAGGGGCTCCTTGGGCACAAAAACACATTGTGAAACTCAGTGTGAGACCTATCCTCAAGGAAGGCCTCTCAGTGTCTGGACCAAGAGCCCACATATGGGGCTTGCCATGTTCTTAGGTCCCAATGTTAACCAGAGGTCTGGTTGTCCAGTTGCCCCCACCCACGACTCTGCTCTTGAATCCCTTTCTGGTGGTCCACCTGAGGTAAAAAAAAAAAACAAAAGACAAAAAACAAAAAAAATAAACAAAAAAAAAAACAGTAAGTCTCCTCCCTTCCGACAGAATGACCCCAAACTCTTAGAAACGGGTCAAATACCCAGAAAGGGAGCCTCATCGATGAACATGAGGACACCCCGACATTCCATGGCAATCGGTGACACATTTCCAGAAAAAAAAAAAAAAGCATGAGCAAGCACCTCAAATTCGCCCTTTGTTCATATGCCGAAGAGTTCTCCTCACGGTCTATAGAACGGGCCAGCCATACCTACATCACCCACCTAAGTGGAGTTTGTGTTTTCAGACTTTTGACCAAATAGCCCTGGACCACACACGCTCCACACTTGGGTCCCTGGAGCCACACCTCAGGACTGTGCTTCCCTTTCAAGGGAATTCTTCCCATTCCATTGGCCACAACCTTGCAAATTAGGAAAAACCTCCAAAGTCACCGAGGCCATCCCAATAGTGTAGGCCGCCCAGGACAAACAGGGGTGATCTCAAACCAGCTGAGCAACTACCTCCACTCAGACAACAGATGTCCCCAGAGAAGAATATTGAACCGGACAGGACCCTAGGCCCTAATCAGATCCATTGCTTTGGTTTCCAGGCATCTCTCCTCAGAGGCCTCGTTTCCAATACCAGCATATGGTGGTTTAATGAGGCACCAATAAGAACAAATCTCGTCTCCCCATGGAAAACCTGCTTATTGGAGCTTTGTCATAACCTCTGGTTAGGAGAATCCTTCAGGGCCCTGGTGCCACTGCCCCATACCAAGGTCTCCATGGACTCAATCCAACATTAAGACCATCCTCAGGAAAGTCCATTTCAACTCAGCCCCCTCTGTTGCTACCCCAAGCCAGCAGATCAAACGTTTCTTGTTGCTAGGACACAATTGGAATGTGAGGGTGGCTGCCCAGGCATCCATACTTAGAACCCTGTTCTGGAAAAATACCTTATAAGACGTCCTGGAGCCATCCAACAAATCTTAATTGTCCCACCGAAGGAATCCTTGCGGTTTGGAGCATCTCACAACTCCAATAGTGGGAAAACCCCATGGCCTCATAATGCTCCCCCTTCCTGAAGGGGCCAACATGGACAGAAACTCAAACCTGAGCCAAAGTCTGAACCTCGACATGACTTCAGACGCATGAGATCTCAATTCAGCTCTGCAGAGTGTGCCTGCCATGTCCTTGCCCTGAAACCTAAGCCTAGCTTGTGTTTTCAGACTTCCGTCCTTACTCTCCTGGCCCATAAGCCCTCCAGTTTGGGAATTCCGAAGCCACAATGCAGCATGCTGCCTGCCCTCCAGAAGAAAAACTTTGCCCTATGCTGCTAATAAGAAACCCCAAATGATTTTCTAATGCATGCCACTCGATTGTAAATCAATTATACATCCCACCCTGTATACTAATGCCCTGTCTGGCACAGCCTGAGACAAGACATCCCAAACGACACCCAGACAGCTGGCCACAACCTGGACACATAGGACCCGCTATGGCTGTAGGTCGTCATCTCTTCCCAACCTCTGTTTTCAGGCTTCAGAACCTAGACCTTATCTCCAATCACTGCCCAGGGGTGAACGTGATGCAGAAATTAGAATTCCTTCTTCCCCATGGCCAGAAACCTTGTGGTTGGCATGTTGTCCAACGTTCAATGTGGGAAAACCTGCATTGTCCGAAAGGCCACGCCAGTGCTTGAGGGCCGCCTAGGGCACAGACATGCATTGTGACCTGCAGCGTGAGTCCCGTATTAAAGTAACGCCTTTCAGTGGCTGGACCAAGATCCTGCATATGGGGCTTGTCATATCCATAGGCCCCCAGGCTTAACCAGAGGGCGAGTATTCCAGTTGTCAGTACCCACTGCTATGCTCTAGAATCCCTCTACTGGGGGGACACATGAAGCAGAAAACAGGACACTTCCCTTCCCACAGAATGACCCCAAACTTTGGGGGCTGGACAAACTACCAGAGAGGGAGACTTCTACAACCCATGAGGCAACTCCTACATTAAACGGCCATTGTGGACAAAACATCCAGAGACAAAAGCCTGAGCGACTGCCTCCCTCTCACCCTTCTTTCATATCCAGAGGAACTCCCCTCATGGACTGTAGATCAGGCCTGCCGTAATCTCGGTCCCAAACCTGAGCTGAGTTAGTTTTTTTGGATGTCTGTCTGCACAGCCATGGCCCACACAGCCTCCAGGCTAGGGTCTCTGGAGCCACACCACAGTACTGTGCCTGCTCTCTCCTAAGAAACTGTCCATTCCATTGGCCACAACTCTACAAAATAGTAGAAACCTCAAGGTCCCCAAGGACATCCCACTACCCCAAGCCGCACTGGACAAATAGGGGCATTATGACACAAGCTGAGCAACTACAACCTCCATGCAGACACACAGACAGATATCCGCAGAGACAGAAGATTGAACCAGACAGGCCCCTAGGCCCTATTATGAACTCTTGCTTTGGTGTCCAGTTATCACTCCTCAGAGGCCTGGGTTCGAAGACCAGCATACGGGGCTTTCCTGAGGCACCAGACAGAAGACCTCTCATCTCCACATGGGAAGCTTCCTTGTTGGGGTTGTGTCAAGCCCTTCGGGTTGGAGAATCCTGCAGAGTCCCTTAGCTACTGCCACATTCCAAGGTCTCCATGGCCACCAACCCACATTATGACTCATCCTCAGCAGAGTCCATTTAAACTCAGCCTTCTGGGTAGCTCACCCAAGAGCCCGCAGATTGAGCGTGCCTTGTCTCGACCAGGCAATGGGAAGGTGAGTTGGCGTTTCTCGGCATCCACGCTTAGGGCCCTGCTCTCGAGTCTTTCTGTATGTGGCATCCTGGAACCATCCAATAGTACTCGACTGTCCTGAAGAAGGAAACTTTGAAGTTTGGAGCAGCTCACAACTCCCAGGGTAGGGAAACCTCCCTGGCCTCATGACGCCCCCACCCCCTTCAGGAAGGGGCCGTCATGGACACAAACTCTAGCTTGAGGCAACATCTGATACTCGCCCTGACCTCACCTGCAGGAGATCTCGATTCAGCCTCTGCAGAGTGGGCCTGCCATGCTCTTGGCCCCAAAACTCGTGCTAGCTTGTGTTTTCAGACTTCCTTCCTCACAATCCTGGCCACACCCCTCCAGTTTGGCAATTCTGGAGACACAATGCAGCACTCTGCCTGCCCTCCAGAAGAAAAATGTTGCCCTATAGGGCTAACCAGAAACGCCAAATGAGTAACGACCTGCATGCCACTCGACCATACCCCAATTATACAGTCTAGCCTGTGCACAAAGCCCTGTCTGACACAGCCTGAGGGCAGACCTCCAGTCCAACACCCAGACAGCTGGCCGTACACAGAGCATATCACACCCACAATGGCTTTAGGCCATCATCTCTACCCAACCTCAGTTTTCACCTTCAGAACCTAGACCTTATCTCCACTCACTGCTCAGGAGTGAACGTGATGCAAGAATCAGAACTTCTCCTTCGCCTTGGCAAGAAACCTAGTGGTTGGCATGTTGTGCAATGTTCATTGTAGGAGAAAGCAGCATGGACTAGGAGGCCCCACCTATCCCTGAGGGCCACAATGTGCACAAACACACATTGTGACCCTCAGCGTGAGCCCTATCCTCATGTAAAGCCTCTTAGTGACTGGAACAACAGCCCACCCCACATATGGGGCTTGCCAAGCCCCTAGTCCCCCAATCTCAACCAGAGTTCGAGATGTCTAGTCACCCCTACTCAGGGCTCTACTCTGGAATCCCTCTTAGGTGGGACACCTGAGGTAAAAAAAAAAAAAAAATACAGAAAGAACTCTTCCCATCCACAGAATGATCCCAACCACTTGGGATCAGGCCAAATCATCAGAGAAAGAATTGTCCATGGCCCTTGAGGACACCCCGACATTCCGCGGCCACCGTTGACACAAAATCCAGAGACAAAAGCCTGAGCAAGCGCCACATACTCGCCCTTTGTTCATAGCCCGGAAAATTCTCACGGTCTGTAGATCGAGCCTTCATACATACATCCCCAAACCTAAGCTGAGTTTGTGTTTTCAGACTTCTGTCCCCACAGTACTGGCCTTCACACCATCCAAGTTGGGGCCCCTGGAGCCACACCTCAGGACTGTGGCTTCCCCCTCCAGGGGAATTCTGCCATTTCCATTGGCCACAACCCTCAAAATTAGGAGTATCCTCCAATCTCCCCGAGGCCATCCGAATAGTGTTGGCTGCCCAGAACAAACAGGGATGATCTCTCACAAGTTAGGAAACTACCTCCACTCAGACCCAGAGACAGATATCCCCAGAGAATAAGATTGAACTGGACAGGCACTTAGGCCCTAATCAGATCCATTACTTTTGATTCCAGTCATCTCTCCTCAGAGGCCTGGTTTCCAATACCAGCATATGGGAGATTCCTTAGGCACTCATCAAAACAATTCTCTTCTCTACATAGGAAACATACTCTTTAGGGCTCCATCAAAACCTCCGGTTATGAACATCCCTCAAGGCCCCGGATCAAGCATCCCATTCCAAGGTCTACATGGACACAAATGCACATTATGACCCATCCTCAAATCACCCATTTCAACACACCCGCCTCGGTTGCTCCCCTAGATCCAGCAGATCGAACTGCCTTGGCTCTATGAGACACCTGGAATGGGAGGCAGGCTGCCCAGGCATCCATCCTTAGAACCCTGCTCTGGATAAGTTCCTTATGGGAGGTCCTGGAGCCATCCAACAGGTCTCGACTGTCCGACAGAAGGAATCATTGCGGTTTGGAGCATCTCACAATTCCCATCGTGGGAAAACCTCCATGTCCTCGTGACACCCTCCCCTTCATGAAGGGGCCGTCATGGACAGAAACTCCGACCTAAGCCAACTTCTGATCCTAGCTCTGTCTTCAGGTATACGGGATCTCGAATCATCTCTGCAGAGGGTGCCTGCCGTCCCCTCACCCCGAAATCTAAGTCTGGCTTGTGTTCTCAGAATTTTTTCCTCACACTCCTGGCCCACAAGCCTTCCAGTTTTGGAATTCTGGAGCCACTATGTGGCACTGTGTCTTCCCTCCAGAAGAAAAACGTTGCCCTTTGGGGCTACCCAGTAACCACAAATGAGTACCATCCTGCATGAAACTCGACTGCACCCCAATGATACAGTCTAGCCTGGGCATTAATTCCCTGTCTGCGACAGCCTGAGCCTGCACCTCCCAACCCACACTCAACAGCTGGCCGAACACTGAGCACATCAGACACACCATGGCCTTAGGTCTTCATCTCTTCCCAACCTCAGTTTTCAGGCTTCAGTACCTAGACCTTAAATCCAATCACAGTCCAGGAGTGAAAGACTTGCAGAAAATAGAACTCCTTCTTCCCCATGGCCAGAAAACTTTTGGTTGCCATATTGTGCAACGTTCAGTGTAGGAGAAACCAGCATGGTACATTAGGCCACGCCCTGACTTGATGGGCTCCTTGGGCACAAAAACGCATTGTGAAACTCAGTGCGAGACCTATCCCCAAGGAAGGCCTCTCAGTGTCTGGACAAAGAGCCCACATATGGGGCTTGCCATGTTCTTAGGTCCCAATGTTAACCAGAGTTCTGGTTGTCCAGTTGCCCCCACCCACGACTCTGCTCTGGAATCCCTCTTTTGGTGGTCCACCTGAGGTAAAAAAAAAATAAATAAATAAATGAATAAAAATAAACAAAAAAAAACAGAAAGGCCTCCTCCCTTACGACAGAATGACCACAAACTCTTGGGATCTGGTCAAATCCCCAGAAAGGGAGCCTCATCGATGGCCCATGAGGACACCCCGACATTCCATGGCAATCGGTGACACATTTCCAGAAAAAAAAAAAAAAAAAAGCATGAGCAAGCACCTCACATTCGCCCTTTGTTCATATGCCGAAGAGTTCTCCTCACGTTTTATAGATCGGGCCGGCCATACCTACATCCCCCAACCTAAGTGGAGTTTGTGTTTTCAGACTTTTGACCAAATAGCCCTGGACCACACACACTCCACACTTGGGTCCCTGGAGCCACACCTCAGGACTGTGCTTCCCTTTCAAGGGAATTCTTCCCATTCCATTGGCCACAACCTTGCAAATGAGGAAAAACCTCCAAAGTCACCGAGGCCATCCCAATAGTGTAGGCCGCCCAGGACAAACAGGGGTGATCTCAAACCAGCTGAGCAACTACCTCCACTCAGACAACAGATGTCCCCAGAGAAGAATATTGAACGGGACAGGACCCTAGGCCCTAATCAGATCCATTGCTTTGGTTTCCAGGCATCTCTCCTCAGAGGCCTCGATTCCCATACCAGCATATGGTGGTTTCCTGAGGCACCAATAAGAACAAATCTCGTCTCCCCATGGAAAACTTGCTCATTGGAGCTTTGTCATAACCTCTGGTTAGGAGAATCCTTCAGGGCCCTGGTGCCACTGCCCCATACCAAGGTCTCCATGGACTCAATCCAACATTAAGACCATCCTCAGGAAAGTCCATTTCAACTCAGCCCGCTCTGTTGCTACCTCAAGCCAGCAGATCAAACGTTTCTTGTTGCTAGGAGACAATTGGAATGTGAGTCTGGCTGCCCAGGCATCCATACTTAGAACGCTGTACTGGAAAAATACCTTATAAGAAGTCCTGGAGCCATCCAACAAATCTTAATTGTCCCACAGAAGGAATCCTTGCGGGTTGGAGCATCTCACAACTCCAATAGTGGGAAAACCCCCATGGCCTCATAATGCCCCATCTTCCTGAAGGGGCCAACATGGACAGAAACTCAAACCTGAGCCAAAGTCTGAACCTCGACCTGACTTCAGACGCATGAGATCTCAATTCAGCTCTGCAGAGTGTGCCTGCCATGTCCTTGCCCCGAAACCTAAGCCTAGCTTGTGTTCTCAGACTTCCGTCCTCACTGTCCTGGCCAATAAGCCCTCCAGTTTGGGAATTCCGAAGCCACAATGCAGCATGCTGCCTGCCCTCCAGAAGAAAAACTTTGCCCTATGCTGCTAATAAGAAACCCCAAATGATTTTCTAATGCATGCCACTCGATTGTAAAGCATTTATACAGCCCACCCTGTATACTAATGCCCTGTCTGGCACAGCCTGAGACAAGACATCCAAAACGACACCCAGAAAGCTGGCCCCAACCTGGACACATAGGACCCGCTATGGCTGTAGGTCGTCATCTCTTCCCAACCTCGGTTTTCATGCTTCAGAACCTAGACCTTATCTCAAATCACTGCCCAGGGGTGAACGTGATGCAGAAATTAGAATTCCTCCTTCCCCATGGCCAGAAACCTTGTGGTTGGCATGTTGTCCAACGTTCAATGTGGGAAAACCTGCATTGTCCGAAAGGCCACGCCAGTGCTTGAGGGCCGCCTAGGGCACAGACATGCATTGTGACCTGCAGCGTGAGTCCCGTATTAAAGTAACGCCTTTCAGTGGCTGGACCAAGATCCTGCATATGGGGCTTGTCATATCCATAGGCCCCCAGGCTTAACCAGAGGGCGAGTATTCCAGTTGTCTGTACCCACTGCTATGCTCTAGAATCCCTCTACTGGGGGGACACATGAAGCAGAAAACAGGACACTTCCCTTCCCACAGAAGGACTCTTGGGGGCTGGACAAACTACCAGAGAGGGAGACTTCTACGACCCATGAGGCAACTCCTACATTAAACGGCCATTGTGGACAAAACATCCAGAGACAAAAGCCGGAGCGACTGCCTCCCTCTCACCCTTCTTTCATATCCAGAGGAACTGCCCTCATGGACTGTAGATCAGGCCTGCCGTAACCTCGGCCCCAAACCTGAGCTGAGTTAGGGTTTTTGGATGTCTGTCTGCACAGCCATGGCCCACACAGCCTCCAGGCTGGGGTCTCTGGAGCCACACCACAGTACTGTGCCTGCTCTCTCCTAAGAAACTGCCCATTCCATTGGCCACAACTCTACAAAATAGTAGAAACCTCAGGGTCCCCAAGGACATCCCACTACCGCAAGCCGCACTGGACAAATAGGGGCATTATGACACAAGCTGAGCAACTACTACCTCCACGCAGACACACAGACAGATATCCGCAGAGACAGAAGATTGAACCAGACAGGCCCCTAGGCCCTATTATGAACTCTTGCTTTGGTGTCCAGGTATCACTCCTCAGAGGCCTGGGTTCGAAGACCAGCATACGGGGCTTTCCTGAGGCACCAGACAGAAGACCTCTCATCTCCACATGGGAAGCTTCCTTGTTGGGGTTGTGTCAAGCCCTTCGGGTTGGAGAATCCTGCAGAGTCCCTTAACTACTGCCACAATCCAAGGTCTCCATGGCCACCAACCCACATTATGACTCATCCTCAGGAGAGTCCATTTAAACTCAGCCTTCTGGGTAGCTCACCCAAGAGCCCGCAGATTGAGCGTGCCTTGTCTCGACCAGGCAATGGGAAGGTGAGTTGGCGTTTCTCAGCATCCATCCTTACGGCCCTGCTCTCGAGTCTTTCTGTATGGGGCATCCTGGAACCATCCAATAGTACTCGACTGTCCTGAAGAAGGAAACTTTGAAGTTTGGAGCAGCTCACAACTCCCAGCGTAGGGAAACCTCCCTGGCCTCATGACGCCCCCACCCCCTTCAGGAAGGGGCCGTCATGGACACAAACTCCAGCTTGAGGCAACATCTGATACTCGCCCTGACCTCACCTGCAGGAGATCTCGATTCAGCCTCTGCAGAGTGGGCCTGCCATGCTCTTGGCCCCAAAACTCGTGCTAGCTTGTGTTTTCAGACTTCCTTCCTCACAATCCTGGCCACACCCCTCCAGTTTGGCAATTCTGGAGACACAATGCAGCACTCTGCCTGCCCTCCAGAAGAAATATGTTGCCCTATAGGGCTAACCAGAAACGCCAAATGAGTAACAACCTGCATGCCACTCGACCATACCCCAATTATACAGTCTAGCCTGTGCACTAAAGCCCTGTCTGACACAGCCTGAGGGCAGACCTCCAGTCCAACACCCAGACAGCTGGCCGTACACAGAGCATATCACACCCACAATGGCTTTAGGCCATCATCTCTACCCAACCTCAGTTTTCACCTTCAGAACCTAGACCTTATCTCCACTCACTGCTCAGGAGTGAACGTGATGCAAGAATCAGAACTTCTCCTTCGCCTTGGCAAGAAACCTAGTGGTTGGCATGTTGTCCAATGTTCATTGTAGGAGAAAGCAGCATGGACTAGGAGGCCCCACCTATCCCTGAGGGCCACAATGTGCACAAACACACATTGTGACCCTCAGCATGAGCCCTATCCTCATGTAAAGCCTCTTAGTGACTGGAACAACAGCCCACCCCACATATGGGGCTTGCCAAGCCCCTAGTCCCCCAATCTCAACCAGAGTTCGAGATGTCTAGTCACCCCTACTCAGGGCTCTACTCTGGAATCCCTCTTTGGTGGGACACCTGAGGTAAAAAAAAAAAAAATACAGAAAGAACTCTTCCCATCCACAGAATGATCCCAACCACTTGGGATCAGGCCAAATCATCAGAGAAAGAATTGTCCATGGCCCTTGAGGACACCCCGACATTCCTCGGCCACCGTTGACACAAAATCCAGAGACAAAAGCCTGAGCAAGCGCCACATACTCGCCCTTTGTTCATAGCCCGGAAAATTCTCACGGTCTGTAGATCGAGCCTTCATACATACATCCCCAAACCTAAGCTGAGTTTGTGTTTTCAGACTTCTGTCCCCACAGTCCTGGCCCACACACCATCCAAGTTGGGGCCCCTGGAGCCACACCTCAGGACTGTGGCTTCCCTCTCCAGGGGAATTCTGCCATTTCCATTGGCCACAACCCTATAGATTAGGAGTATCCTCCAATCTCCCCGAGGCCATCCGAATAGTGTTGGCTGCCCAGGACAAACAGGGATAATCTCTCACAAGTTAGGAAACTACCTCCACTCAGACCCAGAGACAGATATCCCCAGAGAATAAGATTGAACTGGACAGGCACTTAGGCCCTAATCAGATCCATTGCTTTTGATTCCAGTCATCTCTCCTCAGAGGCCTGGTTTCCAATACCAGCATATGGGAGATTTCTTAGGCACTCATCAAAACAATTCTCTTCTCTACATAGGAAACATACTCTTTAGAGCTCCATCAATACCTCCGGTTATGAACATCCCTCAAGGCCCCGGATCAAGCACCCCATTCCAAGATCTACATGGACACAAATGCACATTATGACCCATCCTCAACTCACCCTTTTCAACACACCCGCCTCGGTTGCTCCCCTAGATCCAGCATATCGAACTTGCCTTGGCTCTATGAGACACCTGGAATGGGAGGCAGGCTGCCCAGGCATCCATGCTTAGAACCATGCTCTGGATAACTTCCTTATGGGATGTCCTGGAGCCATCCAACAGGTCTCGACTGTCCCACAGAAGGAATCATTGCGGTTTGGAGCATCTCACAATTCCCATCGTGGGAAAACGTCCATGTCCTCGTGACAACCTCCCCTTCAGGAAGGGGCCGTCATGGACAGAAACTCCGACCTAAGCCAACTTCTGATCCTAGCTCTGTCTTCAGGTATACGGGATCTCGAATCATCTCTGCAGAGGGTGCCTGCCGTCCCCTCACCCCGAAATCTAAGTCTGGCTTGTGTTCTCAGAATTTTTTCCTCACACTTCTGGCCCACAAGCCTTCCAGTTTTGGAATTCTGGAGCCACTATGTGGCACTGTGTCTTCCCTCCAGAAGAAAAACGTTGCCCTTTGGGTCTACCCAGTAACCACAAATGAGTACCATCTTGCATGAAACTCGACTGCACCCCAATGATACAGTCTAGCCTGGGCATTAATTCCCTGTCTGCGACAGCCTGAGCCTGCACCTCCCAACCCACACTCAACAGCTGGCCGAACACTGAGCACATCAGACACACCACGGCCTTAGGTCTTCATCTCTTCCCAACCTCAGTTTTCAGGCTTCAGTACCTAGACCTTAAATCCAATCACAGTCCAGGAGTGAAAGAGTTGCAGAAAATAGAACTCCTTCTTCCCCATGGCCAGAAAACTTTTGGTTGCCATATTGTGCAACGTTCAGTGTAGGAGAAACCAGCATGGTACATTAGGCCTCGCCCTGAGTGGAGGGGCTCCTTGGGCACAAAAACGCATTGTGAAACTCAGTGCGAGACCTATCCTCAAGGAAGGCCTCTCAGTGTCTGGACCAAGAGCCCACATATGGGGCTTGCCATATTCTTAGGTCCCAATGTTAACCAGAGTTCTGGTTGTCCAGTTGCCCCCACCCACGACTCTGCTCTGGAATCCCTCTTTTGGTGGTCCACCTGAGGTAAAAAAAAAAAAAAATAAATGAATAAAAATAAACAAAAAAAAACAGAAAGGCCTCCTCCCTTACGACAGAATGACCCCATACTCTTGGGATCTGGTCAAATCCCCAGAAAGGGAGCCTCATCGATGGCCCATGAGGACACCCCGACATTCCATGGCAATCGGTGACACATTTCCAGAAAAAAAAAAAAAATCATGAGCAAGCACCTCACATTCGCCCTTTGTTCATATGCCGAAGAGTTCTCCTCACGGTCTATAGATCGGGCCGGCCATAACTACATCCCCCAACCTAAGTGGAGTTTGTGTTTTCAGACTTTTGACCAAATAGCCCTGGACCACACACGCTCCACACCAGGGTCCCTGGAGCCACACCTCAGGACTGTGCTTCCCTTTCAAGGGAATTCTTCCCATTCCATTGGCCACAACCTTGCAAATGAGGAAAAACCTCCAAAGTCACCGAGGCCATCCCAATAGTGTAGGCCGCCCAGGACAAACAGGGGTGATCTCAAACCAGCTGAGCAACTACCTCCACTCAGACAACAGATGTCCCCAGAGAAGAATATTGAACCGGACAGGACCCTAGGCCATAATCAGATCCATTGCTTTGGTTTCCAGGCATCTCTCCTCAGAGGCCTCGTTTCCAATACCAGCATATGGTGGTTTAATGAGGCACCAATAAAAACAAATCTCGTCTCCCCATGGAAAACTTGCTCATTGGAGCTTTGTCATAACCTCTGGTTAGGAGAATCCTTCAGGGCCCTAGTGCCACTGCCCCATACCAAGGTCTCCATGGACTCAATCCAACATTAAGACCATCCTCAGGAAAGTCCATTTCAACTCAGCCCGCTCTGTTGCTACCCCAAGACTGCAGATCAAACGTTTCTTGTTGCTAGGAGACAATTGGAATGTGAGGCTGGCTGCCCAGGCATCCATACTTAGAACGCTGTTCTGGAAAAATACCTTATAAGACGTCCTGGAGCCATCCAACAAATCTTAATTGTCCCACAAAAGGAATCCTTGCGGTTTGGAGCATCTCACAACTCCAATAGTGGGAAAACCCCCATGGCCTCATAATGCCCCCCCTTCCTGAAGGGGCCAACATGGACAGAAACTCAAACCTGAGCCAAAGTCTGAACCTCGACCTGACTTCAGACGCATGAGATCTCAATTCAGCTCTGCAAAGTGTGCCTGCCATGTCCTTGCCCCGAAACCTAAGCCTAGCTTGTGTTCTCAGACTTCTGTCCTCACTCTCCTGGCCCATAAGCCCTCCAGTTTGGGAATTCCGAAGCCACAATGCAGCATGCTGCCTGCCCTCCAGAAGAAAAACTTTGCCCTATGCTGCTAATAAGAAACCCCAAATGATTTTCTAATGCATGCCACTCGATTGTAAAGCAATTATACAGCCCACCCTGTACACTAATGCCCTGTCTGGCAGAGCCTGAGACAAGACATCCCAAACGACACCCAGACAGCTGGCCCCAACCTGGACTCATAGGACCCGCTATGGCTGTAGGTCGTCATCTCTTCCCAACCTCGGTTTTCAGGCTTCAGAACCTAGACCTTATCTCAAATCACTGCCCAGGGTTGAACGTGATGCAGAAATTAGAATTCCTCCTTCCCCATGGCCAGAAACCTTGTGGTTGGCATGTTGTCCAACGTTCAATGTGGGAAAACCTGCATTGTCCGAAAGGCCACGCCAGTGCTTGAGGGTCGCCTAGGGCACAGACATGCATTGTGACCTGCAGCGTGAGTCCCGTATTAAAGTAACGCCTTTCAGTGGCTGGACCAAGATCCTGCATATGGGGCTTGTCATATCCATAGGCCCCCAGGCTTAACCAGAGGGCGAGTATTCCAGTTGTCAGTACCCACTGCTATGCTCTAGAATCCCTCTACTGGGGGGACACATGAAGCAGAAAACAGGACACTTCCCTTCCCACAGAAGGACCGCAAACTCTTGGGGGCTGGACAAACTACCAGAGAGGGAGACTTCTACGACCCATGAGGCAACTCCTACATTAAACGGCCATTGTGGACAAAACATCCAGAGACAAAAGCCGGAGCGACTGCCTCCCTCTCACCCTTCTTTCATATCCAGAGGAACTGCCCTCATGGACTGTAGATCAGGCCTGCCGTAACCTCGGCCCCAAACCTGAGCTGAGTTAGGGTTTTTGGATGTCTGTCTGCACAGCCATGGCCCACACAGCCTCCAGGCTGGGGTCTCTGGAGCCACACCACAGTACTGTGCCTGCTCTCTCCTAAGAAACTGCCCATTCCATTGGCCACAACTCTACAAAATAGTAGAAACCTCAAGGTCCCCAAGGACATCCCACTACCGCAAGCTGCACTGGTCAAATAGGGGCATTATGACACATGCTGAGCAACTACTACCTCCACGCAGACACACAGACAGATATCCGCAGAGACAGAAGATTGAACCAGACAGGCCCCTAGGCCCTATTATGAACTCTTGCTTTGGTGTCCAGGTATCACTCCTCAGAGGCCTGGGTTCGAAGACCAGCATACGGGGCTTTCCTGAGGCACCTGACAGAAGACCCCTCATCTCCACATGGGAAGCTTCCTTGTTGGGGTTGTGTCAAGCCCTTCGGGTTGGAGAATCCTGCAGAGTCCCTTAGCTACTGCCACATTCCAAGGTCTCCATGGCCACCAACCCACATTATGACTCATCCTCAGGAGAGTCCATTTAAACTCAGCCTTCTGGGTAGCTCACCCAAGAGCCCGCAGATTGAGCGTGCCTTGTCTCGACCAGGCAATGGGAAGGTGAGTTGGCGTTTCTCGGCATCCATGCTTACGGCCCTCCTCTCGAGTCTTTCTGTGTGGGGCATCCTGGAACCATCCAATAGTACTCGACTGTCCTGAAGAAGGAAACTTTGAAGTTTGGAGCAGCTCACAACTCCCAGCGTAGGGAAACCTCCCTGGCCTCATGACGCCCCACCCCCTTCAGGAAGGGGCCGTCATGGACACAAACTGCAGCTTGAGGCAACATCTGATACTCGCCCTGACCTCACCTGCAGGAGATCTCGATTCAGCCTCTGCAGAGTGGGCCTGCCATGCTCTTGGCCCCAAAACTCGTGCTAGCTTGTGTTTTCAGACTTCCTTCCTCACAATCCTGGCCACACCCCTCCAGTTTGGCAATTCTGGAGACACAATGCAGCACTCTGCTTGCCCTCCAGAAGAAATATGTTGCCCTATAGGGCTAACCAGAAACGCCAAATGAGTAACAACCTGCATGCCACTCGACCATACCCCAATTATACAGTCTAGCCTGTGCACTAAAGCCCTGTCTGACACAGCCTGAGGGCAGACCTCCAGTCCAACACCCAGACAGCTGGCCGTACACAGAGCATATCACACCCACAATGGCTTTAGGCCATCATCTCTACCCAACCTCAGTTTTCACCTTCACAACCTAGACCTTATCTCCACTCACTGCTCAGGAGTGAACGTGATGCAAGAATCAGAACTTCTCCTTCGCCTTGGCAAGAAACCTAGTGGTTGGCATGTTGTCCAATGTTCATTGTAGGAGAAAGCAGCATGGACTAGGAGGCCCCACCTATCCCTGAGGGCCACAATGTGCACAAACACACATTGTGACCCTCAGCGTGAGCCCTATCCTCATGTAAAACCTCTTAGTGACTGGAACAACAGACCACATATGGGGCTTGCCAGGCCCCTAGTCCCCCAATCTCAACCAGAGTTCCAGATGTCTAGTCACCCCTACTCAGGGCTCTACTCTGGAATCCATCTTTGGTGGGACACCTGAGGTAAAAAAAAAAAAAAAAATACAGAAAGGACTCTTCCGATCCACAGAATGATCCCAACCACTTGGGATCAGGCCAAGTCATCAGAGAAAGAATTGTCCATGGCCCTAGAGGACACCCCGACATTCCGCGGCCACCGTTGACACAAAATCCAGAGACAAAAGCCTGAGCAAGCGCCACATACTCGCCCTTTGTTCATAGCCCGGAAAATTCTCACGGTCTGTAGATCGAGCCTTCATACATACATCCCCAAACCTAAGCTGAGTTTGTGTTTACCGACTTCTGTCCCCACAGTCCTGGCACACACACCATCCAAGTTGGGGCCCCTGGAGCCACACCTCAGGACTGTGGCTTCCCTCTCCAGGGGAATTCTGCCATTTCCATTGGCCACAACCCTATAGATTAGGAGTATCCTCCAATCTCCCCGAGGCCATCCGAATAGTGTTGGCTGCCCAGGACAAACAAGGATGATCTCTCACAAGTTAGGAAACCTCCTCCACTCAGACCCAGAGACAGATATCCCCATAGAATAAGATTGAACTGGACAGGCACTTAGGCCCTAATCAGATCCATTGCTTTTGATTCCAGTCATCTCTCCTCAGAGGCCTGGTTTCCAATACCAGCATATGGGAGATTCCTTAGGCACTCATCAAAACAATTCTCTTCTCTACATAGGAAACATACTCTTTAGAGCTCCATCAAAACCCCCGGTTATGAACATCCCTCAAGGCCCCGGATCAAGCATCCCATTCCAAGGTCTACATGGACACAAATGCACATTATGACCCATCCTCAACTCACCCATTTCAACACACCCGCCTCGGTTGCTCCCCTAGATCCAGCAGATCGAACTTGCCTTTGCTCTATGAGACACCTGGAATGGGAGGCAGGCTGCCCAGGCATCCATCCTTAGAACCCTGCTCTGGATAACTTCCTTATGGGATGTCCTGGAGCCATCCAACAGGTCTCGACTGTCCCACAGAAGGAATCATTGCGGTTTGGAGCATCTCACAATTCCCATCGTGGGAAAACTTCCATGTCCTAGTGACACCCTCCCCTTCATGAAGGGGCCGTCATGGACAGAAACTCCGACCTAAGCCAACTTCTGATCCTAGCTCTGTCTTCAGGTATACGGGATCTCGAATCATCTCTGCAGAGGGTGCCTGCCGTCCCCTCACCCCGAAATCTAAGTCTGGCTTGTGTTCTCAGAATTTTTTCCTCACACTCCTGGCCCACAAGCCTTCCAGTTTGGGAATTCTGGAGCCACTATGTGGCACTGTGTCTTCCCTCCAGAAGAAAAACGTTGCCCTTTGGGGCTACCCAGTAACCACAAATGAGTACCATCCTGCACGAAACTCGACTGCACCCTAATGATACAGTCTAGCCTGGGCATTAATTCCCTTTCTGCCACAGCCTGAGCCTGCACCTCCCAACCCACACTCAACAGCTGGCCGAACACTGAGCACATCAGACACACCATGGCCTTAGGTCTTCATCTGTTCCCAACCTCAGTTTTCAGGCTTCAGAACCTAGACCTTAAATCCAGTCACAGTCCAGGAGTGAAAGAGTTGCAGAAAATAGAACTCCTTCTTCCCCATGGCCAGAAAACTTTTGGTTGCCATATTGTGCAATGTTCAGTGTAGGAGAAACCAGCATGGTACATTAGGCCACGCCCTGACTTGAGGGGATCCTTGGGCACAAAAACACATTGTGAAACTCAGTGCGAGACCTATCCTCAAGGAAGGCCTCTCCGTGTCGGGACCAAGTGCCCACATATGGGGCTTGCCATGTTCTTAGGTCCCAATGTTAACCAGAGGTCTGGTTGTCCAGTTGCCTTCACCCACGACTCTGCTCTGGAATCCCTCTTTTGGTGGTCCACCTAAGGTAAAAAAAATAAATAAATAAATAAAAATAAACAAAAAAAACCAGAAAGGCCTCCTCCCTTACGACAGAATGACCCCAAACTCTTGGGATCTGGTCAAATCCACATAAAGTAGCCTCATCGATGGCCCATGAGGACACCCCGACATTCCATGGCAATCGGTGACACATTTCCAGAAAAAAAAAAAATAAAAAGCATGAGCAAGCACCTCACATTCGCCCTTTGTTCATATGCCGAAGAGTTCTCCTCACGGTCTATAGATCGGGCCGGCCATACCTACATCCCACAACCTATGTGGAGTTTGTGTTTTCAGACTTTTGTCCAAATAGCCCTGGACCACACACGCTCCAGACTTGGGTCCCTGGAGCCACACCTCAGGACTGTGCTTCCCTTTCAAGGGAATTCTTCCCATTCCATTGGCCACAACCTTGCAAATGAGGAAAAACCTCCAAAGTCAACGAGGCCATCCCAATAGTGTAGGCCGCCCAGGACAATCAGGGATGATCTCAAACCAGCTGAGCAACTACCTCCACTCAGACAACAGATGTCCCCAGAGAAGAATATTGAACCGGCCATGATCCTAGGCCCTAATCAGATCCATTCCTTGGTTTCCAGGCATCTCTCCTCAGAGGCCTCGTTTCCAATACCAGCATATGGTGGTTTCCTGAGGCACCAATGAGAACAAATCTCGTCTCCCCATGGAAAACTTGCTCATTGGAGCTTTGTCATAACCTCTGGTTAGGAGAATCCTTCAGGGCCCTGGTGCCACTGCCCCATACCAAGGTCTCCATGGACTCAATCCAACATTAAGACCATCCTCAGGAAAGTCCATTTCAACTCAGCCCCCTCTGTTGCTACCCCAAGCCAGCAGATCAAAAGTTTCTTGTTGCTAGGAGACAATTGGAATGTGAGGGTGGCTGCCCAGGCATCCATACTTAGAACCCTGTTCTGGAAAAATACCTTATAAGGCGTCCTGGAGCCATCCAACAAATCTTAATTGTCCCACAGAAGGAATCCTTGCGGTTTGGAGCATCTCACAACTCCAATAGTGGGAAAAGCCCCATGGCCTCATAATGCCCCCCCTTTCCTGAAGGGGCCAACATGGACAGAAACTCAAACCTGAGCCAAAGTCTGAACCTCGACCTGACTTCAGACGCATGAGATCTCAATTCAGCTCTGCAGAGTGTGCCTGCCATGTCCTTGCCCCGAAACCTAAGCCTAGCTTGTGTTCTCAGACTTCCGTCCTCACTCTCCTGGCCCACAAGCCCTCCAGTTTGGGAATTCCGAAGCCACAATGCAGCATGCTGCCTGCCCTCCAGAAGAAAATCTTTGCCCTATGCTGCTAATAAGAAACCCCAAATGATTTTCTAATGCATGCCACTCGATTGTAAAGCAATTATACAGCCCACCCGGTATACTAATGCCCTGTCTGGCACAGCCTGAGACAAGACATCCCAAACGACACCCAGACAGCTGGCCCCAACCTGGACACATAGGACCCGCTATGGCTGTAGGTCGTCATCTCTTCCCAACCTCGGTTTTCAGGTTTCAGAACCTAGATCTTATCTCCAATCACTGCCCAGGGGTGAACGTGATACAGAAATTAGAATTCCTCCTTCCCCATGGCCAGAAACCTTGTGGTTGGCATGTTGTCCAACGTTCAATGTGGGAAAACCTGCATTGTCCGAAAGGCCACGCCAGTGCTTGAGGGCCGCCTAGGGCACAGACATGCATTGTGACCTGCAGCGTGAGTCCAGTATTAAAGTAACGCCTTTCAGTGGCTGGACCAAGATCCTGCATATGGGGCTTGTCATATCCATAGGCCCCCAGGCTTAACCAGAGGGCGAGTATTCCAGTTGTCAGTACCCACTGCTATGCTCTAGAATCCCTCTACTGGGGGGACACATGAAGCAGAAAACAGGACACTTCCCTTCCCACAGAAGGACCGCAAACTCTTGGGGGCTGGACAAACTACCAGAGAGGGAGACTTCTACGACCCATGAGGCAACTCCTACATTAAACGGCCATTGTGGACAAAACATCCAGAGACAAAAGCCGGAGCGAATGCCTCCCTCTCACCCTTCTTTCATATCCAGAGGAACTCCCCTCATTGACTGTAGATCAGGCCTGCCGTAACCTCGGTCCCAAACCTGAGCTGAGTTAGGGATTTTGGATGTCTGTCTGCACAGCCATAGCCCACACAGCCTCCAAGCTGGGGTCTCTGGAGCCACACCACAGTACTGTGCCTGCTCTCTCCTAAGAAACTGCCCATTCCATTGGCCACAACTCTACAAAATAGTAGAAACCTCAAGGTCCCCAAAGACATCCCACTACCGCAAGCCGCACTGGACAAATAGGGGCATTATGACACAAGCTGAGCAACTACTACCTCCATGCAGACACACAGATAGATATCCGCAGAGACAGAAGATTGAACCAGACAGGCCCCTAGGCCCTATTATGAACTCTTGATTTGGTGTCCAGGTATCACTCCTCAGAAGCCTGGGTTCGAAGACCAGCATACGGGGCTGTCCTGAGGCACCAGACAGAAGACCTCTCATCTCCACATGGGAAGCTTCCTTGTTGGGGTTGTGTCAAGCCCTTCGGGTTGGAGAATCCTGCAGAGTCCCTTAGCTACTGCTACATTCCAAGGTCTCCATGGCCACCAACCCACATTATGACTCATCCTCAGGAGAGTCCATTTAAACTCAGCCTTCTGGGTAGCTCACCCAAGAGCCCGCAGATTGAGCGTGCCTTGTCTCGACCAGGCAATGGGAAGGTGAGTTGGCGTCTCTCGGCATCCATGCTTACGGCCCTGCTCTCGAGTCTTTCTGTATGGGGCATCCTGGAACCATCCAATAGTACTCGACTGTCCTGAAGAAGGAAACTTTGAAGTTTGGAGCAGCTCACAACTCCCAGCGTAGGGAAACCTCCCTGGCCTCATGACGCCCCCACCCCCTTCAGGAAGGGGCCGTCATGGACACAAACTCCAGCTTGAGGCAACATCTGATACTCGCCCTGACCTCACCTGCAGGAGATCTCAATTCAGCCTCTGCAGAGTGGGCCTGCCATGCTCTTGGCCCCAAAACTCGTGCTAGCTTGTGTTTTCAGACTTCCTTCCTCACAATCCTGGCCACACCCCTCCAGTTTGGCAATTCTGGAGATACAATGCAGCACTCTGCCTGCCCTCCAGAAGAAAAATGTTGCCCTATAGGGCTAACCAGAAACGTCAAATGAGTAACAACCTGCATGCCACTCGACCATACCCCAATTATACAGTCTAGCCTGTGCACTAAAGCCCTGTCTGACACAGCCTGAGGGCAGACCTCCAGTCCAACACCCAGACAGCTGGCCGTACACAGAGCATATCACACCCACAATGGCTTTAGGCCATCATCTCTACCCAACCTCAGTTTTCACCTTCACAACCTAGACCTTATCTCCACTCACTGCTCAGGAGTGAACGTGATCCAAGAATCAGAACTTCTCCTTCGCCCTGGCAAGAAACCTAGTGGTTGGCATGTTGTCCAATGTTCATTGTAGGAGAAAGCAGCATGGACTAGGAGGCCCCACCTATCCCTGAGGGCCACAATGTGCACAAACACACATTGTGACCCTCAGCGTGAGCCCTATCTTCATGTAAAGCCTCTTAGTTACTGGAACAACAGCCCACATATGGGGCTTGCCAGGCCCCTAGTCCCCCAATCTCAACCAGAGTTCGAGATGTCTAGTCACCCCTACTCAGGGCTCTACTCTGGAATCCCTCTTTGGTGGGACACCTGAGGTAAAAAAAAAAAAAAATACAGAAAGGACTCTTCCGATCCACAGAATGATCCCAACCACTTGGAATCAGGCCAAATCATCAGAGAAAGAATTGTCCATGGCCCTTGAGGACACCCCGACATTCCGCGGCCACCATGACACAAAATCCAGAGACAAAAGCCTGATCAAGCGCCACATACTCGCCCTTTGTTCATAGCCCGGAAAATTCTCACGGTCTGTAGATCGAGCCTTCATACATACATCCCCAAACCTAAGCTGAGTTTGTGTTTACCGACTTGTCCCCACAGTCCTGGCCCACACACCATCCAAGTTGGGGCCCCTGGAGCCACACCTCAGGACTGTGGCTTCCCTCTCCAGGGGAATTCTGCCATTTCCATTGGCCACAACCCTATAGATTAGGAGTATCCTCCAATCTCCCCGAGGCCATCCGAATAGTGTTGGCTGCCCAGGACAAACAGGGATGATCTCTCACAAGTTAGGAAACTACCTCCACTCAGACCCAGAGGCAGATATCCCCAGAGAATAAGATTGAACTGGACAGGCACTTAGGCCCTAATAGATCCATTGCTTTTGATTCCAGTCATCTCTCCTCAGAGGCCTGGTTTCCAATACCAGCATATGGGAGATTCCTTAGGCACTCATCAAAACAATTCTCTTCTCTACATAGGAAACATACTCTTTAGAGCTCCATCAAAACCTCCGGTTATGAACATCCCTCAAGGCCACCGATCAAGCATCCCATTCCAAGGTCTACATGGACACAAATGCACATTATCACCCATCCTCAACTCACCCATTTCAACACACCCGCCTCGGTTGCTCCCCTATATCCAGCAGATCGAAGTTGCCTTGGCTCTATGAGACACCTGGAATGGGAGGCAGGCTGCCCAGGCTTCCATCCTTAGAACCCTGCTCTGGATAATTTCCTTATGGGATGTCCTGGAGCCATCCAACAGGTCTCGACTGTCCCACAGAAGGAATCATTGCGGTTTGGAGCATCTCACAATTCCCATCGTGGGAAAACCTCCATGTCCTCGTGACACCCTCCCCTTCATGAAGGGGCCGTCATGGACAGAAACTCCGACCTCAGCCAACGTCTGATCCTAGCTCTGTCTTCAGGTATACAGGATCTCGAATCATCTCTGCAGAGGGTTCCTACCGTCCCCTCACCCCGAAATCTAAGTCTGGCTTGTGTTCTCAGAATTTTTTCCTCACACTCCTGGCCCACAAGCCTTCCAGTTTGGGAATTATGGAGCCACTATGTGGCACTGTGTCTTCCCTCCAAAGAAAAACGTTGCCCTCTGGGGCTACCCAGTAACCACAAATGAGTACCATCCTGCACGAAACTCGACTGCACCCCAATATACAGTCTAGCCTGGGCATTAATTTCCTGTCTGCCACAGCCTGAGCCTGCACCTCCTAACCCACACTCAACAGCTGGCCGAACACTGAGCACATCAGAAACACCATGGCCTTAGGTCTTCATCTGTTCCCAACCTTAGTTTTCAGGCTTCAGAACCTAGACCTTAAATCCAATCACAGTCCAGGAGTGAAAGAGTTGCAGAAAATAGAACTCCTTCTTCCCCATGGCCAGAAAACTTGTGGTTACCATATTGTGCAACGATCAGTGTAGGAGAAACCAGCATGGTACATTAGGCCACGCCCTGCCTTGAGGGGCTCCTTGGGCACAAAAACACATTGTGAAACTCAGTGTGAGACCTATCCTCAAGGAAGGCCTCTCAGTGTCTGGACCAAGAGCCCACATATGGGGCTTGCCATGTTCTTAGGTCCCAATGTTAACCAGAGGTCTGGTTGTCCAGTTGCCCCAACCCACGACTCTGCTCTGGAATCCCTCTTTTGATGGTCCACCTGAGGTAAAAAACAAAACAAAAACAAAAACAAAAAAAATAAACAAAAAAAAAAAACAGAAAGACTTCCTCTCTTCCGACAGAATGAACCCAAACTCTTGGGATCGGGTCAAATCCCCAGAAAGGGAGCCTCATCGATGGCACATGAGGACACCACGACATTCCATGGCATTCGGTGACACATTTCCAGAAAAAAAAAAAAAAGCATGAGAGCACCTCACATCGCCCTTTTTTCATATCCCGAAGAGTTCTCCTCACGGTCTATAAATCGAGCCGGCCATACCTACATCCTCCAAACTAAGTGGAGTTTGTGTTTTCAGACTTTTGTCCAAATAGCCCTGGACCACACACACTCCACACTTGGGTCCCTGGAGCCACACCTCAGGACTGTGCTTCCCTTTCAAGGGAATTCTTCCCATTCCATTGGCCACAACCTTGCAAATTAGGAAAAACCTCCAAAGTCACCGAGGCCATCCCAATATTGTAGGCCGCCCAGGACAAACAGGGGTGATCTCAAACCAGCTGAGCAACTACCTCCACTCAGACAACAGATGTCCCCAGAGAAGAATATTGAACCGGACAGGCCCCTAGGCCCTAATCAAATCCATTGCTTTGGTTTCCAGGCATCTCTCCTCAGAGGCCTCGTTTCCAATACCAGCATATGGTGGTTTCCTGAGGCACCAATAAGAACAAATCTCGTCTCCCCATGGAAAACTTGCTCATTGGAGCTTTGTCATAACCTCTGGTTAGGAGAATCCTTCAGGGCCCTGGTGCCACTGCCCCATACCAAGGTCTCCATGGACTCAAACCAACATTAAGACCATCCTCAGGAAAGTCCATTTCAACTCAGCCACCTCTGTTGCTACCCCAGGACAGCAGATCAAACGTTTCTCATTGCTAGGAGACAATTGGAATGTGAGGCTGCTGCCTAGGCATCCATACGTAGAACCCTGTTCTGAAAAAATACCTTAAAAGACGTCCTGGAGCCATCCAACAAATCTTAATTGTCCCACAGAAGGAATCCTTGCGGTTTGGAGCATCTCACAACTCCAATAGTTGCAAAACCCCCATGGCCTCATAATCCCCCCTCTTCTTGAAGGGGCCAACATGGACTGTGATTCAATTTAAGGTCTAGTTTCTGAAGCCTGAAAACTGAGGTTAAGAAGAGATGAAGACCTAAGGCCATGGTGTGTCTGATGTGCTCAGTGTTCGGCCAGCTGTTGAGTGTGGGTTGGGAGGTGCAGGCTCAGGCTGTGGCAGACAGGGAATTAATGCCCAGGCTAGACTGTATCATTGGGGTGCAGTCGAGTTTCGTGCAGGATGGTACTCATTTGTGGTTACTGGGTAGCCCCAGAGGGCAACGTTTTTCTTCTGGAGGGAAGACACAGTGCCACATAGTGGCTCCAGAATTCCCAAACTGGAAGGCTTGTGGGCCAGGAGTGTGAGGAAAAAATTCTGAGAACAAAAGACAGACTTAGATTTCGGGGTGAGGGGATGGCAGGCACCCTCTGCAGAGATGATTCGAGATCCCGTATACCTGAAGACAGAGCTAGGATCAGAAGTTGGCTTAGGTCGGAGTTTCTGTCCATGACAGCCCCTTCATGAAGGGGAGGGTGTCACGAGGACATGGAGGTTTTCCCACGATGGGAATTGTGAGATGCTCCAAACCGCAATGATTCCTTCTGTGGGACAGTCGAGACCTGTTGGATGGCTACAGGACATCCCATAAGATAGTTATCCAGAGAAGGGTTCTAAGGATGGATGCCTGGGCAGCCTGCCTCCCATTCCAGGTGTCTCATAGAGCCAAGGCAAGTTCGATCTGCTGGATCTAGGGGAGCAACCGAGGTGGGTGTGTTGAAATGGGTGAGTTGAGGATGGGTCATAATGTGCATTTGTGTCCATGTAGACCTTGGAATGGGGTGCATGACCCGGGGCCTTGAGGGATGTTCATAACCGGAGGTTTTGATGGAGCTCTAAAGAGTATGTTTCCTATGTAGAGAAGAGAATTGTTTTGATGAGTGCCTAAGGAATCTCCCATATGCTGGTATTGCAAACCAGGCCTCTGAGGAGAGATGACTGGAATCAAAAGCAATGGATCTGATTAGGGCCTAAGTGCCTGTCCAGTTCAATCTTATTCTATGGGGATATCTGTCTATGGGTCTGAGTGGAGGTAGTTTCCTAACTTGTGAGAGATCATCCCTGTTTGTCCTGGGCAGCCAACACTATTCGGATGGCCTCGGGGAGATTGGAGGATACTCCTAATCTATAGGGTTGTGGCCAATGGAAATGGCAGAATTCCCCTGGAGAGGGAAGCCACAGTCCTGAGGTGTGGCTCCAGGGGCCCCAACGTGGATGGTGTGTGGGCCAGGACTGTGGGGACAAAAGTCTGAAAACACAAACTCAGCTTAGGTTTGGGGATGTATGTATGAAGGCTCGATCTACAGACCGTGAGAATTTTCCGGGCTATGAACAAAGGGCGAGTATGTGGCGCTTGCTCAGGCTTTTGTCTCTGGATTTTGTATCAACGGTGGCCGAGGAATGTCGGGGTGTCCTCAAGGGCCATGGACAATTCTTTCTCTGATGATTTGGCCTGATCCCAAGTGGTTGGGATCATTCTGTGGATGGGAAGAGTCCTTTCGGTATTTTTTTTTTTTTACCTCAGATGTCCCACCAAAGAGGGATTCCAGAGTAGAGCCCTTAGTAGGGGTGACTAGACATCTCGAACTCTGGTTGAGATTGGGGGACTAGGGGCTTGGCAAGCCCCATATGTGGGCTGTTGTTCCAGTCACTAAGAGTCTTTACATGAGGATAGGGCTCACGCTGAGGGTCACAATGTGTGTTTGTGCACATTGTGGCCCTCAGGGATAGGTGGGGCCTCATAGACCATGCTGCTTTCTCCTACAATGAACATTGGACAACATGCCAACCACTAGGTTTCTTGCCAAGGCGAAGGAGAAGTTCTGATTCTTGGATCACGTTCACTCCCGAGCAGTGAGTGGAGATAAGGTCTAGGTTGTGAAGGTGAAAACTGAGGTTGGGTAGAGATGATGGCCTAAAGCCATTGTGGGTGTGATATGCTCTGTGTACGGCCAGCTGTCTGGGTGTTGGACTGGAGGTCTGCCCTCAGGCTGTGTCAGACAGGGCTTTAGTGCACAGGCTAGACTGTATAATTGGGGTATGGTCGAGTGGCATGCAGGTTGTTACTCATTTGGCGTTTCTGGTTAGCCCTATAGGGCAACATTTTTCTTCTGGAGGGCAGGCAGAGTGCTGCATTGTGTCTCCAGAATTGCCAAACTGGAGGGGTGTGGCCAGGATTGTGAGGAAGGAAGTCTGAAAACACAAGCTAGCACGAGTTTTGGGCCAAGAGCATGGCAGGCCCACTCTGCAGAGGCTGAATCGAGATCTCCTGCATTGAGTTCAGGGCGAGTATCAGATGTTGCCTCAAGCTGGAATTTGTGTCAATGACGGCCCCTTCCTGAAGAGGGTGGGGCGTCATGAGGCCAGGGAGGTTTCCCAGGCTGGGAGTTGTGAGCTGGTCCAAACTTCAAAGTTTCCTTCTTCAGGACAGTCGAGTACTATTGGATGGTTCCAGGATGCCCCATACAGAAAGACTCGAGAGCAGGGCCGTAAGCATGGATGCCGAGAAACGCCAACTCACCTTCCCTTTGCCTGGTCGAGACAAGGCACGCTCAATCTGCGGGCTCTTGGGTGAGCTACCCAGAAGGCTGAGTTTAAATGGACTCTCCTGAGGATGAGTCATAATGTGGGTTGGTGGCCATGGAGACCTTGGAATGTGGCAGTAGCTAAGGGACTCTGCAGGATTCTCCAACCCGAAGGACTTGACACAACCCCAACAAGGAAGATTCCCTTGTGGAGATGAGAGGTCTTCTGTCTGGTGCCTCAGGAAAGCCCCGTATGCTGGTCTTCGAACCCAGGCCTCTGAGGAGTGATACCTGTACACCAAAGCAAGAGTTCATAATAGGGCCTAGGGGCCTGTCTGGTTCAATCTTCTGTCTCTGCGGATATCTATATGTGTGTCTGCATGGAGGTAGTAGTTGCTCAGCTTGTGTCATAATGCCCCTATTTGTCCAGTGTGGCTTGCGGTAGTGGGATGTCCTTGGGGACCTTGAGGTTTCTACTATTTTGTAGAGTTGTGACCAATGGAATGGGCAGTTTCTTAGGAGAGAGCAGGCACAGTACTGTGGTGTGGCTCCAGAGACCCCAGCCTGGAGGCTGTGTGGGACGTGGCTGTGCAGACAGACATCCAAAAACCCTAACTCAGCTCAGGTTTGGGGCCGAGGTTACGGCAGGCCTGATCTACAGTCCATGAGGGGAGTTCCTCTGGATATGAAAGAAGGGTGAGAGGGAGGCAGTCGCTCCGGCTTTTGTCTCTGGATGTTTTGTCCACAATGGCCGTTTAATGTAGGAGTTGCCTCATGGGTCGTAGAAGTCTCCCTCTCTGGTAGTTTGTCCAGCCCCCAAGAGTTTGGGGTCCTTCTGTGGGAAGGGAAGTGTCCTGTTTTCTGCTTCATGTGTCCCCCCAGTAGAGGGATTCTAGAGCATAGCAGTGGGTACTGACAACTGGAATACTCGCCCTCTGGTTAAGCCTGGGGGCCTATGGATATGACAAGCCCCATATGCAGGATCTTGGTCCAGCCACTGAAAGGCGTTACTTTAATACGGGACTCACGCTGCAGGTCACAATGCATGTCTGTGCCCTAGGCGACCCTCAAGCACTGGCGTGGCCTTTCAGACAATGCAGGTTTTCCCACATTGAACGTTGGACAACATGCCAACCACAAGGTTTCTGGCCATGGGGAAGGAGGAATTCTAATTTCTGCATCACGTTCACCCCTGGGCAGTGATTGTAGATAAGGTCTAGGTTCTGAAGCCTGAAAACCGAGGTTGGGAAGAGATGACGACCTACAGCCATAGCGGGTCCTATGTGTCCAGGTTGGGGCCAGCTGTCTGGGTGTCGTTTGGGATGTCTTGTCTCAGGCTGTGCCAGACAGGGCATTAGTATACAGGGTGGGCTGTGTAATTGCTTTACAATCGAGTGGCATACATTAGAAAATCATTTGGGGTTTCTTATTAGCAGCATAGGGCAAAGTTTTTCTTCTGGAGGGCAGGCAGCATGCTGCATTGTGGCTTCGGAATTCCCAAACTGGAGGGCTTATGGGCCAGGACAGTGAGGACGGAAGTCTGAGAACACAAGCTAGGCTTAGGTTTCGGGGCAAGGACATGGCAGGCACACTCTGCAGAGCTGAATTGAGATCTCATGCTTCTGAAGTCAGGTCGAGGTTCAGACTTTGGCTCAGGTTTGAGTTTCTGTCCATGTTGGCCCCTTCAGGAAGGGGGGGCATTATGAGTCCATGGGGGTTTTCCCACTATTGGAGTTGTGAGATGCTCCAAACCACAAGGATTTCTTCTGTGGGACAATTAAGATTTGTTGGATGGCTCCAGGACGTCTTATAAGGTATTTTTCCAGAACAGCGTTCTAAGTATGGATGCCTGGGCAGCCAGCCTCACATTCCAATTGTCTCCTAGCAACAAGAAACGTTTGATCTGCTGGCTTAGGGTAGCAACAGAGGGGGCTGAGTTGAAATGGACTTTCCTGAGGATGGTCTTAATGTTGGATTGAGCCATGGAGACCTTGGTATGGGGCAGTGGCACCAGGGCCCTGAAGGATTCTCCTAACCAGAGGTTATGACAAAGCTCCAATGAGCAAGTTTTCCATGGGGAGACGAGATTTGTTCTCATTGGTGCCTCAGGAAACCACCATATGCTGGTATTGGAAACGAGGCCTCTGAGGAGAGATGCCTGGAAACAAAAGCAATGGATCTGATTAGGGCCTAGGGTCCTGTCCGGTTCAATATTCTTCTCTGGGGACATCTGTTGTCTGAGTGGAGGTAGTTGCTCAGCTGGTTTGAGATCACCCCTGTTTGTCCTGGGCGGCCTACAATATTGGGATGGCCTCGGTGACTTTGGAGGTTTTTCCTCATTTGCAAGGTTGTGGCCAATGGAATGGGAAGAATTCCCTTGAAAGGGAAGCACAGTCCTGAGGTGTGGCTCCAGGGACCCAAGTGTGGAGCGTGTGTGGTCCAGGGCTATTTGGTCAAAAGTCTGAAAACACAAACTCAACTTAGGTTGGGGGATGTAGGTATGGCCGGCCCGATCTATAGAACGTGAGGAGAACTCTTCGGCATATGAACAAAGGGCGAATGTGAGGTGCTTGCTCATGCTTTTTTTTTTTTTTTTTTTCCTGGAAATGTGTCACCGATTGCCATCGAATGTCGGGGTGTCCTCATGGGCCATCGATGAGGCTCCCTTTCTGGGGATTTGACCAGATCCCAAGAGTTTGGGGTCATTCTGTCGTAAGGGAGGAAGCCTTTCTGGTTTTTTTTTGTTTATTTTTATTCATTTTTTTTTTTTTTTTACCTCAGGTGGACCACCAAAAGAGGGATTCCAGAGCAGAGTCGTGGGTGGGGGCAACTGGACAACCAGAACTCTGGTTAACATTGGGACCTAAGAACATGACAAGCCCCATATGTGGGCTCTTGGTCCAGACACTGAGAGGCCTTCCTTGAGGATAGGTCTCGCACTGAGTTTCACAATGCGTTTTTGTGCCCAAGAGCCCCTCAAGTCAGGGCGTGGCCTAATGTACCATGCTGGTTTCTCCTACACTGAACGTTGCACAATATGGCAACCAAAAGTTTTCTGGCCATGGGGAAGAAGGAGTTCTATTTTCTGCAACTCTTTCACTCCAGGACTCTGATTGGATTTAAGGTCTAGGTTCTGAAGCCTGAAAACCGAGGTTGGGAAGAGATGACGACCTACAGTAATAGCGGGTCCTATGTGTCCAGGTTGGGGCCAGCTGTCTGGGTGTCGTTTGGGATGTCTTGTCTCAGGCTGTGCCAGACAGGGCATTAGTATACAGGGTAGGCTGTATAATTGCTTTACCATCGAGTGACATGCATTAGAAAATCATTTGGGGTTTCTTATTAGCAGCATAGGGCAAAGTTTTTCTTCTTGAGGGCAGGCAGAGTGCTGCATTGTGGCTTCGGAATTCCCAAATTGGAGGGCTTTTGGGCCAGGGGAGTGAGGACGGAAGCTGAGAACACAAGCTAGGCTTAGGTTTCGGGGCAAGGGTATGGCAGGCACACTCTGCAGAGCTGAATTGAGATCTCATGCGTCTGAAGTTAGGTCGAGGATCAGACTTTGGCTCAGGTTTGAGTTTCTTTCCATTTTGGCCCCTTCAAGAAGAGGGGGGATTATGAGGCCATGGGGGTTTTGCCACTATTTGAGTTGTGAGATGCTCCAAACCGCAAGGATTCCTTCTGTGGGACAATTAAGATTTGTTGGATGGCTCCAGGACGTCTTATAAGGTATTTTTCCAGAACAGGGTTCTACGTATGGATGCCTGGGCAGCAGCCTCACATTCCAATTGTCTCCTAGCAACAAGAAACGTTTGATCTGCTGGCTTGGGGTAGCAACAGAGGGGGCTGAGTTGAATGGACTTTCCTGAGGATGGTCTTAATGTTGGATTGAGCCATGGAGACCTTGGTATGGGGCAGTGGCACCAGGGCCCTGAAGGATTCTCCTAACCAGAGGTTATGACAAAGCTCCAATGAGCAAGTTTTCCATGGGGTGACGAGATTTGTTCTTATTGGTGCCTCAGGAAACCACCATATGCTGGTATTGGAAACGAGGCCTCTGAGGAGAGATGCCTGGAAACCAAAGCAATGGATCTGATTAGGGCCTACGGGCCTGTCCGGTTCAATATTTTTCTCCTGGGACATCTGTTGTCTGAGTGGAGGTAGTTGCTCAGGTGGTTTGAGATCACCCCTGTTTGTCCTGGTTGGCCTAAACTATTGGGATGGCCTCGGTGACTTTGGAGGTTTTTCCTAATTTGCAAGGTTGTGGCCAATTGAATGGGAAGAATTCCCTTGAAAGGGAAGCACAGTCCTGAGGTGTGGCTCCAGGGACCCAAGTGTGGAGCGTGTGTGGTCCAGGGCTATTTGGAATAAAAGTCTGAAACCACAAACTCCACTTAGGTTGGAGGATGTAGGTATGGCCGGCCCGATCTATAGACCATGAGGAGAACTCTTCGGGATATGAACAAAGGGCGAATGTGAGGTGCTTGCTCATGCTTTTTTTTTTTTTTTCTGGAAAGGTGTCACCGATTGCCATGGAATGTCGGGGGGTCTTCATGGGCCATCGATGAGGCTCCCTTTCTGGGGATTTGACCCGATCCCAAGAGTTTGGGGTCATTCTGTCTGAAGGGAGGAGGTCTTTCTGTTTTTTTTTTTTTTTTTTTTTTTTACCTCAGGTGGACCACCAAAAGAGGCATTCCAGAGCAGAGTCCTGGGGAGGGGCGACTGGACAACCAGACCTCTGGTTAACATTGGGACCTAAGAACATGGCAAGCCCCATATTTGGGCTCTTGCTCCAGACACTGAGAGGCCTTCCTTGACCATAGGTCTCACACTGAGTTTCACAATGTGTTTTTGTGCTCAAGGAGCCCCTCAAGTCAGGGCGTGGCCTAATGTACCATGCTGGTTTCTCCTACACTGAACGTTGCACAATGGCAACCACAAGTTTTCTGGCCATGGGGAAGAAGGAGTTCTAATTTCTGCAACACTTTCACTCCTGGACTATGATTGGATTTAAGGTCTAGGTTCTGAAGCCTGAAAACTGAGGTTGGGAAGAAATGAAGCCCTAAGGCCATGGTGTGTCTGATGTGCTCAGTGTTCGGCCAGCTGTTGAGTGTGGGTTGGGAGGTGCAGGCTCTGGCTGTGGCAGACAGGGAATTAGTGCCCAGGCTAGACTGTATCATTGGGGTGCAGTCGAGTTTCGTGCAGGATGGTACTCATTTGTGGTTACTGGGTAGCCCCAGAGGGCAACGTTTTTCTTCTGGAGGGAAGACACAGTGTCACATACTGGCTCCAGAATTCCCAAACTGGAAGTCTTGTGGGCCAGGAGTGTGAGGAAAAAATTCTGAGAACACAAGCCAGACTTAGATTTCGGGGTGAAGGGATGGCAGGCACCCTCTGCAGAGATGATTCGAGATCCCGTATACCTGAAGACAGAGCTAGGATCAGACGTTGGCTTAGGTCGGAGTTTCTGTCCATAACGGCCCCTTCATGAAGAAGAGGGTGTCACGAGGACATGGAGGTTTTCCCACGATTTGAATTGTGAGATGCTCCAAACCGCAATTATTCCTTCTGTGGGACAGGTGAGACCGGTGGATGGCTCCAGGACATCCCATAAGGAAGTTATCCAGAGCAGGGTTCTAAGGATGGATGCCTGGGCAGCCTGCCTCCCATTCCAGGTGTCTCATAGAGCCAAGGCAAGTTCGATCTGCCTGATCTAGTGGAGCAACCGAATCGGGTGTGTTGAAATGGGTGAGTTGAGGATGGGTCATAATGTGCATTTGTGTCCATGGAGACCTTGGAATGGGGTCTGATCCGGGTCCTTGAGGGATGTTCATAACTGGAGGTTTTGATGGATCTCTAAAGAGTATGTTTCCTATGTAGAGAAGAGAATTGTTTTGATGAGTGCCTAAGGAATCTCCCATATGCTGGTATTGGAAAACAGGCCTCTGAGGAGAGATGACTGGAAACAAAAGCAATGGATATGATTAGAGCCTAGGTGCCTGTCCGGTTCAATCTCTTTGCTGGGGATACGTGTCTAAGTATCTGAGGTGAGGTAGTTGCTCAGATTGTGTCAGATCGCCCCTGTTTGTCCTGGGCGACCTATAATATTGGAATGGCCTCGGGACTTTTGAGTTTCTCCTAATCTATAGGGTTGTGGTCAATGGAATGGGCAGAAATCCCCTGGAGAGGGCAGGCAAAGTTCTGAGTTTGGCTCTAGGGGCCCAACCTTGAGGGTGTGTGGGCCAGGCCTGTGGAGCAAAAATCTGAAAACACAAACTCCGCTTAGGATTGGGGACATAGTTATGGCACGCCCAATCTACAGACCGTGATAACACTTCAGGATATGAAAAAGTGTGAGTTTGAGGTGCTTGCTCAGATTTTGTCTCTGGATTTGTGTCAACAATGTGGGTGGAATGCTGGCGTGGCCTCATGGGTTGTGGACGGCTTTCCTTCTCTGAGGATTTGACCCATCCCAAGAGTTTGTGTATGTTCTGTTGGATGGGAGGAGTCCTTTCTGTTTTTTATTTTATTTTATTTTATTTTTTGTACCTCATGTGTCCCAATAAAGGAGGGATTCCAGAGCAGAGTCCTCGGGAGGGATAACTGGACAACCTCACCTCTGTTTTAGTTTGGGGGCCTAGGGGCATGGCAAGTCCAATATGTGGGCTCTTGATTCAGACACTGAGAGGCCCTCCTTGAGGACAGGGCTCATGCTGAGGGTCACAATGCCTATTTGTGCCAACAAGGCCCTCAAGCATGGGAAGGGCCTCATGGGCCACGCTGGATTCTCCGACACTGAACGTTGGAGAATATGCCAACCACAAAGTTTCTGGCCATGGCGAAGGAAGAGTTTTGACTTCTGCATCACGTTAACCCCTGGACAGTGATTGGAGTTTAGGTCTAGGTTCTGAAACCCGAAAACCGAGGTTGTGTAGAGATGAAGACCTAAGGACCTGTTGGGTCCAATGAGCTCAGTGTGCGGCCAGCTGTTGAGCGTAGGTCTGGAGGTGTGGGCTCATGCTGTGTCAGACAAGGCATTAGACAGGGTAGACTGAATATTTGGGGTGCAGTCGAGTGGCGTTCAATTGATCCTCATTCGGGTCTCTAGGTAGTTCCATAAGGCAACGTTTTTTCTCTGGGAGGGCAGGCAGAGTGCTGCATTGTGGCCCCAGTATTGCCAAACTGTAGGGCTTTTGGGCCAGCGGTGTGAGGACTGTAGTCTGAGAATACAAGCTAGGCTTAGTTTTTGGGGTGAGGGCACAGAAGGCACACTCTGCAGAGCTGAATCATGATCTCATGCACCTGAAGTCAGGGCGAATATCAGACGTTTGCTCAGGTTGGAGTTTCTGTCCATGATGGCCACTTTATAAAGTGGAGCGTCTCAAGAGTCCATGTAGATTTTCCCACAATGGGAGTTCTGAGATGCTCCCGACTGCAAAGATTCCTTCTGTGGGACATGTGAGACCTGTTGGATGGCTCTAGGATGTCCCATATGGAATGACTCCAGAGTAGGGTTCTAAGGATTGATGCCTAGGCAGCCCACCTCCCATTCTAGTTGTCTCCTAGCGACAAGGCAGGTTTGATCTGCAGGCCCTGGGGGAGAAACCAAGGGTGTTGAGTTGACATGGACGCTCCCGAGGATAGATCATAATATGGGTTTAAGTCCATGGAGACCTTGGAATGGGGCGCTTGATCCGGGGCCCTGAAAGATTCTCCTAAACAGAGGTTTTTATAGAGCTCCAAAGAGTACATTTCCTATGTGGAGACGAGATTTTTCTGATGAGTGCCTCAGTAATCCCCCTATGCTGGTATTGGAAACCAGGCCTCTGAGGAGAGATGCCTGGAAACAAAAGCAATGGATCTGATTAGGGCCTAAGTGCCTGTCCAGTTCAATCTTATTCTCTGGGGATATCTGTCTCTGGGTCTGAGTGGAGGTAGTTTCCTAACTTGTGAAAGATCATCCCTGTTTGTCCTGGGCAGCCAACACTATTCGGATGGCCTCAGGGAGTTTGGAGGTTTCTCCTAATCTATAAGGTTGTGGCCAATGGAAATGGCAGAATTCCCCTGGAGAGGGAAGCCACAGTCCTGAGGTGTGGCTCCAGGGGCCCCAGCTTGGATGGTGTGTGGGCCAGGACTGTGGGGACAGAAGTCTGAAAACACAAACTCAGCTTAGGTTTGGGGATGTATGTATGAAGGCTCGATCTACAGAACGTGAGAATTTTCCGGGCTATGAACAAAGGGTGAGTATGTGGCGCTTGCTCAGGCTTTTGTCTCTGGATTTTTTGTCAACGGTGGCCGTGGAATGTCGGGGTGTCCTCAAGGGCCATGGACAATTCTTTCTCTGGTGATTCTGCCTGATCCCAAGGGGTTGGGATCATTCTGTGGATGGGAAAAGTCCTTTCTGCATTTTTTTTTTTTTTTACCTCAGGTGTCCCACCAAAGAGGGATTCCAGAGCTGAGCCCTGAGTTGGGTGACTAGACATCTCGAACTCTGGTTGAGATTGGGTGACTAGGGGCTTGGCAAGCCCCATATGTGGGCTGTTGTTCCAGTCACTAAGAGGCTTCACATGAGGATAGGGCTCACGCTGAGGGTCACAATATGTGTTTGTGCAAATTGTGGCCCTCAGGGATAGGTGGGAACTTATAGTCCATGCTGCTTTCTCCTACAATGAACGTTGGACAACATGCCAACCACAAGGTTTCTTGCCATGGCGAAGGAGAAGTTCTGATTCTTGCATCACGTTCACTCATGAGCAGTGAGTGTAGATAAGGTCTAGGTTCTGAAGGTGAAAATTGAGGTTGGGTAGAGATGATGGCCTAAAGCCATTGTGGTTATGATATGCTCAGTGTACGGCCAGCTGTCCTGGTGTTGGACTGGAGGTCTGCCTCCAGGCTGTGTCAGACAGGGCTTTAGTGCACAGGCTAGACTGTATAATTGGGGTATGGTCGAGTGGCATGCAGGTTGTTACTCATTTGGCGTTCCTGGTTAGCCCTATAGGGCAACATTTTTCTTCTGGAGGCCAGGAAGAGTGCTGCATTGTGTCTCCAGAATTTCCAAACTGCAGGGGTGTGGCCAGGATTCTGAGGACGGATGTCTGAGAACACAAGATAGGCTTAGGTTTCAAGGCGAGGGCCCAGCAAGCACACTCTCAAGTGCTGAATCGAGATCTCATGCTTCTGAATTCAGGGCGAGCATCAGACTTTGGCTTAGGATGGAGTTTCTGTCCATGATGGCCCATTTATGAAGGTGTGTGGCATCATGAGGAAATGGAGGTTTTCTCACAGTGTTATTGTGTGATGCTTCAAACCACAAGGATTCATTCTGCGAGACAGTCAAGACAGGTTGGTTGGATTCAAGACATCCCATAAAGAAGTTCTCCAGAGCAGGGTTCTAAGGATGGATGCCTGGGCAGCCCGCCTCCCATTCTAACTGTCTCCTAGTGACAAGGAAGGTTTGATCTGCTGGCTCTGGGTGAGCAGCCGAGTGGGCTGATTTGAAATGGACTCTCCTGAGAATGGTTCATAATGTAAGTTTGTGTCCTTGGAGACCTTGGGATTGGGCCATGGTGCCAGCTCCCTGAAGGATCCTCCTAACCTGAGGTATTGACACAGCTCCAAAGAGCAAGTTTCCCATGTGGAGATGAGATCTGTTCTGATTGTTTCCTTAGGAAGCCCCCATATTCTGATATTGGAAACCAGGCCTCTGAGGAGAGATACCTAGAAACCAAAGCAATGCATCAGAAGTTGGCTCAGGTTGGAGTTTCTGTCCATGATGGCCCCTTTATAAAGGGGAGCCTCTCATGAGGCCATGTAGGTTTTCCCACGATAGGAGTTGTGAGATGATCCAATCTGCAAGGATTCCTTCTGTGGGACAGTCAAGACCTGTTGGAAGGCTCCAGGACATCCCATATGGAACGGCGCCAGAGCAGGATTCCAAGGATGGATGCCTAGAGAGTCTGCTTTGCATTCCAGTTGTCTCCTAGCGACAAGGCAGGTTTGATATTCTGCCTCTGGGGGAGTAATCGACGGGGCTGAGTTGAAATGTACTCTCCTGCCGAATGGTCATAATGCGGGTATGTGTCCATGGAGACCTTGGAATAGGGCGGTTGCTCCGGCTACCTGAAGGTTTCTCCTAACTGGAGGCTTTTACAGAGCTCCAAAGGATAAGTTTCCCATGTGAAGACAAGATTTGTTCTGATTGGTATCTCTGGAATCCCCCATATGCTGGTATTGGAAAACAGGCCTCTGAGGAGAGATGCTTAGAAAAAAAAGCAATGGAACCAATTACATTCTAGGGGCCAGTCCAGTTTAATCTTCTTCTCTTGGGTTATCTGTCTACGGGTGAGTTGTCGTCGTTGCTCAGCTTGTGAGAGATCGCCCCTCTTTGTCCTGGGTGGCCTACACTATTGGAATGGCCTCTGGGACTTTGGAGGTTTCTCCTTATCTGTAGGGTTGTGGCCAATGGAATGGGAAGAATTTCCTTGGAGAGGGCAGGCACAGTCCTGAGGTGTGGCTCCAGGGGCCTCAGTCTGGAGGGTGTGTGGGACAGGGATGTCAGGATAGAAGTCTGAAAACACAAACTCGGCTTAGGTTTGGGGACGTAGGTATGGCAGGCCCAATCTACAGACTATGAGGAGAATTTTTTGGGCTATGACCTAAGGGTGAGTGTGAACACTTGCTGAAGCTTATGTCTCTGGATTTTGTGTCAATAGTGGCCATGGAATGTCGGGCTGGCCTCATGGGCCATGGACGAGTCTTTCTCTCTGGACCCCAATCCCTTGGCATGGCCCAATCCCAAGTGATTGGGGTCATTCTGTGAGTGGGAGGAGTCCTTTCTGTATTTATTTACCTCAAATGTCCCACCAAAGAGGGATTCCAGAGCAGAGCCCTGAGTAGGAGTGACTAGATGTCTCTACCTCTGGTTAAGATTGGGTGACTTGGGGCATGGCAGGCCCCATATGTGGGCTCATGGTCCAGCCACTGAGAGGCTTTACTTGAGGACAGGGCTCAAACTGAGGGTCCCAATGTGTGTTTAAGCCCACCGCAGCTCTTAAGCATAGGCAGGGCCTCAGGGACCCTACACTACCCTCAGAGGCCCTACTACTACCCCTGTAGGCCCTACAGGGGTCCTACACTGAACGTTGGACAAGATGCCAACCACAAGATTCTGGCGAGAGGGAAGGAGGAGTTCTGATTTCTGCATCACGTTCACCCATGGGAAGTGATAGAGATAAGGTCTAGGATTCTGTAGCCTGAAAACCGAAGTTGGAAAGAGATGGCGACCTAAGGCCATGGCGGTTCAGATGTTCTCAGTGTACTGCAAGCTGTCTGGGTGTCGGTTGGGAATTCAGGCCTCAGGTTATGTCAGACAGGGCATTAGTGCACAGGCTAGACTATATAATTGGTGTACAGTTGAGTGACGTGCAGGTTTATCCTCATTTGAGGTTTCTGGGTAGACCCATAGGGCAATATTTTTCTTCTAGAGGGCAGGCAGAGTGCAGCACTGTGTCATCAGAAATGCCAAAATAGAGGGCGTGTGGTCCAGGAGAGTGAGGACGGAAGTCGGAGAACACTAGCTACGCTTAGGTTTTGGGGTGAGGGCACAGCAGGTACACTCTGAAGAGCTGAATCAAGATCTCGTGCATCTGAAGTCAAGGCGAAGATCAGCTGTTGGCTCAGGTTGGAGTTTCTTTCCATGATCTGCCTTCATGAAGATTGGGGGCATCATGTGACCTTGGAAGCTTTCCATGATATGAGTTGTTAGGTGGTCCATGCACAAGGACTCCTGTGGGACAGTCGAGACCTGTTGGATGGCTCAAGGATGTCCCATAAGGAATGACGCAAGAGCAGGGTTCTAAGGATGGATGCCTGAAGAGCCCAACTTGCATTTCAATTGTCTCCTAGCGACAAGGCAGGTTCAATCTGCTGGCGCTGGAGTAGCAACCGAGGGGGTTTAGTTGAAATGGACTCTCCTGAGGATGGGTCATATTTTGGGATTGTGTCCATGGAGATATTCAAATGGGGCAGTGGCTCCAGTGACCTGAAGTTTTCTCCTAACTGGAGGTTATGACACAGCTCCATAGAGCAAGATTCCCATGTGGAGACGAGATTTTTTCTGATAGGTAGCTCTGGAAACCCCCTTATGCTGGTATTGGAATCCAGGCCTCTGAGGAGAGATGACTGAAAACAAAAGCAATGGATCCAATTAGGGCCTAGGTGCCTGTCTTGTTCAATATTCTTTTCTATGGATATCTGTCTAAGGTTCTGATTGGAGGTAGTGGCTCAGCTTGTGCCAGAGGGTCCCTGTATGTCCAGGACATCCTACACTATTGGGATGGCCTCAGAGATTTTGGATGATTCTCCTAATCTGTCAGGTTGTGCCACATGAATGAGCAGAATTCCCTTGGAGAGGGCAGGCACAGTCCTGAGGTGTGGCTCCATGGGGCCCAGCCTTTAGAATGTGTGGGTGAGGACAATGGAGACAGAAGTCTGAAAACACAAACTCGGCTTAGGTTTGGGGACATAGGTATGGCAGGCCCGATCTACAGACCTTGAGAATTTTGGGGGCTCTGAACAAAGGGCAAGTGTGTGGCGCTTTTTCAGGTTTTTGTCTCCGGATTTTGTGTCAATGGTGGCCGTGGAATGTCAGGCTGGCCTCATCAACCATGGACGAGTATTTCTCTCTGTGGATTTGGCCAGATTCCAAGTGTTTGGGGTCATTCTTTGGATGGTAGGAGTCCTTACTTTTTTTTTTTCTTTATCTTGGTTTTTTTTTTTTTATTTATTTATTTTTACCTTATGTGTCCCACCAAAGAGGGATTCCAGAAAAGAGCTCTGAATAAGGTTGACTAGACTTCTCAAGCTCTGGCTAGGATTGGGGGAGTAGGGGCATGGCAAGTCCCATATGCAGGCTCTTGGTCCAGCCCCGGAGAGGCTTTACTTGAGGCCAGGGTTCATGCTTAGGGTCCTAATGTGTGTTTGTGCCCATCGCAGCCCTCAAGCATGTCTGAGGCCTCATGGGCCATGCTGGGTTCTCATATACTGAACGTTGGACAACATGCCAACCACAAGGTTTCTGGTCATGGGGAAGGTGAAGTTCTGATTTCTGCATCACGTACATCACTTAGTTGTGAGTGGAGATAATGTCTAGGTTCTGAAGCCTGAAGACCAAGGTTGGGAAGAGATGATGACCAAAGGCCATGGCATGTTCGATGTGTTCAGTGTGAGGCCAGGTGTCTGGGTGTCGGTCACGAGGTCTGGGATCAGGCTGTGTCAGACAGGGCATTAGTGCCCAGGCTAGACTGTATAATTGGGGTACAGTCTAGAGAATTGCAGGTTGATCCTCATTTGATGTTTCTGGGTAGACCCCTAGAGCAAAGTCTCTCTTCTGGAGGGCAGGCAGAGTGCTGCATTTTGTCTCCAGAATTCCCAAAGTGGAAGGCTTGTGGGCCAGGAGTGTGAGGACGGAAGTCTGAGAACGCGAGCTGGCTTAGGTTTTGGGGCGAGGGCAAGGCAGGCACACTCTGCAGAGCTGAATTGAGATCTCATGCATCTGAAGTCAGGGCGAGGATCAGACGGGAGTTTCTGTCCATGATGTCCTCTACCTGAAGGTGGAGGCATCACGAGGCCATGGAGGTTTTCCCACGGTGCGAGTGTGTGATGCTGCAAACCACAAGGATTCCTTCTGCAGGACAGTTGAGACCTGTTGAATGGATCAAGGACACCCCATTAGGAATTTCTCCAGAGCAGAGTTCTAACAACGGATACCTGGGCAACGAACTCGCATTCCAATTGTCTCCTAGTGACAAAGCAGGTTTGATCTGCTGGCACTGGGTGAGCAACCGCCAGGTTTGAGTTGAAATGGACTCTCCTGAGGATGGGTCATAATGTTGGATTGTGTCCATTGAGACATTGGAATGGGGCGGTGGCTCCAGTGACGTGAAATTTTCTCCTAACGGGAGGTTTTGACACAGTTCCATATAGCATGATTCCCATGTGGCATGCGATTTGTTCTGATTGGTAGCTCCAGAAACCCCCATGTGCTGGTATTGGAATCCAGGCCTCTGAGGAGAGATACGTGAAAACAAAAGCAATGGATCCGTTTAGGGCCTAGGTGCCTGTCCTGTTCAATCTTCTTTTCTATGGATATCTATCTACAGGTCTGATTGGAGGTAGTGGCTCAGCTTGTGGCAGATGGTCCCTGTTTGTCCCGGACATCCTACAATATTGGGGTGGCCTCGGGGACTTCGGATGTTTCTCCTAATCTGTCAGGTTGTGCCAAAGGAATGAGCAGAATTCCCATGGAGAGGGCAGGCACAGTCCTGAGGTGTGGCTCCATGGGGCCAAGCCTTGAGGGTGTGTGGGCCAGGACAATGGAGACAGAAGTCTGAAAACACAAACGTGGCTTAGGTTTGGGGACATAGGTATGGCAGGCCCGATCTACAGACCGTGAGAATTTTTCAGGCTTTGAACAAAGGGCGAGTGTGTGGCGCTTTTTCAGGCTTTTGTCTCCGGATTTTGTGTCAATGGTGGCCGTGGAATGTCAGGATGGCCTCATCAGCCATGGACGAGTATTTCTCTCTGTGAATTTGGCCCAATTCCAAGTGTTTGCGGTCATTCTTTGGACGGTAGGAGTCCTTTCTCTATTTTTTTTTTAACCTCATGTGTCCCACCAAGGAGGGATTCTAGAGAAGAGATCTGAGTAGGGGTGACTAGACTTCTCAAGCACTGGTTAAGGCTTGGGGAGTAGGGGCATGGTAATCTCCATATGTGGGCTCTTGGTCCATCCCGGAGAGGCTTTACTTGAGGCCAGGGATCATGCTTAGGATCCTAATGTGTGTTTGTGCCCATCGCAGCCCTCAAGCAGGTCTGGGGCCTCATGGGCCATGCTGGTTTCTCCTACACTGCACGTTGGACAACATGCCAACCACAGGGTTTCTGGTCATGGGGAAGGAGGAGTTCTGATTTCTGCATCACGTACACGGCATGGCAGTGAGTAGAGATAAGGCCTAGATTCTGAAGCCTGAAAACCGAGGTTGGTAAGAGATGACGACCTAAGGCCATGGTGGGTCCGATGCACTTAGTGTGCGGCCAGATGTCTGTGTCCATCATGAGGTCTGGGCTCAGGCTGTGTCAGGCAGGGCATTAGTCCCCAGGCTAGACTGTATAATTGGGATACAGTCGAGTGATGTGAAGGTTGGTCCTCATTTGGGGTTTCTGGTTGGCCCCATAGGGCAAAGATTTTCTTCTGGAGGGCAGGCAGAGTGCTGCATTCTGGCTCCAGAATTGCCAACTTCAGGGCTTGTGGGCCAGGTGTTTTAACAGAAGTCTGAGAACACAAGTTCAGCTTTGAATTCGCAGAGGTGACATGGCAGGCACACTCTACAGACCTGAAATGAGATCTCGTGCATCTGAAGTCAGGGCGAGGATCAGATGTTGGCTTAGGTTGGAGTTTCTGTACATGATGTCCCCTTCATTAAGGTGGGGGGGGGCATCAGGAAACCATGGAAGATTTCCAACTTTGTGAGTGTGTGATGCTCCAAACCACAAGGATTCCGTCAGCGGGACAGTCACGACCTTTTGGATGGATCAAGGGCGTCCCATAAGAAATGCTCCAAAGCACAGTTCTAATGATGGATGCCTGGGCAGTCCAACTTGCATTCCAGTTGTGTCCTAGTGAAAAGGAGGATTCGATCTGCTGTCACTGGGGGAACAACCGAGGGGGCTGAATTGAAATGGACTCTCATGAGGATCAGTCATGATGTGGATTTGTGTCCATGGATCCCTTGGAATGGGGCAGTGGCTCTGTTGCCCTGAAGAATTCTCCTAACCTGAGGTTTTGATGCAGCTCCAAAGAGCAAGTTTCCCATGTAGAGACGAGATTTGTTCTGAAACCCCCACAACCTGGTATTGGAAACCAAGCATCTGGGGAACAATGCCTGGAATCCAAAGCAATGGATCTGATTACGGTCTAGGGGCCTGTCCTTTTCAATATTCTCCTCTGAGTGTCTCTGTCTAAGATTCAGAATGGAGGTCACTGCTCAGCTTGTGTCAGATCACCCATGTTTGTTGGGGGAGGCCAACACTATTGGACTGGTCTTGGGAATTGGAGGTTTCTCCTAATCTGTAAGGTTGTGGCAAATGAAACGGGCAGAGTTCCCTTGGAGAGCACTGGCACAGTCCTTAGGTGTGACGCAACCTTTCTGGGTGTCATCCAGGAGGTCCAGGCTCAGGCTGTGTCAGACAGGGCATTAGTGCCAAGCTTAGACTGTATAATTGGAGTAAAGTTGAGTGGCATGCAGGTTGATCCTCATTTGGCGTTTCTGGGTAGCCCCAGGGGCAACGTTTTTCTTCTGGAGGGAAGGAAGAGTGCTGCATTGTGGCGACGGAATTCTCACACTGGAGGGCTTGTGGGCCAGAATTGTGAGGAAGGAAGTGTGAGAACACAAGCTAGGCTTAGGTTTTGGGTCAAGATCATGGCAGGCACACTCTGTAGAGCTAAATCTAAATCTCATGCATCTGAAGTCAGGGCGAGGATCAGACGTAGGCTCAGGTTGAAGTTTCTGTTCAGGATGGCCCCTTAATGATGGTGGGGGGCATCATGGGGCTATGGAGACTTTCCCACTATTGGCATTGTATGTTGCTCCAATCGGCAAGGATTCCTTCTACAGGACAGTCGAGACCGGTCATATTGCTCCAGGACGTCCCATGCGGAACCACGGCAGTGCAGGGTTCTCAGGATGGATTCCTGGAGTGCCCGCCTCACATTCCTATTGTCTCCTAGTGACAAGGCAGGTTCGATCTGCTTCTTTTGGGGAGCAACCAAAGGGGATGTGTTGAAATGGACTCGCCTGCGGATGGGTCATAATGTGGGTTTGTGTCCATGGAGACCTTGGAATGGGATGTTGGCTGCTGGGACCTGAAGGTTTCCCTTAACTGGAGGTTGGGACACAGCTCCAAAATGCATGTTTCCCATGTGGAAATGAGATTTGTTCAGACTGGTACCTCCAGAAGAACACATATGCTGGTATTGGAAACCAGGCCTCTGAGGAGAGATGCCTGGAATCAAAAGCAATGGATCTGATTAGGTCCTAGGTGCCTGTCCGGTTCAATCTTCTTCTCTGGGGTTATCTGTCTATGGGTCTGAGTTGAGGTAGTTGCTCATCTTGGGACAGATCACCCTGTTTGCCCTGAGTGGCCAACACTATTGGGATGGCCTCAGGGACGTTGGAGTGTTCTCCTAATCTTTAGGGTTGTGGCCAATGGAATGGGCAGAATTTGCTTGGAGAAGGCAGGCACAGTCCTGAGGCATGGCTCCAGGGGCCCCAGCCTGGAGGGTGTGTGGGCCAGGACAGTGGGGACAGAAATCTGAAAACCCAAACTCAGCTTAGGTTTGGGGACGTAGGTATGACAGGCCTGTGAGGAGAATTTTTCAGGCTATGAACAAAGGGCAAGTGTGAGGCATATCTCCAGGCTTTTGTCTCTAGATTTTGTGTCAATGGTGGCCATGGAATGACGGGATGGCCTCTTTGGCCATGGATGATTCTTTCTCTTTTAAGATTTGGTCAGATCCCAAGTTTTGGGGCTCATTCAGGGGATGGAGGAGACCCTTCGACATTTTTTTCCTCAGGGGTTCCAGAGCAGAGACCTGAATAGGGGTGACTAGACCTCTCAACCTCTCATTAATATTGGGGGACTAGGGATGGCAATGCGGGTTCTTGGTCCAGCCCCTGAGAGGCTTTACTTGAGGACAGGGCTCACACTGAGGGTCCCAATGTGTTTGTGCCCATTGCGGTTCTCAAGCATGGGCGGGGACTCATGGGCTACACTGGATTCTCCTACACTGAACATTGGAAAACATGCCAACCACAAGGTTTCTTGCCTTGAGGAAGAAGGAGTTTCATTTCTGCATCACGTTCACCCCTGGGTAATGAGTATATATAAGGTCTAGGTTCTGAAACCTGAAAACCAAGGTTGGGAAGAGATGATGACCTAAAGCCATGGCGGGTCTGATGTGCTCAGTGTACAGCCAGCTGTCTAGGTGTCGGTTGGGAATTCAGACCTCAGGCTGTGCAAGACAGGGCATTAACGCCGAAGCGAAACTGTATAATTGGGGTAGAGTCAAGTGGCATGCAGGTTGATCCTCATTTGGTGTTTCTGGTTAGCCCCATAGGACAACGTTTCTCTTCTGGAGGGCAGTCAGAGTGCTGCATTGTGTCTCTCCAGAATTCCCTAACTGGAGGGCTGGTGGGCTCGGAGTGTGAGGACGAAGTCTGAGAACAATAGCTAGGTTTTGCTTCGGGGCGGGGTTTCGGCAGGCACACTCTGCAGAGTTGAATCAAGATTTCGTGCATCTGAAGTCAGGGCGAGGATTAGACGTTGGCTCAGGTTGGAGTTTCTGTCCAAGATGGCTCTTTCATGAAGGGGACGGTGCACCACGAGGCCACAGAGCTTTTCCCATGATGGGAGTTGTGAGGTGCTCCAAAGCGAAAGGATTCCGTCTGCAGGACAGCTGTGACCTGTTGGATGGCTCCAGGACGTCCCATATGGAATTACTTCAGAGTAGTTTTAAACAGATGAATGCCTAGCCAGCCCGCCTCACATTCCAATTGTCTCCTAGTGACAAGATAGGTTCGATCTGCTGGCTCTAGGGGAGCACCCAAGGGCACTGAGTTGAAATAGACTCTCCTGCAGATGGGTCCTAATGTGGGATTGTGTCCATGGAGACCTTGGAATGAGGTGGTGGCACCGGGGCCCTGAAGGATTTTCCTAGCCGGAGGTTATGACACAGCTTGAAAGAGCACGTTTCCCATGTGGAGAAGACATTTGTTCTGACTGATGACTCAGGAAACCCCCATATGGTGGTATTGAAAACCAGGCCTCTGAGGTTCTGACATAGCTCCACGAGCAAGTTTCCAATGTGCAGACAAGACTTGCTCTGAAGGGGCCTCTGGAAACCCCATAGGCTGGTATTGGAAAACAGGCCTCTGAGAAGAGATGCCTGGAAACCAAAGCAATGGATCTGATTAGGGCCTAGGGGCCTGTCCAGTTCAATGTTCTTCTCTGGGGACATCTGTCTCCGAGTTGGTGTGGAGCTAGTTGCTCAGATAGTGTCAGATCACCCCTGTTTGTTCCAAGCGGCCTACAATATTGGTATGGTCCCAGGGACATTGGAGATTTCTCCTGATTTATATGGTTGTGGCCAATGGAATATGAAGAATTCCCTTTGAGAGGGAAGGAACAATCCTGAGGTGTGGTTCCAGGGGCCCTAGCCTGGAGGGTGTGTGTTTTCAGACAACTGTCCAAACAGCCCAGGCCTACACAGCCTACAGGCTCAGGCCCCTGAAGCCAAACCTGAGGACTATACTTGCCCTCTCCAAGGGAATTGTGTGTGCCCATTCCAATGGCCACAACCCTTCTAATAGGATAAACCTCGAAAGTCCCTGATCCATCTCAATAGTGGTGACTTCACAGAAAAAACAGGGGCAATCTGAGCCCAACTGAGCATCTACCTGCACTCAGACCCAAGACAGATGTCCCCAGAGGTAAAAAGGAAAGAACAGGCAACTAGGCACTAATCAGATCCATTGCTTTGGTTTCCAGGCATCTCTCCTCAGAGGCCTGGATTTCAAAAGCAGCATATAGCTGTTTCTTGACCCACACATCAGAAAACATCTCATCTACACATGGGAAACTTGCACGTTGGGGCTGTGTCAAAGCCTCTGTTAAGGAGAACCCTTTAGGGCCCCAGTGCCTCCGCTTCATTCCAAGGTCTCCATAGACACAAAAGCACATTAGTACCCATCCCCAGGGGTGTCCATTTCAACTCAGCGTCCTCGGTTGCTCCCCACAGATCCAGGAGATCTAACCTGTCTTGTTGCTAGGAGACAATTGGAATGCGAGGTGGGCTACCCAGCCATCCATCCTTAGAACCCTGCTCAGAATCATTGGCCTGGATCCAAACGACAGGTCTCAATTGTCCTGCAGAAGACTCTCTGCAGTTTGGAGCTTCTCACAACTCCCATCGTGGGAAAACCCCCATGGCCTCGTGATGCCCCCCCATTCATGAAGGGGCCATCAGGGACAGAAACTCCAACCTGAGCGATCGTCTGATCCTCGCCCTGACATCAGATGAACGAGATCTAGATTCAGGTCTGTAGATTGTGCCTGCCATGGCCTCACCCAGAAACCTAAGCCTAGCTTGTGTTATCAAACTTTTTTCGTCAGACTACTGGCCCACAAGCCCTCCAGTTTGGCAATCCAGAACTGCAATGCAGCGCTCTGCCGGCGCTCCAGAAGAAAAACATTGTCCGCTGGGGCTACCCATTAATTCCAAATGAGGATCAAACTGCACCGACCTTGGCTGTACCCCAAATACATAGACTGACCAGGGCACTAATGCCCTTTCTGAGACAGCCTGAGCCTGGACCCCCTGGCCCCTCCCAGACAGCTGGCCGAACACTGAGCACATCGAGCCGCCATGGCCTTAGGTCGTCATCTCTTCCCACCCTCGGTTTTCAGGTTTCAGAACCTAGACCTTATCTCCAATCACTGCCCAGGGTTGAAGGTGATGCAGAAATCAGAACTCCTTCCCCAAAGCAAGAAACCTTGTGGTTGGCATGGTGTCCAACGTTCAGTGTAGTTGAAACCAGTGTGGCCCATGAGGCCCCGCCCATGCTCGCGGGCCACATTGGTCACAAACACACATTGTGACCCTCAGGCTGAGCCCAATCCTCAAGTAAGGCCACTCCGTGGCTGGATGAAGAGATATCATATTGGGCTTGCCATGCCCCTAGGCCCCAATTTTTAACCATAGTTCGGGTTGTCCCTTCAGTCTTCCCCACGGCTTGGCTTTGGAATTCCTCTTTTGGTGGGACACCTGAGGTAACAAAACTGAAATGAGTCCTCCCATCCCACAGATTGACGAAAAGCAATTGCGAATCGGGCCAAATCCTCAGAGAGGAAGATTCGTCCATGGCCCATGAGGCCGCCCCGACATTCCACGGCCATCGCTGATACAAAATCCAGAGACAAAAGTTTGAGCAAGCACCTCAGACTCGCACTTTCTTCATAACCTGAAGAGTTCTTCTCATGGTTTGTAGATCGGGCCTGCCATACTTACGTCACCAAACCTAAGCTGAGTTTGTGTTTTCAGACTTCTGTCCTAAAAGTCTTGGGCCACACACCCTCCAGGCTGGGCCCCTGGAGCCACACATTCGGACTGTGCCTACCAATCCATGGGAATTCTGCCCATTCCATGGTCCAAAATCGTACAAATTAGGAGAAACCTCCAAAGTCCCTGAGGCCATCCCAATAGTGTAGGTCGCCCGGAACAAACAAGGGCTGTCTGACACCAGCTGATAATCGACCTCAACTCATACCATAGATGGATGTCCCCGGAGAAGAAGATTGAACCAGACAGGACCCTAGGCCATAATAGGATCCATTGCTTTGGGTTACAGGCATGTGTCCTCAAAAGTCTGATTCCAATACGAGCATAGGTGTTTTCCTGTGGCACCCATCAGAACTCATCTCGTCTCCACAAGGAAACCTGTGCATGGGAGCCATGTCCAAAGCTTAGGAGAGTACTTCAGGGTCCCGGTGCCACCGCCCCATTCCAAGGCCCTCATGGACACAAAAACACATAGGACACATCCTCAGGAAAGTCCATTTCAACTCAGCCACCCCGGTTGCTCCCGCAGAGCCATCAGATCTAAACTGTCTTGTTGCTAGGAGACAATTGGAATGCGAGGCGGGCTTCCCAGGCATCCATCCGCGAACGGTGCTCTGGAGTCATTCCATATGGGATGTCCTGGAGCTGTCCAACAGGTCTCAATTGTCCCGCAGAAGGAATCCATGAAGGGGGCATCCCACAACTCCCAACGTGGGAAACCCTCAATGGCCTCGAGATTCCGCTCCCTTCATGAAGTGGCCGTCATGCTCAGAAACTCCAACCTGAGCCAACGTCTGATCCTCGCCCTGACTTCAGATGCATGAGATATTGGTTCAGATCTGCAGGGGGTACCGGCCGTGCCCTCGCCCTGAAACCCAAGTCTAGCTTTTCTTCTCAGACTTCCGTCCTCACACTCCTCGCCCCAAGCCCTCAAGTTTGGCAATTCCGGACCCACAATGCAGCACCCTGCCTGCCCTCTAGAAAAAAAAATTATTGCCTCATGAGCTGCCCAGGCACCTTATATGAAAATAAACCTACACAGCACTCGACTTTACCCAAATTATATAGTCTAACCTGGGCACTAATGCACTGTCGAACACAACCTGAGCACGGACCTCCTGACCAACAACCAGAAAGCTAACCGCACACTGAGCACATAAAACCCGCCATGGCCTTAGGTCATCATCTCTTCCTTACCTCAGTTTTCAGGTTTCAGAACGAGACCTTATCTCCAATCACTGCCCAGGGGTGAGAGTGATGCAGAAATCAGAACTCCTCTTTACCCATGGCAAGAATCCTTGTGGTTGGCACGTTGTGCAACGTTCAGTTTTGGAGAAACCAGCATTCACCCTGAGGCCCCGCACATTCTCATCTACACATGGGAAACTTGCACGTTGGAGCTGTGTCAAAGCCTCTGTTTAGGAGAACCCTTTAGGGCCCCAGTGCCACCGCTTCATTTCAAGGTCTCCATAGACACAAAAGCACGTTAGGACCCATCCCCAGGGGTGTCCATTTCAACTCAGCGTCCTCGGTTGCTCCCCACAGATCCAGGAGATCTAACCTGTCCTGTTGCTAGGAGACAATTGGAATGCGAGGTGGGCTACCCAGCCATCCATCCTTAGAACCCTGCTCAGAATCATTGGCCTGGAGCCAAACAACAGGTCTCAATTGTCCTGCAGAAGACTCTCTGCAGTTTGGAGCTTCTCACAACTCCCATCGTGGGAAAACACCCATGGCCTCGTGATGCCCCCCCCCACATTCATGAAGGAGCCATCAGGGACAGAAACTCCAACCTGAGCAATCGTCTGATCCTAGCCCTGACTTCAGATGCACGAGATCTCGATTCAGGTATGTAGATTGTGCGTGCCATGGCCTCACTCAGAAACCTAAGCCTAGCTTGTGTTCTCAAACTTTTGTCGTCAGACTACTGGCCCACAAGCCCTCCAGTTTGGCAATCCAGAACTACAATGCAGCACTCTGCCGGCCCTGCAGAAGAAAAACATTGTCCTCTGGGGCTAAAGAGTAACCCCAAATGAGGATCAACCTGCACCGACCTTGGCTGTACCCCTGGCCCCGAAGCCCTCAAGTTTGGCAATTCCGGACCCACAGTGCAGCACTCTGCCTGCCCTGTAGAAAAAAATTATTGCTTCAGGAGCTGCCCCGGAATCTTAAATGAGAATAAACCTACACTGCACTCGACTCTACCCAAATTATATAGTTTAACGTGGGCACTAAACCACTGTCGGACACAACCTGAGCCCGGACCTCATACCAACCCCCAGAAAGCTGACAGCACACTGAGCACATAAGATCCGCCATGGCCTTAGGTCATCATCTCTTCCCTACTTCAGTTTTCAGGCTTCAGAACCGAGACCTATCGCCAATCACTGCCCAGGTTTGAGTGTGATGCAGAAATTAGAACTCCTCCTTACCCATGGCAAGAAACCTTGTGGTTGGCACATTGTCAACGGTCAGAGTAGAAGAAACCAGCATTCACCCCGAGTCCCCGCCCATTCTTGAGTGCGACGGGGTCATAAACACGCATTGTGACCCTCAGCATGAGTCTTCTCCTCTAGTAAGTCCTCTAAGTGGCTGGACCATTAGATGTCATAATGGGCTTGACATGTCCCTAGGCCCTAATTTTTAACCAGATTTCTGATTGTCCAGTCGCCCCTCCCCAGGGCTCTACTCTGGAATCCCTCATTTTGTGGGACACCTGAGGTTAAAAAAGAAAACAACAACAACAACAAAACGGACGTCTTCCATCCCACAGAATGACCCCAAACTCTTTGGACGGGGCCAAACCACCAGAGAGTAAGACTCATCCATTTCCCATGAAGTCACCCAGAAATTTCACCACCGTGAGTGACACGATATCCAGAGACAAAAACTTGAGCAGGAGCCTCACACTCGCTCTTTTTTCAAATCCCGAAGAGTTCTCCTCATGGTCTGTAGATCAGTCCTGCCATAACTATGACCGGAAACATAAGCCGAGGTTGTGTTTTCAGACAACTGTCCAAACATCCCTGGCCTACACAACCAACAGGCTCAGAACCCTGGAGCCAAACCTGAGGACTGTACTTGCCCTCTGTAAGGGAAATGTGTTTGCCATTTCCAATGGCCACAACCCTTCTAATAGAATAAACACCCAATACCTGATCCATCTCACTAGGGCTGGCTTCCCAGGAAAAACAGGGGCAATCTGAGCCCATCTGTGCACCTACCTGCACTCAGACCCATAGACAGATGTCCCCAGAGGTAAAAAGGAAAGAACAGGCCCCTAGGCACTAATCAGATCCATTGCTTTGGTTTCCAGGCATCTTTCCTCAGAGGCCTGGATTTCAAAAGCAGCATATAGCTGTTTCTTGACCCACACATCAGAAAACATCTCATCTACACATGGGAAACTTGCACGTTGGAGCTCTGTCAAAGCCTCAATTTGGAGAACCCGTCAGGGCCCCAGTGCCACTGCTTCATTCCAAGGTCTCGATACACACAAAAGCACTCTAGGACCCAACCCCAGGAGAGTCCATTTCAACTCAGCCTCCTCGGTTGCTCCCCCAGATCCAGCAGATCTAACCTGTCTTGTTGCTAGGAGACAATTGGAATGCGAGGTGGGCTAACCAGCGATCCATCCTTAGAACCCTGCTCAGAATCATTGGCCTGGAGCCAAACAACAGGTCTCAATTGTCCTGCAGAAGACACTTTGCAGTTTGGAGCTTCTCACAAATCCCATCGTGGGACAACCCCCATGGCCTTGTGATGCTCCCCCTTCATGAAGGGGCCATAAGGGACAGAAATTCCAACCTGAGCGATCGTCTGATCCTCGCCCTGACTTCAGATGCACGAGATCTCGATTCCGGTCTGTAGATTCTGCCTGCCATGTCCTCCACCAGAAACCTAAGCCGAGCTTGTGTTCTCAGACTTCTGTCCTCAGACTACTGGCCCACAAGCCCTCCAGTTTGGCAATCCAGAACTACAATGCAGCACTCTGCCTGCCCTCCAGAAGAAAAACATTGCCCTCTGGGGCTACCCAGTAACCCCAAGTGAGGATCATCCTGCACCTACCTTGGCTGTACCCTGAACATATAGGCTGACCAGGGCACTAATGCCCTTTCTGACACAGCCTGAGCCTGGACTTCCTGGCCCCAACCAGACAGCTTGCCGCACACTGAGCACATCGAGCCGCCATGGCCTTAGGTTGTCATCTCTTCCCAACCTCGGTCTTCAGGCTTTAGATTCTAGACCTTATCTCCAATCACTGCCCAGGGTTGAAGGTGATGCAGAAATCAGAACTCCTTCCCCATGGCAAGAAACCTTGTGGTTGGCATGTTGTCCAACTTTCAGTGTAGTTGAATCCAGTGTTGCCCATGAGGCCCCTCCATGCTCGCAGGCTACATTGGTCACAAACAGACATTGTGACCCTCAGCCTTACCAAAGTCTTCAAGTAAGGCCTCTCAGTGGCTGGATGAAGAGATAGCATATTGGGATTGCCATGCCCCTAGGCCCCAATTTTTAACCATAGTTCAGGTGGTCCCTTCAGTCTTCCCCACGGCTTTGCTTTGGAATTCCTCTTTTCGTGGGACACCTGAGGTAACATAACTGAAAGGATGCTTCCCATCCCACAGATTGACGAAAATAATTGGGAATCGGGCGAAATCATTATAGAGGTAGATTCGTTCATGGCCCAAGAGGCATCCCCGACATTACACGGAGATCGCTGATACAAATTCCAGAGACAAATGCCTGAGCAAGCGCCTCAGACTCACTCTATATTCAAATCTTCATGAGTTCTTCTCATGGTTTGTAGATTGGGCCTGCCATACCGATGTCCCCAAAGCTGAGTTTGAGTATCGGAATCACAATCAGAACTCTGCCTTCCACAATGCTGTAATGCTTGTTCTTCGCATGGAGTCACACCTTCACGTGGGGAACCCTTCATGGCCCCTGATGCCACGCCCAAACATGAGTGTTGCTTGGGCACAAATTCACACTGTGACCCTAGCATGAGCCCAATGACAAAGAAAGGCCTGTCAGGTTCGGGACGAAGATCCTGCATATAGTCCTTGCCATGCCCATAGTCACCCAGGACTAACTAGATGGTGTGTATTCCAGTTGAGGGAACCCACTGCTGTGCTCTAGAGTCCCTATCCTGGGAGGTCCTTTGTGGCAGAAAACAGTACTCTTCACTTACCACAGAATGAACCCAAACCCTTGGGAGGTTGGACAATCCCCCGAGAGGAAGGCTCTTCCTCGGACCCTGAGGCAACCCCTACCGTGACCGGACACTGTGAACGCAACACGCAGAGACAAAAGCCTGAGCAACTGCCTCCCACTTGCCCTCCTTTGATATCCAGAGGATCGCCCCTCACGGACTGGAGATCAGGCCTGCCATTACCTTGGCCCCTTCCTGAGCCAAGTTTGCTCTTTCAGACATCAGTCCCACAGCCCTGGCAAACACAGCCTCTAGGCTGGGTCCTCTGGAGCCATACCACAGGACCGTGCCTGCTCTCTCCTGGGAAACTGTGTCCATTCCTTTGGCCACACACCACCAGAATATGAGAAACCTCAAGGCCCCCGAGGACATCCCACTACTGGGAGCCTCCCTGGACACACAGGGGCATTCGGACACAAGCTGAGCAGCTACCTCCACGAAGGCATGCACACAGATGTCAACAGAGATAGAAGGTTGAGCCGGACAGGCCATTAGGCCCTAATCTCAACTCTTGCTTTGGTTTCCAGGTGTCACTCCTCAGAGGCTTTGGTTCGAAGAACAGGATATGGGGCTTTCCTGAGGCACTGAACAGAACTCCTCTTGTCTCCGCATGGGAAGCTTCCTTGTTGGAGCTGTGTCAAACACCTCAGTTTGGAAAACCCTGCAGAGTCCCTGAGCCACCTCCACATTCCAAGGTCTCCCAGGCCACAAAGCCACAGTAGAACTCATCTTCAGGAGAGTCCATTTCAACTCTCCCCTCTAGGTAGCTCACCCAGGAGCCTGCAGATTGAGCCTGATTTGTCCTGACTAAACAGTGGGAATACGAGGTGGCGTTCCCAGGCATCCATGCTTAGACACCTGCTCTCGAGTCTTTCCATATGGGGCCTCTTGGAACCATCCAATAGGACTCGACTGTCGTGCAGAAGGTAACCTTCAGTTTTGGAGCAGTTCACAAATCCCATCATAGGCAAAATTTTCTGGCCTCATGAAGCCCCCACACCCTTCAGGAAGAGGCCATGCTGGACAAGAACTCTAGCCTGAGGCACGTCTCATAGTTGACATGACCTCAGTGCAGGAGATCTCGATTCAGCCTCTGCAGTGTGGGCCTGCCGTGCCCTCGGTCCCAAACCTCACGCTAGCTTGTGTTTTCAGACTTCCTTCCTCACACTCCTGGCAAACAAGCCCTCCGGACTAGGAACTCCGGAACCAAAACCCAGCCCAGTGTCAGCCCAACGGAAGAAAAACGTTTCCCTGTGGGGCTCTCCAAAAAACCCAGATGAGGATCAACCTGCTCGGGCCTTGACGGTACCCGAACTGGATAGGCTGCTCTGGGCACTCATGCTCTGCCTGACACAGCCTGAAGCCAGACGTCCAGACAGACAAGGAGACAGCTGGCCGCACACCCAGCACTTCGGACACGCCATGGTCTTATGCCGTCACCTCATCCTAACCTTGGTTTTCAGATATTTGAACCTAGACATTATATCAATTCTCCACACAGCTGGGTATAGCAAGCACAAAACAGAACTCCTCCTTCCCCATGGCTGTCAAGCTTGCTCTTGGCATGGAGTCACACCTTCAGGGTGGGAGAAACCTTCATGGCTTCTGATGCCACGCCCTAACTTGAGTGCTGCTTGGGCACAAATTCACACTGTGACCCTCAGCATGAGCCCCATGTCAAAGAAAGGCCTGTCAGGGCCTGGACCAAGAGCCCACATATGGGGCTTGCCAAGCCCCTATGCACCCAATCCTCACCACGGTTTGAATTTTCCAGTCGCCCCGCCCGTACCTGGAGCTCTGCTCTGGAATCCCTTTCTTGGAGAGACCCATGAGCCAGACAACACGACTCCACCCTTCCCACAAAATGACCCCAAACTCTTGGGAGCTGGGACAAATCCCCAGAGAGGGATACTCGTCCACAGTACCTGAGGCCACCGCTCCAATCCACGGCTATCCCGGACACAACATCCAGAGACAAAAGCCTGAAGGAACGCCTCCCACTCGCCCTTGTTTCAGAGGCCCAGGAGCTCCCTCTCGGGCTGTACATCCGGCCTGCCATACCCTAGGCGCCACTCATAAGCTGAGTTTGTGTATTCAGACTTCTGTGCCCACAGCCTGGACCCACACAACATCCAGGCTAGGGCCTCTGGACCAAACAGCGAAAGATTGTGCCTGCCCTCTCCAAGGAAAGTGTGCCCAATCCATTGACCACAACCCTACAGGTTAGGGAAAAGCTCCAAGATCCCTGAGGCCATCAATAGTATAGGCCACCCTGGACTAAGAGGCGCTCTCTGACACCAGCGGAGCAACTATCTCCACTTAGACTCTCAGACAGTGTCCCCAGAGACAGAAGGTTGAAATGGACAGGCCCCCAGGCCCTAATCTGAACCTTAGCTTTGGTTTCCATGTTTCCGTTCTCAGAGGACTGTTTTCGTAGACCAGCACATGGGGCTTTTTGGAGGCACCAAACCAAACATCTCTCATCTCCACATGGGCAGCTTTCTTACTGGGATGTATCAAACACTTCAGGTAGGAGAGTTCCGCAGGGCCACTGAACAACCAGCACATTCCAAGGTCTCCATGGACCCAAACGCACATTATGACGCATCCTCAGGAGAGGCCATTTCAACTCAGCCCCCTGGGTCGCGTGTTCCAGAGGCAGCAGATCAAACATATCTTGTCGCTAATAGCCAATGGGAATGCGAGGCATGCTGTACAGGGATCCATCCTTCGAACCCTGCTCTCCAGTCCTTCCATATGGTATGTCCTGGAGCCATGCAACAGGACTCGAATGTCCCGCAGAAGGAAACCTTGGGGTTTGGGGCAACCTCCAAACACAGCGTGGGAAAACTTCCTTGGCCTCATGAGACCCCACTTCATGAAGGTGCCATCATGGACACATACTCCAGCCTCAGCCAACGTCTGATCCTCAGCCTGACTTCAGATGCAGGAGATTTTGATTCAGCCTCTGCAGAGTGGGCCTGCTCTGCCCTTGGCTCCAATCCTCACACTAGCTTGTGTTTTCAGACTTCCGTCCTCACATTCCTGGCCCACAAACCATCCCTACTAGGAATTCTGGGGCCACAATGAAGAACTGTGCCTGCCTCCCAGGAGAAAAACATTGTCTATGGCGCTGCCCAGAAACCCCAAATGAGGATCAAACTGCTTGGCCCTCGGCAACACCCCAATTGCATAGGCTACCTTAAACAGTGATGCTCTGTCGCAAATAGCCTGAGCCCAGACCTTCCAACAGACACGGATACAGCTGGCTGCACACCCAGCACATTGGACCCGCCACTGCCTTAGGCCACCATCCATTCCCAACCTGGTTTTTCAGTCATCGGAACCTAGACCTTATCTCCAATCCCTGCACAGGGGGGAACCTGATGCACAAGTCAGAACCCCTCCTTCCCCATGGCAAGAAACCTTGCTGCTGGCAGTGAGTCAAACCTTCAGTGTAGGAGAAAACGGCATGGCCCATGAGGCCACGCCCTAGCGTGAGGGCCGCCTTGGGCACAAACACACATTGTGACCCTAGCGTGAGTACCTTATTCAAGTAACGCCTCTCAGTGACTGGACCAAGAGCCCGCATATGTGGCTTGCCATGCCCATAGGCACCCAGGACTAACTAGATGGTGTGTATTCCAGTTGAGGGAACCCACTGCTGTGCTCTAGAGTCCCTCTCCTGGGGGGTCCCCTGTGGCAGAAAACAGTACTCTTCATTCCCACAGGATGAACACAAACACTTGGGAGCTTGGACAATCCCCCGAGAGGAAGGCTCTTCCTCGACCTCAAAGACAACCCCTACCCTGACCGAACACTCTAAACGCAAAACCCAGAGACAAAGTCCTGAGTGACTGCCTCCCACTTGCCCTACTTTGATTTCCAGAGGATCTCCCCTCACGGACTAGAGATCAGGCCAGCCATTACATTGGCCCCTAGCTGAGCCAAGTTTGTTTTTTCAGACATCTGTCCCCACAGTCCTGGCAAACACAGCCTCTAGGCTGGGTCCTCTGGAGCCATAGCACAGGACCGTGCCTGCTCTCTCCTGGGAACCTGTGTCCATTCCTTTGGCCACACACCTCCAGAATATGAGAAACCTCAAGGCCTCCGAGGACATCCCACTACTGGGAGCCTCACTGGACTCACAGGGGCATTCGGACACAAGCTGAGCAGCTACATCCATGAATGCATGCACACAGATGTCAACAGAGATAGAAGGTTGAGCCGGACAGGCCTTTAGGCCGTAGTCTCAACTCTTGCTTTGGTTTCCAGGTGTCACTCCTCAGAGGCTTTGGTTCGAAGAACAGGGTATGGGGCTTTCCTGAGGCACGGAACAGAACTCCTCTCGTCTCCACATGGGAAGTTTCCTTGTTGGAGCCGTGTCAAACACCTCATATTGGAGAATCCTGCAGAGTCCCTGAGCCACCTCCATTTTCCAAGGTCTCCCAGGCCACAAAGCCACAGTAGGACTCATCTTCAGGAGAGACCATATCAACTCTCCCCTCCGGGTAGCTCACCCAGGAGCCCGCAGATTGAGCCTGCCTTGTCCTGACTAAAGAGTGGGAATATGAGGTGGCGTTCCCAGGCATCCATGCTTAGACACCTGCTCTCGAGTCTTTCCATATGGGGCCTCTTGGAACCATCCAATAGGACTCGACTGTCGTGCAGAAGGTAACCTTCAGTTTTGGAGCAGTTCACAAATCCCATCGTAGGCAAAACTTTCTGCCTCATGAAGCCCCCACACCCTTCAGGAAGAGGCCATGCTGGACAAAAACTCTAGCCTGAGGCACGTCTCATAGTTGACATGACCTCAGTGCAGGATATCCCGATTCAGCCTCTGCAGAGTGGGCCTGCGGTGCCCTCGGTCCCAAACCTCACGCTAGCTTGTGTTTTCAGACTTCCTTCCTCACACTCCTGGCAAACAAGCCCTCCGGACTAGGAGCTCCGGAACCAAAACCCAGCCCAGTGTCTGCCCAACGGAAAAAAAAACGTTTCCCTGTGGGGCTCTCCAGAAAACCCAGATGAGGATCAACCTGCTCGGGCCTCGACGGTACCCGAACTGGATAGGCTGCTCTGGGCACTCATGCTCTGCCTGACACAGCCTGAAGCCAGACGTCCAGACAGACAAGGAGACAGCTGGCCGCACACCCAGCACTTCGGACACGCCATGGTCTTATGCCGTCACCTCATCCTAACCTTGGTTTTCAGATATCTGAACCTAGACATTATATCAATTCTCCACACAGCTGGGTATAGCAAGCACAAAACAGAACTCCTCCTTCCCCATGGCTGTCAAGCTTGCTCTTGGCATGGAGTCACACCTTCAGAGTGGGAGAAACCTACAAGGCTTCTGATGCCACGCCCAAACTTGAGTGCTGCTTGGGCACAAATTCACACTGTGACCCTCAGCATGAGCCCCATGTCAAAGAAAGGCCTGTCAGGGCCTGGACCAAGAGCCCACATATGGGGCTTTCCAAACCCCTATGCACCCAATCCTCACCACGGTTTGAATTTTCCAGTCGCCCCGCCCGTACCTGGAGCTCTGCTCTGGAATCCCTTTCTTGGAGAGACCCATGAGCCAGACAACACGACTCCACCCTTCCCAAAAAATGACCCCAAACTCTTGGGAGCTGGGATAGATCCCCAGAGAGGGATACTCGTCCACAGTACCTGAGGCCACCGCTCCAATCCACGGCTATCCCAGACACAACATCCAGAGACAAAAGCCTGAAGGAACGCCTCCCACTCGCCCTTGTTTCAGAGGCCCAGGAGCTCCCTCTCGGGCTGTACATCCGGCCTGCCATACCCTAGGCGCCACTCCTAAGCTGAGTTTGTGTATTCAGACTTCTGTGCCCACAGCCTGGACCCACACAACATCCAGGCTAGGGCCTCTGGACCAAACAGCGAAAGATTGTGCCTGCCCTCTCCAAGGAAAGTGTGCCCAATCCATTGACCACAACCCTACAGGTTAGGGAAAAGCTCCAAGGTCCCTGAGGCCATCAATAGTATAGGCCACCCTGGACTAAGAGGGGCTCTCTGACACCAGCGGAGCAACTATCTCCACTTAGACTCTCAGACAGTGTCCCCAGAGACAGAAGGTTGAAATGGACAGGCCCCCAGGCCCTAATCTGAACCTTAGCTTTGGTTTCCATGTTTCCGTTCTCAGAGGACTGTTTTCGTAGACCAGCACATGGGGCTTTTCTGAGGCACCAAACCAAACATCTCTCATCTCCACATGGGCAGCTTTCTTACTGGGATGTATCAAACACTTCAGGTAGGAGAGTTCCGCAGGGCCACTGAACAACCAGCACATTCCTAGGTCTCCATGGACCCAAACGCACATTATGACGCATCCTCAGGAGAGGCCATTTCAACTCAGCCCCCTGGGTCGCGTGTTCCAGAGGCAGCAGATCAAACATATCTTGTCGCTAATAGCCAATGGGAATGCGAGGCATGCTGTACAGGGATCCATCCTTCGAACCCTGCTCTCCAGTCCTTCCATATGGTATGTCCTGGAGCCATGCAACAGGGCTCGAATGTCCCGCAGAAGGAAACCTTGGGGTTTGGGGCAACCTCCAAACTCAGCGTGGGAAAACTTCCTTGGCCTCATGAGGCCCCCACTTCATGAAGGTGCCATCATGGACACATACTCCAGCCTCAGCCAACGTCTGATCCTCAGCCTGACTTCAGATGCAGGAGATTTTGATTCAGCCTCTGCAGAGTGGGCCTGCTCTGCCCTTGGCTCCAATCCTCACACTAGCTTGTGTTTTCAGACTTCCGTCCTCACACTCCTGGCCCACAAACCCTCCCTACTGGGAATTCTGGGGCCACAATGAAGCACTGTGCCTGCCTCCCAGGAGAAAAACATTGTCTATGGCGCTGCCCAGAAACCCCAAATGAGGATCAAACTGCTTGGCCCTCGGCAACACCCCAATTGCATAGGCTACCTTAAACAGTGATGCTCTGTCGCAAATAGCCTGAGCCCAGACCTTCCAACAGACACCGACACAGCTGGCTGCACACCCAGCACATTGGACCCGCCACTGCCTTAGGCCACCATCCATTCCCAACCTGGGTTTTCAGTCATCGGAACCTAGACCTTATCTCCAATCCCTGCACAGGGGGGAACCTGATGCACAAGTCAGAACCCCTCCTTCCCCCTGGCAAGAAACCTTGCTGCTGGCAGTGAGTCAAACCTTCAGTGTAGGAGAAAACGGCATGGCCCATGAGGCCACGCCCAAGCGTGAGGGCCGCCTTGGGCACAAACACACATTGTGACCCTCAGCGTGAGTACCTTATTCAAGTAACGCCTCTCAGTGACTGGACCAAGAGCCCGCATATGTGGCTTGCCATGCCCATAGGCACCCAGGACTAACTAGATGGTGTGTATTCCAGTTGAGGGAACCCACTGCTGTGCTCTAGAGTCCCTCTCCTGGGGGGTCCCCTGTGGCAGAAAACAGTACTCTTCATTCCCACAGAATGAACACAAACACTTGGGAGCTTGGACAATCCCCCGAGAGGAAGGCTCTTCCTCGGCCTCTGAGACAACCCCTACCCTGACCGGACACTGTAAACGCAACACCCAGAGACAAAATCCTGAGTGACTGCCTCCCACTTGCCCTACTTTGATTTCCAGAGGATCTCCCCTCACGGACTAGAGATCAGGCCTGCCATTACATTGGCCCCTAGCTGAGCCAAGTTTGCTTTTTCAGACATCTGTCCCCACAGCCCTGGCAAACACAGCCTCTAGGCTGGGTCCTCTGGAGCCATAGCACAGGACGGTGCCTGCTCTCTCCTGGCAAACTGTGTCCATTCCTTTGGCCACACACCTCCAGAATATGAGAAACCTCAAGGCCTCCGAGGACATCCCACTACTGGGAGCCTCACTGGACTCACAGGGGCATTCGGACACAAGCTGAGCAGCTACATCCATGAATGCATGCACACAGATGTCAACAGAGATAGAAGGTTGAGCCGGACAGGCCTTTAGGCCGTAGTCTCAACTCTTGCTTTGGTTTCCAGGTGTCACTCCTCAGAGGCTTTGGTTCGAAGAACAGGGTATGCGGCTTTCCTGAGGCACGGAACAGAACTCCTCTCGTCTCCACATGGGAAGTTTCCTTGTTGGAGCCGTGTCAAACACCTCATGTTGGAGAATCCTGCAGAGTCCCTGAGCCACCTCCACATTCCAAGGTCTCCCAGGCCACCAAGCCACAGTAGGACTCATCTTCAGGAGAGTCCATTTCAACTCTCCCCTCTGCGTAGCTCACCCAGGAGCCCGCAGATTGAGCCTGCCTTGTCCTGACTAAAGAGTGGGAATATGAGGTGGCGTTCCCAGGCATCCATGCTTAGACACCTGCTCTCGAGTCTTTCCATATGGGGCCTCTTGGAACCATCCAATAGGACACGACTGTCGTACAGAAGGTAACCTTCAGTTTTGGAGCAGTTCACAAATCCCATCGTAGGCAAAACATTCTGGCCTCATGAAGCCCCCACACCCTTCAGGAAGTGGCCATGCTGGACAAAAACTCTAACCTGAGGCACGTCTCATAGTTGACATGACCTCAGTGCAGGAGATCTCGATTCAGCCTCTGCAGAGTGGGCCTGCCGTGCCCTCGGTCCCAAACCTCACACTAGCTTGTGTTTTCAGACTTCCTTCCTCACACTCCTGGCAAACAAGCCCTCCGGACTAGGAACTCCGGAACCAAAACCCAGCCCAGTGTCTGCCCAACGGAAGAAAAACGTTTCCCTGTGGGGCTCTCCAGAAAACCCAGATGAGGATCAAGCTGCTCGGGCCTCGACGGTACCTGAACTGGATAGGCTGCTCTGGGCACTCATGCTCTGCCTGACAAACAGCCTGAAGCCAGAAGTCCAGACAGACAAGGAGACAGCTGGCCGCACACCCAGCACATCGGACACGCCATGGTCTTATGCCGTCACCTCATCCTAACCTTGGTTTTCAGATATCTGAACCTAGACATTATATCAATTCTCCACACAGCTGGGTATAGCAAGCACAAAACAGAACTCCTCCTTCCCCATGGCTGTCAAGCTTGCTCTTGGCATGGAGTCACACCTTCAGGGTGGGAGAAACCTTCATGGCTTCTGATGCCACGCCCAAACTTGAGTGCTGTTTGGGCACAAATTCACATTGTGACCCTCAGCATGAGCCCCATGTCAAAGAAAGGCCTGTCAGGGCCTGGACCAAGAGCCCACATATGGGGCTTGCCAAGCCCCTATGCACCCAATCCTCACCACGGTTTGATTTTTCCAGTCGCCCGCCCGTACCTGGACCTCTGCTCTGGAATCCCTTTCTTGGAGAGACCCATGAGCCAGACAACACGACTCCACCCTTCCCAAAAAATGACCCCAAACTCTTGGGAGCTGGGACAAATCCCCAGAGAGGGATACTCGTCCACAGTACCTGAGGCCACCGCTCCAATCCACGGCTATCCCGGACACAACATCCAGAGACAAAAGCCTGAAGGAACGCCTCCCACTCGCCCTTGTTTCAGAGGCCCAGGAGCTCCCTCTCGGGCTGTACATCCGGCCTGCCATACCCTAGGCGCCACTCATAAGCTGAGTTTGTGTATTCAGACTTCTGTGCCCACAGCCTGGACCCACACAACATCCAGACTAGGGACTCTGGACCAAACAGCGAAAGATTGTGCCTGCCCTCTCCAAGGAAAGTGTGCCCAATCCATTGACCACAACCCTAAAGGTTACGGAAAAGCTCCAAGGTCCCTGAGGCCATCAATAGTATAGACCACCCTGGACTAAGAGGGGCTTTCTGTCACCAGCAGAGCAACTATCTCCACTTAGACTCTCAGACAGTGTCCCCAGAGACAGAATGTTGAAATGGACAGGCCCCCAGGCCCTAATCTGAACCTTAGCTTTGGTTTCCATGTTTCCGTTCTCAGAGGACTGTTTTCGTAGACCAGCACATGGGGCTTTTCTGAGGCACCAAACCAAACCTCTCTCATCTCCACATGGGCAGCTTTCTTACTGGGATGTATCAAACACTTCAGGTAGGAGAGTTCCGCTGGGCCACTGAACAATAAGCACATTCCAAGGTCTCCATGGACCCAAACGCACATTATGACGCATCCTCAGGAGAGGCCATTTCAACTCAGCCCCCTGGGTCGCGTGTTCCAGAGGCAGCAGATCAAACATATCTTGTCGCTAATAGCCAATGGGAATGCGAGGCATGCTGTACAGGGATCCATCCTTCGAACCCTGCTCTCCAGTCCTTCCATATGGTATGTCCTGGAGCCATGCAACAGGACTCGAATGTCCCGCAGAAGGAAACCTTGGGGTTTGGTGCAACCTCCAAACTCAGCGTGGGAAAACTTCCTTGGCCTCATGAGGCCCCCACTTCATGAAGGTGCCATCATGGACACATACTCCAGCCTCAGCCAACGTCTGATCCTCAGCCTGACTTCAGATGCAGGAGATTTTGATTCAGCCTCTGCAGAGTGGGCCTGCTCTGCCCTTGGCTCCAATCCTCACACTAGCTTGTGTTTTCAGACTTCCGTCCTCACACTCCTGGCCCACAAACCCTCCCTACTGGGAATTCTGGGGCCACAATGAAGCACTGTGCCTGCTTCCCAGGAGAAAAACATTGTCTATGGCGCTGCCCAGAAATCCCAAATGAGGATCAAACTGCTTGGCCCTCAGATACACCCCAATTGCATAGGCTACCTTAAACAGTGATGCTCTGTCGCAAATAGCCTGAGCCCAGACCTTCCAACAGACACCGACACAGCTGGCTGCACACCCAGCACATTGGACCCGCCACTGCCTTAGGCCACCATCCATTCCCAACCTGGGTTTTCAGTCATCGGAACCTAGACCTTATCTCCAATCCCTGCACAGGGGGGAACCTGATGCACAAGTCAGAACCCCTCCTTCCCCCTGGCAAGAAACCTTGCTGCTGGCAGTGAGTCAAACCTTCAGTGTAGGAGAAAACGGCATGGCCCATGAGGCCACGCCCAAGCGTGAGGGCCGCCTTGGGCACAAACACACATTGTGACCCTCAGCGTGTGTACCTTATTCAAGTAACGCCTCTCAGTGACTGGACCAAGAGCCCGCATATGTGGCTTGCCATGCCCATAGGCACCCAGGACTAACTAGATGGTGTGTATTCCAGTTGAGGGAACCCACTGCTGTGCTCTAGAGTCCCTCTCCTGGGGGGTCCCCTGTGGCAGAAAACAGTACTCTTCATTCCCACAGAATGAACACAAACACTTGAGAGCTTGGACAATCCCCCGAGAGGAAGGCTCTTCCTCGGCCTCTGAGACAACCCCTACCCTGACCGGACACTGTAAACGCAACACCCAGAGACAAAATCCTGAGTGACTGCCTCCCACTTGCCCTACTTTGATTTCCAGAGGATCTCCCCTTACGGACTAGAGATCAGGCCTGCCATTACATTGGCCCCTAGCTGAGCCAAGTTTGCTTTTCAGACATCTGTCCCCACAGCCCTGGCAAACACAGCCTCTAGGCTGGGTCCCCTGGCGCCATACCACAGGACCGTGCCTGCTCTCTCCTGGGAAACTGTGTCCATTCCTTTGGCCACACACCTCCAGAATATGAGAAACCTCATGGCCTCCGAGGACATCCCACTACTGGGAGCCTCACTGGACTCACAGGGGCATTCGGACACAAGCTGAGCAGCTACATCCATGAATGCATGCACACAGATGTCAACAGAGATAGAAGGTTGAGCCGGACAGGCCTTTAGGCCGTAGTCTCAACTTTTGCTTTGGTTTCCAGGTGTCACTCCTTAGAGGCTTTGGTTCGAAGAACAGGGTATGGGGCTTTCCTGAGGCACGGAACAGAACTCCTCTCATCTCCACATGGGAAGTTTCCTTGTTGGAGCCGTGTCAAACACCTCATGTTGGAGAAATCTGCAGAGTCCCTGAGCCACCTCCACATTCCAAGGTCTCCCAGGCCACCAAGCCACAGTAGGACTCATCTTCAGGAGAGACCATTTCAACTCTCCCCTCTGGGTAGCTCACCCAGGAGCCCGCAGATTGAGCCTGCCTTGTCCTGACTAAAGAGTGGGAATATGAGGTGGCGTTCCCAGGCATCCATGCTTAGACACATGCTCTCGAGTCTTTCCATATGGGGCCTCTTGGAACCATCCAATAGGACTCGACTGTCGTGCAGAAGGTAACCTTCAGTTTTGGAGCAGTTCACAAATCCCATCGTAGGCAAAACTTTCTGGCCTTATGAAGCCCCCACACCCTTCAGGAAGAGGCCATGCTGGACAAGCACTCTAGCCTGAGGCACGTCTCATAGTTGACATGACCTCAGTGCAGGAGATCTCGATTCAGCCTCTGCAGAGTGGGCCTGCCGTGCCCTCGGTCCCAAACCTCACGCTAGCTTGTGTTTTCAGACTTCCTTCCTCACACTCCTGGCAAACAAGCCCTCCGGACTAGGAACTCCGGAATCAAAACCCAGCCCAGTGTCTGCCCAACGGAAGAAAAACGTTTCCCTGTGGGGCTCTCCATAAAACCCAGATGAGGATCAACCTGCTCGGGCCTCGACGGTACCCAAACTGGATAGGCTGCTCTGGGCACTCATGCTCTGCCTGACACAGCCTGAAGCCAGACGTCCAGACAGACAAGGAGACAGCTGGCCGCACACCCAGCACTTCGGACACGCCATGGTCTTATGCCGTCACCTCATCCTAACCTTGGTTTTCAGATATCTGAACCTAGACATTATATCAATTCTCCACACAGCTGGGTATAGCAAGCACAAAACCGAACTCCTCCTTCCCCATGGCTGTCAAGCTTGCTCTTGGCATGGAGTCACACCTTCAGGGTGGGAGAAAACTTCATGGCTTCTGATGCCACGCCCAAACTTGAGTGCTGCTTGGGCACAAATTCACACTGTGACCCTCAGCATGAGCCCCATGTCAAAGAAAGGCCTGTCAGGGACTGGACCAAGAGCCCACATATGGGGCTTGCCAAGCCCCTATGCACCCAATCCTCACCACGGTTTGAATTTTCCAGTCGCCCGCCCGTACCTGGACCTCTGCTCTGGAATCCCTTTCTTGGAGAGACCCATGAGCCAGACAACACGACTCCACCCTTCCCAAAAAATGACCCCAAACTCTTGGGAGCTGGGACAAATCCCCAGAGAGGGATTCTCGTCCACAGTACCTGAGGCCACCGCTCCAATCCACGGCTATCCCGGACACAACATCCAGAGACAAAAGCCTGAAGGAACGCCTCCCACTCGCCCTTGTTTCAGAGGTCCAGGAGCTCCCTCTCGGGCTGTACATCCGGCCTGCCATACCCTAGGCGCCACTCATAAGCTGAGTTTGTGTATTCAGACTTCTGTGCCCACAGCCTGGACCCACACAACATCCAGGCTAGGGCCTCTGGACCAAACAGCGAAAGATTGTGCCTGCCCTCTCCAAGGAAAGTGTGCCCAATCCATTGACCACAACACTACAGGTTAGGGAAAAGCTCCAAGGTCCCTGAGGCCATCAATAGTATAGGCCACCCTGGAGTAAGAGGGGCTCTCTGACACCAGCGGAGCAACTATCTCCACTTAGACTCTCAGACAGTGTCCCCAGAGACAGAAGGTTGAAATGGACAGGCCCCCAGGCCCTAATCTGAACCTTAGCTTTGGTTTCCATGTTTCCGTTCTCAGAGGACTGTTTTCGTAGACCAGCACATGGGGCTTTCCTGAGGCACCAAACCAAACATTTCTCATCTCCACATGGGCAGCTTTCTTACTGGGATGTATCAAACACTTCAGGTAGGAGAGTTCCGCAGGGCCACCGAACAACCAGCACATTCCAAGGTCTCCATGGACCCAAACGCACATTATGACGCATCCTCAGGAGAGGCCATTTCAACTCAGCCCCCTGGGTCGCGTGTTCCAGAGGCAGCAGATCAAACATATCTTGTCGCTAATAGCCAATGGGAATGCGAGGCATGCTGTACAGGGATCCATCCTTCGAACCCTGCTCTCCAGTCCTTCCATATGGTATGTCCTGGAGCCATGCAACAGGACTCGAATGTCCCGCAGAAGGAAACCTTGTGGTTTGGGGCAACCTCCAAACTCAGCGTGGGAAAACTTCCTTGGCCTCATGAGGCCCCCACTTCATGAAGGTGCCATCATGGACACATACTCCAGCCTCAGCCAACGTCTGATCCTCAGCCTGACTTCAGATGCAGGAGATTTTGATTCAGCCTCTGCAGAGTGGGCCTGCTCTGCCCTTGGCTCCAATCCTCACACTAGCTTGTGTTTTCAGACTTCCGTCCTCACACTCCTGGCCCACAAACCCTCCCTACTGGGAATTCTGGGGCCACAATGAAGCACTGTGCCTGCCTCCCAGGAGAAAAACATTGTCTATGGCGCTGCCCAGAAACCCCAAATGAGGATCAAACTGCTTGGCCCTCGGCAACACCCCAATTGCATAGGCTAACTTAAACAGTGATGCTCTGTCGCAAATAGCCTGAGCCCAGACCTTCCAACAGACACCGACACAGCTGGCTGCACACCCAGCACATTGGACCCGCCACTGCCTTAGGCCACCATCCATTCCCAACCTGGGTTTTCAGTCATTGGAATCTAGACCTTATCTCCAATCCCTGCACAGGGGGGAACCTGATGCACAAGTCAGAACCCCTCCTTCCCCCTGGCAAGAACCCTTGCTGCTGGCAGTGAGTCAAACCTTCAGTGTAGGAGAAAACGGCATGGCCCATGAGGCCACGCCCAAGCGTGAGGGCCGCCTTGGGCACCAACACACATTGTGACCCTCAGCGTGAGTACCTTATTCAAGTAACGCCTCTCAGTGACTGGACCAAGAGCCCGCATATGTGGCTTGCCATGCCCATAGGCACCCAGGACTAACTAGATGGTGTGTATTCCAGTTGAGGGAACCCACTGCTGTGCTCTAGAGTCCCTCTCCTGGGGGGTCCCCTGTGGCAGAAAACAGTACTCTTCATTCCCACAGAATGAACACAAACACTTGGGAGCTTGGACAATCCCCCGAGAGGAAGGCTCTTCCTCGGCCTCTGAGACAACCCCTACCCTGACCGGACACTGTAAACGCAACACCCAGAGACAAAATCCTGAGTGACTGCCTCCCACTTTCCCTACTTTGATTTCCAGAGGATCTCCCCTCACGGACTAGAGATCAGGCCTGCCATTACATTGGCCCCTAGCTGAGCCAAGTTTGCTTTCTCAGACATCTGTCCCCACAGCCCTGGCAAACACAGCCTCTAGGCTGGGTCCTCTGGAGCCATACCAAAGGACCGTGCCTGCTCTCTCCTGGGAAACTGTGTCCATTCCTTTGGCCACACACCTCCAGAATATGAGAAACCTCAAGGCCTCCGAGGACATCCCACTACTGGGAACCTCACTGGACTCACAGGGGCATTCCGACACAAGCTGAGCAGCTACATCCATGAATGCATGCACACAGATGTCAACAGAGATAGAAGGTTGAGCCGGACAGGCCTTTAGGCCGTAGTCTCAACTCTTGCTTTGGTTTCCAGGTGTCACTCCTCAGAGGCTTTGGTTCGAAGAACAGGGTATGGGGCTTTCCTGAGGCACGGAACAGAACTCCTCTCGTCTCCACATGGGAAGTTTCCTTGTTGGAGCCGTGTCAAACCCCTCATGTTGGAGAATCCTGCAGAGACCCTGAGCCACCTCCACATTCCAAGGTCTCCCAGGCCACCAAGCCACAGTAGGACTCATCTTCAGGAGAGTCCTTTTCAACTCTCCCCTCTGGGTAGCTCACCCAGGAGCCCGCAGATTGAGCCTGCCTTGTCCTGACTAAAGAGTGGGAATATGAGGTGGCGTTCCCAGGCATCCATGCTTAGACACCTGCTCTCGAGTCTTTCCATATGGGGCCTCTTGGAACCATCCAATAGGACTCGACTGTCGTGCAGAAGGTAACCTTCAGTTTTGGAGCAGTTCACAAATCCCATCGTAGGCAAAACTTTCTGGCCTCATGAAGCCCCCACACCCTTCAGGAAGAGGCCATGCTGGACAAGAACTCTAGCCTGAGGCACGTCTCATAGTTGACATGACTTCAGTGCAGGAGATCTCGATTCAACCTCTGCAGAGTGGGCCTGCCGTGCCCTCGGTCCCAAACCTCACGCTAGCTTGTGTTTTCAGACTTCCTGCCTCACACTCCTGGCAAACAAGCCCTCCGGACTAGGAACTCCGGAACCAAAACCCAGCCCAGTGTCTGCCCAACGGAAGAAAAACTTTTCCCTGTGGGGCTCTCCAGAAAACCCAGATGAGGATCAACCTGCTCGGGCCTCGACGGTACCCGAACTGGATAGGCTGCTCTGGGCACTCATGCTCTGCCTGACACAGCCTGAAGCCAGACGTCCAGACAGACAAGGAGACAGCTGGCCGCACACCCAGCACTTCGGACACGCCATGGTCTTATGCCGTCACCTCATCCTAACCTTGGTTTTCAGATATCTGAACCTAGACATTATATCAATTCTCCACACAGCTGGTTATAGCAAGCACAAAACAGAACTCCTCCTTCCCCATGGCTGTCAAGCTTGCTCTTGGCATGGAGTCACACCTTCAGGGTGGGAGAAACCTTCATGGCCCCTGATGCCACGCCCAAACTTGAGTGCTGCTTGGGCACAAATTCACACTGTGACCCTCAGCATGAACCCCATGTCAAAGAAAGGCCTGTCAGGGCCTGGAACAAGAGCCCACATATGGAGCTTGCCAAGCCCCTATGCACCCAATCCTCACCACAGTTTGAATTATCCAGTCGCCCCGCCTGTACCTGGAGCTCTGCTCTGGAATCCCTTTCTTGGAGAGACCCATGAGCCAGACAACACGACTCCACCCTTTCCACAAAATGACCCCAAACTCTTCGGAGCTGGGACAAATCAGCAGAGAGGGATACTCATCCACAGTACCTGAGGCCACCGCTCCAATCCACGGCTATCCCGGACACAACATCCAGAGACAAAAGCCTGAAGGAACGCCTCCCACTCGCCCTTGTTTCAGAGGCCCACGAGCTCCCTCTCGGGCTGTACATCCGGCCTGCCATACCCTTGGTGCCACTCATACGCTGATTTTGTGTATTCAGACTTCTGTGCCCACAGCCTGCACCCACACAACATCCAGGCTAGGGCCTCTGGACCAAACAGCGAAAGATTGTGCCTGCCCTCTCCAAGGAAAGTGTGCCCAATCCATTGACCACAACCCTACATGTTAGGGAAAAGCTCCAAGGTCCCTGAGGCCATCAATAGTATAGGCCACCCTGGATTAAGAGGGGCTCTCTGACACCAGCGGAGCAACTATCTCCACTTAGACTCTCAGACAGTGTCCCCAGAGACAGAAGGTTGAAATGGACATGCCCCCAGGCCCTAATCTGAACCTTAGCTTTGGTTTCCATGTTTCCGTTCTCAGAGGACTGTTTTCGTAGACCAGCACATGGGGCTTTTCTGAGGCACCAAACCAAACCTCTCTCATCTCCACATGGGCAGCTTTCTTACTGGGATGTATCAAACACTTCAGGTAGGAGAGTTCCGCAGGGCCACCGAACAACCAGCACATTCCAAGGTCTCCATGGACCCAAACGCACATTATGACGCATCCTCAGGAGAGGCCATTTCAACCCAACCCCCTGGGTCGCGTGTTCCAGAGGCAGCAGATCAAACATATCTTGTCGCTAATAGCCAATGGGAATGCGAGGCATGCTGTACAGGGATCCATCCTTCGAACCCTGCTCTCCAGTCCTTCCATATGGTATGTCCTGGAGCCATGCAACAGGACTCGAATGTCCCGCAGAAGGAAACCTTGTGGTTTGGGGCAACCTCCAAACTCAGCGTGGGAAAACTTCCTTGGCCTCATGAGGCCCCCACTTCATGAAGGTGCCATCATGGACACATACTCCAGCCTCAGCCAACGTCTGATCCTCAGCCTGACTTCAGATGCAGGAGATTTTGATTCAGCCTCTGCAGAGTGGGTCTGCTCTGCCCTTGGCTCCAATCCTCACACTAGCTTGTGTTTTCAGACTTCCGTCCTCACACTCCTGGCCCACAAACCCTCCCTACTGGGAATTCTGGGGCCACAATGAAGCACTGTGCCTGCCTCCCAGGAGAAAAACATTGTCTATGGCGCTGCCCAGAAACCCCAAATGAGGATCAAACTGCTTGGCCCTCGGCAACACCCCAATTGCATAGGCTACCTTAAACAGTGATGCTCTGTCGCAAATAGGCTGAGCCCAGACCTTCCAACAGACACCGACACAGCTGGCTGCACACCCAGCACATTGGACCCGCCACTGCCTTAGGCCACCATCCATTCCCAACCTGGGTTTTCAGTCATCGGAACCTAGACCTTATCTCCAATCCCTGCACAGGGGGGAACCTGATGCACAAGTCAGAACCCCTCCTTCCCCCTGGCAAGAACCCTTGCTGCTGGCAGTGAGTCGAACCTTCAGTGTAGGAGAAAACGGCATGGCCCATGAGGCCACGCCCAAGCGTGAGGGCCGCCTTGGGCACAAACACACATTATGACCCTCAGCGTGAGTACCTTATTCAAGTAACGCCTCTCATTGACTGGACCAAGAGCCCGCATATGTGGCTTGCCATGCCCATAGGCACCCAGGACTAACTAGTTGGTGTGTATTCCAGTTGAGGGAACCCACTGCTGTGCTCTAGAGTCCCTCTCCTGGGGGGTCCCCTGTGGCAGAAAACAGTACTCTTCATTCCCACAGAATGAACACAAACACTTGGGAGCTTGGACAATCCCCCGAGAGGAAGGCTCTTCCTCGGCCTCTGAGACAACCCCTACCCTGACCGGACACTGTAAACGCAACACCCAGAGACAAAATCCTGAGTGACTGCCTCCCACTTCCCTACTTTTATTTCGAGAGGATCTCCCCTCACGGACTAGAGATCAGGCCTGCCATTACATTGGCCCCTAGCTTAGCCAAGTTTGCTTTTTCAGACATCTGTCCCCACAGCCCTGGCAAACACAGCCTCTAGGCTGGGTCCTCTGGAGCCATACCACAGGACCGTGCCTGCTCTCTCCTGGGAAACTGTGTCCATTCCTTTGGCCACACACCTCCAGAATATGAGAAACCTCAAGGCCTCCGAGGACATCCCACTACTGGGAGCCTCACTGGACTCAAAGGGGCATTCCGACACAAGCTGAGCAGCTACATCCATGAATGCATGCACACAGATGTCAACAGAGATAGAAGGATGAGCCGGACAGGCCTTTAGGCCGTAGTCTCAACTCTTGCTTTGGTTTCCAGGTGTCACTCCTCAGAGGCTTTGGTTCGAAGAACAGGGTATGGGGCTTTCCTGAGGCACGGAACAGAACTCCTCTCGTCTCCACATGGGAAGTTTCCTTGTTGGAGCCATGTCAAACACCTCATGTTGGAGAATCCTGCAGAGTCCCTGAGCCACCTCCACATTCCAAGGTCTCCCAGGCCACCAAGCCACAGTAGGACTCATCTTCAGGAGAGACCATTTCAACTCTCCCCTCTGGGTAGCTCACCCAGGAGCCCGCAGATTGAGCCTGCCTTGTCCTGACTAAAGAGTGGGAATATGAGGTGGCGTTCCCAGGCATCCATGCTTAGACACCTGCTCTCGAGTCTTTCCATATGGGGCCTCATGGAACCATCCAATAGGACTCGACTGTCGTGCAGAAGGTAACCTTCAGTTTTGGAGCAGTTCACAAATCCCATCGTAGGCAAAACTTTCTGGCCTCATGAAGCCCCCACACCCTTCAGGAAGAGGCCATGCTGGATAAGAACTCTAGCCTGAGGCACGTCTCATAGTTGACATGACCTCAGTGCAGGAGATCTCGATTCAGCCTCTGCAGAGTGGGCCTGCCGTGCCCTCGGTCCCAAACCTCACGCTAGCTTGTGTTTTCAGACTTCCTTCCTCACCCTCCTGGCAAACAAGCCCTCCGGAATAGGAACTCCGGAACCAAAACCCAGCCCAGTGTCTGCCCAACGGAAGAAAAACGTTTCCCTGTGGGGCTCTCCAGAAAACCCAGATGAGGATCAACCTGCTCGGGCCTCGACGGTACCTGAACTGGATAGGCTGCTCTGGGCACTCATGCTCTGCCTGACACAGCCTGAAGCCAGATGTCCAGACAGAGAAGGAGACAGGTGGCCGCACACCCAGCACTTCGGACACGCCATGGTCTTATGCCGTCACCTCATCCTAACCTTGGTTTTCAGATATCTGAACCTAGACATTATATCAATTCTCCACACAGCTGGGTATAGCAAGCACAAAACAGAACTCCTCCTTCCCCATGGCTGTCAAGCTTGCTCTTGGCATGGAGTCACACCTTCAGGGTGGGAGAAACCTTCATGGCTTCTGATGCCACGCCCAAACCTGAGAGCTGCTTGGGCACAAATTCACACTGTGACCCTCAGCATGAGCCCCATGTAAAAGAAAGGTCTGTCAGGGCCTGGACCAAGAGCCCACATATGGGGCTTGCCAAACCCCTATGCACCCAATCCTCACCACGGTTTGAATTTTCCAGTCGCCCCGCCTGTACCTGGAGCTCTGCTCTGGAATCCCTTTCTTGGAGAGAACCATGAGCCAGACAACACGACTCCACCCTTCCCACAAAATGACCCCAAACTCTTGGGAGCTGGGACAAATCCCCAGAGAGGGATACTCGTCCACAGTACCTGAGGCCACCGCTCCAATCCACGGCTATCCCGGACACAACATCCAGAGACAAAAGCCTGAAGGAACGCCTCCCACTCGCCCTTGTTTCAGAGGCCCAGGAGCTCCCTCTCGAGCTGTACATCCGGCCTGCCATACCCTAGGCGCCACTCATAAGCTGAGTTTGTGTATTCAGACTTCTGTGCCCACAGCCTGGACCCACACAACATCCAGGCTAGGGCCTCTGGACCAAACAGCGAAAGATTGTGCCTGCCCTCTCCAAGGAAAGTGTGCCCAATCCATTGACCACAACCCTACAGGTTACGGAAAAGCTCCAAGGTCCCTGAGGCCATCAATAGTATAGGCCACCCTGGACTAAGAGGGGCTCTCTGACACCAGCGGAGCAACTATCTCCACTTAGACACTCAGACAGTGTCCCCAGAGACAGAAGGTTGAAATGGACAGGCCCCCAGGCCCTAATCTGAACCTTAGCTTTGGTTTCCATGTTTCCTTTCTCAGAGGACTGTTTTCGTAGACCAGCACATGGGGCTTTTCTGAGGCACCAAACCAAACATCTCTCATCTCCACATGGGCAGCTTTCTTACTGGGATGTATCAAACACTTCAGGTAGGAGAGTTCCGCAGGGCCACTGAACAACCAGCACATTCCAAGGTCTCCATGGACCCAAACACACATTATGACGCATCCTCAGGAGAGGCCATTTCAACTCAGCCCCCTGGGTCACGTGTTCCAGAGGCAGCAGATCAAACATATCTTGTCGCTAATAGCCAATGGGAATGCGAGGCATGCTGTACAGGGATACATCCTTCGAACCCTGCTCTCCAGTCCTTCCATATGGTATGTCCTGGAGCCATGCAACAGGACTCGAATGTCCCGCAGAAGGAAACCTTGTGGTTTGGGGCAACCTCCAAACTCAGCGTGGGAAAACTTCCTTGGCCTCATGAGGCCCCCACTTCATGAAGGTGCCATCATGGACACATACTCCAGCCTCAGCCAACGTCTGATCCTCAGCCTGACTTCAGATGCAGGAGATTTTGATTCAGCCTCTGCAGAGTGGGCCTGCTCTGCCCTTGGCTCCAATTCTCACACTAGCTTGTGTTTTCAGACTTCCGTCCTCACACTCCTGGCCCACAAACCCTCCCTACTGGGAATTCTGGGGCCACAATGAAGCACTGTGCCTGCCTCCCAGGAGAAAAACATTGTCTATGGCGCTGCCCAGAAACCCCAAATGAGGATCAAACTGCTTGGCCCTCGGCAACACCCCAATTGCATAGGCTACCTTAAACAGTGATGCTCTGTCGCAAATAGCCTGAGCCCAGACCTTCCAACAGACACCGACACAGCTGGCTGCACACCCAGCACATTGGACCAGCCACTGCCTTGGGCCACCATCCATTCCCAACCTGGGTTTTCAGTCATCGGAACCTAGACCTTATCTCCAATCCCTGCACAGGGGGGAACCTGATGCACAAGTCAGAACCCCTCCTTCCCCCTGGCAAGAACCCTTGCTGCTGGCAGTGAGTCAAACCTTCAGTGTAGGAGAAAACGGCATGGCCCATGAGGCCACGCCCAAGCATGAGGGCCGCCTTGGGCACAAACACACATTGTGACCCTCAGCGTGAGTACCTTATTCAAGTAACGCCTCTCAGTGACTGGACCAAGAGCCCGCATATGTGGCTTGCCATGCCCATAGGCACCCAGGACTAACTAGTTGAGGTAACCCACTGCTGTGCTCTAGAGTCCCTCTCCTGGGGGGGCCCTGTGGCAGAAAACAGTACTCTTCATTCCCACAGAATGAACACAAACACTTGGAAGCTTGGACAATCCCCCGAGCGGATGGCTCTTCCTCGGCCTCTGAGACAACCCCTACCCTGACCGGACACTGTAAACGCAACACCCAGAGACAAAATCCTGAGTGAGTGCCTCCCACTTGCCCTACTTTGATTTCCAGAGGATCTCCCCTCACGGACTAGAGATCAGGCCTGCCATTACATTGGCCCCTAGCTGAGCCAAGTTTGCTTTTTCAGACATCTGTCCCCACAGCCCTGGCAAACACAGCCTCTAGGCTGGGTCCTCTGGAACCATACCACAGGACCGTGCCTGCTCTCTCCTGGCAAACTGTGTCCATTCCTTTGTCCACACACCTCCAGAATATGAGAAACCTCAAGGCCTCCCTGGACATCCCACTACTGGGAGCCTCACTGGACTCACAGGGGCATTCGGACACAAGCTGAGCAGCTACATCCATGAATGCATGCACACAGATGTCAACAGAGATAGAAGGTTGAGCCGGACAGGCCTTTAGGCCGTAGTCTCAACTCTTGCTTTGGTTTCCAGGTGTCACTCCTCAGAGGCTTTGTTTCGAAGAACAGGGTATGCGGCTTTCCTGAGGCACGGAACAGAACTCCTCTCGTCTCCACATGGGAAGTTTCCTTGTTGGAGCCGTGTCAAACACCTCATGTTGGAGAAACCTGCAGAGTCCCTGAGCCACCTCCACATTCCAAGGTCTCCCAGGCCACCAAGCCACAGTAGGACTCATCTTCAGGAGAGACCATTCAACTCTCCCCTCTGGGTAGCTCACCCAGAAGCCTTCAGATTGAGCCTGCCTTGTCCTGACTAAAGAGTGGGAATATGAGGTGGCGTTCCCAGGCATCCATGCTTAGACACCTGCTCTCGAGTCTTTCCATATGGGGCCTCTTGGAACCATCCAATAGGACTCGACTGTCGTGCAGAAGGTAACCTTCAGTTTTGGAGCAGTTCACAAATCCCATCGTAGGCAAAACTTTCTGGCCTCATGAAGCCCCCACACCCTTCAGGAAGAGGCCATGCTGGACAAGAACTCTAGCCTGAGGCACGTCTCATAGTTGACATGACCTCAGTGCAGGAGATCTCGATTCAGCCTCTGCAGAGTGGGCCTGCCGTGCCCTCGGTCCCAAACCTCACGCTAGCTTGTGTTTTCAGACTTCCTTCCTCACACTCCTGGCAAACAAGCCCTCCGGACTAGGAACTCCGGAACCAAAACCCAGCCCAGTGTCTGCCCAACGGAAGAAAAACGTTTCCCTGTGGGGCTCTCCAGAAAACCCAGATGAGGATCAACCTGCTCGGGCCTCGACGGTACCCGAACTGGATAGGCTGCTCTGGGCACTCATGCTCTGCCTGACCCAGCCTGAAGCCAGACGTCCAGACAGACAAGGAGACAGCTGGCCGCACACCCAGCACTTCGGACACGCCATGGTCTTATGCCGTCACCTCATCCTAACCTTGGTTTTCAGATATCTGAACCTAGACATTATATCAATTCTCCACACAGCTGGGTATAGCAAGCACAAAACAGAACTCCTCCTTCCCCATGGCTGTCAAGCTTGCTCTTGGCATGGAGTCACACCTTCAGGGTGGGAGAAACCTTCATGGCCCCTGATGCCACGCCCAAACTTGAGTGCTGCTTGGGCACAAATTCACACTGTGACCCTCAGCATGAGCCCCATGTCAAAGAAAGGCCTGTCAGGGCCTGGACCAAGAGCCCACATATGGGGCTTGCCAAGCCCCTATGCACCCAATCCTCACCACGGTTTGAATTTTCCAGTCGCCCCGCCCGTACCTGGAGCTCTGCTCTGGAATCCCTTTCTTGGAGAGACCCATGAGCCAGACAACACGACTCCACCCTTCCCACAAAATGACCCCAAACTCTTGGGAGCTGGGACAAATCCCCAGAGATGGATACTCGTCCACAGTACCTGAGGCCACCGCTCCAATCCACGGCTATCCCGGACACAACATCCAGAGACAAAAGCCTGAAGGAACGCCTCCCACTCGCCCTTGTTTCAGAGGCCCAGGAGCTCCCTCTCGGGCTGTACATCCGGCCTGCCATACCCTAGGCGCCACTCATAAGCTGAGTTTGTGTATTCAGACTTCTGTGCCCACAGCCTGGACCCACACAACATCCAGGCTAGGGCCTCTGGACCAAACAGCGAAAGATTGTGCCTGCCCTCTCCAAGGAAAGCGTGCCCAATCCATTGTCCACAACCCTACAGGTTAGGGAAAAGCTCCAAGGTCCCTGAGGCCATCAATAGTATAGGCCACCCTGGACTAAGAGGGGCTCTCTGACACCAGCGGAGCAACTATCTCCACTTAGACTCTCAGACAGTGTCCCCAGAGACAGAAGGTTGAAATGGACAGGCCCCCAGGCCCTAATCTGATCCTTGGCTTTGGTTTCCATGTTTCCGTTCTCAGAGGACTGTTTTCGTAGACCAGCACATGGGGCTTTTCTGAGGCACCAAACCAAACCTCTCTCATCTCCACATGGGCAGCTTTCTTACTGGGATGTATCAAACACTTCAGGTAGGAGAGTTCCGCAGGGCCACCGAACAACCAGCACATTCCAAGGTCTCCATGGACCCAAACGCACATTATGACGCATCCTCAGGAGAGGCCATTTCAACTCAGCTCCCTGGGTCGCGTGTTCCAGAGGCAGCAGATCAAACATATCTTGTCGCTAATAGCCAATGGGAATGCGAGGCATGCTGTACAGGGATCCATCCTTCGAACCCTGCTCTCCAGTCCTTCCATATGGTATGGCCTGGAGCCATGCAACAGGACTCGAATGTCCCGCAGAAGGAAACCTTGTGGTTTGGGGCAACCTCCAAACTCAGCGTGGGAAAACTTCCTTGGCCTCATGAGGCCCCCACTTCATGAAGGTGCCATCATGGACACATACTCCAGCCTCAGCCAACGTCTGATCCTCAGCCTGACTTCAGATGCAGGAGATTTTGATTCAGCCTCTGCAGAGTGGGCCTGCTCTGCCCTTGGCTCCAATCCTCACACTAGCTTGTGTTTTCAGACTTCCGTCCTCACACTCCTGGCCCACAAACCCTCCCTACTGGGAATTCTGGGGCCACAATGAAGCACTGTGCCTGCCTCCCAGGAGAAAAACATTGTCTATGGCGCTGCCCAGAAACCCCAAATGAGGATCAAACTGCTTGGCCCTCGGCAACACCCCAATTGCATAGGCTACCTTAAACAGTGATGCTCTGTCGCAAATAGCCTGAGCCCAGACCTTCCAACAGACACCGACACAGCTGGCTGCACACCCAGCACATTGGACCCGCCACTGCCTTAGGCCACCATCCATTCCCAACCTGGGTTTTCAGTCATCGGAACCTAGACCTTATCTCCAATCCCTGCACAGGGGGGAACCTGATGCACAAGTCAGAACCCCTCCTTCCCCCTGGCAAGAAACCTTGCTGCTGGCAGTGAGTCAAACCTTCAGTGTAGGAGAAAACGGCATGGCCCATGAGGCCACGCCCAAGCGTGAGGGCCGCCTTGGGCACCAACACACATTGTGACCCTCAGCGTGAGTACCTTATTCAAGTAACGCCTCTCAGTGACTGGACCAAGAGCCCGCATATGTGGCTTGCCATGCCCATAGGCACCCAGGACTAACTAGATGGTGTGTATTCCAGTTGAGGGAACCCACTGCTGTGCTCTAGAGTCCCTCTCCTGGGGGGTCCCCTGTGGCAGAAAACAGTACTCTTCATTCCCACAGAATGAACACAAACACTTGGGAGCTTGGACAATCCCCCGAGAGGAAGGCTCTTCCTCGGCCTCTGAGACAACCCCTACCCTGACCGGACACTGTAAACGCAACACCCAGAGACAAAATCCTGAGTGACTGCCTCCCACTTGCCCTACTTTGATTTCCAGAGGATCTCCCCTCACGGACTAGAGATCAGGCCTGCCATTACATTGGCCCCTAGCTGAGCCAAGATTGTTTCTCAGACATCTGTCCCCACAGCCCTGGCAAACACAGCCTCTAGGCTGGGTCCTCTGGAGCCATACCACAGGACCGTGCCTGCTCTCTCCTGTGATACTGTGTCCATTCCTTTGGCCACACACCTCCAGAATATGAGAAACCTCAAGGCCTCCGAGGACATCCCACTACTGGGAGCCTCACTGGACTCACAGGGGCATTCCGACACAAGCTGAGCAGCTACATCCATGAATGCATGCACACAGATGTCAACAGAGATAGAAGGTTGAGCCGGACAGGCCTTTAGGCCGTAGTCTCAACTCTTGCTTTGGTTTCCAGGTGTCACTCCTCAGAGGCTTTGGTTCGAAGAACAGGGTATGCGGCTTTCCTGAGGCACGGAACAGAACTCCTCTCGTCTCCACATGGGAAGTTTCCTTGTTGGAGCCGTGTCAAACACCTCATGTTGGAGAATCCTGCAGAGTCCCTGAGCCACCTCCACATTCCAAGGTCTCCCAGGCCACCAAGCCACAGTAGGACTCATCTTCAGGAGAGACCATTTCAACTCTCCCCTCCGGGTACCTCACCCAGGAGCCCGCAGATTGAGCCTGCCTTGTCCTGACTAAAGAGTGGGAATATGAGGTGGCGTTCCCAGGCATCCATGCTTAGACACCTGCTCTCGAGTCTTTCCATATGGGGCCTCTTGGAACCATCCAAGAGGACTCGACTGTCGTGCAGAAGGTAACCTTCAGTTTTGGAGCAGTTCACAAATCCCATCGTAGGCAAAACTTTCTGGCCTCATGAAGCCCCCACACCCTTCAGGAAGAGGCCATGCTGGACAAGAACTCTAGCCTGAGGCACGTCTCATAGTTGACATGACCTCAGTGCAGGAGATCTCGATTCAGCCTCTGCAGAGTGGGCCTGCCGTGCCCTCGGTCCCAAACCTCACGCTAGCTTGTGTTTTCAGACTTCCTTCCTCACACTCCTGGCAAACAAGCCCTCCGGACTAGGAACTCCGGAACCAAAACCCAGCCCAGTGTCTGCCCAACGGAAGAAAAACGTTTCCCTGTGGGGCTCTCCAGAAAACCCAGATGAGGATCAACCTGCTCGGGCCTCGACGGTACCCGAACTGGATAGGCTGCTCTGGGCACTCATGCTCTGCCTGACACAGCCTGAAGCCAGACGTCCAGACAGACAAGGAGACAGCTGGCCGCACACCCAGCACTTCGGACACGCCATGGTCTTATGCCGTCACCTCATCCTAACCTTGGTTTTCAGATATCTGAACCTAGACATTATATCAATTCTCCACACAGCTGGGTATAGCAAGCACAAAACAGAACTCCTCCTTCCCCATGGCTGTCAAGCTTGCTCTTGGCATGGAGTCACACCTTCAGGGTGGGAGAAACCTTCATGGCCCCTGATGCCACGCCCAAACTTGAGTGCTGCTTGGGCACAAATTCACACTGTGACCCTCAGCATGAGCCCCATGTCAAAGAAAGGCCTGTCAGGGCCTGGACCAAGAGCCCACATATGGGGCTTGCCAAGCCCCTATGCACCCAATCCTCACCACGGTTTGAATTTTCCAGTCGCCCCGCCCGTACCTGGAGCTCTGCTCTGGAATCCCTTTCTTGGAGAGACCCATGAGCCAGACAACACGACTCCACCCTTCCCACAAAATGACCCCAAACTCTTGGGAGCTGGGACAAATCCCCAGAGATGGATACTCGTCCACAGTACCTGAGGCCACCGCTCCAATCCACGGCTATCCCGGACACAACATCCAGAGACAAAAGCCTGAAGGAACGCCTCCCACTTGCCCTTGTTTCAGAGGCCCAGGAGCTCCCTCTCGGGCTGTACATCCGGCCTGCCATACCCTAGGCGCCACTCATAAGCTGAGTTTGTGTATTCAGACTTCTGTGCCCACAGCCTGGACCCACACAACATCCAGGCTAGGGCCTCTGGACCAAACAGCGAAAGATTGTGCCTGCCCTCTCCAAGGAAAGCGTGCCCAATCCATTGTCCACAACCCTACAGGTTAGGGAAAAGCTCCAAGGTCCCTGAGGCCATCAATAGTATAGGCCACCCTGGACTAAGAGGGGCTCTCTGACACCAGCGGAGCAACTATCTCCACTTAGACTCTCAGACAGTGTCCCCAGAGACAGAAGGTTGAAATGGACAGGCCCCCAGGCCCTAATCTGATCCTTAGCTTTGGTTTCCATGTTTCCGTTCTCAGAGGACTGTTTTCGTAGACCAGCACATGGGGCTTTTCTGAGGCACCAAACCAAACCTCTCTCATCTCCACATGGGCAGCTTTCTTACTGGGATGTATCAAACACTTCAGGTAGGAGAGTTCCGCAGGGCCACCGAACAACCAGCACATTCCAAGGTCTCCATGGACCCAAACGCACATTATGACGCATCCTCAGGAGAGGCCATTTCAACTCAGCTCCCTGGGTCGCATGTTCCAGAGGCAGCAGATCAAACATATCTTGTCGCTAATAGCCAATGGGAATGCGAGGCATGCTGTACAGGGATCCATCCTTCGAACCCTGCTCTCCAGTCCTTCCATATGGTATGGCCTGGAGCCATGCAACAGGACTCGAATGTCCCGCAGAAGGAAACCTTGTGGTTTGGGGCAACCTCCAAACTCAGCCTGGGAAAACTTCCTTGGCCTCATGAGGCCCCCACTTCATGAAGGTGCCATCATGGACACATACTCCAGGCTCAGCCAACGTCTGATCCTCAGCCTGACTTCAGATGCAGGAGATTTTGATTCAGCCTCTGCAGAGTGGGCCTGCTCTGCCCTTGGCTCCAATCCTCACACTAGCTTGTGTTTTCAGACTTCCGTCCTCACACTCCTGGCCCACAAACCCTCCCTACTGGGAATTCTGGGGCCACAATGAAGCACTGTGCCTGCCTCCCAGGAGAAAAACATTGTCTATGGCGCTGCCCAGAAACCCCAAATGAGGATCAAACTGCTTGGCCCTCGGCAACACCCCAATTGCATAGGCTACCTTAAACAGTGATGCTCTGTCGCAAATAGCCTGAGCCCAGACCTTCCAACAGACACCGACACAGCTGGCTGCACACCCAGCACATTGGACCCGCCACTGCCTTAGGCCACCATCCATTCCCAACCTGGGTTTTCAGTCATCGGAACCTAGACCTTATCTCCAATCCCTGCACAGGGGGGAACCTGATGCACAAGTCAGAACCCCTCCTTCCCCCTGGCAAGAAACCTTGCTGCTGGCAGTGAGTCAAACCTTCAGTGTAGGAGAAAACGGCATGGCCCATGAGGCCACGCCCAAGCGTGAGGGCCGCCTTGGGCACCAACACACATTGTGACCCTCAGCGTGAGTACCTTATTCAAGTAACGCCTCTCAGTGACTGGACCAAGAGCCCGCATATGTGGCTTGCCATGCCCATAGGCACCCAGGACTAACTAGATGGTGTGTATTCCAGTTGAGGGAACCCACTGCTGTGCTCTAGAGTCCCTCTCCTGGGGGGTCCCCTGTGGCAGAAAACAGTACTCTTCATTCCCACAGAATGAACACAAACACTTGGGAGCTTGGACAATCCCCCGAGAGGAAGGCTCTTCCTCGGCCTCTGAGACAACCCCTACCCTGACCGGACACTGTAAACGCAACACCCAGAGACAAAATCCTGAGTGACTGCCTCCCACTTGCCCTACTTTGATTTCCAGAGGATCTCCCCTCACGGACTAGAGATCAGGCCTGCCATTACATTGGCCCCTAGCTGAGCCAAGATTGTTTCTCAGACATCTGTCCCCACAGCCCTGGCAAACACAGCCTCTAGGCTGGGTCCTCTGGAGCCATACCACAGGACCGTGCCTGCTCTCTCCTGTGATACTGTGTCCATTCCTTTGGCCACACACCTCCAGAATATGAGAAACCTCAAGGCCTCCGAGGACATCCCACTACTGGGAGCCTCACTGGACTCACAGGGGCATTCCGACACAAGCTGAGCAGCTACATCCATGAATGCATGCACACAGATGTCAACAGAGATAGAAGGTTGAGCCGGACAGGCCTTTAGGCCGTAGTCTCAACTCTTGCTTTGGTTTCCAGGTGTCACTCCTCAGAGGCTTTGGTTCGAAGAACAGGGTATGCGGCTTTCCTGAGGCACGGAACAGAACTCCTCTCGTCTCCACATGGGAAGTTTCCTTGTTGGAGCCGTGTCAAACACCTCATGTTGGAGAATCCTGCAGAGTCCCTGAGCCACCTCCACATTCCAAGGTCTCCCAGGCCACCAAGCCACAGTAGGACTCATCTTCAGGAGAGACCATTTCAACTCTCCCCTCCGGGTACCTCACCCAGGAGCCCGCAGATTGAGCCTGCCTTGTCCTGACTAAAGAGTGGGAATATGAGGTGGCGTTCCCAGGCATCCATGCTTAGACACCTGCTCTCGAGTCTTTCCATATGGGGCCTCTTGGAACCATCCAAGAGGACTCGACTGTCGTGCAGAAGGTAACCTTCAGTTTTGGAGCAGTTCACAAATCCCATCGTAGGCAAAACTTTCTGGCCTCATGAAGCCCCCACACCCTTCAGGAAGAGGCCATGCTGGACAAGAACTCTAGCCTGAGGCACGTCTCATAGTTGACATGACCTCAGTGCAGGAGATCTCGATTCAGCCTCTGCAGAGTGGGCCTGCCGTGCCCTCGGTCCCAAACCTCACGCTAGCTTGTGTTTTCAGACTTCCTTCCTCACTCTCCTGGCAAACAAGCCCTCCGGACTAGGAACTCCGGAACCAAAACCCAGCCCAGTGTCTGCCCAACGGAAGAAAAACGTTTCCCTGTGGGGCTCTCCAGAAAACCCAGATGAGGATCAACCTGCTCGGGCCTCGACGGTACCCGAACTGGATAGGCTGCTCTGGGCACTCATGCTCTGCCTGACACAGCCTGAAGCCAGACGTCCAGACAGACAAGGAGACAGCTGGCCGCACACCCAGCACTTCGGACACGCCATGGTCTTATGCCGTCACCTCATCCTAACCTTGGTTTTCAGATATCTGAACCTAGACATTATATCAATTCTCCACACAGCTGGGTATAGCAAGCACAAAACAGAACTCCTCCTTCCCCATGGCTGTCAAGCTTGCTCTTGGCATGGAGTCACACCTTCAGGGTGGGAGAAACCTTCATGGCCCCTGATGCCACGCCCAAACTTGAGTGCTGCTTGGGCACAAATTCACACTGTGACCCTCAGCATGAGCCCCATGTCAAAGAAAGGCCTGTCAGGGCCTGGACCAAGAGCCCACATATGGGGCTTGCCAAGCCCCTATGCACCCAATCCTCACCACGGTTTGAATTTTCCAGTCGCCCCGCCCGTACCTGGAGCTCTGCTCTGGAATCCCTTTCTTGGAGAGACCCATGAGCCAGACAACACGACTCCACCCTTCCCACAAAATGACCCCAAACTCTTGGGAGCTGGGACAAATCCCCAGAGATGGATACTCGTCCACAGTACCTGAGGCCACCGCTCCAATCCACGGCTATCCCGGACACAACATCCAGAGACAAAAGCCTGAAGGAACGCCTCCCACTCGCCCTTGTTTCAGAGGCCCAGGAGCTCCCTCTCGGGCTGTACATCCGGCCTGCCATACCCTAGGCGCCACTCATAAGCTGAGTTTGTGTATTCAGACTTCTGTGCCCACAGCCTGGACCCACACAACATCCAGGCTAGGGCCTCTGGACCAAACAGCGAAAGATTGTGCCTGCCCTCTCCAAGGAAAGCGTGCCCAATCCATTGTCCACAACCCTACAGGTTAGGGAAAAGCTCCAAGGTCCCTGAGGCCATCAATAGTATAGGCCACCCTGGACTAAGAGGGGCTCTCTGACACCAGCGGAGCAACTATCTCCACTTAGACTCTCAGACAGTGTCCCCAGAGACAGAAGGTTGAAATGGACAGGCCCCCAGGCCCTAATCTGAACCTAAGCTTTGGTTTCCATGTTTCCGTTCTCAGAGGACTGTTTTCGTAGACCAGCACATGGGGCTTTTCTGAGGCACCAAACCAAACCTCTCTCATCTCCACATGGGCAGCTTTCTTACTGGGATGTATCAAACACTTCAGGTAGGAGAGTTCCGCAGGGCCACCGAACAACCAGCACATTCCAAGGTCTCCATGGACCCAAACGCACATTATGACGCATCCTCAGGAGAGGCCATTTCAACTCAGCTCCCTGGGTCGCGTGTTCCAGAGGCAGCAGATCAAACATATCTTGTCGCTAATAGCCAATGGGAATGCGAGGCATGCTGTACAGGGATCCATCCTTCGAACCCTGCTCTCCAGTCCTTCCATATGGTATGTCCTGGAGCCATGCAACAGGACTCGAATGTCCCGCAGAAGGAAACCTTGTGGTTTGGGGCAACCTCCAAACTCAGCCTGGGAAAACTTCCTTGGCCTCATGAGGCCCCCACTTCATGAAGGTGCCATCATGGACACATACTCCAGGCTCAGCCAACGTCTGATCCTCAGCCTGACTTCAGATGCAGGAGATTTTGATTCAGCCTCTGCAGAGTGGGCCTGCTCTGCCCTTGGCTCCAATCCTCACACTAGCTTGTGTTTTCAGACTTCCGTCCTCACACTCCTGGCCCACAAACCCTCCCTACTGGGAATTCTGGGGCCACAATGAAGCACTGTGCCTGCCTCCCAGGAGAAAAACATTGTCTATGGCGCTGCCCAGAAACCCCAAATGAGGATCAAACTGCTTGGCCCTCGGCAACACCCCAATTGCATAGGCTACCTTAAACAGTGATGCTCTGTCGCAAATAGCCTGAGCCCAGACCTTCCAACAGACACCGACACAGCTGGCTGCACACCCAGCACATTGGACCCGCCACTGCCTTAGGCCACCATCCATTCCCAACCTGGGTTTTCAGTCATCGGAACCTAGACCTTATCTCCAATCCCTGCACAGGGGGGAACCTGATGCACAAGTCAGAACCCCTCCTTCCCCCTGGCAAGAAACCTTGCTGCTGGCAGTGAGTCAAACCTTCAGTGTAGGAGAAAACGGCATGGCCCATGAGGCCACGCCCAAGCGTGAGGGCCGCCTTGGGCACCAACACACATTGTGACCCTCAGCGTGAGTACCTTATTCAAGTAACGCCTCTCAGTGACTGGACCAAGAGCCCGCATATGTGGCTTGCCATGCCCATAGGCACCCAGGACTAACTAGATGGTGTGTATTCCAGTTGAGGGAACCCACTGCTGTGCTCTAGAGTCCCTCTCCTGGGGGGTCCCCTGTGGCAGAAAACAGTACTCTTCATTCCCACAGAATGAACACAAACACTTGGGAGCTTGGACAATCCCCCGAGAGGAAGGCTCTTCCTCGGCCTCTGAGACAACCCCTACCCTGACCGGACACTGTAAACGCAACACCCAGAGACAAAATCCTGAGTGACTGCCTCCCACTTGCCCTACTTTGATTTCCAGAGGATCTCCCCTCACGGACTAGAGATCAGGCCTGCCATTACATTGGCCCCTAGCTGAGCCAAGATTGTTTCTCAGACATCTGTCCCCACAGCCCTGGCAAACACAGCCTCTAGGCTGGGTCCTCTGGAGCCATACCACAGGACCGTGCCTGCTCTCTCCTGTGATACTGTGTCCATTCCTTTGGCCACACACCTCCAGAATATGAGAAACCTCAAGGCCTCCGAGGACATCCCACTACTGGGAGCCTCACTGGACTCACAGGGGCATTCCGACACAAGCTGAGCAGCTACATCCATGAATGCATGCACACAGATGTCAACAGAGATAGAAGGTTGAGCCGGACAGGCCTTTAGGCCGTAGTCTCAACTCTTGCTTTGGTTTCCAGGTGTCACTCCTCAGAGGCTTTGGTTCGAAGAACAGGGTATGCGGCTTTCCTGAGGCACGGAACAGAACTCCTCTCGTCTCCACATGGGAAGTTTCCTTGTTGGAGCCGTGTCAAACACCTCATGTTGGAGAATCCTGCAGAGTCCCTGAGCCACCTCCACATTCCAAGGTCTCCCAGGCCACCAAGCCACAGTAGGACTCATCTTCAGGAGAGACCATTTCAACTCTCCCCTCTGGGTAGCTCACCCAGGAGCCCTCAGATTGAGCCTGCCTTTCCTGACTAAAGAGTGGGAATATGAGGTGGCGTTCCCAGGCATCCATGCTTAGACACCTGCTCTCGAGTCTTTCCATATGGGGCCTCTTGGAACCATCCAAGAGGACTCGACTGTCGTGCAGAAGGTAACCTTCAGTTTTGGAGCAGTTCACAAATCCCATCGTAGGCAAAACTTTCTGGCCTCATGAAGCCCCCACACCCTTCAGGAAGAGGCCATGCTGGACAAGAACTCTAGCCTGAGGCACGTCTCATAGTTGACATGACCTCAGTGCAGGAGATCTCGATTCAGCCTCTGCAGAGTGGGCCTGCCGTGCCCTCGGTCCCAAACCTCACGCTAGCTTGTGTTTTCAGACTTCCTTCCTCACACTCCTGGCAAACAAGCCCTCCGGACTAGGAACTCCGGAACCAAAACCCAGCCCAGTGTCTGCCCAACGGAAGAAAAACGTTTCCCTGTGGGGCTCTCCAGAAAACCCAGATGAGGATCAACCTGCTCGGGCCTCGACGGTACCCGAACTGGATAGGCTGCTCTGGGCACTCATGCTCTGCCTGACACAGCCTGAAGCCAGACGTCCAGACAGACAAGGAGACAGCTGGCCGCACACCCAGCACTTCGGACACGCCATGGTCTTATGCCGTCACCTCATCCTAACCTTGGTTTTCAGATATCTGAACCTAGACATTATATCAATTCTCCACACAGCTGGGTATAGCAAGCACGAAACAGAACTCCTCCTTCCCCATGGCTGTCAAGCTTGCTCTTGGCATGGAGTCACACCTCAGGGTGGGAGAAACCTTCATGGCCCCTGATGCCACGCCCAAACATGAGTGCTGCTTGGGCACAAATTCACACTGTGACCCTCAGCATGAGCCCCATGTCAAAGAAAGGCCTGTCAGGGCCTGGACCAAGTGCCCACATATGGGGCTTGCCAAGCCCCTATGCACCCAATCCTCACCACGGTTTGAATTTTCCAGTCGCCCCGCCCGTACCTGGAGCTCTGCTCTGGAATCCCTTTCTTGGAGAGACCCATGAGCCAGACAACACGACTCCACCCTTCCCACAAAATGACCCCAAACTCTTGGGAGCTGGGACAAATCCCCAGAGAGGGATACTTGTCCACAGTACCTGAGGCCACCGCTCCAATCCACGGCTATCCCGGACACAACATCCAGAGACAAAAGCCTGAAGGAACGCCTCCCACTCGCCCTTGTTTCAGAGGCCCAGGAGCTCCCTCTCGGGCTGTACATCCGGCCTGCCATACCCTAGGCGCCACTCATAAGCTGAGTTTGTGTATTCAGACTTCTGTGACCACAGCCTGGACCCACACCACATCCAGGCTAGTGCCTCTGGACCAAACAGCGAAAGATTGTGCCTGCCCTCTCCAAGGAAAGCGTGCCCAATCCATTGTCCACAACCCTACAGGTTAGGGAAAAGCTCCAAGGTCCCTGAGGCCATCAATAGTACAGGCCACCCTGGACTAAGAGGGGCTCTCTGACACCAGCGGAGCAACTATCTCCACTTAGACTCTCAGACAGTGTCCCCAGAGACAGAAGGTTGAAATGGACAGGCCCCCAGGCCCTAATCTGAACCTTAGCTTTGGTTTCCATGTTTCCGTTCTCAGAGGACTGTTTTCGTAGACCAGCACATGGGGCTTTTCTGAGGCACCAAACCAAACCTCTCTCATCTCCACATGGGCAGCTTTCTTACTGGGATGTATCAAACACTTCAGGTAGGAGAGTTCCGCATGGCCACCGAACAACCAGCACATTCCAAGGTCTCCATGGACCCAAATGCACATTTACGCATCCTCAGGAGAGGCCATTTCAACTCATCCCTGGGTCGCGTGTTCCAGAGGCAGCAGATCAAACATATCTTGTCGCTAATAGCCAATGGGAATGCGAGGCATGCTGTACAGGGATCCATCCTTCGAACCCTGCTCTCCAGTCCTTCCATATGGTATGTCCTGGAGCCATGCAACAGGACTCGAATGTCCCGCAGAAGGAAACCTTGTGGTTTGGGGCAACCTCCAAACTCAGCGTGGGAAAACTTCCTCGGCCTCATGAGGCCCCCACTTCATGAAGGTGCCATCATGGACACATACTCCAGCCTCAGCCAACGTCTGATCCTCAGCCTGACTTCAGATGCAGGAGATTTTGATTCAGCCTCTGCAGAGTGGGCCTGCTCTGCCCTTGGCTCCAATCCTCACACTAGCTTGTGTTTTCAGACTTCCGTCCTCACACTCCTGGCCCACAAACCCTCCCTACTGGGAATTCTGGGGCCACAATGAAGCACTGTGCCTGCCTCCCAGGAGAAAAACATTGTCTATGGCGCTGCCCAGAAACCCCAAATGAGGATCAAACTGCTTGGCCCTCGGCAACACCCCAATTGCATAGGCTACCTTAAACAGTGATGCTCTGTCGCAAATAGCCTGAGCCCAGACCTTCCAACAGACACGGATACAGCTGGCTGCACACCCAGCACATTGGACCCGCCACTGCCTTAGGCCACCATCCATTCCCAACCTGGGTTTTCAGTCATCGGAACCTAGACCTTATCTCCAATCCCTGCACAGGGGGGAACCTGATGCACAAGTCAGAACCCCTCCTTCCCCCT